>NW_027266341.1:50367885-51014385 GCF_022045235.1 Haliotis cracherodii | reverse complement strand
AATAGATCTGGCTGGTATTGGCTAGACTTACTTTGATATATATCTAGGCTGGTTTTCTTTTCATAAAAGACATATATTCCACAGTCATGGTGCAGGGCTAATGTCCAACAATGCATGATGTCATAAAATAAAGCAATAAATGATCTGACACATCATTACAACGTATCGTGCGTAAGTTTACCATCTTGACAGGTTATCGGAACAGGGCAGAGTCAGCTCCATGCGATTGAACTACATGGCTTAATGACCTTGCCTTGAATGAAGCTAGTGGATGCGATATGTCACTCCAAACTGAGGCTTCGTGGACCATGAGATCTCCCAGTTGACGTGTGTAGGGATGTGAAGTGCGAATATTGATTTGTGTCCTATATGGCGAACGGTATGGACACGGAGGCGCACAGCGCTTTGCCTTCACGGGTGTAGTATGGGTGGGTCTCCCAGTCAGCTGATTCCACGCTTATGTCGTCGTGGAACCTTCCAACCTCTGTGCTTCTTTGTGTTTTTTGGCGGAAACAGACGACGTTGATTACGCATTTATGTCAACCTCCTGACGTTCATTCACTCGCTATGGAGATGTATGGATTATTTTATGGGACAGTGCAGTTAAGTCTCTGATAGAGAGTTGATTGAAATATAGTGTTGTGAAGTGTTCTGGTTGTGTTGTGTGTACCTCCACATGCAGTTGCCAGGCCTCCTCCAGATCCTGGTGTCGCGCGATGCATGTCTGCCGGAGGCGACTTCAGCCAAACGTCCCTTATGTCGGAGGTGCAAGGCTGGTAGTGAAGCCGACGATAGCGAGCGTATACAGGAAGCGTCTGAGCGGCTCGGAGATAGATATATTAGAAGCGTTGCCAACGACAGACAAGTATTGACTGTAGTCGAGGCTGAATGAACTGTAAACTCCCTCAGAGACAGACATATCCCACAGGCTTTTATATTCACCACAAATGCATTGTTTTCTTCCGTGGTGTAGAGTCCAGATCGCATTTACCCGTAGCATTGATCAGCACGCGAGGGTAGTCAACTCAGGCCTACTGACGGAGACGGGGATACAGAGAAGAGGCTCGGGATTGAATCGATTGGGGGAGGTGATTTGACTCAGGTGCGAGAAAATTGGAGAGGTCTGTTGCGCTGGCATGAAAACAGTGCATTGATTAGACAGAATGGTGAACCGATGAAATACGTGTGGTCATTCCAAGTCAATGTCCTTGGGATAGGCATCCTTCGTTGAATCGTGTGCGCGGGACTGACGCTTCTCGCGCGGTGATTGGAAGTAGCTCATCCGTCGCACGGCCAGGTAAGCGGACGGACAAAAAGCCCGCGAGAGTGTCGTCTGCTATCAGCTGTAGCAGCCGACGACATGGGCAGAAGCAGACGATCGTGGGTGCAACACTTGTTACTTGTGCACGTGTGTCTGGTCGTCCTGCTTTCTCAGTGTGAATGTCTCTCGGAGAGAAAGTTGTCCGAGTTTGAGGAAGTTGTGAAGAAGGTCCTCCATTGTAGAAATGTACCCGCCGCGTCGGTAACGCTCGTGCAAGATGGGAAAGTGTTGATGAAGAGATCGTTTGGAAAGGCCGACCCGGAGAAGAATATTCATGCCAAGGATGACACCAAATTTTGCATTGGATCATTAACGAAGGCATTTACTTCAACGATTTTGGCCAAGCTTGTAACGGAGAGAAAAAAGTGAGTATTAAAATTCACTGCATGTTGACATCGTGCTACTTTATTATCTATTGCATAACGAAAGTAATACGTTTCAATATTGAAGTCTGTTATTCAGAGGCGTTGAAAGTGTGCCCCGATAGTACGGAAATGCTTGTCGTATAATCATCGTAACGGTAAATTTCATCCTCTAAGGTTGCATTTTCAATCATTTACACAAAAAAAGTTATGATTACAAGATTAGACATTTTCACAGTAACTGTGTTTACTCAAGGAGAAAACTGTTCTATTTAAAACTTTATAAAACGCATACAGAGGTCTGATGTTAGGTGTTACCGACCAACTTCTTTACGACTGATACGTACTGCTTGTGACAAACATACTCGGTCATGAATAGGCCTAGGTCTATCACTTATAGCGGTCATGCTAGGTTACTTGGTTGATTGTGTGTCATCGTACCTCCACATCGTTTGATGTTCATGATATCAACCAGTGGTTTGTCTGGCCAAGACTCGATTTTTATTAAAGGCATCCGTAATATACTGGTATATTACTTACTGCAGCGTAAAACAACATGAAGTAAAACACGTGCATGTGTCATTCCAAGTCATAGATGGAGTAAAACACGTGCATGTGTCATTCAACTATCATAGATGAAGTAAAACACGTGCATGTGTCATTCCAAGTCATAGATGAAGTAGTACACACGTGCATGTGTCATTCCAATATCATAGCTGAAGTAAGACACGTACATGTGTCATTCCAAGTCATAGATGAAGTAGTACACACGTTCATGTGTCATTCCAATACACACGTGCACATGTCATTCAACTATCATAGATGAAGTAAAACGCGTGCATGTGTCATTCTAATTTCATAGATGAAATAAAACACGTGCATGTGTTATTCCAATAGCATAGATGAAGTAAAACACGTGCATGTGTCATTCCAATAGCAACGATGAAGTAAAACACGTGCATGTGTCATTCCAATAGCAACGATGAAGTAAAACAAGTGCATGTGTCATTCCAATAGCAAAGATAAAATAAAACACGTGCATGTGTCATTCCAATATCATAGATGAAGTAAAACACGTGCATGTGTCATTACAATATCATAGACGAAATGGGCGGTCGGGTAGCCTAGTGGTTAAAGCGTTCGCTCGTCACGCCGAAGACCCGGGTTCGATTCCCGACATGGGTACAATGTGTGAAGCCCATTTCTGGTGTCCCCCGCCGTGATATTGCTGGAATATTGCTAAAAGCGGCGTAAAACCATACTCACTCACTCACAGACGAAGTAAAACACGTGCATGTATCACTTTAGTGTCATAGATAAAATAGAACACACGTGTATATGCCTTTCCAATATTATAGATGAACACACGTGCTTGTGTCATTTTAACGCCATAGATGACGTTGAACACACTTGTATGTGACATTCCTAACAATAGATGAAGTGGAACACACGTGTATGTGACATTCCTAACAATAGATGAAGTGGAACACACGTGTATGTGACATTCCTAACAATAGATGAAGTGGAACACACGTGTATGTGACATTCCTAACAATAGATAAAGTGGAACACACGTGTATGTGTCATTCCTAACAATAGATGTAGTGGAACACACGTGTATGTGACATTCCTAACAATAGATGAAGTGGAACACACGTGTATGTGACATTCCTAACAATAGATGAAGTGGAACACACGTGTATGTGACATTCCTAACAATAGATGAAGTGGAACACACGTGTATGTGACATTCCTAACAATAGATAAAGTGGAACACACGTGTATGTGACATTCCTAACAATAGATAAAGTGGAACACACGTGTATGTGTCATTCCTAACAATAGATGTAGTGGAACACACGTGTATGTGACATTCCTAACAATAGATGAAGTGGAACACACGTGTATGTGACATTCCTAACAATAGATGAAGTGGAACACACGTGTATGTGACATTCCTAACAATAGATGAAGTGGAACACACGTGTATGTGACATTCCTAACAATAGATGAAGTGGAACACACGTGCACGTATAATACCTATTTATAACATGCCGTCATACAAATGCCATCCCAGGTATATTGTATAACATATCACTGCGCAGTGACAATACTAGACAGACAGTTTAACACACATACGTGAGACGTTTATATAGCAATATTTAGAAGGATTCAGAATATATCAATACCAAGATATAATCAGAATACAACCACGATCGTAGTGCAGCTAATATGAGTAAACTCATATGTGTGTTGTTCAATATACCATTGAAACCGAACTGTGGACAAATTCGTGTACCTGTCATTCTAGCATCTTATTACCATGTTTATAGTCTCAACCCAAGGATATAGTGTAGGTCGAGCGCACGGCTTTATCAATAACTTCAGTAGGACATACGTAAGTCCAGAAACGTACAGCGTACTACACGCGCGCAGGCGTTAACCACATGCTCCAGTTATTAAACGAAAACAGACAGTATCCTCTCACACAAACCATACTGTTCAAATACATTTCTAATGGGCCGCCATCCTCGCTCATGGGCTTCACCAACTGTTAAACATCTACGACCTACTCCACATTTGACTTTCCTATCACATTAAGCTGGAATGTCGTAATAGAACTGAAATACTGTTAAAAGCGTCGTTTAACCCAGTTCAACCACGCTAATCCGGACCACATGAAGGCTAGCGTACAACGGATGCATTTGTTTGCCACAGCACTAGATAACAGATACCTCCATTTAGGCTTCAAAGTGTTAAGGCAAGGTCTACGAGACCTGCTCAGGCCCTCCGGTACGCAAGGTCTGGCAAGTCATTCGTCCCAGTTAGAACAATCCGCGGAGATAAAACACATGCGATGAAGAGATAACATCCTTCCTTCAACGAAGCTCCCAGGTGGGATCTTGTCTGTGTATATCGGAGTTGTTGCGAAGTGGTGAAGTCAGTCATCTGGTAGTCTAAATATTGATGGTCTGCTTACAATCAGTACCTACTGGTCGGGATCACTGGTCAGCAACACTGGCCACTGCCACATAGTTCCTGGAGGCTGATGTGTTGTAGGAGGAGGTTGCTCAACCACGATGTTCATCTCTTATTTAGTCTGCCGAACATAACGCTCACTTTACGCCGCTCCTCATTTACTCAAAATGATTTGATTTATATTATCGGTCGTGAGCGTATTATGACAGACTGTAAACGTTAAGGTTCTGATTACTGTGGCGCATGTTCAGAATTGATGACAAGATGTCTGCATAATCATCGTCTTGTATACAACTGCGGCAACTATATACAACTGTAGCAGTTGTATATCTGCTTTTAAGAAGTCGATCATTCAGGATACCTGTATTTAAAAAGCGGATAATCCATTGTGTAATTTTGTCCCAATGTCACTCAACATGTCATTATTAATTTATTTGTTTGGACGTGTGTGCTTATGTGTGTGTAGTATAAACTGTTACAGTTTGAAGCGCGTGTGTAGTATAAACCGCTACAAGTACAAGCTTGTGTGTAGTATAAACTGTTACAGTTTGAGGCGCGTGTGTAGTATAAACTGTTACGAATTGAAGTGTGTGTGTAGTATAAACTGCTACAGTTTGAAGGGTGTGTGAAGTATAAACTGCTACAAGTACAAGCGTGTGTGAAGTATAAACTGTTACAGTTTGAAGTGTGTGTGAAGTATAAACTGCTACAAGTACAAGCGTGTGTGAAGTATAAACTGTTACAGTTTGAAGGGTGTGTGAAGTATAAACTGTTACAGTTTGAAGGGTGTGTATAGTATAAACTGTTACAGTTTGAAGCGTGTGTGTAGTATAAACTGTTACAAATTGAAGTGTGTGTGTAGTATAAACTGTTACAGTTTGAAGGGTGTGTGTAGTATAAACTGTTACAAATTGAAGTGTGTGTGTAGTATAAACTGTTACAGTTTGAAGGGTGTGTGTAGTATAAACTGTTACAAATTGAAGTGTGTGTATAGTATAAACTGTTACAGTTTGAAGCGTGTGTGTAGTATAAACTGTTACAAATTGAAGTGTGTGTGTAGTATAAACTGTTACAGGTTCACGTGTGTGTGTGTAGTATAAACTGTTACAGGTTCACGTGTGTGTGTAGTTTAAACTGTTACAGGTTCACGTGTGTGTAGTATAAACTGCTACAAGTACAAGCGTGTGTGTAGTATAAACTGTTACAGTTTGAGGCGCGGTGAAGTATAAACTGCTACAAGTACAAGCGTGTGTGAAGTATAAACTGCTACAAGTACAAGCGTGTGTGAAGTATAAACTGTTACAGTTTTAAGGGTGTGTGTAGTATAAACTGTTACAGGTTCACGTGTGTGTGTGTAGTATAAACTGTTACAGGTTCACGTGTGTGTGTAGTATAAACTGTTACAGGTACAAGCGTGTGTGTAGTATAAACTGTTACAGGTTCACGTGTGTGTGTAGTTTAAACTGTTACAGGTTCACGTGTGTGTAGTATAAACTGTTACAGGTACAAGCGTGTGTGTAGTATAAACTCTTACAGTTTGAAGGGTGTGTGTAGTATAAACTGTTACAGTTTGAAGCGTGTGTGTAGTATAAACTGTTACAGGTTCACGTGTGTGTAGTATAAACTGTTACAGGTACAAACGTGTACAGTATAAACAGTTACAGGTTCACGTGTGTGTGTAGTATAAACAGTTACAGGTTCACGAGTGTGTGTAGTATAAACTGTTACAGGTTCACGTGTGTGTGTAGTATAAACTGTTACAGGTTCACGTGTGTGTGTAGTATAAACTGTTACAGGTTCACGTGTGTGTAGTATAAACAGTTACAGGTTCACGTGTGTGTGCAGTGTAAACAGTTACAGGTTCACGTGTGTGTGTAGTATAAACAGTTACAGGTTCACGTGTGTGTGTAGTATAAACTGTTACAGGTTCACGTGTGTGTGTAGTATAAACAGTTACAGGTTCACGTGTGTGTGTAGTATAAACTGTTACAGGTTCACGTGTGTGTAGTATAAATTGTTACAGGTTCACGTGTGTGTGTAGTATAAACTGTTACAGGTTCACGTGTGTGTAGTATAAACTGTTACAGGTTCACGTGTGTGTGTTGTATAAACAGTTACAGGTTCACGTGTGTGTATAGTATAAACTGTTACAGGTTCACGTGTGTGTAGTATAAACTGTTACAGGTACAAACGTGTACAGTATAAACAGTTACAGGTTCACGTGTGTGTGTAGTATACACTGTTACAGGTCTACGTGTGTGTATATATAACACCAATGTATCTCTAATCATTTGGCGTACATTTTCATTATGTAGGTACAGTTCTGATGTTCATACTATGGGCGATTAAGATCATAAATATATGTCATCACTAATAATGAGTCGAGTACACACGCGTCAACTCAATACTCGTCTGTTATGTATAGCACCACATTTGACCTGGGCAAGAAGTCATTACTTAATCCACGTCCGCTGACGACCCGACTGAGCTAGGCTATTTTTCATGAGGTGAGTTGAGATGGGGTTTAATGTCGTGTTCAAGGTTCTGGCACTTATATAGTGACGTGCAAGTGCGTTCGTGGCTGCCTGTACGTTTCCGGACTTCTGATGGTTTTATAGTGCTATCCCACTGAGATACCATGTCGCACATGAATACCACACTCAGATACAGTATACTGACTCCGAGCCGATCAGTCCTTGTTTTAGCCCCTTAATGCCGAGCGCCAGGCAGGGTAACAAAAAGTACCTATTTGGATGTCTTTGGTATGACGGGGCCAGGGATCGAACCATGACCTTCCGCTCTCCGGGCAGACGCTCTATCCACAAGACTACGGAGGTCGACCGCATTGCTGGTAATGTGTACCTATAGATAAGATCTCAAAGAGACTCAAATTTGAGCGTCAAGATGGTTCTTGTCTACTATTCATGCATTGCTGACGTGTGTTAGCACTGTACAAGTCTACTATATCACATTAATATTCGTGCCACTAGTTTATCATTAATATGTTACTAGGCTAGTTCAAGTCTTTTTTTCATACATTACTAGTCTTGTACAAGTCCTTTATTCATATAGTACGAGTCTTGGACAAGTCGTTTATTAATACATGATACAGTTTCTAGGCGTGTACTGGTCTATTATACAATAAAAGTATTGTACTGTTTTGCTCTCATACATTAATAAGCTTTATCACACTATCATTGATACATAACTAGTCTTTGACTAGCAATAAATTCGCCTTACACAATTATTCTTAAACACTACAGCTCCCATCCACTACTGGCACCAACAGATTAATATATAAATAGTGAGTCCTCGTTGCAACGCAATAACGTGCCAATGTTATAGGTAAAATTTTAAACTTATAACTACATTTCCATTCAACAGTCTTAGTTTTTTGTACGGGTCATGTACGTCACAAAAGAATCAGTTAAGATAGCAATTCCAGCTTTCGGTGAGACAAAAAACGACACCTGCGTTGAAAGCCCCGTGTTGGTTTACGTCTGCACGAGGAAAAGGCATCTTGCTCCACGCGCTGCCTCCATTCATACTACACCCTAATTTAAAGTTAATGCTATAAAGAGACACACATACCCACAGTCTATTCACTCCGTGCTGGAGCGCTGTGGATGGAATATTTGTGTTCTGACGGACATAAAAACGCCTTCAGCGCTAAATGTGGAAGCTAATTTTCAAATCCGTTGTCGTCCATTATGATGCAAAGGCCTTATTGTGTAGTTAAGACATAAAATGTCCATCATTTTGTGAGGATGAAGCCTATTTACTTTACCAATGGGAATTGATTGGAATGGTGGGACATGTTGACGTTGTAAGACACGGTATTAAACAGCTATAGCTCTCCGGCGGAACGGAACTGAGAGACGGGATGATATTGTCCCTGGTTTAGGTGAGGTGAAATGGGGTTTAACGTCGCGTCCAAGATTATTGCACTTATATAGCGACGTGCATGTACGTGTGTGTGTGTGTGTGGCTGCTTGTACTAGTCCGGACTGATGCCGATTTATAGTGCTAGCCCACTGAGATACCATACATGAATACCCCACTCAGACACAGTATACTGACTCCGAGCAGACCAGTCCTTGTTTTAGTCCCTTAATGCCGAGCGCCAGACAGGGTAACAACAAGTACCATCTTTTAACGTCCTTTGGTATGGCGCGGCCGGGGTTCGAACCCCGAACCTTCCGCTCTCTGGGCGGACGCTCTACCACTAGACCACGGAGGCTGTCGTCCCTGGTTAAGGGATGAACAAGACAACTTGAAGGGAGATCGGTAGCTTGACAATTAGGAAACAATATTTTGAAACAAAAGAATGCGTGATAACTTGATTGAGGGGTCGTGAATGGTTTTTAAAATATATGGGGTTTGTGTTCATGGACGAGGAACCCTCATTGGGTTTTCAGAGAAAAATATGACCCTAGTAATTTGAGAAGTAATTTGGGACTGGGTGACCAGAATGGTTTGTTACGGTTACAATGCCTATAGGTGATCATAATAGGTTATCATTTCGGGGTGATCAGTTTACAGATCTGTGGGTCGAGGTGTAATTTGGCTCCCCAAACGCGTGGATTTGTCCTCAAACTGACTGATTTGGTTTTGCAGGGCACATTACAATGAACGCTGTTCTGATTTGGTCGGAATTGTATTCATGATGACATGAGGGGTGGGACATATGGGTATATGATCTATCTGATATTCTACACATATGATTTGCTGATTGTTATTCCCGAGTTTTGACCGAGTACTTTCCCTTCCTCGTTGAATCATTCATTCTTTCATCTTTCCATTATTCTGATCGTACTACCTGATTGTGAGTGAGTGGCTGGCTTGTTGAGTGCGTGAGTGAGTGAGTGAGTGAGTGAGTGCGTGAGTGATTGAGTGATTGAGTGAGTGAGTGAGTGCGTGAGTGATTGTGTGGTTGAGTGTGTGGTTGAGTGTGTGGTTGAATGTATGGTTGAGTGTGTGGTTGCATGGTCTAGTGAGTGAGTGCGTGGTTGACTGGTTGAGTGAGTGAGTGAGTGAGTGGTTGTGTGAGTAAGTGGTTGAGTGGCTGAGTGAATGAGTGAGTGATTAGTTGAGTGAGTGAGCTTATACACCGCCGCGAAGAGTATTGCAGTTACACCACAAGGTGTCAATTCCATGTCGAAGCTAAGCCCGAAGTTATACAGGTCATAGATGTCTAAAAGGTTTGTTGGATCCCAAACGCGCGGGTACGGTCCTGACAAACCCAGAAACAGGGCCATGTAGAATCTGAGATTCGAACCACGGACATAGGATTCTGGCACGCTTAAGGACACAACTTTGCACCGCGGACTGCGGTGCTCTGGACCGCCCGGCAACGTCATCTCCGACAATGGACAGAATGCACATTGGAACCTTTTTTATCTACAGAACGTTTTCTTAAGCACCTGATCAATGAGCGGTGATATCCGTGATCAGTTCAACTCTATGATGTTGGATGTGGAAAGAACATGTAGTAATCTATAATAACTGTCATTGTCCTGTCTGTGCGGAGTTGCGCCCCTTAGAGATAACAGACTCCTATGAGTGTGGGTTCAGAGCCCAGTTCCGCTCTGGTAATAATTCTTTGGCAGTACCACAGCCAAATTACCCACATGGAACTAATCTCAGTGCGTGGATGTAAACCAGACGTGGGCCTCAGACCATGGCGAACAGTCCCCTTTTAATAACGAAAACATTTTAAAATAGACAAGAATGGGTTCGTCCTGGTTTGATGGTGTACTGTCTATTTCTGTGTTTGCACCATAGGCGAGCGGGCACGTGTAGGGAAAACATGACATTAGTATAATAGACAAGCGTAACTATAAATACATTATTACACTCCATTACAAGTTAAGCGTAGAAGTCGTAAGTCGTAAACCAGCTGAAAAACCAGTCCTGAAAATCTTTACAGAGTTCATATATCTGGCAGTAGCATTATCTCTTTGACACTTCAAATTTTAGATTTATCAAAATAAATCCAATGGTATGACTAAAATTGTTTGAAGGGACGGTTTAAGAGCGTTTTGCAGAAACTTGTTTTTTTAACATGAGTCCTTGACCCAGTTACACTTAAGCGAGAGAATTTATGGATATCAACATCTTTATTATGAGGAACACAACATTTCGGTGTATATGCTTATTCCTTCATCAGGTGATGTGCAGAGTTGCGTCCCTTGGGCGCGCCAGAAACCTATGATTGTGGGTTCGATTACCGATTCGCCCCAATTATGTTTCTAGGTTTGTCAGCACCATGCCCTTGCTCGTGGGTTTAACCGAAGTGGTAAACGTCTGAGACCTGCATCACTTCGGGCTTTCCTCCCATATTAAGCCGACACGTAATACTGTTAAAAGCGGCGTTAAACCCAACACACTCACTCACTCACTCAAAGACATACCAAAAAACTCTATCTAGTATTGTTTTAAAAATAATAATGTTTAAAAAAACCCAGAAATGCTAGTTGTCAGTCAGTTTGTTCTGACACGAAATAGTTTTCATTAAAGTTGTAAGGAATATTCCAGCTTTGTTTTTAAATTTAGAGCGATGTCAAATGTAGATTTGATACCCCCTAAATCAGAATGTGTAACGTCAAATTCAGTTTTAAGCAGAAATTGTGTAACGAGTCAAATATCCGATCATTTAACATATCGATCATAGCAACAAAAACGTTTTCTGGAGATGTTGTTCGTCTCCAACTGTTTGGATTCTTCTCTATGCAGTAATGATGATGTCACCTTTTTGTTGTTGCGGTTGATGCTGAGCAAGAAGTAAGTGGGTATGGTTTTACGCCGCTTTTAGCAATATTCCAGCAATATCACGGTGGGGGACACCAGAAATGGGCTTCACACATTGTACCCGACATGGAATCGAACCCGGGTCTTCGGCGTGACGAGCGAACGATTCAACCACCAGGCTACCCGACCGCCCCTTCTGAGCAAGGAATTCACTGGCCATTCTGAGCGTGCATTTTTACAAGTTAAACGGACGCAACTATAGTTGTTATGCAAATTATTGAGAAATTATACATCAACCATAACATACTTTAAGATAGACGAATAACTCGAAAGTGCCCCTGCATGTGCTCGTTGATCTCTAGTTCTGATCAACAGATTCTCATGATTTCGCCATTACAAACGTACACTCAGTAACCTCACAAGCTCAAAGCTAAAGCTCTTCTTCTACTTGCCGACTCAAGTGAAAACAGTTATCAGTTAACAAGTCTTTACAGACAGGAAACTAATTCATAGGTCGAAAATGGGCCAAATAAGTACGATTAAATGATACTGCCAAATTGGATTTGTCTATTTTCAAACAAGTAATGGCTTTGATATTGTCAGAACTGTGCTAATGTCTTTTAAACTAATGGTGTAATTGTGAAGTAGGAACTATGTTGTTACAGCGCAGCGCCACACTGATTGGAGTGATTAGGTCAACGGACGTTGTAACCTTGACCTTTCCCACGGTCGCTTTATGGGGAGTACTAAAACTTTCCATTTCTGTTGATTCCTCTTAAAATGTTTCTTCGTTAATAACAATGATATTACACGAGCTTTAATTTAATATAAAGTTTATATTCCTCGAGAAAACGGATTATTTTGTCATGGGGAACATAAAGGGGGCATAATATTGAAGCTCATGTGTAATATCCCATTACAGTGAGTAAATCCCATTCGAACGACGGCGTAGGAAATATTGAACTGCCTTTAAGACAAAGTACCCATCATCAGAAATGAGAAATTATGTCCACAGATGTGTTTTCAATTTGTTATCAAGATCAGAAGGACCATCCCACTGCTTTTGTGATGTATTTGTGTTTTCAAACCCGACGACCCCATCTGAAGGCTAAACTCGAAGTTCTCCATAGTGTAGCCAAATACATCTAGAAACCCAACCGTCTGTAGATATAATAAGATTAAAGCAATCGATCTGGCGTATTCGAAAAGACGAATTTAATAAAAACAACACCCCAAGCGATCTCTTTCAAGGAAAGCCCAACCTGACACCATGCACTTCTGTTGAAAGAACGTCTCTCAAGAACAATTTAAAGTACGGCTTAAAGTAATCTCGCTTGTAAGTGTGCCTCATTATTCGAGACCATAGAAACGATAAATGTAGCTTTTTATCAATGTCTGGAATTCTGGAATTCCTTACAATCAGCATGTGGAGGTATTGTTTAACGTTGTTGAGTGATCCCGACATTGCCAGCAGATACCAGCAATCTTGCTATAGGGCGCACGGCTGACTGATCGCCAAGTCACAAGTCCATGTTTTTCTGTCTGGCAATGTCTTCACACCAAACAATGATGTATCATTTACCACAGGAAAACAAATCACCCGAAGCTGCAATTGTAACGTTTCAACGTAGACAATTAAATTTACAGTGATGGATGTTGTCTGTAAGTGCATGGGTACTGCTCAGTAGGGCAAACGACACACGACATGGAGGCTCCAGACATTCCAAAATGTGACATACTCAGATGTAGGCTCCAGACATTCCAAAATGTGACATACTCAGATGTAGGCTCCAGACATTCCAAAATGTGACATACTCAGATGTAGGCTCCAGACATTCCACAATGTGACATACTCAGATGTAGGCTACAGACATTCTTATATGTGACATACCCGGCTGTAGGCTCCAGACATTCCAAAATGTGACATACTCTACTGTAGGCTCCAGACATCCTTAAACGTGACATACTCGGCCTTAGGCTCCAGACATCCTTATAGGTGACATACTCCATTGTTGGCTCCAGACATTCTTATATGTGACATACTCAGATGTAGGCCCCAGGCATTCATATATGTGACATACTCGGCCTTAGGCTCCAGATATTCTTATATGTGACATACTCGGCTGCAGGCTCCAGAGACCCTTATATGTGACATACTCCATTGTTGGCTCCAGACATTCTTATATGTGATATACTCGGCCTTAGGCTCCAGATATTCTTATATGTGACATCCTCGGCCTTAGGCTCCAGATATTCTTATATGTGACATACTCGGCCTTAGGCTCCAGATATTCTTATATGTGACATACTCGGCCTTAGGCTCCAGATATTCTTATATGTGACATACTCGGCTGCAGGCTCCAGGGACCCTTATATGTGACATACTCCATTGTTGGCCCCAGACATCCTTATGTGTGACATGCTTTACTGTAGGCTCCAAACATTCTTATATGTGACATACTCTACTGTAGGCTCCAGACATCCTTAAATGTGACATACTCGGCCTTAGGACATCCTTAGATGTGACAATATACTGTAGGCTCCAGACATTCTTATATGTGACATACTCTATTGTTGGCTCCAGACATCCTTAGATGTGACAATCTACTGTAGGCTTCAGACATTCTTATATGTGACATACTCTATTGTTGGCTCCAGACATCCTTAGATGTGACAATCTACTGTAGGCTCCAGACATCCTTAGATGTGACATACTTTATTGTTGGCTCCAGACATCCTTAGATGTGACATACTCGGAAGCTCCTATGTGATAGTGGTGCAGGTGCGCGTACCCCCAGCCTCTTGAAGGGTACAATTATAACTTTGGACGTCTTATAGTTTGTCGGGTGTACATGATGTAAAAGGATTACTTACAAATCTGATGTTTTCAAAAATATAAACACGACTCCCCGAAGTATATGTTTCTTCGCGGATTAATTGCTTTTTCTAGCACGTGTATCTCCATATGTATCCGCTCTTGCCCGTGTTTACATACGTCATTGTGCTACATGCCGTCGTGTTTACATACGTCATTGTGCTACATGCTGTCGTGTTTACATACGTCATTGTGCTACATGCCGTCGTGTTTACATAATTCATTGTGCTACATGCCGTCGTGTTTACATACGTCATTGTGCTACATGCCGTCGTGTTTACATACGTCATTGTGCTACATACCGTCGTGTTTACAGGCGTCATTGTTCTACATGTCGCAGTGTTTACATACGTCATTGTTCCACGTGGCGTCGTGTTTACAAACGTCATTGTTCCACGTGGCGTCGTGTTTACAAACGTCATTGTTCCACGTTGCGTCGTGTTTACAAACGCCATTGTTCTACATACCGTCGTGTTTACAGGCGTCATTGTTCTACATGTCGCCGTGTTTACATACGTCATTGTTCCACGTGCCGTCATTTTTACAAACGTCATTGTTCCACGTGGCGTCGTGTTTACAAACGTCATTGTTCCACGTGGCGTCGTGTTTACAAATGCCATTGTTCTACATGTCGTCGTGTTTACATACGTCATTGGTTCTACATGCCGTCATTGTTCTACATGTCTTCGTGTTTACAGACGGCATTTTTCTACATGTCGCCGCGTTTACATACGTCATTGTTCCACATGCCGTCGTGTTTACAAACGTCATTGTTTCACGTGCCATCGTGTTTACAAACGCCATTGTTCTACATGTCGTCGTGTTTACATACGTCATTGTACTACATGTCGTCGTGTTTACAGACGTCATTGATCTACATGTCGCCGTGTTTACAGACGTCATTGATCTACATGCCGTCGTGTTTACATACGTCATTGTACTACATGTCGCCGTGTTTACATATGTCATTGTTCTACATGTCGCCGTGTTTACATACGTCATTGTGCTACATGTCGTCCTGTTTACATATGTCATTGTTCTACATGTCGCCGTGTTAACATACGTCATTGTTCCACGTGCCGTCGTGTTTACATACGTCGGTATTCATACCGTCGTGTTTACAGACCTCATTGCTCTACATGCCGTCGTGTTTGACGGCACTAATTCTACACTGGTTCTACATGTTGTAGCGTTTACTGTTTCGTTTGACGGATCAGTTTTGTGAAAACCGCGTCCCTTTATGGAAATTGCTCCAGAAACAAATTGAATATGTATTGTAATGTTGGTCACTAGTATGCTGGCACTAAAACATTGTCTTGTCTGTGACTGGGAAACCACGATTGTCGTACGCGTAACGAGAGCCAGTGATTTGCGTAAATGCTATAATTCCAGGCAGTTAATGTAAGGTATCATTTGTCGAATGGAATGGTACAGCGTTTGTCGCGTACAAATGCAGGTTGAGGTGGTTAAATGCTCCATTGACTTACTCATCCTCATCCTTCTTACAGCTATAGGTAGTATTTATGTTGTTTATCTCTCTGCTAGAGTACATTGCTTGTTGCGTATTCTTGGCTGAAATATAGGCATGTTGGCATACGGGCAAAGATATACTGGACAGGCGGAATTATGCGAGAATGATATGGATCATGCCGTATAGAAGGGCGTGATAATAAAACTATATTGACATAAGGACGATGGACACGGAAAGATGCAGCCATGATGGTAATTGGTAAATTGAGATACTGACATGATGGTAATTGGTAATTTGAGATACTGACATGATGGTAATGATGGTGATAATTACGTACTAATTAAGTGTATTGACTGTGGGCATGGCGTAGTGTCGGTAAATGAACTTAACGATGAAGTCTCGCATTGTGATGATATTCTCATGATGATGATGATGATGATGACGATGACGACGACAACGACGACGACGACGACGATGATGATGATGATGATGATGATGATGATGATGATTGCAACGGGACAAGATGACAACAGTGGACGGACAACAGCACAACATCGTGGCAGGAGAACATGGCGACATAACAACAGGACATCAGAACGACATCGTGAACGAACAAAAGGACGACATGGTGACAGGACAACAGAACGGCATCGTGGCGGGAGAACGGGACGACGTCGTTAACGGACAACGGCACAACATCGTGGCAGGAAAACATTGCGACATAACAACAGGACATCAGAACGACATCGTGAACGAACAAAAGGACGACATGGTGACAGGACAACAGAACGGCATCGTGGCAGGAGAACGGGACGACATCGTTAACGGACAACGGCACAACATCGTGGCAGGAAAACGGGACGACATCGTGGCAGGAGAACGGGACGACATCGTTAACGGACAACGGGACGACATCGTGGCAAGAAAACATTGCGACATAACAACAGGACATCAGAACGACATCGTGAACGAACAAAAGGACGACATGGTGACAGGTCAACAGAACGACATCGTGGCGGGAGAACGGGACGACACCGTTAACGGACAACGGCACAACATCGTGGCAGGAGAACGGGACGACATCGTTAACGGACAACGGGACGACATCGTGGCAGGAGAACGGGACGACATCGTTAACGGACAACGGCACAACATCGTGGCAGGAGAACGGGACGACATCGTTAACGGACAACGGCACAACATCGTGGCAGGAGAACATGGCGACATAACAACAGGACATCAGAACGACATCGTGAACGAACAAAAGGACGACATGGTGACAGGACAACAGAACGACATCGTGGCGGGAGAAAGGGACGACACAGTAAACGGACAACGGCACAACATCGTGGCAGGAGAACGGGACGACATCGTTAACGGACAACGGGACGACATCGTGGCAGGAGAACGGGACGACATCGTTAACGGACAACGGCACAACATCGTGGCAGGAGAACGGGACGACATCGTTAACGGACAACGGGACGACATCGTGGCAGGAGAACGGGACGACATCGTTAACGGACAACGGCACAACATAGTGGCAGGAAAACAAAGAAACCATGACAACAGGACATCAGAACGACATCGTGAAAGAACAAATGGACGACATGGTGACAGGACAACAGAACGACATCGTGGCGGGAGAACCGAGCGACATCGTGAACAGGACGTCATAGAAACAGGACGACATCGTGACAGTAAAACAGAACGACATGGGGCAACCGGACAACAGAAAGACATCGTGACAGGACAACAGGACTAGTGAAGAGTTGAAAAATACCTTTGAAAGTTTACCCACAAAGGCTTTTTATTAAAGAAAGACGCCAGGAGCTGATAACGCCGTTACATATGAAGGCATAAGTTTAAGTCAGATAACATCTCTTAATACAGTCGGACCCCGGTATCTGGAACTTAGTGAGGCCGTGTTTTAACTTCGAGATATCCGGACATTCGAGATAATGAGGCATGCACAGCCAGACAGATCACGTAACAGTATTATAGATTCATAGCAATACGATTGCATACACGAGAAGTTAAGAACACAACACGAGTATGTGATGACAAAATGAAAATTAATGCATTTGGAAGGCAATGGTCAATAGCAATTAACACCTTTTGGTTTAACCAGGAAGTGCACTGCATAATATCTGAAATGTCAGTTTGTGAAAATAACACGATGAAACACCAGTACGATAAAGAATCGATACCTACCACTTCGGTGTCAAGAGACATTCAATAAATTCGAATCTCATTTCATGATGATTTTGCTCAAATGGAATCTTGTAGACGCTTAAAATTGTTGAATGTCCCGACACTTTTGTATGGCGTACAGCAGTTCTGAACTACCTTCGCGGTACAAAGTACAACATGAACCTAAAGTTCCGACTCGTACTGCCCTGTGTCAAAATAGACCCGTATAACAAGCACGTGGCTGACATAGACAAATTACTGGTGGAAATGACTTAAAGGAACACTCAGTTTTAGACACAGTCAAATGATATGCTTAATCTTATTTTTTTATTCAGAGTTTGGTTCCTCCTTTGAGAAGGAGAACAAAAGCGGATCTCTTATATCAATGACCGAACTAACAGCGCCTCTAACAAACATGAGGGTTACGGGTGGCCCAGTTGTCTAAGGCGCCACGATTCGCTGTGCAGAGTTGCGTCCCTTGGGCATGCCAGAAACCTATGATTGTGGGTTCAAATCCCGGTTCGCCCCGATTTTGTTTTTAGGTTTGTCAGTACCATACCCGTGCTCGTGGGTTTCACCGAAGTGGTAAACGTCTGAAACCTGCATCATTTCGGGCTTTCCTCCCACATTAAGCTGACACGCCGTGATATAACTGGAATACTGTTACAAGCGGCGTTAAACCCAACTCACTCACTTACTCTTACTAATTAGAGCTAACAAAACAACCTTGACATACTTCTCTAATCCGACCTATGATGACGTTAGGCTGACCAGTGGTCAAAGCGTTCGCTTGTCACGTTCGACCCCCCACATAGATAAAACTGCTTGACGCGGACTTTGAATGACTTCGTTAGCACCAGGATCCGATGACCTCTCTAAGATGGCTCATCACGATAGTTCTCTACCCAGGATGTGTCTCAACCACCGTGCCCCCAGAGTATGGCGGTAAATGTGAACGTATCTCTATCAATATGTGATCAAACTATTTCGTAACTTAATCAATGGCGTATTGACAGCGGTCCCAATTACTTGAAACTGTTGAGAATGACCCAAATAGAATAATTACCTTTTCTTACAAGAAACAATGACTAAATATGAATGTTGGAGTACATATGAATATACATAACTTCATAATAAGATTTTAACCATTATTTTCTTCAAAGCAAGTATATAATGCCGCGGTAATATTTTCACATCCATTGATGTTTTCAAAAAGAGTTGTGGGTATAGGATGTGTCCACTCTGGCACTCTTGGGGATGTTATGATAATAGTTGCTGACAAATATATAAATCACACTTGTGTGTTATAAAGTAGCCTCCAAATATAACAATCTTACGGCATAACAACTGCTGATAGAAAAGAACCCTCCATACTCCGCATGTAAGAAACTTCGGATAAAACAGACTCCAAACTCGAATTTAAAAGTATCACAATTCGGATATACCAAACTCCAGGTATTATATTGTCTGGACATTGCAAACTACACAGTTCGAATATACCAAACTCCAGGTATTATATTGTTTGGATAAAGCAAACTTGAAACATCGGATATAACAAACTCCAGGTATTAAATTGTCTGGACATTGCAAACTACAAAGTTCGGATATACCAAACTCCAGGTATTATATTGTTTGGATAAAGCAAATTTGAAACATCGGATATAACAAACTCCAGGTATTATATTGTTTGGATAAAGCAAACTTGAAACATCGGATATAACAAACTCATGGTATTCTATTGTCAAAACTCCACAAAGGATGAGGAAACATTGAGAAATATCTTGTCTTGGCATATGATCCTGACACTTGGCATGGTAAATCCTGGATATAAAGTATTATTGACTTATTGAAAAAGCTCAAAGCTCGGCGTATCCCGGATGTAACAAACTCCGTAAATAATATTATATTATGGAAAACACGAAGCCAACATACAACAAACAACAAAGTAGAATGGCCTCAAGTCATCTCAAGTCAGTTAAAAACCCGAACAGGTTAATTGCCACTTCTTGACATCATCGATGTATCGGCACAATTGAAGCACAATTGCCTTCGTAATATGTCACATGTCTTCGAGCACTCACTCACTCACTCACTCACTCACTCACTCACTCACTCACTCAATCTTTATTCTATGAAAGGCTATTGGCCCATATACACAATACAGATAAACAATATCATTTACAGCTGAACAGCGCATTATATAATTATTGAATAACTAATATGATGCTTGACATGTAATAGAGGTATTGTAATAACAGTGGTAATAACCACAGTGGCAGCAGTAGTAGTAGAAAATACAAAAGGAATACAAAAGGAATGGAATGGAAATATGAAGTTTTACGTCGCAAAGGCTTTCAGCCATAGCACGACGTTCAATACAAAAGGATCTATCAGTAATATACTCATCATGACAATTTGACAATTTAAATGTATATTCATTTCTAGTAGAAACAAACAAACAAACAAAAAGGAAATGTAGATACTCTTGATCTAGATGCGAAAGTTTCAAAACAACTGATTATTTCTGGACATATCGGATTTACTAAGTAATTTACTACGCACTCGTAGACTTTGATAGATGTATTGTAATATCTTAGTTAATTTTTGACTAAGGATACCATTAAAGGATAATATTTTGTTCATGGAATAGTGGTTCTTAGTGATATCAGGCATATATTTCAATCTAAGGTTGTCGTAAATTGGACATATAAACAAAAAGTGTAATTCGTTTTCAATATGTTTTTTTACTTTGTGACTGCAAGAGGAGGTGAAGGCCTGTGTGTGTCAAATATTTCCACTACTGCTTGGCATTAGAATGCCATTAACCCTCTATCGTATCGCCATATCTTCAGGGCTATGTCACAACGATTGCCTCTAGCTGTCACTGTCACATCCGAACTAAGCGAGTAAAGAGAGGCTCATAATGCTAAAAACAGAACCAGGTCTCGTGGGACTGACGCCTGATATAAATAGACGTGGTGTGACAGCTATGATGTGGACTGCTTTGTTTGTGGCCTCTTTAACAGCTACTTTACAGATCTTGTCAATAAATCAAACTGACAATGGCAACTATTTTCCATTAATTCTAAGACAGTTTTAAATCTGGAAAAGTGGCTCGAGCTTCTGTGTCGTTTAAAATATTGTTTCTGAAGCGGCAACGTTGGTCCTGTTCAGAGTTGCGCCCCTTAGTATGTTGCATCCGCTGATCGTCAGTAGGTTTGAATCCCTGATTCTCACATAATATGATCTTGGGTTTGTCAGCACATAGTCTGTGTTTCTGGGGTAAGCGTTTACGAACAGCGTCATATTGTCCTCAAACATCACGCCGCACCTCCGTGATTTAATTCAAAAACAGTTTAAAGCGGCGTTAAACCAAACTCGCTCACTCACTATTTATGGTAAATCTGACCGCCTCCGTGGTCTAGTGGTAGAGCCCGGAGCCCGGAGAGCAGAAGGTCCGTGGTTCGATCCCCGGCCGCGCCATATAAAAAAAGACTTGTTACTTGGTACTTGTTGTTACCCTGTCTGGCGCTCGGCATTAAAGGGGCTAGAACAAGGATTGGTCGGCTCGGAGTCAGTATACTGTATTGTATCTCAGTGTGCTAGCGTGATTTAATTCAAACACTGTTTAAAGCGGCGTTAAACCAAACTCGCTCACTCACTGTTTATGGTAAATCTGACAGCTTCCGTGGTCTAGTGGTAGAGCGTCCGCCCGGAGAGCGGAAGGTCCGGGGTTCGATCCCTGGCCGCGTCATACCAAAAGACTTGTTACTTGGTACTTGTTGTTACCCTGTCTGGCGCTCGGCATTAAAGGGGCTAAAACAAGGATTGGTCGGCTCGGAGTCAGTATACTGTATGGTATCTCAGTGAGCTAGCACTATAAATCGGCATCAGTCCGGACTAGTACAAGCAGCCACACACACACGTGCATTCACGTCGCTATATAAGTGCAATAATCTTGGACGCGACGTTAAACCTAATTTCACCTCACCTCACCTCACCTCACCTCACCTCATCTCTGGTAAATCACCTGGGTGATGGAGGAGGGATGGAGATCTGGCTGATGATTCCACACCTCAGAGATCAACATTTGATAACTTGAGCATCTAAGTAATACGCCTGATTAGGAATGAACTGTCATTCATTCCGTTTGTACAGCTCTTACTACATGAAGGCTTTCTTCAATTAGCCAATATTCGTCACACACAGTAGTCCGGTAATTAAAGGTTTATTTTTCATGAAGGTTCAACAAAATTGACGGAAAAGGTTTTTTAACACATTTCACTGCCTTGATAGGTCTACTTTAAAAAAAAAAATAGTTTACCAAAATTTGACTTGGGGAAACACCCAATATAGGTCAAATCCAAGATGGCCGCCATCAATACAAACGAAAATCGAAAAAGTAAAAAAAAAGAATCAATCAAAATCTAAAAATGGATGATGACTCTATTTATAATCAACTTCATAAGATTAAGACAGGGGAATATATATTTAACAATTTTAAAGTGAAATCTTACACAGAAATAAATTACGGCTGCCCGAAATGTGAAAAAAATGCAATTGTTCCATATCGGACTACAAAATACTTAACACAGGCTTATAAAGAGGGAATAACCCTGCAATACTACAGTTTACAAGTCAAACTTACTATCAATTTAAATGTCTAAAGTTCAAGACAGTCGCACTCATATATTGGACATGAAGAGACGATTATTCAGTAATGTCAGAGAAGTCATGACTTGGTCCATTTGATAATGTCATCCCTTTGCATTGTCCACATGCTGAGGTACATTGTAGACAAAATAATTCTGCATGAGCATGTGTTTTCATCACACTTTCCAGTGCAATTGTATCTGATTATTTTCAACAGAAATTTAGGAGTGACAGCTTGGTGCCTTGTGATTGGTTTCAATATAGTGCCCTTGTTGCTCTTGTGAAACGTCCAGCCCCATTCTGTCGCATCCATATTGTTGCCTAGCCAGGTCTGCACTTGGAGTCAGACTCGTTGGCTGGGCAATCTGGCAGCATCTGATGTCGGTGGAAGGTGTCGAAGGGGTAGGTAATTTGAGCTTGATACATACCTTCTCAGTGAATTTTGTCACACGTTCAGAATTCAAATCCAAGCCAGGCATACAGCCGCAGAGGATTGCAAGTGCCTGATTACCAGCCTGCTCGATTTCTGCATGGTTTCCACCTGTCACCATGAAAACCTTTGAATATTCCTGAGACCATCCCTATGCCATATGGCCTCAATGTTGTGTCGGTCCCTGACAATGCATGTACAAAGAGCAAAGAATGGCTGAGATTAGGATCAAGGATCATCTGTAGGATGAAGATGTCAGTGATCTTTGTACTTGTCTGAAGAAAGATGGCCTCCAGTTATTCTCTGATGGGTCTCATCCTTGGTAAAAAAAACACCACAATAACCATCAACACGATAAGAGCATTGCAGAAGTGGTTCCTCAAGAAATGAGCCCGCACAGCTTGTGACACAGATTTGCCGGACAACATCTGATCTGTACTACCCTCTGAATATACTTGAGTGATGATCTCCTTTAACACAGATCCAGCCATCAGATTCCCAACTGTACCCACAAAACTCATCTAAGTATGGAATCCCCCCAAGACCAGGGCTATTCGATGCAAGGGGCTCTCAGCTGGCCGTGATTCGATGATCATGTATGCAATTCACCAAAGTTGCTGGTCGATTGTAATAACCGGTGTGATTCCATGTCGTCTGGCATATTTTGAAATATACTCCAGCGTTGATCTGACACAGGATTCGTCACATGGTGTCAAGTTGATAATCAACAATATCTCAGAGCTCTTCCTGGGGTATGGAATGTCAGAATGGAGCAATTGCGTGCAACCGGAACACAGTGGTCAACACACATAGAAGTGGCGCACTCCACAAACTATCTAGTTTGCTATTCTTTTCATCAAGACAGAAGTCACCAATTGGTGAATAGATAATGTTCGCCAGCACTGCCTTTGGATTTCTTTGTGAGAATGGTTTGACACTGTTGATTTTTTTAACATCATCCAAGTCCACCTTAACTCTTGGTACCCTCCGTCTCACCATCTCGCTCATAGTATGGATTGAGCCAGTCCCATCAAACTTTTTGCTGGCATGATCTATATAACCAGCCTGGTATTGCACGAATGTATCTGCAATGTCTCTAATTAGGTGAACACCATGAGTGGTCACCGAGAATTTTCTAAATTTACGAGGAGCTGAAACCGAGTTGGCTTATCATATCCACTAAATTACGATGACCATATATGTGTTATAGTGTGATACTTTGTCAAACTTGTCGAGGAGGCAGAAATGATGGGGACATTTCGAATGCATTATTGCCTGACCCAATGACGCAGCTCAGCTCTTGATGATAGTTTGAAGGAGGATGAGTAATGCATGTGGGAGGTAATCAAGATTGGTGTCAATCAATGCCATCTGCTCATTGTCGAGATACACATCAACATGTTTCGACATGCTCTCTACCTGCGTATGAATGTATCCTCCTCCAACTTTAATCAAACTGTCCATGTCAGATTTGTCCACCTTTGCAACATTTTCATATGCCGTAAGAGATGCAATGTTAGGTTGTTGCCTGATTTGTTATGAATACCTTGTTCCCATAGTGATTCATGAATTCCCTTTTCAGCTGAGAAGTAGTGTGTAGTTGATCATCACTCAGTGCACTCATTGACTTCATAATGTGATGCAAATTGTCCAAAGGAATCGTTTCATCATCATTCTCTTCCAAGTAATAAATGGCAATCTCAAATGCTGTCATCTAGGACATACACTTCGGTCGACCAAGTCTCCGTTTCTTTGGTGGAGCCTCCCCATGTTCAATACAAGCTGCAGGTATACTTGTCCCTCTCCGAAAATTCTTATCACAAGCATGGTGATGGATAGCTTCTTCAGCTGGTAGATTGTATATGGGCACAATACTTGACTGTACCATCTTGGTCCAATCATCTTGCCTGTTGACACAGTATGTTGCAGACATATGTTGAGTAACTGAAGAGCCATCGCAGGGCTGAAGTACACTTCTATATGGATGTTTGTACAAGTACCACATAGAAAACAGTGAGTTTTAAAATTTAAGGCTTTAACATATGATCAAAAGGTTTCAGCTACTTTGATTGCCTTTGGATTTTTATGCATACTTCGACACTGTCTGTGTACCAACAGGCTACAGTTGTATATGATGTCTGGTGCATCGAATTTACAGCAGCATTTTGCAATCAACTTCACATAATCCTGGGGTTTGTCCAGGTTAACTGGTTCCATACATAGCAAACAAGTCGCCATCTGTGATCTACATAGGACACCTTCAGTTGAGAATAGTCACCTGCGAATAGTAACAGTTGATAGAAATATGGTTGACATGTGTCCAGATACAAATGTTGCTTTTCCGATTATAGCAAATGATTTTTGTGCAAAACGTCTTGATTATATCTTCTGAATTAACTTTTAATAAAGTTTCTGAGAAGCTAATACCATTTGAGAAAAATAACTGCTTCCCGGAGTTTGGATTATCTCCCTTGATTTTCCTTTAAACAAATGTTGATGTTAATTTTAAGGCTCTGTTTCAAATTTTATATTTATATTTGTTCATATTTTCATCAGTTATTCCTCTCTAGAGCCAATCAACTATATATTATACAAGTTTTCATTTTAGCTATAAAAGAAAAATAGCTTATACATACCTTTATGTTCTTGAGGTCTATCTTTAAGATATTGTATGCTCGGCCGCCATTTTGAAGAAGGGAATACTTTGGGTTTTTTCAATTATATTTGTTTCTAACTTGATTATTTACGTGAAGACAACAAACTGCATGATTTTATATGCAAAACGTCAACATTATAATAAATCGGTTCATGTTCTGCAAGAATTACTGATATTAACAAATTTATGTACTTTTTCGTCATTTTGAAGCATTATTTTAAATTTCTATGTGAATTTTCCTTTCAAAATTGTTAAATATACATTCTTTTGCATTTATCCTGGCAAGCTAATATAGATACACTCATCATAAATGTTTTTTTTGTTATTGGTTCCACGTTTATGACTATTATTACTTTTGTTGGCGGCCATCTTGGATTTGACCTATTTTCGGATGGTTCCCCATGTCCGATTTTGGTAAACTATTTTTTATTTTAATGTATAGGTGCCAAGGCACCAAGATCCAGCAATAAACCTTTTCCGTCAATTTTGTTGAACCTGGTCCTTTTAATTACTGGACTACAGGGGCTTTACTTCAACATAGCAATGGTCCCACACTGCCTTCAGGAATGATGACAGAAAGTCGCGCGTTAATCAGCATTAACAAAGAGACACAAAGAACCGTGTAGAGCCGAGGAACGTGCGGATAAGATGCTTGGAAGATCTTGGACAAGGTACGAGAAAGATGCGAGGAAGATGTAGGCAAATTGAAGGAAATATGCGAGAAAGAAACTGGGGATATTTGAGGAACGCCCAGAATAGAGAAGCGGGGAGGAAGATACTGCAAGATGCAGCGAAGATGCTGAGAAGATTGGGACAAGATGCGGGAAGGATGCGGATAAGATGCGAGGACAATGAAGACACCAAACGAGATTTTCATTTGTGCAGCCTGGACTGCATTTATTAATTGATTTATGGATCCCTTACCCATCCTTCAGCATAAACTCAATGATGAATAACATGGTCTGCATAAAAGTAGTGTAAGTTGCTTTTACATGACGTTTTTGCAGCGTCCACCATTTATTCCATGATGTAATCCTATTGGCCCATGATATGATGACGTAACTGAACAAGACTATGACTTCATCTGTTACGTCTTCACACATTACGCCAGCGAAGTTGTAGGCCATTGGGCAATGTTACTGAACATGTAGAACCTATGTTTATAAGGATAGCGTGACCATTGGCTCCGGGATTCCTGTGGACATGGGTAGTTGGATTAAATCTCAATCTTCAGTCAATCGCTGCCAACAGAAGTGATGATTTCTATATTATTGAATGATACAACAGAGAGTGGTAACATGATGAAAGATACAAAGTTGAATGCTATAATGATGAAAATTTAATTACCAAAAACTATAATGTTGAATGCCGCTGATGCTCTAATGCTACAACCGACCCCGTGGCCTAGTGGACACACGTACACGCACGCACGCATGCACGCATGCACGCATGCACGCACGCACACACACGCGCGCGCGCATACACACGCACACACACACACGCACACGCACGCACATAAACTTGCAATCACGTCGCTATATAAGTACAAAAATCTTGGAAGCGACGTTAAACCCAATTTCACCTCACCTCTAATTTTACAGTGCTACCTAGTTGAGAGCTTCAGTAAATGCTATATCGTTGAATTTAAAAATGAATGCTGAACTGTATAATGCTACAATGATGAATACTTCACTGCTGAATGATATATTTACTAGTAATTAATACTACAATGGTGAATACTACAATTTTATTCTACAAAATGGATACTCCAATAATGATTCCAACGCCATCCGGAATATTGCTGAATGCGGCGTCACAAAACAACATGCACTCACTCGTCATCACTTCCAGTACCTAGGCACGTTCCTTCACGTTCCAGCCCCATGACATACTTGCCCAGTGATTTCTTCACATACCTAGACCACCTCCGTGGTCTAGTGGTAGAGCGTCCGCCCGGAGAGCAGAAGGTCCGGGGTTCGATCCCCGGCCGCGTCATACCAAAAGACGTTAAAAGATGGTTTTTGTTGTTACCCCTGTCTGGCGCTCGGCATTAAGGGGCTAAAACAAGGACTGGTCGGCTCGGAGTCAGTATACTGTGTCTGAGTGGGGTATTCATATTAAACTGCTAGCACTATAAATCGGCACTGACCGGACTAGTACAAGCAGCCACACACACACGTGCATGCACGTCGGTATAAATGTGCAATAATCTTGGACGCGACGTTAAACCCAATTTCACCTCTTCACACACCTTTGAGGAAGCCCTGTATTTGTCAAATCATAGTGGCAGCTTCTTTCATGAAGAGAATGAACGTTGGGCTATGTTTGTATTCAACACATGAAGGAAATACAAGTTTCAATGGCTTGCTATAACCGAGCGTGATCACTAGCAGCGTTAAGATGCGTTCTTTGACGAGCTAACCATTCCACGATGTACGCCACAGACAGTGGAGTCTGACACTCCACTCATCAATAGACCGGCTTACTTTCACAGCAATTATATGCCCCAGACATGCATTCAGAGCACAAGGGAGGCGCTTGGGTCGCCGTCCTTCTCGACGGTTTTCTTCACATCGTCCCACAGACAAGTCGTTAAGGAATAGCTCCATATTAACCCATACACTGCAGACTGAGTTAGCTGGGATGTTCGTGAGGGTGGGGAAAGATTGACCTGACCCACCTCCACCCTGACCCCACCCCCAAACCGTGCACCTCGACCACAAGACAAACACGAACGGTTTTAAAGAGCCTGTGAAGTGTCGGATACTACTGCTACTACTACAGCTACGACGATGACTACTGCTGCTACTACTACTGCTACGACAATGACTACTGCTTATTCTGTGTGTTAAATCTTCAGTTTCGAATGTTACTGCTGCTAGTCATCATACCCTGACGGCGTGGATCGTTGCTCGAAATATCAGTCACCGGATTGTCTGGTCCAGACTCGATTATTTACAGGCCGCCGTCATATAGCTGGAGTATTGCTTAGTGCGGCGTTAAACAACGAAAAAACAAAAATCAACCCTCAATGTTGAAGTTGGTTCTTGTTTTTATCCAAATGGCCTTAAATGGTGGATGTAGCATTTGCTGATTACGTATTTAACACATTCAGCCACGATTGTCTTGTTTGTTTGTTGTTTGACGCCGCACTCAGCAATATTCACGCTATATGGCGGTGTTCTGTAAATAATCGAATCTGGAAAATCTGGTGATTGACATCATGAGCATCCATCTACGCAACTGGTATACGATGATATGCATCAACCAAGTCAGAGAGCCTGACGACCCGATCCCGTTAGTCGCTTCTTTCGACAAGCATAGTCGCCTTAACGGCAAGGGTATTTTGCCGGATCTTCACGGGTAAATACATATTAAGACTTACTCTAATCCAGAACGAGTACAACACCCACTTCACGACCGCTACGACCATGCTACTAAAACTACTGATGTCGTGGATAGAGAGTCTGCCCGGAGAGTGGAAGGTCGTTAAAATATGGTACTTGTTGTTACCCTGCGCTCGGCATAAATAGAAAAAACCCGTCTCACCAAAATAATTTAGAAAATGGTACTTGTTGTTTCCCTGTTCAACGCTCGGTATTAAGGGGATAAAACAAAGACTGGTCGGCTCAGAGTCCGTATACTGTATCTGAGTGGGGTATTCATGTACTGCGGCATTGTATCGCAGTAGGCTAGCACTATAAAACCGTCGTTAGGTCGGACTAGCACACACACACACGCACGCACGCACGCACTAGCGCACTAACGCACACACGCACGCACGCACGCACAGCCGCGCTTTCATTTACGTTACTATATAAGTGCAATATCACGACGAGAAACCCCATTTCATCTCACTACACAAATGTCCTTTGGATGTAAGCCACACTGCATTCCTTCACTTAATACCTTGAATGTTTGAAACATTTGAAACATTCAACTTACCTACTTACTAGCACTCGAGAGAAGTCATAATATTTCAACAAATAGGTCTGACATTTACATCTGATACTTTAGTGGATGACCTCTGACCTATCCCAGGCCACGAGACCGGGCAAGTCCACATGTCATAGTCGTTAGAAATTGAATTTGGTGTTTAGAATGTTTGTTGTGTATTTTTAACTCCGCACTCTATACGGCGGCGGTAATGTTTAAAAAGTTATTGAGTACGTTATGAAATGTGTCGTTAATCGATGACAATAAAGAGTTATTCAAAAGAGTTATTTGAACTGAAAGCAAACGAAGTGCTGGCGTTTGACCTCAGCTATATTGAGAGGAGGTATGATCTGGAGCCTTATCAACTGATACTGTTGAAGCATGAATTCAAATATCAAACGCCGGTCGTAATTTGACAGAACTTCAAAGCTTTGTTGGATGTCCGGTTTTAGTACAGGATGTTGGTCATTTGTTGACTCATGCTGGATTATCTAGTTTAATCAACACGATTCAACACATTATGAACTGGCTCTGTAACGTATGAAACTGAAAGAATATCATCTTTCAAAAGTAAATAAGGGTACGGGTGGCCCAGTAGACGTGCTTTAAACCTACTATTATGAATTTGACTGTCAGATTCGCCTTGACTAGATTTCAAGATTCATCTGCACCATACCTCGTTGGCATCATCAACTTGTTAACGTCTACTTGGGACTATCCTCCCACGTTCGGCTGACAGGTCCAAGTCCTGCTTCGTCTCACATTAGGCTGACAGGTCCAATACCTGCTTCGTCTCACATTAGGCTGACAGGTCCAAGTCCTGCTTCGTCTCACATTAGGCTGACAGGTCCAATACCTGCTTCGTCTCACATTAGGCTGACAGGTCCGAGACGGGCTTCGTTTCACATTAGGCTGACAGGTCCAAGTCCTGCTTCGTCTCACATTAGGCTGACAGGTCCAATACCTGCTTCGTCTAACATTAGGCTGACAGGTCCGAGACGTGCTTCGTCTCACATTAGGCTGACATGTCCGAGACGTGCTTCGTCTCACATTAGGCTGACAGGTCCAAGTCCTGCTTCGTCTCACATTAGGCTGACAGGTCCAAGTCCTGCTTCGTCTCACATTAGGCTGACATGTCCGAGACGTGCTTCGTCTCACATTAGGCTGACAGGTCCAATACCTGCTTCGTCTCACATTAGGCTGACAGGTCCGAGACGTGCTTCGTCTCACATTAGACTGACAGGTCCAAGACCTGCTTCGTCTAACATGAGGCTGACAGGTACAAGACCTGCTTCGTCTCACATTAGACTGACAGGTACAAGACCTGCTTCGTCTCACATAAGGCTGACACGTCCAATACCTGCTTCGTCTAACATTAGGCTGACAGGTTCAAGACCTGCTTCGTCTCACATTAGGCTGACAGGTCCAATACCTGCTTCGTCTCACATTAGGCTGACAGGTCCAAGTCCTGCTTCGTCTCACATTAGGCTGACAGGTCCAATACCTGCTTCGTCTCACATTAGGCTGACAGGTCCGAGACGGGCTTCGTTTCACATTAGGCTGACAGGTCCAAGTCCTGCTTCGTCTCACATTAGACTGACAGGTACAAGACCTGCTTCGTCTAACATTAGGCTGACAGGTTCAAGACCTGCTTCGTCTCACATTAGGCCGACAGGTCCGAGACCTGCATTGTCTCACATTTAACTGACACATCCAAGAACTGCTTCGCCCCACATTAAACTGACATCGTTAGCTCTAGCGAAACCTGTCACAGACTTGGTCCCTGTCTATAGATACCTAACTACAACCATGTGGTTGAGCATTCCAACAGCAACACCAGTTAAAGCCATTACCCCTCGGTTCCATGTGTCCCCTTTCATCATTGTTACCCCCCCCCCCCCCCCCCCCCCCCAATTAACGCTCGCTCGGTCTGGCCGCATCAGATGGACCTTACATCGAAATTGTCAGAATATGTGTAAAAACTTTCACAGCGCAAATTGATTCTGGTTGAGCTTAATTCCTTGGGCAGGTAAGAACACTGCTACAACGAACTGTCGCTTGTAACTATGGCTTAATGGATCTTATCGGCAATTCTAGTACGTTACGTTTTTCCCTATAATTCAGTTTGAGTTTTCGTGGCTTTTTACGGAAAATAAAGTAAGTTTTATCACGTGGGGAATACGCTTTGCCAAAACAGTGGTAGTGTATTTAATACTGCGAAGACTCGTGGCTTGTAGATTTGCGCTAGCTTGACTGATGAAGGATGGCGCTTGTTAAGACAAATACAACACGGGGCGTTATGGTGGCTTGAAGGAACTCGCGCTCAATACATGCAGTCTTATCTGTCGCAAACTGAAGTGTTGGGTCGGATTAAAACGTCAGTTAGTGAAAGCGTCGCGAGTCGTGTACCTGCTTTCCACTGATATCAGCCACTTATTAAAACGGGATGAAGCTCAGGCAAAAACATACTAATAAATTTGATTCAACTCAAACTTAATTATTCATAAATCTAGCATTTAAGAATAGTTCGCCCCGATTATGTTTCTAGGTTTGTCAGCACTATACCCGATCTCGTGGGTTTCACCGAAGTGATAAACGTCTGAGACCTGCATCACTTCGGGTTTTCCTCCCACATTAAGCTGACACGCGAGATGTAACTGGAATACTGTTAAAAGCGGCTTTAAACACAACTCACTCACTCACTCACTCATTTAAGAATAATCATAATTAGACAATTTCTCAATTTCAAACATCGCATTTATTACAATATTTGCCCCAGGTTGAAAATGACAACCTGATTGATTCGCTTATAACAGCTCGGCCGACACGTGCACATAACATGACCGACCTTAGTATTGTTTATAAAGCTCAACATATCCTGTCCGACACAACGAAGTATAATAAAAATGTCATTAATGTATTTGATTGGTTATCACATACTTCAGCTAATATGGATTGCCATTTAATAGCGGTCTTAGGACGACGGTGGTAACTTTTAGCTTTCTTAACTCGAATCGAAGGATCGTTTGTGGATCAGGTCACTGGGTCAAACTTCACCAGAAACGGGCTTCACACATTGTACCCATGTCGGGAATCGAACCCGGATCTTCGGCGTGACAAGCCATAACCACTAGGCTACTCCACAGCCCCTGATCTCCTTTAAGAGGATATTCCACCTACATGATATATAATCGAGCCTGAATCAGACAAACCAGTGATTGATATAATGAGCAACTCGCCGTTGCGGTACGAGATACGCCATCAACCAAGTAAGTCGCCTTACATGACCAGCATAGGTAGCTGCGGAATCAAATAAGCCCTCCGCGTATCTTGAGATACGTAGTTTATATTTCCAAATGCCCCGAGGAATTGGGTGAGTGAGTGAGTGAATGAATTTGTTCCGGTGATCAGCAGTGTTGCTATCACGGTGGCCCATACATAATCGAACCTGGATCAGGCAAACCAGTGATTGAAAGCATGAGCAACAATCCATACAACCGGGGCAGGTGACACACAGTTAGCCAAGTCACCGAATCGACTCTTACTATAAATGGGTTGCTACGGAGTTGATTTACGCGTGCGCGCTGCTGCTGTTTGAACTGGTCCGGACTAATGTCGGTTTTAAAGCACTAGCACACTGAGATACCATGCTGCAGTTTTACATGGATACCCCCACTCAGACACATTATACTGACTCCAAAACGACCTGTCCTTGTTTTAGCCCCTTTAATGCCGAGCGTTAGGCAGAGAAACAACAAGCACCATTTTGACAGAGCTTCTGGGGATGAAAAAGAAATGGTACTTCTCACATGGTTTTTCTTTCAAACATCTGTACATTGGGGAATGAAAATAACCAAACATTTCATTAAAAAAAACATGTGGAAAGTTTATAGTGAAATTTTATAGTTTCAATAAAACATAATCTATATAATTCACACGTTTTAACGCGATTGTTTTTGAGAAAATAGAAGATTGCTTTGTAGAGGTTTCTGATCGGATCCGGGTGCACGGGTGGCCCAGTCGTTTAAGGCGCCGCGATTCCCTGTGCAGAGTTGCGTCCCTTGCGCGCGCCAGAAACCTATGATTGTGGGTTCGAATCCCGGTTCGCCTCGATTATGTTTCTAGGTTTGTCAGCACCTTACCCGTGCCCGTGGTTTTCACCGAAGTGGTAAACGTCTGAGACCTGCATCACTTCGGCCTTTCCTCCCACATTAAGCTGACACGCCGTGATATAACTGGAATACTGTTAAAAGCGGCGTTAAACCAAACTCACTCACTCACTCCGATTGGATCCACTGGGGCCTGAATATTAATTGTGTTACATTTTCATATACCCAATTATCGTTGTATAATCGTTATTTTAATTACGTACCGATGCACCCTGCATTCCATCTCAGTGATGCTTGTACTCCATCCCCCCATCGGCCATCGCTTATCAATTATAGCTGTTCTGTATGTTATAACCACTGTGGGATATACAGCGCTCTTCTACATCTCCGGATCAGCAGGCTATATACCATAAAAAATCTAAACCATCTTTTCATTAATTCATATACGTATATTTTATTTCATCGAAACTGAACTTTGAATAAAGATTGTAGTTCGTTTAAAAACCGAAAGCTGTTTCGGGGTCCCATCTTGATTTCCAAATCTAAAACCGGTTTTTGGTGTCGATAAAAAATCGTTTTCTAACGGGTTGATCCGTATACCCTGACATAGACCTGATAATAAGCGATGAACGGATGAAGCGATATGGAACCGCAGCTATTATAAGCCACCCAACTGCGAGGTGACAGTGTATGTTTCTTGTCAACCACTTTTATCAATGTCATTGTAAACTCATTTCTTACCATTATACCATTATGCATATTTTATGCCAAGTTTATCATTTATGATTCTGTTTCGAAGAGGTGGTAACCGGTATTATTTACAATTTAGTCTGCATAAAGATAAGGTTTATTGCTCTTCAAACGCATTAGGGATAGGGGCTTTTGAACATTTTGAAAAATATAATTTGTTCCAAAATGTATTATTTACAACAAAATGGTTCACTTCTAGACATAATGGATGTCCTGAAAGATATACTAACTCACTAAGATTTACACGCACACACACACACACACACACACACACACACACACACACACACACACACACACACACACACACACACACACACACACACACACACACACACACACACACACACACACACACACACACACACACACACGTATATACGCACTCACGCACCTTTTTAGCTTTATCCGTGACTAAACTACTGTTGTATACCAAATATCCTCAATAAATAAGGTTCGGGATATCGATATATTGGGGATATTTCACGCATTAAACTCATGTTCCTTGTCAGCTTCTTTTCACAGTTACTTAATGACAATAACCATCTCCATGAGTATGTCATTATACATATTTTCACCTTCCACAAATTTGCCATTTATGATTCTGTTCCGTGAAGGCGGTGAATTTCATTATAACCCCGTTAGGCTGCATGTAAGTAATTCTAGTGTCAGAGGTAGTAAGGTTTCCTAATTGATGCTGGCACCGTTCTTATCTATTTAACGAGGTTTTACTTCAATTAATTAAGAGTTCAGCTGACTGTTACATTAATCATACCATGTACTAATTAAGGAAACTGTTCACCCGACTCACTGATTACTCTTTGCTTTATCTGAGGCTCCATCTTGCTAATGAGACGGTTGCCCACTATTCTGCCTAATCAAATATGCTTACATCCTCTCTGCTTACAGCCTCTATGTTTACAACCTCTCTGTTTACATCCTTTCTGCTTACATCCACTCTGCTTACATCCTCTCTGCTTACATCATCTCTGCTCACATAATCTCTGCTTACATCCTCTCTGCTTACATCCACTCTGCCTACATCCACTCTGCTTACACCCACTCTGCTTACATCATCTCTGCTTACATCCACTCTGCTTACATCCTCTCTGCTTACATCCTCTCTGCTTACATCCACTCTGCTTACATCCCTCTCTGCTTACATCCTCTCTGCTTACATCCTCTCTGCTTACATCCACTCTGCCTACATCCACTCTGCTTACATTCACTCTGCTTACATCCACCCTGCTTACATCCACTCTGCTTACATCCACCCTGCTTACATCCACTCTGCTTACATCCGCTCTGCTTACATCCACTCTGCCTACATCCGCTCTGCTTACATCCACTCTGCCTACATCCACTCTGCTTACATCCACTCTGCCTACATCCACTCTGCTTACATCCACCCTGCTTACATCCACCCTGCCTACATCCACTCTGCTTACATCCACTCTGCCTACATCCACTCTGCCTACATCCACCCTGCCTACATCCACTCTGCTTACATCCACTCTGCCTACATCCGCTCTGCTTACATCCACTCTGCCTACATCCACTCTGCTTACATCCACCCTGCTTACATCATCTCTGCATACATCCTCTCTGCTTACATCATCTCTGCTTACATCCACTCTGCCTACATCCACTCTGCCTACATCCACTCTGCCTACATCCGCTCTGCTTACATCCACTCTGCCTACATCCACTCTGCTTACATCCACCCTGCTTACATCATCTCTGCTTACATCTTCTCTGCTTACATCCACTCTGCCTACATCCTCTCTGCTTACATCCACTCTGCCTACATCCACTCTGCTTACATCCACCCTGCTTACATCATCTCTGCTTACATCTTCTCTGCTTACATCCACTCTGCCTACATCCTCTCTGCTTACATCCACTCTGCTTACATCATCTCTGCTTACATCCTCTCTGCTTACATCCACTCTGCCTACATCCACTCTGCTTACATCATCTCTGCTTACATCTACTCAGCTAACATCCTCTTTGCTTACATCCACTCTGCTTACATCCTCTTTGCTTACATCCACTCTACTTGCATCCTCTCTGCCTTCATCCACTCTGCTTACATCCTCGTTGCCTACATCCTTTCTGCCTACATCCACTCTGCTTACATCCACTCTGCTTACATCCACCCTGCTAACATCCACCCTCCCTGCATCCACTCTGTCTATACCTATTTCTGCTATGTCGAAAGACATTAGTACTGTCACACGAGGACAATGTCTCTTACACATGAGCGACGTCATCGATTAATGCATCATGGATACCGAGTCGTGTGCTGTCTATTTATTTAGAATCCCGAACAACGGTGTGGTAGCCTTGCTATTAAAGCGTTTGCTCGTCACTCCAAAGGCCAGGGTTCGATTCCCATCATGGGTACAATGTGAGAAGCAAATGTCTGGTGTCCTCCGCCAGCATTTTGTGCTAGGCTGTGAGTCCAGACTAACGGGGTCAAGACTAACGGTGTCAACACTAACGGAGTCAACAATAACGGGGTCAACACTAACGGGGTCAAGACTAACGGCGTCCAGACTAACGGTGTCAAGACTAACGGTGTTAACACTAACGGAGTCCACACTAACGGGGTCAAGACTAACGGTGTCAACACTAACGGAGTCAACACTAACGGTGTCAACACTAACGGAGTCTACACTAACGGCGTCCAGACTAACGGAGTCCACACTAACGGAGTCTACACTAACGGGGTCCAGACTAACGGAGTCCACACTAACGGAGTCAACACTAACGGGGTCCAGACTAACGGAGTCAACACTAACGGGGTCCAGACTAACGGAGTCAACACTAACGGGGTCCAGACTAACGGGGTCCACACTAACGGGGTCAACACTAACGGGGTCCAGACTAACGGGGCCCAGACTAACGGCGTGCAGACTAACGGAGTCCACACTGACGGAGTCTACACTAACGGAGTCAACACTAACGGGGTCCAGACTAACGGGGTCAACACTAACGGGGTCCAGACTAACGGGGTCCAGACTAACGGCGTCCACACTAACGGGATCCAGACTAACGGCGTTCAGACTGACAAGGTCTAGGCAAATGAGGTCCAGACTAACAGTCCAGGCTAACGCAGTCCAGACTAACGGGGTCCAGACTAACGGGGTCCAGACTAACGATGTCTAGGCTAATCGGGTCTAGATAAACGTCTTCCAGGAAAACGGAGTCCACACTAACAGAGTCCAGACTAACGGGGTCCAGACTAACGGGGTCCAGACTAACGGGGCTCTACTGTATTCCGAGTCGCCACACACAAGCCACCGTTGGAGGAATTCCTCTGCATTGATGTTATCAGTAAAGGTGTTTTGTAGTATGTATTTGGTTTGTGGCAGAGCAGCTGCTCGTAATTCAAGATGCATCTCTTAGAATCCACTTGAACCAATCGTCGACTTGAAAGAAACACGTGTTACACGTGTAGATATAGTCCAACATCTCACACACCGTCGGATGTAAATACGTTGCAAGGTAATTTGCGATGGAATGTACTGCCGTGTAGAGATAAGACAGTTACACCGCCAGCAATAGACCTACACACACTTACAGCTCTACATGTGCAACAAGTGAAGAAGAGGGGGGAGGTTGCAGGTGTGAGAGAGAGGTGGGTGACGTGGGGATAGGGTGGGGTTGGCAAGAATGTCTAACTGTATCGGATGGTGGGAGTGTATGCGATGATTAATATCTAACATTAAAAACAAATTCTACTAGCTCCTTTCATAATTAATTTTAGCAGATCCAAAGAGCCAAAGGGCCGTCATCATACATTATCCGTTATCGGTATGAAATTAGACTTGTACAAGTCTCGAATTCAATTATTATTATTTTAAATCATAACTTCTAGATTATTTAAATAATAAGAACACATTGTTCCAATAAAAGACGATAGAATTACTTTACATCTATGGACTTATCATTCAGCAGAGCTTTGGAGCAAGGCTAGTTTGAAATATACAGTTAGCTCTCTTACAGGTATCAAATATACAATAAATATAGCTATGTTACCGGTATCAAATATACAGTTAACATTGCTATGTTACCGGCATCAAATATACATTTAACACTGCTATGTTACCGGTATCAAATATACAGTTAACATTGCTATTTTACCGGTATCAAATATACAGTTAGCATAGCTATGTTACCGGTATCAACTACACAGTTAACATAGCACTGTTACCGGTATCAAATATACAGTTAGCATAGCTCTGTTACCGGTATCAAAGATACAGTTACCATAGTTCTGTTACCGGTATCAACTATACAGTTATCATAGCTCTCTTACCGGTATCAAAGATACAGTTAGCATAGCTCTCTTACAGGTATCAAATATACAATAAATATAGCTATGTTACCGGTATCAAATATACAGTTAACATTGCTATGTTACCGGCATCAAATATACATTTAACACTGCTATGTTACCGGTATCAAATATACAGTTAACATTGCTATTTTACCGGTATCAAATATACAGTTAGCATAGCTATGTTACCGGTATCAACTACACAGTTAACATAGCACTGTTACCGGTATCAAATATACAGTTAGCATAGCTCTGTTACCGGTATCAAAGATACAGTTACCATAGTTCTGTTACCGGTATCAACTATACAGTTATCATAGCTCTCTTACCGGTATCAAAGATACAGTTAGCATAGCTCTCTTACCGGTATCAAAGATACAGTTAACATAGCTCTGTTACCGGTATCAAATCAGTTAACATAGCTTTAAATTGAAACACGGGTTGATCTACTTATGTTGTACACCATACAAACTGAAATGACATTTACGTCATTGTATTCACTTGGATTAAACAAGAAAATTCGAGGAAGACATTTTCGAACTCCATGACCTAGATTTATCTAACCAAAAACGCCACTTGATATGAACATACCCTGTAAATACCACATCACTTTGGCTGTTAAGAGTTAATGTTCAGAGATAGCCCATCTACATAAGATACTAGTAATCCCCTTGATGTTTATACACAAAATACAACAGAGAAGAACAGTCAAGTAACTCCCATAAATATTAGTTCAATCTACAGATATACAAAGAGCCACTTAGATCAAACTAAATCTTCTACACAATTATTCATGTTACATGCAGTGGGTAGAGAAGTTTTCTGTTACGTATGGTATTTAGAAAATGCAGAGTTTACAGGTCCTTCCTGTCTCTTATATATATTACATAAACATATTTCAGGTTGGTTTGAGGAGAACTCTTCACATGGTTTGAACTCAGAAATCCATAAACACATGCTCATGATATAGTCGGCATCGTAATCGACTCTGCTTTTAGCAGAGATTTCTTTTGGATATGAAAAGGGTAGCTTTTATTTAGATGAATGATAATATTGTGTAATAAGGATAATATTCTCTTGACCTTAGTCTCAATATATAGCGCCGAATGTGTATCTTAATTTATGCGACCCGACGTTGAGATATAAATGATTATGTTTTTTATCACCCCGATAAAATATGGATGCACGGTAGTGATACAGCCACGATATACACGGGCTCTGTCCGACATCAGGTGCGTGTTTTACGCATGTTGGAGGTGTGTTGTGCGTGTGTTGTGCCTGTGTTGTGCGTGTTGTGCGTGTGTGCGTATGTGCGTGCATGTGTGGTGAAGTGTCATGTGTATATATTGAGCATGAAACTATTTTATCTGCAGTCTGGAGCTTTTTTGCTAGCTTTTATACCGCTTGACATCATAAGCAACTACCATTAAAAACCACCGCGGCCTTGACGAACACGCGATACTGTTTTAACGAGGTAACAACGAGACCCTTGTAGTATTTCGGGACAATCCACACAATGGGACTTTCAGCGAGCTCAGAGATAAGCCTCCCTTTGTCGACATATATATAAGGAGACAAACTAATTTTAACATCGTGTAGACCATATTTGGAATGCATATGTACGTTTGACGTCATTTATGTCAACCGCCAATTGTTATCCGACGTTTGACGTCAGAGCTAAACGGACAGATGGCCAGTCATGTGTGAAGTCGTATGTCATGAGAGATCTGAATCGAATGGTGTAAACATTATCTTGTTAACATGAAGCGAGGCAGCCTATGTCGCCTTTGACGTTGATGTTTGTTTACAATGACGGCGCATTTCTAAAAATCACTGACGATGGTTATCTTAAACGATCCTCCCTGGGCATTTATCGGCTATGTTTTCCTTTCATAGAGCTAGCTATATGACACACTGGGGCAGTAGTTCAGTCTGGTGAAAATGACAATCACTTTGTTCCTTGGGGTTACGAGGGGTCCACTCGCTTTAGGCACCCGAATTGCGTACCGTTCGAAACTAGACTTGCGTCACTTCGGGCGTTCCTCCCATATTAAGCTGAGTTCAGTATTTAAGAATTAACTTTCACTTTGTGTGAGTTCATTGGGGTATGAATGTTCATAGAGTGAGGACCAAACTGTATAAACGGCGGAGCGTGCGACTCTATGAAGGTTCATACTCCAATGAACTCACACAAAGTATAAGTCAATTCTTAGAATTTTTTATCGACCGCCTCCGTGGTCTAGTGGTAGAGCGTCCGCCCGGAGAGCGGAAGGTCCGGGGTTCGATCCCCGGCCGTGTCAAAAGACTTAAAAGATGTTACCCTGTCTGGCTCTCAGCATTTAGGGGCTAAAACAAGGACTGGTCGGCTCGGAGTCAGTATACTGCGTCTGAGTGGGGCATTCATGTGGCATGGTATCTCAGTGAGCTAGCACTATAAATCGGCATCAGTCCGGACTAGTACAAGCAGCCACACACACACACACACGTGCATGCACGTCGCTATATAAGTGCAATAATCTTGGACGCGACGTTAAACCCCATTTCACCTCACCTATAATTTTTTATCACAACTTCTTATAGGCCTAGATCTATACACAATTTTATTTAGTACGTGTGACATCATGTTTACACTAACAGCCCTACAATAACCAGCTGTCGCGGAATAAAATAATTCCTCAATAAGAGAAGTGACACGAACGTATGTATGCACAACTTGTTCTCTAGGAATATCTGACACAACACATCTATTCAAATGATATCACCATTAGATGAGAAAGGTCTGTTACGAACTACCTCAGTAAGTCAGTCACAATGACAGCGCGTCGTAATACATTTCCATCAAGTACAAGACGTCAAAATGGCCGACACGATAAACGTGACGGGAGAGATTTCAGAAGTTGTTAATGAACCTGTCGCGGTTACATGTCAAGTCCCCATTGATCAAGTCAATACTACGATAGTTTGGATGCGCATTTTTTCGTATCGTTCACTCAGATGGGTCGTAGCGAGGATATTCGTGAACAATCATGCAGTCAAACTCTCTGACGTTTCTCAATGTATACTAAATGCTGAGTTCAAGATTAAAGGGTTTAAATGATCAGAAAGAACGCTTCTGTATTTATTCGTGCTATGGATCGGAATTCCCAGATATTCCCCCAGGAATGTGGAAGTAGTAATTTCAGTGTTTACGTCATTTCAGGAACACGGTCTCGCGAAAAACTTCTGAACGTCAAAATGTGTCGTTAATACACCTAGGAAACATCAATCTCGCGCTCATGTGATCGACCTCTCGTCCAATGGAAATGTCGTATATCGTGTAAACTTCAAATTATAAAAAATATTGTCCTATGAATATCAATTACAAGATTTGATTGTATTGGATTTCATAACCCCAGCATACATGCCCTTTTGTCTACAGTCATATGCAGGTAATTCGGTGTAGTTGCTATTAATGTATTTAATCATACGATGAACAAGTATGGTTCTTGAAGAAACGTATCGTTTGTACAGGGGTGTATGTTTTTTGCGCCCACATTCTTTAGAAAACAAGAGACACTGTACCACAACTAAGCTTGTCATGGTCTAAACGTGGTGCATTTATTCAGCAGGGAGATCGTTAATCACCAAGATGATACTCTGTGATCCGCCTTCAAACCTATACATTCATAAAATGCTGTGTGTTTGACCGAAACCATTTACAGTAAATACGTTTATACAGTGAACTACTTTTATAACGAACACTCTTATGACGAACTGGCGGATATAACGAACTTATTTTTTTCGTCACGGCCATTTGCTGTATATATGCTTATGACGAACTACGGTTATAACGAACCAAAATTAGTGGCCCCTTTGAGTTCGTTATAACCGTAGTTTGCTGTACCACGAAACCCTCCAACCAGACTCCACTGCGGTCAGTTACGCCATGACGAACTACGGTTATAACGAACCAAAATTAGTGGCCCCTTTGAGTTCGTTATAACCGTAGTTTACTTACCACGAAACCCTGCAACCAGACTCCACTGCGGTCAGTTACGCCATGACATCACGTTCTGTATGACGTCATTCGTGTATAAACATCGTTAACTCGTAGCTGCCTTATCGCCCTACGATACATCTAGGTTTAGTACCAACGTGATTACTCGATATCCTCGTAAATAAAAAGAGAAGCAGAAAATGCATTCATTACCAGTGACACATGACTGCCGAATCACCTTTCCCGTCGACAAATGGATCTACTATCTAGAGGTGATCATTTAACATCTTCAGGGCAACAGCGACAGGCTGACTGGCACATCTGGTAAAAAGACCGATGGCATTGATGCTACACTTAGGCCTACGTGTTCAGATTTGTAGTGAGTTATATCGAAAAACATATAAGAGACCGGGGCCAGCCTTTCTTTTTTTCGACACATCGTGCTTTATCAATGTACAAGTTGGTTTGTTCGTTGACAATGGATGCTTGTCCTTGGCCGATTCTCTGAGGCATCAACTCAAATTGAATCTTTTTCATCGCTCTTCAGCATGTGATACGGTGATATTTCCTGGAGATGCTTCTGATGTTAATTCGTTTGTTTTGCGAGACGCTTTGCTGCTCACTGTACAGGTATCGTTGTCCAAAGCGATCTCAGCGCTAAGGTGATTGTAACTCCCATACTTTAACATAGACTTACGATCACTATACCGCTAAGGTTGTTTTGTTCAATGCACACTGATAGATAATTAGGCCATTAGCCTAGGTGTTACGACAAGCCTTTGAGTATGACTATATTTTATATGCTACATTTTAATGCTAAACATTAAAAACTCCATTTTATAAATTGAATAATCAACTGCAATATTGCAGTGAAATGGGTTTTTATTTCTGGAGAAACGTGTATCTAAATTACTGTAGGATTCGACCAATAGTAAAAAATCTATAAATGTTATAGAACTATCTCTGGCTGCGGTAGAACGTTGTCTGAATGTTATAGAACTATTTCTGGCTATATTGGAACGATCTATTAATGGAGTAGAACGATCTATGAATGTTATAGAATTGTCTCTGACATCAGTAGAACGATCTATGAATATTGTAGTACGATCTCAGACAGCAGTAGAACGATCTTTGAAAGTTGTAGAACGATTTCTGAAAGCAATAGAAAGATCATTCAGGCTGTAGTGCGATCTATGCATGTTGTAGAACTATCTCTGGTTGCAATAGAAAGGTATATGGCTGCAGTAGAGCGATCTATGTATGTTGTATGCAACTCTTAATAGACTCCTATTAGACTCCTATTGGACTCCTATTGGACCCCTATGGGTCTCGTAACACACTCGTAGCGTACTCGTATGATATTCGTATATATGTAGTCTCTTCCCGAGTCCTAACCGAGTTAGGCTCGGGAGAGCTCGGCAACCACCTCGGCAAAGTGTGAGAGCCGCTTTAGGCTTACAGTCGTCGTAAAGCTAAGATAGCTTAGAGAACGTCACCCTGTTGTAACCCGGAATTCTCAAGGCGGAAACCGTACCGTACTCATCACATACAGCTAATCATACCCCTACAAATCCACCCGACTGAGCAATGTAGGTTTCTCCGTGTGTTAACAGAAACAGACTTACACTATCTTACTGGTATGACCCAAGGCAGGGTGCCTGACCTTGTTAAAATATAGTTCACGGTCGTAATGTTGTAAATTCATTTCAAACCGTTTTTCTCAATAATTAAAGAAGCACCACGTGGCTAGCGTTGACGTCATACAGCATTCACCATGCTTGACCTACTAGCGAGTGAAGGAGATGCTTGTCTTACGCTTTCGCTCTGACGTCGTCTTGTTGAGAGTGAGGCTGTCTACTTTTCACTGCGGCTGTGTGACGATAGATGTCTGCGCGTTAGTATGGGTTACTGTTAACGTCATATGTATTCTTTGTTAATAATGGCGGTATACAACGATTCGCTGTGATAGCTTTGTATGTCGTGTCCTCTCGCCATCTCTGATCAACCCAGCGTATCGGAACCTATTTGTTTAGACGAGAGAGCCGAAGAGCATCTTATTGAGGTCGTTTAGAACGACACAGCGGTATCAACAACTAGCATGGATGCCGCATTTCTCATTTGACGTCAACCGTACAATAGCTACCGATTCCCGCTCAAGGGGCGGAGCCTCCGATAAAACATGGGCACGCGCAGATGATGTTCACGTGTACATTACAGTGCCTCTACATAAGTGGACTTTGAAATTGGGCCAAGAAATATGTTTCGCTCACTCACGTAATCTTTTCTTCTTTTCTTGGTGGGGGCACGGGTGGCCCAGTCGTCTAATGCGCTGCGATTCGCTACGCAGTGTTGCGTCCTTTGGGCATGCCAGAAACCTATGATTGAGTCCCGGTTCGCCCGATTATGTTTCTAGGTTTGTCAGCACCATACCCATGCTCGTGGGTTTCACCGAAGTGGTAAACGTCTGATACCTGCATCACTTCGGGCTTTCCTCCCACATTAAGCTGACACGCCGTGATATAACTGGAATACTGTTAAAAGCGGCGTTAAACCCAACTCACTCACTCACTCCTTTCTTGCTGGGGATGAGGTGGAATGGGGATTAAAAATTCACGTTCAAGATTATTTACTCATTTTGCGACGTGTGCGCGTGCGTGCGTGCGTGCCGTTTGCCGGTTTCATTGTGCTAGCTCACTGAGATACCATGCCGCAGTATAACATTAATACCCTACTGAGACACGGTATTTCTGACTCCGAGACGACCAGTCCTTGGTTTATACATTGCCGAGCGCCAGGCTAGGTATAATCTTTTAACGACTTTTCGCATGACGCGTCCGGGGATCAAACCGTCGATTTTCCGCTCTCCGGGCAAACTCTCGAACCACAAGACCACGAAGGCGTTCTGGTAGCCGTTCCTGTTTTCATTTCAAGTTAGCAGTATACACTAATGTAGTTTTTGCACCTTTGTTAAAAATAGAATAAGAGATCAACAAGGCTCAATAACTCATCTGAATTATGAAGACGTAAAGGTGAGGTTTAAAGTCGGATCGGAATTCCTTGAACAAATTTTAGAGACACCATTAATGTGATCAAGGGGGTGGGGATATAGGTTGTCAAAGGTTATGGCCGGATCACAGATCAAAGTATGCCCAAAAAGGTATTATATCTATAGTTCCACAAAACATATTTATCAAATTTCATATAATACAAGCACAAATGGCTGAGTAATAGGTAAAGATATTATCAATATGGCCATCGTTACAGCCGTATGGAAAACCAGATTCCCTGTGCGGCTTTTAGAGACCCCTTTGCTCTTATCACACCAAGGACCGATTATGTTCCGAAGATTCACAGCTACGTTTTTAGGAACGTCAACACAAATAGAAAAAAGTATATGTTTGAGCTGAATATACTAGGATACTACTCAACTTCTGAGACTTCTTACATAGTTAGGGGAGGTCGGGTAGCCTAGTGGTTAAAGCGTTTGCTCGTCACGCCGAAGACCCGGGTTCGATTCCCGACATGGGTACAATGTGTGAAGCCCATTTCTGGTGTACCCCCCTCTGTGATAGAGCTGGAATATTGCTACAAGCGGAGTACCAACTCACTCACTCATGACAGATTGTTGAGTAGCTTACTTTTTAAACCGTAAGAGGCGAGTAAGGGGTTTGGGTGGTCAGGCTCGCTGACTTGGTTGAAACATGTCATCGATCCAATTGCGTGGATCGATACTCATGGTATCAATCACTGTATTGTCTGGTCGGACTCGATTATGTACAGACCGCCGTCATATGGCTGGAATATTGCTGAGTGCGGCTAAAACAACAAACCAACCAACCAACCAACTTTTTAAACGTGGATACGATCAACAATATATATGGATCTTTGCCTTGAGTGTTTGGGTTTGGTTAAACATTATTCCAGTTATATCACGGCGTGTCAGCTGAACGTGTGATGCAGTTCTTAGAGGTTTACCACTTCGGTGAAACTCAAGAACACGAGCGCTGACGAACCAAGAGTGAGTGAGTGAGTGAGTGAGTGAGTTAGGTTTAACGCCGCTTTTAACAGTATTCCAGTTATATCACGGCGTGTCAGCTTAATGTGGGAGGAAAGCCCGAAGTGATGCAGGTCTCAGACGTTTACCACTTCGGTGAAACCCATGAGTACGGGTATGGTGCTAACAAACCTAGAAAGATAATCGGGGCGAACCGGGATTCGAACCCACAACCATAGGTTTCTGGCGTGTTCAAGGGACGCAACTCTGCACAGCGAATCGCGGCACCTCAGACGACTGGGCCATCCATGCCCCCGACGAACCAAGAAGCACAATTACAGTAAATATGAGATTCGAAACACGAATAGATAGAATGTACTCTGGGGCCTCTAGTTTATCTTCGTGTGGGTGTATTCTTCAGCAACTAATTATTAGTGATATGACAGAGGGGCATCTGAGCTTCAAACCTAATCGGGACAAATATGGAACGCGAACCCACAAGAATAAGCGTCTGGTACATCTAAGGGAGGTAACTCAGCACTGCAAATTACGGCGCATAAAACACCCTTTGTGGCGAGTATGCGACGTTTTGGAAGAGTTTTGCCTTAAGTTGTAAATCTTTTGTTTCAGTGTGACATTCGACACTCCTATTCGAGACATCATCGGCGACTCCTTTAAACTTTCCGACGATGTCCGAACGAACCTCGTGAGTCTCCGTGACTTGCTGTCACATCGAGTAGGCGTACCAGCCTACTTCAAAGCTCTGGTTGTCGGCTTCCCGGAAACTGTCGACAGATCGGAAGTAGTCAGGTGAGCTCAACAAAGCAACAAAGCACGACAAACAGCCAAACTACGCTTATCAGGAAACCTTACCTCCCACTTTTCAGTGTTGAATATGGCATACTGTAAGGGACATTCTCGCGATCTCGACCTTTGGAACGAGCTTAATATGCCCAAAACACGAGAATGCGAGATCGCGTGAATGTCCCTTATAGTATTCCATAGTTGAACGTCTATATCTAAACAAGTTACTTATATTCCTTAGTCAGGACATGTCTTAATCCGAATTAAAGGGGTAATATTGTCCGGATTAACGAGGTTTCGCTGTAGTTAAAACACCTGCATAGAGTCTTGGTTATCATAAAGTGAGTATATAGTAAACTAAGCTAAGGTGTGGCGAAATGATGTGCGTGATACCATGCCCCACTTTAACATGAATACCCCACTCAGACACAATGCACTGATTCCGAGCCAACCAGTCCTTGTTTTAGCCCCTTAATGCCGAGCGCCAGACAAGGTAACAAGTACCATCATGTAACGGTTTTTTGTACGAGACGGGCGGGGATCGAACCCCTGACCTTCCCCTCTCCGGGCAGACACTATCCATTCGACCAAGAGGGGTTCATAACTTGTTATACCACAGCTTAAAATATAACACGACTGTATGTGTTAGTAATTCATCCATAACGACCACTTGAAAATTCTCCAAAGCCTGACATGTGCGCTGGCGGCTGTCCCGACGTGCGGTACAAGGTTCTTCTTCCACAACCACTCGAATTATTATCAGATAATCGCCAGCTGAATCCTGGCATGAAAACACAATAACAGCCCAAACTGGGCCAGACTCATATTTTCTGTAATTGTGCTTCTTGGTTCGTCGGGGGCACAGGTGGCCCAGTCGTCTAAGGCGCCGCGATTCGCTGTGCAGAGTTGCGTCCCTTGGGCACGCCAGAAACCTATGACTGTGGGTTCGATTCCCGGTTCGCCCCAATTATGTTTCTAGGTTTGTCACGCCATACCCGTGCTCGTAGGTTTTACCGAAGTGGTAAACGTCTGAGACCTGCATCACTTCGGGCTTTCCTCCCACATTAAGCTGACACGCCGTGATATAACTGGAATACTGTTAAAAGCGGCGTTAAACCCAACTCACTCACTCACTTCAGCTATGTTACGGCGGCGGGTAAATAATAGAGCGAGGAAAACCAGTGGTTGATCAACACGTTACGGTGACATACAATTAGCAAGGTTACACATTGTCGACATTCTATTTGTATTAGTCAGGTCTTAGACTAGCTTGGGCTCTGGGATCTCTTCTACCCGGAATCCTCGTGGATAGTCAAATATGGCCGGGGTGCTAGGGAACTAGCCCCTTGGTTGATTGCGTGTCATCGTTGATCATCCGTGATGATTGTTGCTCTTAATATCAATCACAGATTTGTGGGGCGTTTAACAACAAACATACAAAACAGAGCGACCAACCGATATAACTCGGCTCTTACGGTCATCTATCTGACCATGTCTGACCCGGAATCCCCACAGGGCTGAAATTAACAACCGAGAAGAAGTGTTATTTGGGATTTCACAAAACTGAAAGTGACAAAAGTGGTGTCCGATGCGGTTCCTTATTTACCTTGTATCATATATTCCCGTGTTTTATTTTCAGATGAACAATTGACTTGCCTTTGCATGTGTTTGTAAACGGTCCCACCGATGGGGCAGGATACGCTCACCTTTTCGCGAAGAATTATTTGATAGTGATTCATAAACACATGCTCATAATGTAGTCGGAATCGTACAATCGACTCTCTTTTGGCAGAGATTTCGTACGAATATGAAAAGGATTTTGTTGCTTTTATTTGAATGAAATGAAAATGATATTAGCGCTCCAGTGGTGTAATCTGACGGGTGTTTGTTTCAGGCGGATCCGCTACATGCCCGCCACGGAGCCCATCAGGACCAAGTTTATGTACAGCAACTACATGTACACTCTGGCCGGCTACGTGGCCGAGCGGATGACGGGGAAGTCGTGGGAGAGTCTGGTCGAGGACTACATCCTTACCCCCCTCGGCATGCGCAACAGCGGCTTCATCGACAGACTTTTCAACTTCACCAACTTAGCTTTGCCTGTGGCCACGAAGCACGGGAAACTCACCAACCTGGACCCCATGTTACTGCAGTGAGTGGCCACACATTTACGTGTACACACATTTACATACGTGTACACACATTTACACACGGAAAACTAAATCTGGACCCCATGTTACTGCAGTGAGAGGCCACACATTTACGTGTTCACACAATTACACAAGTGCACACGCATTTACACACGTGTACACACATCTAAACACGTGTACACACATTTACACACGTGTACACACATTTACACACGTGTACACACATTTACACACGGAAAACTAAATCTGGACACCATGTTACTGCACTGAGTTGCGGACCCGAGGATCCGGGGTAGAAAAGGTCTTCAGCAACCCATGCTTGCCGTCAAAGGAGACTATGCTATGCGATTCGCTGTGCAGTGTTGCGTCCCATTGGCACGCCAGAAACCTATGATTGTGGGTTCGAATCCCGGTTCGCCCCGATTATGTTTCTAGGTTTGTCAGCACCATACCCGTGCTCGTGGGTTTCACCGAAGTGGTAAACGTCTAAGACCTGCATCACTTCGGGCTTTCCTCCCACATTAATCTGACACGCCGTGATATAACTGTAATACTGTTAAAAGCGGCGTTAAACCCAACTCACTCACTCACTCCACTAAAGCATCAATACAATAAATTGTCACACATGTAACCTTATATTTGTGATGTGTCATCGCAATTTTAGTTGAAACAAGTCCTAATTTTTGTTGATTATTAAACATAACCAATAAATAAGGATACACTCATATAGTTTGACGAAAACCCAAAAGCATATGTTTACAAGGTACCCCTATTGTGTCGCATGACATTAAAAAAATATTTTAAAAAAATAATCAGCTCAGTTTCCTGCTGCGAGTACTTATATAAAGTCGTCATGGCGGAGGCTATAGACTAAGTATAGTGTGTAATCTTATTTATGTAAGATTTGCTCATTTTTTAAATTGTGTTTTGTAATCTTAGTTCTGTTTGATTTGCAAGTTTATTTATAACCCCGTTTTGCGCGAACAGGCCAGGTGTTATTCAGTATGACTAGCTGCAGGTGTTTCTGTTTAAGACCGATTCACCAAAGTAGAGATTGTAAACACAATATTCGTCCATATATACAAAGTAAGCTGTCGCTGCGCAGCGCAGAGAGAAATAATTTCAGCTTTTGACAGTTATTACTGGGAACGGTATATGTATAACAGGTAATTTGCGGACGCTATTCACAAAAGATTTAACATTTAAGCCACTTTATTAGTTCATCCCACAAGCAAATTAACATATGGGCCATTTATTAGCTCATCAGAATAAGCTTTTTGTATTTGTGTGTTTCTTGTTAAACGGCGCACTCAGCATTATCCCAGCAAAATGGCGGCGGTCTGTTAATAACCGAGTCTGGCCCAGACAATCCAGTGATTGACATCTCGAGCATCGATGTATGCAGTTGGGGTACGATGACATGCATCAACCAAGTCAGTGTGTCTGACCACACTGTTATTTACATACAGCCGTCATATTGCTGAGTGCGGCGTTAAAAAGCAGACAAACTCAGCGGTCTGTAAATATTCAACCAGTGACTGAAAACATGAGCAGCGATCCAAGCCAACGAGAGATTTTGACCACCCAATCCTCTTTCGTCGACTCGAGGCGGTGGGGTCACTTTATTTTTAAAGCGAAGACCTGGGTTCGATTACCGACATTGTTACAATGTGTGAAGCCCATTTCTCGTGTCCTCCGCCGTGGAATTGCTGTAGTATTGCTAAAAGCGGCGTAAAACCATACTCTCTCCACGAGTTCTTCCCAGCATCCTTACATTAGCCAATCGTAATTAATTACACCAATACGACATTATGTCAAACCCACCATAACGCAAATGTTTTCGATAACGGTTATCCAGAGCCCGAACAACTAACACAACTATTAAACATATTTTCTCAAGATACATTTCCCAATAATAATTGGACACAAATGGATCGAAGGCAGAAATAGATGTCATCAAATCTTTTCCGGATATTGCACGAAAAACTGACAATTAGTTGCACGAAATTCCTGAGTCAAATACATCAAGATTACATTCGTGTGGGAGGCTTAACGAGATAGAATTATTCACGCCGTGTATGCGGAAATAGCAGAACATGACACCAGACAGGGTTGAGAAGCTGAGAATATGGTCGGTATTGCCTGTGTAAGGGGTGCCATGAGAATGGCAACGAACGTCCTATTCAAGTCGGCGCCCACATATCTTGTAGGATTCCTGGAAATCCTTTGATACTCTCATGGTGACAGAAACAGAATCCGTGCCAATGACTTTGTGGAGCTATAAGAAATTCGATAATGCATGTACAGTAAACTACGGTTATAACGAACTCAAAGGGACTACTAATTTTAGTTCGTTATAACCGTAATTCGTTATAAGCATATATACAGCATACCTACAGCATGTAGTCGGGACTAAAAAGTTAGTTCGTTATATCCGTAGTTCGTTATAAGCGTGTTCGTTATAACCGTAGTTTACTGAATTCACAAAAATAGCAAAGAAAGAGTGAGTGAGTATGGTTTTACGCCGCTTTTAGCAATATTCCAGCAATGTCACGGCGGGGGACACCAGATATGGGCTTCACACATTGTACCCAAGTCGGGACTCGAATCCGGGTTTTCGACGTGACGTGCGAACGCTTTAACCACTAGGCTACCCGACTGCCAAGCAAAGAGATAAGTCGGGAAGTGAGGGTAAACGCCGCTTTGAACTGTGTTTCAAATACGTCACGGCGTGTCAGCTTAATGTAGAAGAAAGCCACACAAGTTTACCATTTAATTGAAACACTCGAGGAGAATTGAGCTGACAACCAAACATCATAACCGAACCCAAGACCGCTAGAAGACGTAACTATGCACAGCGAATTGCGGCGCTCAGTCATCGATACCCTTGTAAAAAAATAAGTGATTGATCATGAGTGAGTGAGTTTGGCTTTATGTCGCTTTGAACAGTGTTTTAGTTATGTAGTTCAGCTCGTGAGATGTTTGACCGCCTCCGTGGTCTAGTGCGCTGGGGAGTTACGCTGATGCTCTGTCTAGGTCGCTTCTCCACAACCGTTGACCCCCTCCGTGGTCTAGTGGTAGTGCGTCGCCCGGCGAGCGGAAGGTCTGGGGTTTGATCATGCATCTATATTGGGTGAACCGCTTATATCCGTGTTCTTGTTTGTTTATTTGTTGTTTAACGCCGCACTCAGCAATATCCCAGCCATATGACGGCGTTCTGTAAATAATCGAGTGTGGACCAGAAAATCCAGTGATTGACATCATGAGCATCTATCCACGCAATTGGGATCAGTGACATGCATCATCCAGGTCAGCGAGCCTCACCACCCGATCCCGTTTGTCGCTTCTTACGATAAGTACAGTCGCCTTTTATGGCAAGTATGGATTGCTGAAGACCCCGGATCTTCACGGGTTATGGTATATATAACGGTAAAGGATAGAAATGGTACCAAGTGGTTATACGGAACGCTGCCTACCCCTTATTCGCTTCCTCCACACCCGTTCACTATGGTCGTCACAGAATTTTGGTTCATAAACACACGTTGTTTGTCATTTCACACCGTCGAAAAATTATTTCTCCCCAGTTTTCTAAAACAAATAATATTTATCAAAAATCCATTCCTTGTGTCTCCTGCAATGATATTGTTGCTTGTCCTGAAAGTTGCGTTAAGTAGCACCCGGATTGGATATGTTGTAGAATTGATGCCAATAAACCAAGTGTCGTAAGGATGGGACTAAATTTAGTTAGGGGTCAGTTTCAGTGATTTGGTAAATTTCTTTGTCCATGTTATATTATTTATAGGCTTCAGTGATAATGATGGAATGCCCTGTGAAGATCCAGGTTAGAATTGGTCTTCAGCATTCTTCAATTCTTCAAATTCGACAAACGGATCAATTGTTAGCCACGCTGACTTGGTTGACGCATGTCATCGTGTCTCAGTTGCGTACATCGATGCTCATGATGTTAATCACTGGATTGGCTGGCCCAGACTCGATTATTTACAAACTGCCGTCATATAGCTGGGATGTCGCGAGGCGTTTAATACTAACAAACAAACAGAAATCGTTGGAATAAACTGTGTAAAGACACACAAATCGTCTTCAAATGGGGTATTTTACGATACTTCTTTCACTTTTTCTTCAGCGCCGTTCATCCGTGCGGTCCAGCAGGATCCTTGTATTCCACAGCGGCGGACATGGCCAAGTGGGTGCAGCTCCTCCTTAACAACGGCAAGTCTGAACAGGGTGACCAGGTGTTTGACCCCCGGGTCATAGCGGAGACCCAGGAACCTGGCATGGCGGCTCCGGTTCTTCAGGACAATCTCAAGCGACCGACGTTCCCTGTTGGAGATGTGCAGATGTACTATGACATGGCATGGGTCACGTCTCTGTATAGAGGTACGTCCTCGTTATACCGATATACATTCTCGTTATAAAGAGGTTTGTTCTCACTAAACAGAGAGTTGTTACAGAACGCGTCGGTCGAGAAAATAGTTGATCAAAGTCTCTTTATATCGAAATGAGCGCCTCCGTAGTCTAGTGTGTAGATCGTCTGCCCGCGTCACACCAATGCGCTCGGGATACGACAAGGACTGGTCATCTTCCCGAGGCAAGGGTGTTAACTGACTAATAAAGTCCATTTTCCATCCTTGCCGAAATAGGCTGGAATCATGGTATACTTTGGCTGGACTAACGGGTCTATGCATAGTCCAATCATAATCGCGTAACGAATCGTAAACTACCGTGGAGATTTCGGTCGATTTCAGGATTTGTAATGCATGTGTACTCCCAACGTAGTTGATTATTACAAAAGTTTGCACACCAGTCTTTCGATTCATACGTCAATTAACCGAAATAAATCCACAGTCCTTAATTGAATGACGAGCCAAATGTACTGGGCTATCTGTCAATATTGATGTTACAAAATTGTCCACCTCCAGTTTTGGATCAAGCAAAGACTCTTTTGGGAACTGCTACTTGAACTAACCTTGACTAAAATATGGCACGAATCAAAGAAACATGTGAAGTGTATTCATAATGCGCCCCCACGATGTAAGTTGAAAATTCTTAAAATGCGGCCAGATGAAAATTATTCATGTCCTAGACAAGCACCTGATCAATCTCGCACGTGCTGTGGATGACAGATTAACAATAATAATATGACAGAGTCGTCATTTGAGTAGTATATTATATCCATTTGTAATTTTACTGATGCACCAAAACTTAATCGATTTGAATGTAGTGTCTCCGGGCTAATGGCGTCCGGAATGTAGTGTCTAAGGGCTAATGGCGTCCGGAATGTAGTGTATCTGGACTAATGGCGTCCGGAATGTAGTCTCCGGGCTAATGGCGTCCGGAATAGTGCTAATGACGTCCGGAACGTAGCGTCTCCGGGCTAATGGCTTTCGGAATGTAGTGTATCCGGGCTAATGGCGTCCGGAATGTAGTGTCTCCGGGCTAATGGCGTCCTGAATAAGCATTCTCCGGGCAAGCGGGTCCTGATAACCGTTCTTCGCTGACCTGGGGGCACGGATGGCCCAGCCGTCTAAGACGCCGCGATTCGCTGTGCAGAGTTGCGTCCCTTGGGCACGCCAGAAACCTATGATTGTGGGTTCGAATCCCGGTTCACCCCAATTATGTTTCTAGGTTTGTCAGCACCATCCCCGTGCTCGTGGGTTTCACCGAAGTGGTAAACGTCTGAGACCTGCATCACTTCAGGCTTACCACCCACATTGAGCTGACACGCCGCGATATAAGTGGAATACTGTTAAAAGCTGCGTTAAACCCAACTCACTCACTCACTCACTCTTCGCTGACCTTTAATCCAAGTTCTCTTCATTTAGGTTTCAAACTGGTCTGGCACTCGGGAGGCATCATCACACACTCATCCCGCCTCTGGCTCTTCCCGGACAAGAACGTCGGCATCTACGCCGTGGTCAACGGTCCGCAAAGCCACACCAAGTCTCTTGCCCTTAGGGCTATCATGAGCTACGCCGCTGATATACTGCTGGGCGAGGACCCTTGGCTCAACACATCCACCATCTGTTCCTACCCAGCCCCGTGGAAGGAAGGGTTCGAATCCGCCAGCCCCCCTACCGTCACAGACACTACCACCGTCACTGCCCGACCTGCTCAGGACTACGTGGGGTCGTACTACCACAGAGGGTTCGGCGAAATACGGGTGGAGCAGAAAGAGGATGCTGCAGACACCCTGCGGATGACGTTTGGGAGGTTTGGGAAGATGAATCTGTATCCACAGTCGGAAACAATGTTCCACGGACGCTACTATGGCCCGCTGTGGTTCATGAGTGATTCCGACGACCAGTTCCAGCCAGAGATTGTGGAATTCGTGAAAAATAAAGACAATAGGATATCTGGTTTGATATATTCCATAGATACCCAGTACAATAGTACAATGTTCAGTAAGGGGTCGTATTATCCCTTGGAGACACTATCAACATGGACGTTTGCTTGCCCGCACACATCAAGTGCATCAGTGCATAGCTTCTCTCGTGGACTTTTGATAATAACAATTTTGTCAAGTTTATATTGTGATCTCCGACAATGTGTATGACATGTGTATGCCGATCCCGAGGGCGAGATTTGGGCAGGGTCGAGGAAGGGCATGGGTGGGGTCTGGTGGGATGGGTGTGGTCGAAACGAGGTTGTTGGAATGGGGAGAAGGTTAGTTGCGTTTGAATGGGGGTGGGATTTGGCGAGAAGAGCTTAGTAGTGAGAATAGGGATAAAATGAGTCGTGAATGATTGGGATTGGGATTGGGTGAGCTAGGCTCAGATATAGGATGGAATAAAATGTGTTGGGGATTGGATCATATGGGATAAGATGTGGAAATAGTGTTGATGATGAAGATAAGTTGGTTTGGGGTGAGATCATCTTCCAGAGGCAAGGGTGTTAATTAACCGTAACAGTCCAGTTTCCAACCTTGCCGAACTAGGCTGCAGTTATGGAATTATATTTTGGCTGAACTAACGAGTCTATGCATAGTCCAATCGAAATCGTGGAGCGAAATCGACATCCAGTTCGTAAGCAACATGGATTTCAAAGTGCAGATTTCGGTCGACTGCAGGATTTTTCAAAAGATGTGTACCCTCAACGAGGCGATGACACATATTTTCCTAATCTTTTCATGTTTTTAATCACGGTACACACGTGAATTGATACACTTCGCGAGATAATACTCGTTTTATTACATTATAGATCTTGATTATCGATCAGATCGTCTTGACTGGGCGCCGCCGTTTTGTTTGAAGCCAATGCATGTTCTATGAGAGGTGGAATGTGATTGGTCAATAGAAGGGGCATGGAAGGGACATAACCCGTAATAACCACTAGTTGCGCTACGATCGAGCTCAGAAATTCCAGCCTAGTTCTGCAAGGGTGGAAACTGGACTTTCAGAGTCAGTTAACTGCCTTGCCTCCGGAAGATTGGTTGAGAGGGGTCGGATGTTGGAACCGGGATAAAGATGGGTTGGGGTGTGATGGGGTCGGTAGGGTTATATAGCTAGGGATTGATCATAAGTACCATTATTTCTGCTTTGGAAAGTGTCACAAGTCACAAAGTCCTTACACGTAGAGACATACATTAAAATTTATAGGGCACACCATCTCAAATAAATATACACCTTGTTTTTAAATATGCAAGACCGAAACCGGGTGAAAAATGAAACTCGTGTATACCACACATGTCGGACTGACGGGGTCTAGATTGATGGACTTAACTTCTCGCTGTTTTTACCAGGAGTTTGGTAGCCCCGTGAACCTAGTACTCACTCATATTAGCCGTATGTATGTTCCTGAAATGTGAGCAGTGTTATACATATTCGCGGCGTCGCTGTCACTAAGGCGCTGCAATTATATGTGAAGAGTTGCGTCCCTTAGCCGTGCCAGGATCCAGTGATCCGATTATGAATATCCAGTGGTAAACCTCTCGACCCTGCGTCACGTTAGGCTTCCTTCCATGGTAACTTGACATATCGTAATACAAGTGAGTGATATAATGTTCAATACGACTGTTAACCCATCGTACTCACTCGTGTATTTGTCGTAAGATAGCATTATACGATAAATGTGACCACATCAAGTCCTGAATAACTAAACTATTGTAAGAAATTACATAACGACCTCGATAACAATATATTAAATTGTCTTTGTAAATTCGGATGGCCTTGGTAACCTAGCAACTTGAACATTCTTACCACCTTGACATTCAGCATGACCTTGACATACACATTAACAAGCACAATCCCAGATTCTAAGACTTGCGTCCTTTCCGCCCACATTAAGCTGAGACGTCGTGATGAAACCAAATTATACCAAACCCATTCGCTATACGACGATACAGAAGTATCTTCAACAACTAGATTCATAATGTAGCATATTTGAAAATAAAATCACCCCTGCCTGAAAAATATCAAAAGTGTAATTTGGTTACTATCCTCATCATGTTGCTGAAATGATTTTCGCAACAATCCAATATTTAAAATATGACTCCGGTATAATATAGTCGAACCTCGTCTCCTCAACTCGACATAATTTTTTTCTATACGTTGACTCGAGATAAACGTGTACTGACAATTCGGATATAACTCCAAGATACCTTTGAATTGAGATATTTTGGAACTAAATGCATATAATAGTTTTAAATCATTTTTTATAATAATGTTCATTTACACTTCGCTTCGTAGTAGCCGAATATGACTTGACTACTTTCTCTTCCTGGAGCTCCGGTTCTCTCGAAGTTTTCGAGATAACGAGAGTCTATGTACATCTTTCTTAAGCTCTTCTCATGTGTATATATCACACGTACTGAATGATGCCATATTGGATTTCTATATATACTGAACAAAACAGTTGGGGATCATGAATATTGTTGTTTTTTTTTAATGAAATTGTGTGCTCACTCTTTTCACACAAAACATATTAATTAAAAATATTAATGATTCCTTACTCTTTTTGTTCAGCATATTAATATATATATATATACACACATTTTGTTTGTCGCACATGCTACTCTATATTCATGTACATACATATTGTTACGCTTGTATCTATAATGTTTAACAGCTGTTATAGTTTGTCAGTCACCCAGTTCATTTAGAAATAAAACATACCCCATACTAAAACGATGAGTAGTCTGTAGATGAAGATGAAAATGAAGATGGATACAAGGCATCTTACCACAGTAACACTTTCGTAACGACGATGGCAAATATTTGCTTCTCTTTTCACATTGCTTACCTTGGCTGAGTGGTGATGTTCTAAACCCCCAAATTGCTACCGTAAAGTATGGTTATAACGTACTCAAAGGGACTACTAAATTTAGTTCGTTGTAACAGTAGTTCGTTATAAGTATATATACAGCATAACTACAGCAAATGGTCGGGACCAAAAGAGTAGGTTCGTTATATCCGTCAGTTCGTTATAAGCGTGTTCGTTATAACCGTAGTTTACTGTAATCAGAGTCCAACTGCGTGATAGTGAAATACCGCACTCAGCAATATTCCAACCATGTGACAACGTTCTGTAAATAATCAAGTCTGGACCAGAAAATCCAGCGATTGACATTATGAGCATCATTCCACGCAATTGGGATCTATGACATGCATCAACGAAGTCAGTGAGCCTTTAGTTACCACCCGATCCCGTTAGTCGCCTCGTATGACAATCATAGTCACCTTGTATGTCAAGGATGGGTTGCTGAAGACCTATTCTAACCCGGGTACTTTTGTTGTGGACATAATGTGATGTGATAGAGGTATATCCACAAGTATATTAGTCATCTGACCAAATTGTTCCGCTGCGGCAATAACCGGGGTCTGTGGCCTTCAGAAAATGAACCAACTTGAAGAAGGTGTAGTAACAAAGTACTTGCAGAAAAATGGCTTAAGACCAAAACCATCCATGAAGAAGTACAACACTACGGAAGGATGTCCCTCCCTCTGCCAGTGAGTGTAATGTGGTGGGCACAGAACTAAAGCTCGTCGGGGCGACATCCGTTCTGGAAGGCGTGTCAAGCCAGCAATACCAGACATGATCCAGAGAATCACGATATGGTGTCACCGACCGACGAATGACACTTGTACAGTTGGCATTTCCCAGGAGAGGATATATTACATTATCAAAGAAACGCCAATTAATAAAGTATGGGTGCCAAAGCTTCTGACATCTGATCAAAAATGCACCAGGAACAATATGACTTGTGAATATCTAGGTCTATTTGAAGCTGACCCAGAAAAGTTCTTGCAACGATTTGTGACTATTGCTGGACCCATCATTTCCAGTCCAAACAAAACATTCAAAACAATGTGAGCATTCGATATCCACTGCAAACACGAAAACGTCGTTTTTTTCTGTATATGGTCATTGGACGGAAAAACGACGTTATTTGGACCTTTTCAAACCATCGTTTTTCCGTCCAAATAACGTCGTTATTTGACATCGGAATTTACTGGGAGAGAACGATAGCGTTAAGCTCCTCCCTTTCTTGATTGACAATGTCAATCAAGCAACAGCGTCTACCGGTATTTCTACTTCTCAGATTTCATTGGTCAGTCCCCGCGTGTTAGATTACAGGCCCGCGTTTGACGCTGCACTCGAAGCGCTTAGCGGAAGTACTGAAATCAATCGTTCTGCGCATGCGGATTACTTAATGCCTTGACCAAATTTTCCGTTCTGTGCATGCGCGATTTCGCGTATTGTTTCCTAGATTTAATGTCACCACTATTTGACAATGGTTCATAAACACAGACACGTGAAGGTTCGGAATCGTAACGAGTAACTCCATTTAAATTGAAGAAGATCCCCAGTGATATGGGAGATTCCAAGATGAGTTGTTGAAGAACTTTACATTGTATTCCGATTGTTCTTGCATTTACTTATAAGTCAGGAAAATGGACTTAAAAGGGGAGTTGTTGAATGTAATTATTTTAATTATTAAATGTTGCCTATACACTAATCTGGACGAACTTCTCATTGTTCTGTTTATGTCATCCTATATACTATTAGTATGTTACCGTTCTAAAGTCAACCGCTCACATAACATTATATTGTTCATAGTATCAAAGTTTAATCAACACTATCAAGAGCAGCGATTTAAACCACTGAAACACCCAAACACAAGGCTGTTATCAAGCGCTAGTACAGACGTGATGCATTGTAAAAACTGTATCGTGATGTCTTCAGAAATACAATTATACTACGAGATAGTACGGCTAACGCTGACTCACCGGTGGAACAAAGACAATATCGCTAATACAGATATAACGTATTTGAATGTTAATACTAAAGACAAACAATCATTATTTTTGCAGTGACGATATAACACGTATACACGTTTATTGTTAACTTTCATCAGTTTTGCTCTTTATTTTAATAACTTTGTTTTCACATAAATATGTAGCAATACCCGACAAGCATGTAATACATAATTATGGGGCAGTTTTCAATCTTGTACTGACTTACTCTGGTGTTAATGAGCGAAGTTTATTGGCTTGTGTGTAAAACCCCGTTTTTCTGGTAATCCTATTATCACTTAGTTTATTTCTATCTAATGACACCCTGTACTCTGGATCATGGCTCCGTGACTATCCATAACAATTAAGGTGAACATTCAGTTCAAGTAAATGAATGAGTTTGTTTTGACGCTACAGTCAGTCAAAAAACCAATGCTGTGAGGTTTGATAACACACTTCTACCAGGTCCAACATCGTGGATCCTCATTTTCTGCCTAAAGAGAATCATAGTTCATATGCTAATCCATCTGCGAATACCCTCCATTCAAGATGACCTTACTTGTTGCTAAATCTATCATCTATCCCCCCAATCTCACCCCCACGCCCCCCCCCCCCCACGCCCCCACCCCCACATGCACGCACGCACGCAAACACGCACACACGCACACACGCACGCACGCACGCACGCACGCACGCACGCACGCACGCACGCACACACACACACACACACACAAACAAACAAACACACAAACAACTGACCTAAATAACCTGGACAGGAAATACTGCTGATAGCCTCTGGTCAACTCAGCCGCGCCACCGCAGAATGTTCGTTCAACTCTGCAGGGGGCATTCTCAGTGGCTTCAAACGCGCTGAAATGTTTTCGCCTTGCATCCAGAGATGGTGGACAAGTGAAATCGTATGAAATTTGGCTATTTTAGGTCCTATCTCTTTTTTGATTACCCAATAAAGTCAATTCATAGTTACACGGTTGTGAAGAAGCTTACAACTTTATAAGACTTATTCATCTCATTCCAAAAAAGCTACTCGCGCTCACATAAAGTTGTAGTTATTATGTCACTGTTTTATTTCTTTAAAAATACATTACATGTTCAACAATAACAATTAAGATGAACATTCAATTTCCGATATAAGTAAATGAATAAGTGTGTTTTACGCCACAATCAGTCAAAGACCAACGTTGTCCGGTCTGATGACACACAATCTACCAGGTAGCACATTGTGTACACCCTATCCCCATTGAAGTCTCCACTGTGGGTATTCCTGGGGACGAAAAGGCCCAATGTACCTAGGAATTTCATCAATACATTCATGCGCGGCATTCTCTGCCTAAAGAAGATCACATAGTTAACATGCTAATCCAACTCGAACTACCATCCCGCTCAAGATGAATGTTTTATGTAACACCCAACAGGCCCACATTTACGCACGCACGCACGCACGCACGCACGCAAGCACATATTTGGATTTACCAATCCCTGAATTGAGAAGACGTGCGTTACGAAGCTCCTCCAAGTCATCATCAATATCCGTATATGTCTGTGATATCATTACCCATCCAAAGCCGAATATACATTTATTGTGTTTTCTTGACAACAAATGTTATAATTGGGATAACACTTTCTGAGTTAAGTACAGATTCTCGTACTTTATGGGTTGAGTCCCGTCCGGGATTTGAACCCACACTGTGAGAGGCACCCAATCGCCAGAACACAAAGTTGGCGATCTAACCCAGCCACCGAACCAAAAATGTTAGTCCAGATGACGTATACTTTGTGTACTCCTCTGACAAGAGAAAAATGGCACGGCTTCTATGACCGAAAGCTTTGAACCAACAATGCCTTTAAGAAAGTGGTCAACAGTAACACACATTATATTTGGATACCACTTTCTCAGTAAACTACATATTTTAGGGTGGAGATAATGGACGTTGATGGTTCATTATCAATGAACAAATTAAAGCCAAAACTTAACTTATGAATGATTGGTAATGGGAAATGGACAATGGGCAAACGGGAGGCGGGGTAATCAGCGCCATGCCAGTTATCTGTTGGCTTCCCTTGTTGCGTTCCCTTCTTTGCTATCTTTTTACTTTTGTTGTTCTTACAGGTACAAATATATGTTCTCTGCCTCATAGCATTTAATAATATGCACCTGATGAAGGAGAAAGTATATATTCCGAAACGCAGTGTTCCTCCGTTGACATCCATAAATATTTTTCCTTGTGTGTATCAGTTCTTAATGCCCTTCAAAGACTCAATCTAGCTTTGTTTTTAAATGTGGTGATATTTGCGTAGAATATAATATGGTCATGCCTATATACATTTTGGTCTTTGTCTACATAAGCATTTAGACATACAATTTAGAGCTAAGGGCATTGCTATTTCTGCAGGCATGAAGTACACGTCATAGCAAGCTGTGATCTTTATTCATACTTTAGATATTCGTAATGGAGATCTGTAACTGAAGTTTACCGTAATCTTCCGCAACTCTCACCTCCTGACCAGTTGAACGTCTAGTGCATTCAGATGCCATTGTAAAATTCCAGGCTGCCCCTCTTTCTGTGATGTTTTGACGGCTGAAATCTATTGCGTTATAATAATCTCTGTTTGCTGATATATAATATGTACATGTTGTAAAATATTTACGATATTTTAAACGTGTAATTCGATGCATATGCAATGCAATGTGAACATAAGTGCGGATGCACGAAGGCGGTTATAGTCATAGTTATACTGCGATGGATGTAGGGGAATGGAAGGGGTGTGTATGTATGTATGAAAGCACGAATACCGATACATGAGGGCGGATATAATTATAGATCGATGGATGTTGGGGAATGGTGGGAGGATGGATTATGTATGAAAGCATGCGCATGGATCCATGATGGCTGACGTAGACATAATGGTGGGGAAAGAAAAATGTGATGTGTGTGTGTGTGTGTGTGTGTGTGTGTGTGTGTGTGTGTGTGTGTGTGTGTGTGTGTGTGTGTGTGTGTGTGTGTGTGTGTGTGTGTGTGTGTGTGTGTGTCTGTGTCTGTGTCTGTGTGTGTGCGTGCGTGCGTGCATGCGTGCATGCGTTGTGATACGAGGGTTGGGGAACATGTTGTCAGATGATTGTGTGAGTAAGTTAAGTGGTTGAGGATGTGGCAGGTATGAGTATTGATACATGCAGACTTGGGGTTTGGGGACTGGGTGTGCCTGTACTGAGGTCTTTTGTTTCACTCACTTGTAGTGTTTTCTTTCACTCAAATACTGTTTTACGCATTTTAATGACTGAAACTGTAGTGACTCAAAGGTCACACTGGCCGGGCATTCAACATATCTACCCCAAATACATACGTAGCCATTTTTATGATGTACAATTATTCTTCTACCTCACACACACACACACACACACACACACACACACACACACGCACGCACGCACGCACGCACGCACGCACGCACGCACGCACGCACACACACACACACACATTAATTGTTTTATTAAATGTATCTTCGAGAGTCAGTAAGAAACTAGAAATAACTGCCTTTGTTCTGTAAACCTCACCAAGTTTCAGCTTTCACCTCTTCCTTTGTGGACTGAGGTTTCACATTTGTAAAATGATCTCTCTTATCTGTCTGTACCATCAACTTAACTGCCCTCACCCCCTGCAGTTTTCCCGTCCCATATTGCCAAGCAGGTGACCCACAAGGAGGAATACCGCCCTCCCTCAGTCCAGTGATACTGTGCCTAGCACAATATGTTGGGGATACGTAGCCTTGCTGTGGGCAAACATTTTGTAACAATTTGGCAAACTTTGATATGTAAACAGCAAATATTATTCAGTTTTATTTCAACAAAAACGGAAAAAATCGGATCCTACTTATTTTGTGGATACCATAACAATAAATCAAGCCAATAGATCGTTTGAGCTGGCATGAATATAAAAAATAATTAGCAAGTCGATAGTCATAATTCCCTCTGTTGGTCCCACGTGAAATGTTCTTCATGAATAGAATAGATGGCTGATAGACGTTCGACCGAATAATATCATTTGCTTACTTCAACTGTTCATCTAATTTCCATGAATGTATGTTACATAGTTCATATGTTCATGGGCTTCTTCACTGAATGTATAGTGTGGAGGACTACTTCACTTGAGGATAAGTAACATAATGATGATAATTATGATAGTATTGCCATTATTATTCCTTCAGATTATTAAAAAAAAGTTATTTGTTTCATAGAGAGAAAGAGGTATGGAGATTGTGAGATTATTTTTAGCATCGGAATTGTTAACATAATTCTTAAAGATATTATGTTTTGTTTGTTTGTTGTTAAATGCTGCACTCAGCAACGTAAGGATATTAAAACATTACATTTAGGTTCAGTTGTATTTGTATATTTGTATCATTTTGCAAATGTTACAGAGACCTGATAAGGGATATATAATAACGTATAGTCGCTATTCTTAAAGTAAGAATATGGTAGATTTATCAACCAGAAATATTGCACACAAGAGGATAATCATATTTCATGACACAATTCAACGTCGAAGTCAACGATATGTGTGTATGTTATTGCTACATGACACGGATACGTCATGATAAAGCAATTAGAAATTGGCATTTCATGATATAAGATAGCTACGCGATAAATCACAAAGAACAAAGAAGGAAGCGATATTTATTTCAAGATAAAACATTGTTCTATCATGACGTCATTTATTGAGATTCGAACATGCACTCGCAACTTGAAAAGTAATATTTGTAAATTTGACCTTATGTTTGAGAGGTATGTGTTTAGTGAGTTGTTCCCAATAAATGTTGCTGGAGAATCCGAAAGTGAGAGTGATATGACAATCGGTATTGGGGGAAAAGGTACAGATGATTGACGAGAAAATTGTGAGAATATGCGGGACCATGGATTTATCTAGCATGGCCTCTGTCGGATTCTATTAAAGGAATCATCATTATTTAAGTACGGGTAAATATTGTTAAGCGTGTATATTTTCCTAATTTAACACCCTAAAAGAGGCTCTACGTAATGTTGATATCGCATATAGAAATAAACGAGTCTCGGTCGTTGTTTATCGTACAATAAACAACTCCCACTCGTCGTTTGTTTCTTAATTACATGACCATATACACTAACATTATATCTTTTCATGTTTATCGGTCAACAAAAGCGACATAAGCATTTCCATTATCATGAGAAACCCTTGCCAAAAGTAGCGCCAACTGCACCATTGCGACAACATCAGGAGCATCTTTCATGATTCATCATAATAAATGATGACATTGGATGCTCGCAAAAACGCGAGCTCATTCCGATCCACTAGTGGCACCCGCCACAAACACAACCAAAGGCAAGCCAATTTTTCACCCGAAAAGGCAAAGAATTGCATCTGACATCATTTTTGTCATTGATACGTCAAACCTGGAAATGCCGTCTACACGTCCAACACAAAGCCCAAGCCAGGACCCAAATCCTTCAAACCCGGCCAAAGTTCTGTTTATTACATACATTTCCCCCTAACCTTAAATAATCTATACTAGTTCTGAAGTAAATCGTATTTACCCGTATGAATCGTTTTATGTTATCTATTGCCGATAAACAGAATATGCACACTTTCTGAAAGTACTGTGTGATAAGTCACGCACCAAACCTATACTCTCGATATACATGCTGCTCTTACTTAAAAAAGAATATTGGGTTAACAAGATACGTATATTAAAGTACCATGCTTTCCTGATGTTCTCTCATTCTAATTTGAAATAATGGCATAAATAGTTACCACTCATCTTTCAATATTTTTCAAGGTTGGGTTAATCACGAACATATTTGAATATGTACAACATCTATACTTACTTATCTTTATACTTAAAGGCATCAGGTTTGTCTGTCATAAGACCCCGAAACAAATATGTCCAACACATCCCAATATTTGGCTCTTGGCTCCTTGTTCTTATATTTTATAAGTATTGTTTAAACAACTATATTTTTCTGTAAAATATGTTCATTTCAGAAATTAGATGTTATTCTAGCATCAGGTCTGTGGTACGTTTACTGCATCAGCATTACATTAAAACGATATTACATTATATAAATCCATACAGAGGAAATGCTTAACATTTATCTTTTAAGGAAGAGTGCAGGACGACTTGCTTTATACATATAAATGTGGACATATATGTATGGACATTTGGATGATACAGATATACCTCCTTAAAGCTAGTGTTCGTAGATGACTGTAGAAAATGGAATAATAATGTGAGTAATCGGGTTAATACCACGTTCAGCAAAATTTAGCCATATTGCGATATTGGTTTCCAACATACAAGACGCGGACCATGAAATTATGACTTGAATTTGGACCTGGCTTTCTGGTGTGATGTAACACCCCAGAATCTCCGGTAGAAAAAGGGCTCAAAGCACGAATTAAGATCACGAGATGATACTGATGTATGCATCTGGACATATATTTGCGTAGTATTACTACCTTAATTCATCAGTAAATATGTATTTTGCATAAAAGGATATTATAGGATCGACGCTGACATGCGCATATAACCTATTCACCAGTGCTGTAATATTTCATTTCTTCTGACACATATCGACACGAGAAATTATATTTAAATTTAAAAGGAGCCCAAGTGGAATAGAAATTTGAGTCTGAACCTGTTGAACAAGGCTTGTTTCATTTTGGGCTATAGCATTGCCGCAAGGCCTGGGCGGAAGGGAACACCTGTTTGCACCCATCAGATACCAATCACAACTTCTCTCTCCAAACGAAAACAAAATACGAAAAATGTCGGAAGTGTATCCTCCTAATTTTCTATTTAGATACATGTTTTAACTTTAAAGTAATTATATGTATCTCATGTATTATTGGTATCTGTGATGCTGGTACCGTTTTGTTGCCATTGTGTAGCTTTTGTGAAGTTAGTATGACTATATCAAATACATGCCTTGAAATATGGACTTGTGAAAGAACTCATCATTGAATCATTTGCATTTAAATTAATGCATATACCATTTACTTGGCGTGTATGGACATATTATCCATCTACTTATACACACTTATTATGGACATATACAGAATTTCATTGTACCTTATTATTTAAAAAAATACCCGTGAAGATCCGGGTTAGAATAGGCATTCAACAACCCATGCTTGTACGAAGGCGACTTGGCTCGCTGACTTGGTTGATGCATGTCATCGTATCCCAAATGCGTAGATCGGTGCTCTTGATGATAATGACTAAATTGTTTGGTCCAGACTGGATTATTTACGAACTACCGTCATATAGCTGGTATATTGCTGAGCGCGGCGTTAAACAACAAACAATCAAACAAAATCTATATAATTATTAAACACCTTCCAACAATGAGAAATTAAACTTATATTTTCTAAATATTCTGTTATATTTATAACATAATTTGATTCATAATTTAATTATTGCGTTGCTTTCTTCCCTGTCATTCAATGTGCATGTTCAAACCCCTAAACTTTTAATATTTCATTTTTCATAAATGGCTACGTTAGTGCGTTGCCTAGATCTCTCGTTATCTATTCACAAGAATAGATTAAAATAATTTGTTTTACTATCATATTTCTGTTTATCTAATTCATAATACGAAATTGATAATTCATTTATAATAGTATAGATCATATTCGTGTATATCACTATCTGATGCTAAGGTTTTATTTCAGAAAATATAATTAATTCAAAATGTAGAAAGATACACAATTTGCCATTATTTGACTTTTAAACTGTACAAAGTGGGATATAATGATCAGAATGCCTGTAACGGGTAGTATTTAAGAAAGAAATATTTGTCGAGGAGTCCCATTTTTCAGATATGCCCTTCAGTAGTATTATCTCATATCTCCAGAGAGAGGTTTACATTGTAGTTCTCATTATTTGTGGATAATTCAAAAAGCAACATAGAAAATATATATGCTACCATGACGAAAGAATACAGAGTATACATAACTCGCAATTCTATATATTCAGCACACAGCCCAAAACCGAAATTCCACAACATATCCGATTACACTGATTAAGGCTGTCCCAGTTCTCCATGCGATACTGACGCCCGTTCGTCTCCCAGACCATACAGAATAAATTTAAAAGGAATCCAGCTCAAGTCTAGAACGATTTGGCAAGCCTAGATTGCCTTAATTCTATCCATGAAAGTAAGCATTAATAAAAAAATATTGTTCTTGTCTGCTTCAGATTATTTTAACTAGGAAAATTGTACTGACACCGGCGCTGTCCCTATTGAAGCTATCCATAAGAATTTCGAATTGCCGTCCATTGTTCGATGTCAATACATCGATGACAAGTGAGGATATCATAAAGTAATCGTTGATGCCGCGCTACACTTTGATAACAATTATAATCAAGTTGACTGGTGTGTACATTACTACAGTGAACATATACATGATCATGCCCTAATAATCAAATGCCGTAATGTCAAATACTAATTTATTATTGTGTGATGAATTTAACTGGATCAGTGGTAACATGTGATATTAATATTCAATCAATTTATTTCCTGGTTGGTCCATCCATGTCTACAAAATCAAAATAATACAATTAAAATGGAGCATAGAACAATTCTTAATTTCAGGCTAGAGCTGTGGAAATCTAGACTTTCCCAATCATTATAGACTTGAGTTGGTCTCATGTTTTACATTATTCTCTTGGGTCAACGTCACAGCTCATACCATACACTAACAAGACCAGCTTGCCCTCCGCCGGAGCTCCCGGATTTTGGTTATATCATCTAACATGGCCAACTCTGCTCTTAAGTAAACAAGAACCTAATCAGCGAGGGGTCCTTTATCATCCCTATGTGGCTGCTTATAAAAATCTGATATCTATTCCCAAAGACCTGGTTAATAATATATTTTCTGCTGAATATTCGAAACAAATAGAGTGAGTTGGTACTACATGTACATATGTATACGGTTCTATTTTAAATGACTGCAGCGCTCCATTATGAAAACAATTTGTTTTAACGCCGCTCTCAGCAGTATTCCAGTGATATATGACGGCGGTCTGTTGTATATGAAATATATGCAATTGAATCTTGAATCTTGAAAGTTGTAACATTTCCGCAAATAAGTATCGCATGCAGTATACAGTATATCAACTGCAATATACTGTATACATCAGTATACAGTGTGTCGCGAGCTCTGCGCTGGGCTGGAGCACACATTTCCTACACCTCTCCCTTCGGCAAACACATCACGAGGGTTGCAACGAGGTCACAGGTCAGGCGTGCACTCGTCAGTTGTCTAATACGGTCAAGAGTAAGATCTTCCGGAAGAACACTGGAACTGGGAGTTGAACACTAAGCACTTTTAGAGAAGAGCTCACAATAAAACGTTATGGTCTCGCGGACGGACTTGTGTTTTCATTTCAAAACGTACATTTATCAGGTTGAACTTCCTAACTGTAACAATAACTGAACTTTACGCCTTTTATGCACATTTGTGATGGGGCGACAATGCGACAACGAGACATATTTTGACCTTGAAAATGTCGCGCTACGGCATCGTCGCCCTTTTGTTAAATAAAGAAAAGGATTATCAAAGAGCGACAATGCGAACACGCGACAATGCGACAAATGGCCAATTGTCGCGCTTTTGTTAATTTTGACACGTTTTGCTTGTTTTTATCAAGGCGTCAAGGCGACAATGCGACAACGAGACAATGTCCCTTCCATAGTAATCCGTGCAAATAAAACTGAGTAATGAAATAGAAGTCTGACATGCCAGTTAAAAGATATAGTGTTGCAGCTTCTGATTTAATAGATCTTCAAGAAGGGTTATCAATAATGGGATGGGTGATGAGTTCAACTGCATACGCTGTGATTAACAATAATGCTCCGAGCCAATACATTTTGTCAAATGTATGACATGTATTACGTGAATGAACATATTGTTTATACTCGTCCATGTTTTTGACGGACAAAATAATTTACATGCTCGGTAAAACTGAGGACGGGCATCATTGTGTGTTTCCGTGCTTTGTTCAGGTGAACAATTGACTTGTCCTTGCATGTGTTTGTGACGGGTGCCACTTGTGTGGCAGGATACGCTCACCTTTTCCCGAACACCCATTGGATGACCTGAACCACTTCGGATTTTTATCCCACAGCAGTCTGATACACCATGATATAACTGAAATACTGAAATACTGTACAGTTGAAAATGATGTTTAATGCGATTACCGTAGTGTGTTACTGCAACTGTTCATATTTTGTGCAGTGATGTTATGTAATATGTAAAAGAAAGCATATTCAATTATACAATTGATTTGAATAGAATATACTTGCCTCAGTGTATTTTATTAACGCCCCAAATCGTAATTTAAACACATAAAATAACAGATCACGCATGGTGCCTTGACTTACTACTAGATTTAATGGGCCACCCCGGAATAAAATAGTTCCCCCCAAAGCGAGGAACATATGTTTTAGTATGTTTACAAGGAATATATTCCAAACAATATCCTCATTAGATGAGAAGATCTTTTACAGAATTACCTCAGAAAGTCAATTACAATGAGAGGGCGTCGTAATACATTTACATCAAGTACAATACGTCAAAATGGCCGACACGATAAACGTGACGGGAGATATTTTCGAAGTTGTTAATTAACCTGTGGCTATTTCAAGCCTTTGGCATCACTGATCAATTGGCCGATCATTGAAAGGTGATTGTGAAGATGTGTCAAATAGATACTAAGGTAAATTCATAGATTTCTGTAAATTGTCACTGCGACAGTTTGGATTTTTTTTCGTGGTTTTTCTCTCTGGGATGGGTTGTAGCGAGGGTATCCTTAAATGGGCTTGCAACCACGCTTCTGTATGAATTCGTACCACGGAATTCCAAGGGTTTTCCCCAGGAATGTGGAAGCAGTCAGTGTTTACGCCTTTTCAAGAATACAGTCACGTGAAGAACGTCATGTGACCGACCTCGCGTCCAAGTCGTATATCTTGTAAATTTCACATTAAAAAATTAGTTATTGTTATAACCAAATGAAACACAACCCATTATCCGATAGGGGTAACTGTACATAGCCGTTACCACAATAAACTTAGTAACATTGTTTGGTTTGACTTCTTGGCGCGTGTCTGAATTCCATTAACATGTAACATATCCTAAAACTAGCTTATCAGCAAATCTCGCTGCACTGCGCGCGACAGATACTAGAGCAAGGCATGCCAGAAATACGAAACCTAAAGCTTCCGAAAGGAAGCCTTGGACATCACGTGCGCCGGGGGACCAGCGCCATCTGATTGGCCGTTAACAGTTGTACAAGGCGGAGCAAAAAGCATCGTTTTTCCGTCCATTTTACGCTTGAAAAACTCGACCCTTTTCTGGACACTTTCTAGACGCTGACCAATTAATCAATTTTAATGAATTTTTAGTCGTTTTTCCGTCCAATGACCATATACGGAAAAAAACGACGTTTTCGTGTTTGCAGTGATCACCACCACCAAAGAAGGCAAAGACTGTCGGAAAAAAATAACTTCAATGTCTTTTGGCCTTGTCTTTCTATGTGAAGCTCAGAACTTATCAATCAACCCTGGTAAAGAATTATCATTCATTGCGACATTTTGGTTAATTTGATTAACCCTCTTTCTGACATAATGTTTCACATGTGTTAATAGCTCTTAATATACATATAGAGGTACAAAGTAAAAAGAGGTAAAAAGTACTGCTTACAGCTTCAGTAGCAGAGCCATTAGTGATGTCATTTGATTGTGACGTCATGGTAACCAATGACGTCACAATGGTCTGCAAAGCATTGTGAAATTTCATTGCAGCGATATCTACAGTATAGATATCGCTTGATCTCACCCAAGCGATATCTCCTGTGGGAGCCAGTTTTTGATGATAAATGGTAATAGCTCATTTTATTCAGTTTATGGTATTGTAATATTCCAAGTTCATGTACGTGAGGTTGATGCTTGAGTTATTTCCGATCCTGTCCTTTGTTTTACTATTAACGTGTCCCGATTTAATTCTGTTTTAATTATGTTCTCTTTCATTTTACTGAGTTTTGGGTAATTAAATAGATTCTGATTGTAAATGTAATTCTGTGCCAAACTCGCGTTCAGAAGAGTCAGTTTATATGTGTGTGTTTTTATTTCAAGCTCATGAGGTCACTTTTGTGCAAAGATGGTAATATCCTAGATGAAGATGGAAACATTGGAGCTATGGTGGTGAATGGGTCCAGGGTGGATATCGGAATGAATTAGAGATATAATACACTGGATTGTCGAGGATGATCCTACAAGTAAATAACTCCTGACAATCACTACTTTGTTTGGTTGGTTGTTGTTGTTTCCCGCTGCTTTGAACAGGTGATGACAATTATACCCCGAAGCTGCTATTTTGGGCGTGATGAGTCCCTGTGGACGACATAAAAAGTATTCTCACGGTTCCAAATAGGGTTATTGAATATATATATTTTTTTATATTAAAACAAGGCTGTTTTAAATTTCAGATATTTGGGAAGTTTTCATAATTTAAACAACTGATACTGTCATATATCTACTGTTAATCATGTATTCAAATCAGGCATCTTGGCACACGTGACCGTCGAACCAGAACAGTTAGGCACGTGCGTGGACTAACTGACATGTGCTATGTACATACTCATTGTTCATATTTGTCCACCACCTCATCTGGTGTTTATATCTAAATGGTTTACAGTCCAGTACGTGAGAATTTGTCATGCTAAACGTCGGTGACCCTTTCATTTGTTTGCGGTGTCTCATGTGTAAAATGAAACAATAAAACAGATAGCTATATGATAGTGTGTGAATTTTATTTTATGCCGCTGTCGGTGATATTTTAAAGTTATAATTTGAATTTATTTAAAATGCAATGATAATTTTTATAAGAGTTTCATCGCCGCCTAACTCATAAACAACCCGCCCCTCATCACAAAGACAATTGATGGTGTTCCCTCGTGTACAGCGTCCTACCAAATATTCATGCTTCGTGTGAACCACGTCCGTCGATAGCAAATGTGTACAGATGACGTAAATAAAATGTAAAACTAAATCTAAATAAATCTAATAATTAACACATGCCTACCATTTTAAAAACCAAACAAGTAAATCACGTAGACCACAACAAACCGGGTGCGCACGCACTAATGTTGCGGTCTCGATTAAAAATGTGACGGGTTTCAATCTTCACCTTTTAAACTTTATGGGGATTGTGTCTTTTTTGTAATTTGTGCGGCTATTTGTGTTTAAATTGCGTACGTATAACATAGTTTGGTTGCACTGTGCTAATTTTTTGTAGGCTTGTAATATAGTGTGACAAAATAAATATGTGGAGTAAATTTAATCATTATTCAAAAAGAACATAACCTCATACTTATCCCCTTCAAGCTGTTGTACTTCTCTAATGGGGTATTAAAACAACAAGACATTTTACATTGTCTTGTGTTAAAAACCCACATCTTTAGAAAGCCATTTGGGATTCATTGTGCTTTAAAAGACAATATGATTATTAAGAAAATCATCACGGCTAACTCTGACCTACAGTATGCATTAATGACGGTTTGAGTGAGTGAGTTTGGTTGAACGCCACTTTGAACGGCGTGTCAGGTTGATGTGGAAGTGAGTATGGTTTTATGCCGCATCAGGCAACAATCCCGAACACCAGAAGTGGGTTTCCATATTGTACCCACGTGGGGAATCGAACCCGGGCCTTTGGTGTGACGAGCCAAAGCTTTAACCACTAGGCTACCCCGCCAGTCCCTTAATGTGGGTGGCAATCCTGGAGCGATGCAGTTGTAGCGGCCATAAGAATTCCGAGTCCCGTTGTTTGTTTGTTGTTAAACGCCACCCTCAGCAATATTCCAGCTAAATGGCGCCGGTCTGTAAGCAATCAATTCTCAACCAGAAACCCAGTGATTGAAATCATGAACATCGATCTACACAATTGGGATACAATGACATTCATCAACCTAAACAGGAGCCTGACCACCCGATCCCGTTTGACGCCTTTTATAACAAGAATGGGTTGCTGAAGACCAATTCTAACCAGATCTTCACGTGTAAGCTGACACGGTAAGGATGTCATCAGTGGGATGATTCCACGCCCTGCTACATACCTCTCCGTCAACAGAAGGTACGTCACGGGTCGTATACTACGGCACTGGACCCTTAGGGGCTAAAAATCTGAAAGATCGCCTCCGTGGTCTAGTGGTAGAGCGTCCGCCCGGAGAGCGGAAGGTCCGGGGTTCGATCCCCGGCCGCGCCATACCAAAAGACGTTAAAAATGGTAGTTGTTGTTACCCTGTCTGGCGATAGACATTAAGGGTCTAAAACAAGGACTGGTCGGCTCCGAGTCAGTATACTGTGTCTGAGTAGGGTATTCATGTGGCATGGTATCTCAGTGAGCTAGCACTATAAATCGGCATCAGTCCGGACTAGTACAAGCAGCCACACACACACGTGCATGTTCGTCGCTATATTAGCGCAATAATCTTGGACGCGACGTTAAACCCAATTTCACTTCACCTCACATAAAATCTGATATGAACTATATGGGGCTTAGGGTACCATTGTACTTATATAGACAAATATTGATATTTGAAATGAAGTTGCAAATATGACACAGGCGCCCTAAAACATGAACATATTTAAGGGATATGCATTAGCTTGTTATAACATAGCTGTAACAAAGTTCACGTTTGAAATGTTTATTTCTCACAAGTATTTATGCATTTTATTCATATAAACGTGTGACACGAACAACGACAAACACATCATAGAAAGAATAGAAAGAAAATGACGCCACGTGATGATAAGATGAAATATTTGGTGTGTAATCCCTGTTGATGGCAAGAACGAACGCGTAGTAATACAACAAAGACTGATCACTGCTGTGTACAGTATAAATGCTCCATGACAATAAAAGAGGTCCCTTATTTATTTATTTCTGTGTAAGACATGATGCAGAGATGTGAAACGATGATTTGACCAATGTGATAAAAACATAAGTGTATCCTTTATACGCAACCATCTTCGACGATGCAGGGTTTAATATCTGCATAGTTATGATAAATACCTTGGAACCATTCACAAGCAAAGCTTCGTTTCGGAACTCACGCCTCTATCTCTCTTACAACGAACGTAACGCACAATTTCTTTCTCTCATTATGTAACCTGGAGGGTAATATCTGGCTGAAGATCGAATACGGTTGAAAACGAAGCAATGACTGAGTGAGTGAGTGAGTATGGTTGCGAGTGCGTATGGTTTAACGCTGATTTAACAATCTTCCAGAAATATCACGGCTGGGGGCACCAGAAATAGGTACACACATTGTACCCATAAGGGGAATCAAACCCAAGCATTCGGCGTGACTAGCGATTGCTTTAACCACTAGGCTAGCCCACCGCCCCCTATGGTAGAGAATGGGCCCAGGGTACTTGCCACAAAGGAGATTTTTGATTTATTGGATAATCGAGGCTGGTACACAGCTGGCCTCTCGTAAATATGAGAAAATATTTCATGTCAAAGACATGGGTAATATATTATGCTTTCAATCTGTATCAGATTTGATCATATTAATTTCATTTTTAAACTCTTCCCGAGGGAGTTAAAATAAATAAAATATACATCTGAAGTCACCTTGTTTTACAAAGTATTTATTTGGCACGAAAAAACGCTGATGCTTCTTTAGCTACAGTTGCGTGTGTATGTGATGGCAGGAGGGGACATACTTCGAAAACATTGTTTATCATATCCTCCTTGTTGAACACATGTTCGTGATACGCATGAATGATTGAAAAGAATGTGAACAGGTGATGTGAGGTGAAATGGGGTTTAACGTCGCGTCCAAGATTATTGCACTTATATAACGACGTGCAAGCACGTGTGCGTGTGTGTGTGGCTGTTTGTACTAGTCCGGACTGATGCCGATTTATAGTGCTAGCTCACTGAGATACCATGCCGCAGTTTAACATGAATACCCCACTCAGACACAGTGTACTGACTCCGAGCCGACCAGACCTTGTTTTAGCACTTTATGCCGAGCGCCAGACAGGGTAACAAAAAGTACCATCTTTTAACGTCTTTTGGTATGACGCGGCCGGGAAGCGAACCCCGGACCTTCCACTCTCCGGGCAGACGCTCTACCACTAGACCACGGAGGCGGTCAGAATGTGAACAGAATGAAAATAGGTTTACAATAACAATGGCAAGATCATAAGAATGAATTACAGTGAACTCTCGATATAACCAAGTCTGATATCGAGAATGGTCGTTGTAACGAACCAAATATTTAACGTTCGTTTTATCCGAATAAAGAACTCCTGGTTCAACGCCGCAATAAAAGTATTTTGATTATGTTACAGAGTGTCCGCTTGTTGGATAGGAAGACACCAACTGCATCTGTTCCCCTGTTTGGAACCCATGAGCACGGGTATTGTGCAGACAGCCTAGACACCTAGTCGGGGCCAACCGGGAGTCGAACCCACGATCATAGGTTTTGTGAGACGCCAAAGAGACGCAACTCTGCCCAGCGAATTGCGGCGCCTCAGACGACTGGGCAACCCGTGCCCCAATTGTGTTATTCAGGATAAGTCAAACCTGCTTAGAAAAATCTGTAATGCCTCCTAAAGGACATTCAACTTGTGGTAGCCTGGTATCAGTAGAGTGATGAAGTGATTGAATGTTGTTTAACGACAAATATTTTTATCACCTCTGCAAATAATCTAGTCTGGACCGGGCAAACTAGTGACTGAAAGCATGAGCAGCGGCCATGTCATCAGGAACGATGACACCCAGAGAGAGCCTGATCATCATCATATCCTGATCAGATGGGGTGGGATGACACGGTCACAGAACCTCATCATCCAACCCCTGTGACTTGAGGACGTTCGAGCAATTGTTTGTTTGTTGCTTAACGCTACACTCAGCAATATTCCAACTATATTACAGCGGTCTGTAAATAATCGAGTCTGCTCCTGACAATCCAGTGATTGACATCATAAGCATCTATCTACGATGGGTACCACCAGACTCTTGGGACTCCGACGACGACAAGCATGTATTGCTGGGGCACCTATTCGAATCCTGAATCTCAATGGCAAAGATTTTTGTATCTGCTGTGGTTTGGATTTCTTTACCTAACCTAATTTTTAGCAGCTAACACCAATAATTAATTTAATAATCAGTCAGGTGAAAAACTATTCTGATCCTAAACCGAGAGTTAATCTGGGTTTGACTGACGAGCCTGTGCACTGGCCTATGTATTATATTTATCAAAGAGGAAAAACAGTGTCCCTTAAAGACGTGTCCGTGAAAAGGTATCAACGTGAGTCGAAGTAGCCAAGAAGAAACGCCGTCAATGTCGCCAACAAGATGGCGCCCGCGTTGAGAAAATGCTTCGCATTTCCGGACTCCTGAAGACTGGTTAAACGTTTCCTTTGCGCTTTCCTCTCCTCCTTTGTCACATTTGTTTGGGATAGTTGTTGAAACCCACACAGCCAACTGATAGCTTTTCTGCAGCATCCTACAAGGAACAGAAATATCGTTTAGCTATTTCGTGAATCAATTTGCAGAAAATCACGAGGTCATTCTTCTAACTTCTAACTCACGGTGCGGAATAGGGTCCTTTAGCTCCAAGGATCCGGTTGTGAGTTCGAGTCCCAGATTTATCCCAGTCATTTTCTTTGGTTTGTGAGCACCTTACCCATTCTCGGGGTTATCATTTAAGCGGTAAATGTCTGAGCGTTGAGGTGAAGTGGGGTGTAACGTCACGTACAAGATTATTGCACTTATACAGCGACGTGCATGTGTGTGGCTGCTTGTACTGGTCCGGAGTGTTGTAGTGCCAGCCAACTGAGATACCATGCCGCAGTTTAACATGGATTCACCACTCAGACAGAACATGCTGTCCGCAAGCCGACCAGTCTTGTTTTATCCTTCTAATGTCGTGTTCCAGGCAGGGTAACAACAAGTCCCGACTTTAGGTATGACGCGGCGAGGGGACCGAAACACAAAGCTTCCGCTTTTCAGTGCATTTAGGGTTGTAGTAAATCTCACATGACTAAATATGACTAAAGCATTTAAAACAATGAACTAAAATTTGATACTAGATGAAGAGCTATTGAAAACTCCGAAAACTCACAACACCAGTTTAAGGGTAGTTTGATATGAAGATAAAAGGATACTTTTATTCGGTCAGAAATGAGTGTATATTTCGAAATGAACTCTACTGGAAAAAAGGAAAACTTGAGATGAAAAGAAGAGCCTCCCCTGCCACATCGGTGGTACCCACACAAACACATGCAAGGGCAATTCAACCGTTTTGACGTCAGAGTGCTTCAAATGACATTACATCCACATCTTACCATTGTTCCTGGTGGTGACGCTGTGACTAAACGTCTTTTCGTCTCCCACGTCTGTTTCATGAGGCTCTTCTATCGTCATTTCATTACTTTCGCCGGTGCCCGGGGATTCCTCGTCTTCAGACAATTCCGGTTCTTCCTCATGCCTCGTCCACCACGTCACCCGCCGTAGCTAAAACATGTAATAACATAGTCAGTACTGAGTGGAACCATTCCAAAGTACACCCGTGAAGATCCGGTAAAAATAGGTGTTCAGCAACCCATGCTTGCCGTAAAATGCGCCTATGCTTGTCGTAAGAGGCGACCAACGGGATCGGGTGGTCAGACTCGCCGACTTGGTTGATGCTTGACATCGATCCCTATAGGGCAGATCTATGTTATGAAGTCCCTCTTGTACTCGTCGCTACAGTCCTCGCTACTTGAAATAGAATCACGAAATACCGCGATGATTAACTAACGAAGATAGCTACATCTGTGCTAATACTTATAAAGTGAAAATAAACCATTCCACCGAAAAAGAATATAACTTACAGTAATGACAAAAATTGTGCTTTTCAAGAAATGACACTCTCTTAGCTTTGAATATCATCACAGAGTTTGATTGATTCTACTTTAAGTTGTTAGGACTATAGTATGTGTGATTCATTCATTCATTTTTTAAACAAATTTGATGCTTGAGAAAATGCTTCAAAAGTATTAAAAGCAAATGGCTTGGAACATCGTCTCAGAGAACACGAGACATCATTTAAGATTAGATTGGGGCGGTCTGGTAGCCAAGTTGTTAAAGCGTTCGCTCGTCACGCCGATGACCTGGGTTCGATTGCCGTCATTGGTACAATGTGTGAAGCCAATTTCTGGTGTACCCCGTAGTGATATTGCTGGAATAGTACTCACCCACTCTACTCAGAACAGATAGGATTTTGAAATTCTGTACCTTTTCCGGAGATCTGGGCTCAGTTTTGAGACTGACGACGACGACGACGAAGGACGACACAGCCGCCAGGATGAGGGCGAAGTACAGAAAGTGGACATCTTTCAAGACGGTGGGTCTCTCGTCAGCTTCCCCACTTCCACAGAGTGGCGCCGGGAAGATGAACTCAAGGCACAGTCTAGGCAGGCCAACTGCTAGTCCAACCATCAGGCCCCAGAAGGCGCCCTGTGAGGAGGTAGCGGATATTATTTTTAACAGCACTGTTACAAACACTATGTTCAAGTTTAACGAAACAGCTATGGCATCTTTAAGTCATGTTATCAGTCTTCTACGGTGGCCCATAAGGGACATGGAGTCTGTTTTTCAATATTTTGATATTTCACTTACTGTTATCGTAACCTTTTGCAAATTAACACGATTTGTCATACAAATATGTAATAAATCATGTATAAAGTAGATACTGAATCGCTCTAGGTGTAAATATTATCACCACGGTGTAAATACTTTTCTGTATTTTTCATTTATTTAGTTTTTGACATTTTCGCTTTTGTTTTTGACATTTTCGTTTTTGTTGACATTTTCATTTTAGTTTTTGACCTTTTCGTTTTTGTTTTTGTTGTTGACATTTTCATTTTAGTTTTGGACATTTTCGCTTCACATTTCAGGGATTCAATAGCTACTTAAAAGTACATTTTCATGTTTTCAGTTGTTTTTATACATGATTTATCACATATTTGTATGACAAATTGTGTTAATTTGCAAAAGGCTACGATAAAAGTAACTTAAAGTGAAATATCAAAATATTGAAAAACATACTCCATGTCCCTTATGGGCCACCGTAGTCTTCACTATTATTGAGTTGAAGAATCTGTGCCAAGACACAGATGTAACGGCGGATTGTCTTTGAATGGAAATCTGGCATTCTTGCCTGGACTCGACTATTTAACATAACAGTTTAGTATAGAACATGTAGGGCGGTGAAGTATCCTAGTGAATAAAATGTTCGCTCGTCACGCCGAAGACCCAGGTTCGTTTCTTCACATTGGTACAATGTGTGAAGCCCATTTCCGGTGTCCCCCTCCGTGATATTCATGGTATATTGCTAAAAGCGACGTAAAACCATACTCATTCCCACATTTAGAACATGTAGCCAATCGGAAATGTACTGGTTAGGTGTTTTGTAACATGTTGACCCAGTAGTCGTAGCTTATAGAAACGCTGATGATAAACACTGAAGACTATAGACAATACGGTAACATACGTGAAGAAAGACGCCATTAAGTGTTGAACTCACGAAACTCTCATGGCGTAACGCTCGCACAACACGTACGACGTAAGACGCCATGAACAGCAAAACTCGCCCGACTAAAGAACAACAGCGCAACACCCTCCAAGCATTCACGACACATTACGCCAGATGCTGCACAAAACACACCAAACGTTCATGGCACAAGATGCCATGCACAGCACAGCACTCGCCCATCACTGGCGACACAAGACGCCATGCACAGAACAACACTCGCCCATCACTGGAGCAACAAGATGCCATGCACAGCACAACACTCGCCCATCACTGGTGACACAAGACGCCATGCACAGCACAACACTCGCCCATCACTGGTGACACAATACGCCATGCACAGCACAACACTCGCCCATCAGTGGTGACACAAGACGCCATGCACAGCACAACACTCGCCCATCACTGGTGACACAAGACGGCATGCACAGCACAACACTCGCCCATCACTGGTGACACAAGATGCCATGCACAGCACAACACTCGCCCATCACTGGTGACACAATACGCCATGCACAGCACAACACTCGCCCATCAACGGGGACACAAGACGCCATGCACAGCACAAAAACACACCAAACGTTCATGGCACAAGATGCCATGCACATCACAGCACTCGCCCATCACCGGGGACACAAGACGCCATGCACAGCACAACACTCGCCAAACACCGGTGACACAATACGCCATGCACAACACAAAATACACCAAACGCCATGCACAGCACAACACTCGCCCATCAGTGGTGACACAAGACGCCATGCACAGCACAACACTCGCCCATCACCGGTGACACAAGACGCCATGCTCAGCACAAAACGCCAATCGTTCATGACATAAGACGCTGCGCGCAGCACAACACACTTCTATCACTCGAGACGCAAGAAGCCTATCACATTACAACACTCGCCTAACTATTATGACCACAGGCGCCATGTAAAGCTAGACACTCGCTTCACATTCCTTAATGACCAATACATCATATGGAGCAAGGATCACCTTCTACTCATCTATCTGCATGTATCGAATAGACTCCGGACATAACTGAGACAACAAGGCAACCGAAGATTGAAACAAACCGGCTCAGTTGTCCTCTTCCAGAACATGCCGAGTAGAAACACCATGGTCCACGGAGGCGCTGTGTAAGCCGCTGTCGCTTGGAGGTATGCCCAGAGTTGTCCCCCCTGGGACTGCTGCAGTATGGGTAACCAGAGAATCCCCAGCCCTGTCAAGACCATCACTGTCAAGCGTCCAACCACCATCAGTTCATTATTGGACGGGTTCTTCCTCAAATACGGCCAGATGTCTATCGTGAACATACTACTTGCACTATTAAAGATTGACGTCAAGGTGCTCATCTGGGCAGCCAGGGCCGCAGCTACCATCAGTCCTCGCAACCCTGGTGAATAATTCAAAAGGAAATGATTGTGCACGTGATCATCACATGACATATCACATGACTTTGTTATAAGCGTGTGTGTCTTTTGTTTCACATCGAAGTGTTCAAAGATTTCTCTTACGCACAAGGGTTTGGTGAGACGGTCGTAATATCGAACGATCTGTGAGGTGAGCTCTGGTGGTAGACAATGAAAGGTATGGAAGACATTGTAGCTGACACAACCTACCTTCTGGCAGTACCCGGAGCACCAGTGGAGGGTAGACAATGTAGCTGCACCCTGCCCTGTACTGACACAACCTACCTTCTGGCAGTATCAGGAGCACCAGTGGAGGGTAGACAATGTTGCTGCACCCTGCCCTGTACTGACACAACCTACCTTCTGGTAGTATCCGGAGCACCAGTGGAGGGTAGACAATGTAGCTGCACCCTGCCCTGTACTGACACAACCTACCTTCTGGCAGTATCCGGAGCACCAGTGGAGGGCAGACAATGTTGCTGCACCCTGCCCTGTACTGACACAACCTTCCCTCTGGCAGTATCAGGAGCACCAGTGGAGGGTAGACAATGTTGCTGGGCCCTGCCCTGTACTGACACAATCTACCTTCTGGCAGTATCTGGAGCACCAGTGGAGGGTAGACAATGTTGCTGCATCCTGCCTTGTACTGACACAACCTACCTTCTGGCAGTATCTGGAGCACCAGTGGAGGGTAGACAATGTTGCTGCACCCTGCCCTGTACTGACACAACCTACCTTCTGGCAGTATCTGGATCACCAGTGGAGGGTAGGCAATGTTGCTGCACCCTGCCCTGTACTGACACAACCTACCTTCTGGCAGTATCTGGAGCACCAGTGGAGGGTAGACAATGTTGCTGCATCCTGCCTTGTACTGACACAACCTACCTTCTGGCAGTATCTGGAGCACCAGTGGAGGGTAGACAATGTTGCTGCATCCTGCCTTGTACTGACACAACCTACCTTCTGGCAGTATCTGGAGCACCAGTGGAGGGTAGACAATGTTGCTGCACCCTGCCCTGTACTGACACAACCTACCTTCTGGCAGTATCTGGATCACCAGTGGAGGGTAGACAATGTTGCTGCATCCTGCCTTGTACTGACACAACCTACCTTCTGGCAGTATCTGGAGCACCAGTGGAGGGTAGACAATGTTGCTGCACCCTGCCCTGTACTGACACAACCTACCTTCTGGCAGTACCCGGAGCACCAGTGGAGGGTAGACAATGTAGCTGCACCCTGCCCTGTACTGACTCAACCTACCTTCTGGCAGTATCCGGAGCACCAGTATATGGGTAGACAATGTTGCTACATCCCGCCTTATATTGACTCAATCTACCTTCTGGCAGTATCTGGAGCACCAGTATATGGGTAGACAATGTTGCTACATCCCACCTTATATTGACTCAATCTACCTTCTGGCAGTATCTGGAGCATCAGTAGCGGGTAGGCAATGTTGCTGCACCCTGCCCTGTACTGACTCAACCTACCTTCTGGCAGTATCCGGAGGACCAGTAGCGGGTAGGCAATGTTGCTGCATCCCGCCCTGTTCTGACACACAGCATAACATGCATCAGGAGATGCACAGGCAACTTCATCTGCAATGTAGGATTATGTTTATCATTAATGTTGGTGAGATCAAAGCTATATGCCTGGGAAGAGTGCCCTGCACTCTCACTCATTCGCTCCAGGTAAACAGCGGTCCATGTATCTGCACACTCACTCACTCTAGGGGAACAACGGTACATGTACCAGCTCATTCATTCTCTATATCTAGGGGATCAGCAGAACATTTACCGGCTCACACACTCAGTCAAACTAGGGGAGCAACAGGACATGTGCCTACGTACTCACCCTCTGACTCTAGGGGAACAATGGTACGTGTACTTACACACTCACTCTAGGGGAACAACGGTACATGTACCTACCCACTGACTCATTCTTGTGGAACAGTGGCACATGTACCGGCTCACGCACACACACTGACTCACTCACTCCAGGGGAACAGCGGTACATGTACCGGCTCACACACACACTCCCTCCAGGGGAACAGCGGTACATGTACCTATACACTCACTCCAGGGGAACAGCGGTACATGTACCTTTACACTCACTCACTCCAGGGGAACAGCGGTACATGTACCTTGACACTCACTCACTCCAGGGGAACAGCGGTAAATGTACCTGGGAAGAGCACCCGGCTCACTCACTCACTCCAGGGGAACAGCGGTACATGTACCTATATACTCACTCACTCCAGGGGAACAGCGGTACATGTACCTATACACTCACTCCAGGGGAACGGCGGTACATGTACCTATACACTCACTCACTCCAGGGGAACAGCGGTACATGTATCTACAGACTCACTCACTCCAGGGGAACAGTGGCACATGTATCTACAGACTCACTAACTCCAGGGGAACAGCGGTACATGTACCTATACACTCACTCACTCCAGGGGAACAGCGGTACATGTATCTACAGACTCACTCACTCCAGGGGAACAGCGGCACATGTACCTATACACTCACTCACTCACTCCAGGGGAACAGCGGTACATGTATCTACAGACTCACTAACTCCAGGGGAACAGCGGTACATGTACCTTTACTCTCACTCCAGGGGAACAGCGGTACATGTACCTATACACTCACTCACTCCAGGGGAACAGCGGTACATGTACCTATACACTCACTCTAGGGGAACAGCGGTACCTGTACCTATACACTCACTCCAAGGGAACAGCGGTACATGTACCTATACACTCAGTCACTCCAGGGGAACAGCGGTACATGTACCTATACTCTCACTCCAGGGGAACAGCGGTACATGTACCTATACACTCAGTCACTCCAGGGGAACAGCGGTACATGTACCTATACACTCACTCACTCCAGGGGAACGGCGGTACATGTACCTATACACTCACTCCAGGGGAACGGCGGTACATGTACCTATACACTCACTCTAGGGGAACAGCGGTACATGTACCGGCTCACACACTCACTCCAGGGGAACAGCGGTACATGTACCTGGGAAGAGCACCCGGCTGATCATGCCAGGAATGATCCACAAGAAGAACGGGATTATTTTAAGAGCAGCAGCAAGCAGCGAACCTCCCTTAGCGTGGACCATATTCTTTGCGGATAGTGACCTTTGGACGATGATCTGAGACACATGGAATTCACGAGTAAAATATACCAGAAGGTTGTTAATTCAAAACCCGAAACGTGTTAGTCTATTGTACATTAAAAAGAAACCATGTCATTATATGACATTTGTATAATAATCGGGTATTCCTTCACTTCTTTTGAGTAGTATGAATCAAGTGTATTGCAACTAACAAATACAGAAGATATTTGAAACTTTGAAAGCGACATTGAAATTATGCTCTGTATGCATCTGTATGCGCCGTAGAAGAAGTATGCTGTCTAATAACCTGTCAGAAATACACCATAATAATATCTGCCATTTGCATGGGGTTATTTATAGATAAGTATACTCACCGACAAAAGAAACGCGAATACCATATATGTTGGATATATGTAAATTGATGAAAAATGTCTCATATCTAAGAGATATGAGATTGGTTTGATGCACAAACGTATATTGTGTGAACCGACGCTCAAGAACGCATGACATGTGACGTCATAGATCGATAACTCGAGATGCACCATTTGTCTCGTGCAGGATTAGCGTGTAAAGTTTGGTAATTACGTGCAGTAAATCGCGATAAGCATAAAGACACTGTGTGGTGACACTTGACTGGTTGTTAGTTGTGTCATTAATTGGTTCACTTCGGACAGTTACCGATAGTACATCGCAATGAGACCCATGAAGATCCGGGGAAGAATAGGTCTTCAGCAACCCATGCTTGCCTTAAAAGGCGACTAACGGGATCGGGTGGTCAGGCTCGCTGACTTGGTTGATGCATGTCATCAATCCCAAATTGCGTTGATCGATGCTCATGATGTCAATCACGTTATTGTCTGGTCCAGACTCGATTATTTACAGACCACTGTCATATGGCTGAAATATTGCCGAGTGCGGCGTTAAACAACAAACCAACCAACCAACTTAATATGTTTCTAGGTTCACGTTTCTTTTGACGGTGAGAATGGTTTCGAAATCATGTTTAACACAGAAAAACACGTTGCACACAAACTCCCGGACAAAAGAGAGAATACACTTGAAAATTGGTTTTAACCAAAATATCACAAACGTTATAAGAAACGAACTATTTGATTAGCAATTTTAGAATTTGGTAAATGACAGAAAAGACTTATTTTATTCTATATTCTTTATATCAATCAACCATTATCCTTTTTTGTCCCCCTTAATCCCTTTTATGTATACCCCAATGTTGTTTATGTTAATCCTTATTACCGTATTCGACGTAATAAGCGCCCAGGGCGATATTTTCTCATATATTAGCTAGTGAACAATTCCAATTAGCACCCCTTCCGATTGATCAATGTACACAAGACTTATTTATTCGCGTATAATAAGCACTCGTGTGTTATATGCACCGTTAGTTATGGGGAATTAAATTCTGGAAAAATATATCTGTCGTACATAAACTTTTCAGGCTGTCAGCATTAACCACGAAATTTATCTTTCAACTCTGTGTTTTTCCACCAAAAAAATATTCTAATACCCTTATTCTAATTTTGAGAGCGCTCAGGGAGCTTATTACGTCGAATACGGTAGATGAATATAATCCTACACTTTGCTGTCTACACTCTTGCTTGACAACGGTATTAGGAGCTGTACCGCTACGTCCCCTCACAATACAGTAAACTACGGTTATCACGAACTAAAATCAGTGGTCCCTTTGAGTACGTTATAACCGTAGTTTGTTATAAGCATATATAAAGCATACATACAGCAAATGGACAGGGAAAAAACAGTTCGTTATATCCATCAGTTCGTTAAAAGCATGTTCGTTATAAACATTCTCTTTATAATATCGAGGTAATCATCCATATAATATCTTGTCTTTACTGTTATCAAAACGTTACTAGGCTGAAAACAGTCTCCGAAACACTGCAGACTTAAGGTCCAAAACACAACTATAATACCAGTATCAAATACATCACTACTGAATAATCGATTCTTGTTTGTTTCATTCTAAGCCACCATCAAATATAGGTGTACATTTCTTTCGCCCGTCAGTATATAAGTAAACCTTCCCGTTTCTTTTCCCAGAAATGTTTAACTTTATATAGTCGTGAGACGTGACGAGAGACTGTCCTATTTGACGTCACCTGGTCACTACACCACACCCACAGTCCAAGGATGCTCAGCCCAGTCAGGGCGCCAGGCCAGGGGATGTCTCCGGTCACGGGGTGGCGCCATATCCGGAACGAGTCGTTCCGGGGAAGCCCGCATGAGTACAGAGTTGTATTGGAATACACATATTCCGCGGCCGCCAATTTGTATTTTTCTTGCAAACCCTCAAATCCACCAATTTCTTTGAAACCTAAAGTAGTATTCGTTAAAAATGATAAATGTTAAACTGAATATTATAATGTGTTTGCAAGCATTTAGTATAAATTTGAAGAGGAAGTTTCAATTTCACAAATATGAGGACGTTTTAAGTTAATTATTTTCTCTTGATAAAAAACCCAAAAAAACGTTGATGAAGATCGATGCTTAAATGTCGATTCAGAAAACTCGGCGCAGTGCTCGACTCTTTTCTAAGTGTTTGCATTTTAATATGTATCTACAGCATTGAAGTGTGTGAGTGAGTGTGGTTTTACGCCACTTTCAGCATAATTCCAGCAATATCATGACGGGGGACACCGGAAATGGGCTTCACACATTGTAAAGATGTCGGGAATCGAACCCGGGTCTTCGGCGTGGCGAGCAAACCCTTTAACCACAAGGCCACTCGACCGCCCTACAGCACTGAAGGTGACCAGATATTGTTGTGTAAAACAAAAGTACAGGTAACTAGACGTTGTGGGAGAAATGCATCGATGTATTGGTATTTCGAGACAAACGGAATCTTAAACGTTATATAGAGTTGAAGGAGAGTGAGTTATTGACGTTTCACGTGTGTACCGGTACGATACCCGTGATGATGGGTTTCAGCAAAGTTGTAAAGGTCTGAGACATGCAACACATCTTGGTTTCCTCCCTATGACAGGAATAGTGTTCAAAGAGGCGCTAAACCCAACTCAATCACTCCCCCTTGTTGGAGAGACAGTATCTCAGTCTACCCAATTACATGTCTTCCAAACGCAGTTGAGGTTAAATAGGGTTTAACGTGTGTGTGTGTGTTTGTGTGTGTGTGTGTGTGTGTGTGTGTGCTTGTACTAGTCCGGTGCTAGCACACTCAGACACAGTGTACTGACTCTGAGCCGAAAAGTCCTTGTTTTAGCCGAGCGCCAGACAGGGTAACAACAAGTACCATCTTTTAAAGGTCTCTTGGTATGAGTGAGTGAGTGGGTGAGTATGGTTTTAGGCCGCTTTTAGCAATATTCCAGCAATATCACGACGGGGGACACCAGAAATGGTCTTCACACATTGTACCCATGTCGGGAATCGAACCCGGGTCTTCGGCGTGACGAGCGAACGCTTTAACCACTTGGCTACCCGACCGCCCCCTCGTGGTATGAGGCGGAGGCGGTCGTACGTTGTCTCACTGTTATGCTATTACATACACTCCCTTTTATGTTGTGGGCTAAAGGTGTTATATAATGTTTACTTCGCTACAATGTTATGCGAACGTTGTAGTACGTTTTGGAACGTTGTATCTTACGTTTAAGAACTTGCATGTTACGTTGTGATAACGTTATATTTTGCGCTGAGGGAACGTTGTATTTTACGTTGTGGTAATGTACTATTTTACGTTGTAGGAACGTTGTATTTCGCGTTGTGGCAAGGTTATGTTTTGTGTTGTGAGAACGTTGTGGTAATGTTGTATTTTACGTCGTGGGAACGTTATATTTTGTTTTGTGGGAACGTCGTATTTTACGTTGTCGGAATGTTGCGGGGACGTTGTATTGTAAGTGGTGGCTATAATAATACGTCCATGTAACGTTTGTAAACGTCGTTGTGACAAAGTCCATGGTAGTTCACAGAATCCCCTGGGTTTTGTCCAAACGATGTGAACTGACGTTGTATTTGAAGATTGAAATACGCCGTGACAACGTTTTCTTACAACCCTGGGGCTGAGAAACACATTGGACATAACCAGTCTCAAACATATGTGTCATATCGAATTCCAGGTCCGTGATTGGCTACACCATCGTGATGTCCTAAGGTCAGATTATAGTGGACTACTTTCCTGTTTGTGATCCACTGATAAGTAACTCATGCTTCAATCGAATTCACATACGTCTGTGCTGAAACTTTATGATTTTGGGTGTTAATAAATGTTCTTTAGTTTTGTCCAGTGTGCATTATCACAATCGCCTTAACAATCCCCAGATATGACGGAAACTGTTTTTGTGGAGGGCCACACTACGTATGGGTAGTAATCAGTAGGTAGGATGACGTCACAATTGACCGTTTTGTCATGTATTAATGCGCCACTGTGATCGTAAGAATAGACACAATATGCAAGTTAAAACAACGCGATTTTAAAGTGTTTAAGAAACAGATTACTGCGTCGTGCCTGTCAGATACCATTTATCTAACAACTCGTTTACAAATATCTGATTCGTGAAGTAATATCAATATCACATTACATACAGGTAGGTATCTGCTACTTACTAGTGGCTGTAAGGACGGTCGCTCCGATTAGGAGAACGACGGTTTGTAGAGTATCCGTGTAGATCACCGCCGCCAAACCTCCTGCAAACACAAGCACGTTGTCATATACTACCGTATCCCCTCTAATAGACGCGGCCTACAATAAGGGCCGGGTATATAAGATTTAAATTATGAAATTACTTCCGACTGGAATTGTTTGTTTGTTTTTGTTGAATTTCATAACATTAAATATGGTCACGTTCGTCATTTTATGAGTGTCTGTAATTTTACAATACCGTAGTTGAAATATAAAGCGCCGTGTCTCTAATTACTTCCGGGTTTGAGTGTCTATTAGAGAAAATACTTAACAACATTTATGACAAAGACCCACGGATGACCCAGTCGTCTAATGCTGAGTAATTCGCTCTGCGTTTCACCTGCCTTAGCTATGCCAGGATCTGCTAACCTCGGGTAGGAATCCCAGGCAAGGTTATAGTTATTTGTCTGACATGTATAATGCGTAATATCTTGATCACGTCAGCACCTTTTATACAACTGGGACGTGTATCATCTAGATTGGCAAGATGCAAAACGGGGCACAGGTGGCCCAGTCGTCTAAGGCGCCGCGATTCGCTGTGCAGAGTTGCGTCCCTTGGGCACGCCAGAAACCTATGATTGTGGGTTCGAATCCCGGTTCGCCCCAATTATGCTTCTGGGTTTGTCAGCACCATACCCGTGCTCGTGGGTTTCACCGAAGTGGTAAACGTCTGAGAATTGCATCACTTCGGGCTTTCCTCACACATTAAGCTGACACGCCGTGATATAACTTGAATACTGTTTAAAGCGGCGTTAAACCCAACTCACTCAATCACACTCTGGCAGTATCACAAACGTGCGTAACAGTCTATGAGAAGCATTACTTTCCCGGAAACCCGGGCTATCAGCGTTATTCCTTGTCTATTTGGCTTTTTAGGCCGCAGTTAGCCAGAGTACAGCTATTTTATGACAGCCTGTATATAATCGAGTTTGGACCAATCAGTTAAAGTATTGATTGAAATTATGAACAATATCGGGGTTAGATGAGACGCAGTCAACCTAGTCGACGAGCCTGACCACCCGATTTCGTCGACAAGCATAGATAGCTAGGGGTGCGATACTTAAACTACTGGACCGCCCGACCGCTTCGTCACAAAGATTATTTGACATAAATAATAATGATCATAATGATTCATATTACTTGTTTTATATTGATAATTCAGCAATAAATTAAAATATACATTGCGCCTTGAATAGACATCCATTGTTTCTAGGGGCGGTCGGGTAACTTAGTGGTCAAAGCGTTCGCTCGTCACGCCGAGGACCTGGGTTCGATTCCCGACTTGGGTACAATGTGTGAAGCCCATTTCTGGTGTCCCCCGCCGTGATATTGCTGGAATATTGCTAAAAAGCGGCGTAAAACAATACTCACTGACTCACTGACTCACGCCATTGTTTCCAGCTCTTTCGCTAAGTGCGTGGGCAGAGTGCTAAATCGCGTCTCCCGGAAGCGCTCGTTAAATCGCCATCATCAGCAAGTACGTTTTTGTTTGTTTATTTCCTTGTTGTTTAACACTCAGCAATATTATAACTATATGATGGCGGTCTGTAAATAACTGAGTCTGGACCAGACAATCCAGTGATTAACATCATGAGCATCGATCTACGCAATTGAGATACAGCGATTCCGTTAGTCGCCTCTTACGACAAGCATAGTCGGCAAGCATGGGTTGCTGAAGACCTCTTCTCTACCCGAATCGTCACGGATCACAGCAAGACCGTGAGGCGGTTGATGTCGCACTGACCTAAGACGGTGTAGAAGGCTGTTACTGTGAGTATACCGGTGATGCAGTAGTACAGGTTCCAGCCGAGGAGTAGCTGTATAAACAACGCCCCCGTGTAGATCTCAGACTAGGGGAAGAAGCAGAGAACATGTTAACATGGCATATTCATGAAGCATCCACTACACTACTGCTCACAACTAACTACCTCTTTATTGCTATACAGTTCGGGCAACGTACCGTGGTAAATCCGCGAAACATTTGCCGAATCACCGCGGTACGTTTGTGGAATTAACGTGGTACGTTCTCGGAAATAAAGTGCACTGTACGTTTGTGTCATTTCAGTGGTACGTTTGAAGAATTACCGTATCGTACTACTGTGGTATCGCGAAACAATATACACAAATAGAGGTAAGTATTTGTGATTAGCAGTGTATATTATGATTACTCTGTTTGTTTGTTTGTTTGCTGTTTAAAGCCACACTCAGCAATATTCCAGATATATGACGGCGGTCAGTAAATAATCGAGTCTGGACCAGACAATCCAGTGATTGACATCATGAGCACCGATCCATGGAATTGGGATACGATGACAAAGTCAGCGAGCCTGACCACCCCATCCCGTTAGTCGCCTCTTACGATAAGTATAGTCGGCTTTTACGGCAAGCATGGGTTACTGAAGACCTATTCTACCCCGGATCTTCACGGGTCTGTTATGATTATTGAACATATTTTACTAGCGAACTACACAAGAAATCTTTTGTTGCGTTGCATCAACACCTAGTCAAACTCTTTGTTCATCAGGTTAAATTTATAATAAAATAATTCCCCAAATACTTAATCAACACTAGTGGCTTGTTTAAAACAATAAGAACAATTACCATGTATTTGACAAGTATGACAAGTACATGTCGGCTGTATGAGATATGCATGTCAATGTGCATTAAAGTGCATGTCGGATGTATGAGATATGCATGCCAATCTGCATTAAAGTACATGTCGGCTGTATGAGATATGCATGCCAATGTGTATTAAAGTACATGTCGGCTGTATGAGATATGCATGTCAATGTGCATTAAAGTGCATGTCGGCTGTATGAGATATGCATGCCAATGTGTATTAAAGTACATGTCGGCTGTATGAGATATGCATGTCAATGTGCATTAAAGTGCATGTCGGCTGTATGAGATATGCATGCCAATGTGCATTAAAGTGCATGTCGGCTGTATGAGATATGCATGCCAATGTGTATTAAAGTACATGTCGGCTGTATGAGATATGCATGCCAATGTGTATTAAAGTACATGTCGGCTGTATGAGATATGCATGCCAATGTGCATTAACGTACATGTCGGCTGTATGAGATATGCATGCCAATGTGCATTAAAGTACATGTCGGCTGTATGAGATATGCATGCCAATGTGTATTAAAGTGCATGTCGGTTGTATAAGATATGCATGTCAATGTGCATTAAAGCACATGTCGGCTTTATGAGATATGCATGTCAATGTGCACTAACGTACATGTCGGCTGTATGAGATATGCATGTCAATGTGCATTAAAGTAAATTTCGGCTGTATGAAATATGCATGTCACTGTGCACGAAAATACATGTCGGCTGTATGAGATATGCATGCCAATGTGCATTAAAGTGCATGTCGGCTGTATGAGATATGCATGTCAATGTCCATGAAAGTATATATCGGCTGTATGAGATATGCATGTCAATGCCCATTAATGTACATGTCGGCTGTATGAGATATGCATGTCAATGTCCATTAAAGTGCATGTCGGCTGTATGAGATATGCATGTCAATGTCCATGAAAGTATATATCGGCTGTATGAGATATGCATGTCAATGCCCATTACTGTACATGTCGGCTGTATGAGATATGCATGTCAATGTCCATGAAAGTATATATCGGCTGTATGAGATATGCATGTCAATGCCCATTAATGTACATGTAGGCTGTATGAGATATGCATGTCAATGTCCATTAAAGTACATGTCGGCTGTATGAGATATGCATGTCAATGTGTATTAAAGTGCATATCGGCTGTATATGATATGCATGTCAATGTGCATTAAAGTGCATGTCGGCTTTATGAGATATGCATGTCAATGTGCACTAACGTACATGTCGGCTGTATGAGATATGCATGTCAATGTGCATTAAAGTAAATTTCGGCTGTATGAAATATGCATGTCACTGTGCACGAAAATACATGTCGGCTGTATGAGATATGCATGCCAATGTGCATTAAAGTGCATGTCGGCTGTATGAGATATGCATGTCAATGTCCATGAAAGTATATATCGGCTGTATGAGATATGCATGTCAATGCCCATTAATGTACATGTCGGCTGTATGAGATATGCATGTCAATGTGCAATTAAGTGTATGTCGGCTGTATGAGATATGCATGTCAATGTTCATTACTGTCCATGTCGGCTGTATGAGATATGCATGTCAATGTCCATTAAAGTACATGTCGGCTGTATGAGATATGCATGTCAATGTTCATTACTGTACATGTCGGCTGTATGAGATATGCATGTCAATGTCCATTAAAGTACATGTCGGCTGTATGAGATATGCATGCCAATGTGTATTAAAGTGCATATCGGCTGTATATGATATGCATGTCAATGTGCATTAAAGTGCATGTCGGCTTTATGAGATATGCATGCCAATGTGCACTAACGTACATGTCGGCTGTATGAAATATGCATGTCAATGTGCACGAAAATACATGTCGGCTGTATGAGATATGCATGCCAATGTGCATTAAAGTGCATGTCGGCTGTATGAGATATGCATGTCAATGTCCATGAAAGTATATATCGGCTGTATGAGATACGCATATCAATGTCCATTAAAGTGCATGTCGGCTGTATGAGATATGCATGTCAATGTCCATGAAAGTATATATCGGCTGTATGAGATATGCATGTCAATGCCCATTAATGTACATGTAGGCTGTATGAGATATGCATGTCAATGTCCATTACCGTACATGTCGGCTGTATGAGATATGCATGTCAATGTCCATTAAAGTACATATCGGCTGTATGAGATACGCATATCAATGTACATGAAAGTACATCTCGGTTTTATGAGATATTCACGACAATGTCCAGTCATATGTATGATGATGATGATGATGATGATGATGATGATGATGATGATGATAGACTAACATGTGTGTAAAGATGTATGTCGGCTGGGTAACATGACGTTCAGATACATGCACGATGCACCGTGCCCCACACAAAGTCCTCCTCACCGAGATGCGTGTCAGGATGTAGAGGAGCAGGGCGAGGACGGAGAGGTAGATGCGCAGCCGCCGGCCCCCAAACCTCCTGTGTAGATACTCCGGCATCGTGAATGACTACCAACAGAGGAACACAGCAGGGCTACGTTTTCTCCTGAAACATACTTAACTTGTGGACTTTGCCAGTTACACGCGCAATAAGCTTGTATTTACCACGTTAAACATAATCACATTTAGCGTTAACCGCTAAATTGTGTTATTGTTGGCGTTGCCAAACCATTAGCGTATGTTTGTTAACACCAACTCGGCTCGCGCAGCTTCCCACAGTGACGTCATCATGTGACGTCATCAGTAGCTGCGCGTATCACATTACGCGTCATAACGGTTATTTACTTCACTTCACCTCGCGTCATCGTTAGACTCGATTGTCGTCCAAAACTATGACGTATATATACCTCGCATTATTTAAGTAATAAAGTTGGCAGTTGTTTATCGTACAATAAAACACTGCAGGGAGAATAAACCATGAGGAGCGCAGGTTCTGTCCATGAAACACGCGATACAAAAATAATACATCTACTGGAAACATCAACAGAACTTCTTAAATGATGACAGCAATACCTTTTTGCATTCGAGTTAACCGCTTCTATTTCGATTACATGTCACATTCCCTTGATTAATCTCCTCAGAAAATTGAATATATTATCATAAAACGATAGGGTTCGTATTTCCAACATGCAGTAGTGGATATTATTGATCTAATTAATATTAGATTTACAAAGTATTGATAAGTCATTAAATTTTATTTGATATGTTATCTGTAATCAGTAATCGCTTTGTTTGTTTCGTTCAGTGGCGATACAATGTGCAGTTATATTTGTGTAGGACAACAGACGGTGGGTGATTTACTGCAGCTGTGAATTGGTTGTCTGGACAGGTGCTCGTGGTTTGACCTCGCGTGCTGTGACGTGGATGACGTCGCGTCAAACAGCTGATTTAATGTTGTGGTCGTATAATGCACACACGTGGTTTCAGTTTCTAATTAATAATATTCTCTTTAACTGAACTGATCTGAACTAGAACGTACATCTAGCACATGTACATCACGATTGGGAAGATTTCCACGGCGATCGACGTGTAAGAGAGACAGTACATCGCTTGACTAACACTATTAATGCAATTTGGCCCATTTTCCTGGTATTTTGGCATGTTAAGAAGTGTTTTTCATATCTGTATGAAGGCGGGATATTCGAAAACAAAAATTTTCATATAGTTGAGTTGCAAGATTTAGTGTGCTGTCAGAACATAAAAAAACTTTCTTGGCCTATATGTTCATGATGTTTATCCTTGAATTACTGTTTATGAAAGAAAGTAGTGATTTGCGGGCATTTTTTATTGGAGAGGAATTCATGGACATATTACATTTACTATATGCAGATGATTTGTGTATATTCGTTGATACTGTAATAGGTCTGCAAAGAAAAGAAATGATATTTTATCCATTTTGTTTGTAAAATGACTTACAATTAACATGTCTAAAACCGATTTTATGTGTGTATAGAAGTGGTAGCACTTTAAGGGATGATGAACGTTGTTTTTTTAATGATAAGCGTATTGATATAAGTACTTACTTTTGTTATCTGGGTGTTCTGTTTTCAGATAGATTGTCATAGTCTAAACACATTGATACCCTCAAGATTAAAACCTATAACCTGTATTTGCCATTAAATGCTGCAGTTTCACTTTGTGAATATGCCAGTTAACATTTAATTTAAATGTTTGTTTTAAAATAAAACCCATTCTTCCTTATGGTGCGGAGATCTGGGGTTGCAAAGCTCTCATGGGATTTCATTTCTCACAGGTGGTGTAGACCTCGTTCAGCGTCTGCAGGGCGTCATGGGACGCCTGAAGAGTTAGAGGTTGGGGATTTGAAATAGGCTTGCCTGGCCAACTGATACAAGACATTGGGTTATGAAAGAGCAATGCGCATCTTAGATATTTATTATCAAGCCAACACACGCTAGATGCTATGCAGTTGTTTCCTAGTTCCTTACCTAGAAATTAATTTGTATTTCTCTTGTAAAGTGCCAAAGCAAGTACCCCGTATCTACTGTACTTCAATTTAGAATTTTGTAATATTTGAAACATTACACCACTGTACCACAAATAAACTGCCTTTTGAAAAATCCAACCTGATAGTTTCCTTCTCTAATTTACTTCACAATTTGGGCTGGGATGAAATTATTCCTTATAAAATCAATGTATCACTTGAGATTGTAAGCCACCGTACGATGGTTCATACATTGTGTTTGTACCTTCCAGCTTTTTTGTGTGACTTAAATGTATACGCCAGCTCTTGTCTGAGACTGTGTATTCTCTTGATTCTTGATTAAACAATGCATACGTTATTGAAACCTCGACAGTGCGGCACTAGGCGGTATACAAAGCCAAAGGATGGTCAGGCGCCATAAGGGTTAACCGAGTTAATATTAACTATCTTTGTTTCTATTAAGTTGGTATATCACTCTTTCAGTTGTCTGATTATTGTATTACAGATATGGCCTGGGTATTTGGCATCAGCTACATGGCCAGAGCGAGGGGAAGCCCGGATGAAAGTCTGCAGCGGCAAGGCACCACACCATGGCAAGTCAGAGGCGGGGGCCGGGGGGGGGGGGCGCGATGGTACCACTTCCAAACTTCATTTCATAATGTTCTATCCTCTGCGAGTATCACCAGTCCAAAATGGCTCGTTATTCATCTAGGTTCAAACGACATGTCAAACGTCCGCCATGTGTCTGTATGACGACATTATCTGCGATTTGCTGCATATCAAGTCTGCCAACATCCCTAAGGTGTGGACTATGCCAGTTTTACTCACAATAAACATGTATTTGCCACGCGTGGCTTATCTTTGTTTTTCGTAAACCTAACCTCTGGCATTTTAACTTATATTCATTTATTATTTGTAGCGGGGACGATTCGAGGAACTTTCGATTTCATAAATATAGGGTATGATAATTGTCTTTTGCTGAAGAAAATATGCCGATTTTAAATTCATACTCATTATATCGCAATTAATTCCGAAGCTTATCATCAAGTGGCGTATTTATCTACACAGCGAAAACTGGTTACTCCAGACGGTGCCACACTCATTCCACCCAGGGGTGGGGTGGTTAGGTTGGAGGGGGTTCCGGACTAATGAGGGTTTACTGTATAAAGAAAGCTGAGACGCTGATACTTACCCCACTCGCCACATACACTGGTACAAAAAGCCATCCCAGCGCTATCAGTAAATATATGGCCTACAACAGAAACATATATGTATATGGGAGTCTGGATGACACTAATGATGAGGATGACGTCACACTTGTAATTTTAATAATGTATTGAATACCCCACAGCTAATCATCATAAAGGCTTCTAAACTCTATGTGACAGAAGCATACATATAACATTCATATCTGATTTCTGTATCTGGGAATAGTCGGGGAGTTCTGAATGCAAAACAATAAAGCCACATGATGAAATTGTTGTGGTTAGTTGGTTTGGTGTTTAACGCCACACTCGGCAATATTCCAGCTATATGACGGTGGTCTGTAAATAATCGAGTCTGGACCAGACAATCCAGTGATTGATATCATGAGCATCGATCCACACAATTGGGATCGGTGACATGCATCAACCAAGTCAGCGAGCCTGACCACCCGATCCCAGTTGGTACCTCTTACGACAAGCATAGTCGCCTTTTACGGCAAGTATGGTTTGCTGAAGACCTATTCTACCTCCGAGGATCTTCACAGTGATGACGAACATATGAAAGGTGAAGTGTTCAAGGATATATAATTTATAACACTTACTTATAAAGTTTGTCAAGAACATATACTCACATGCCATTCGTACACAACCACGGAGTACCCGGATGCAGCAGCCGCTCCGGCTAAACCAATGAACATTGGCGCTCCGACGTTACTTGCGAAAAGCGAGGCACCCACCTGGAAAGGGGGTCAAACCAGTCTGTAATACTACAAATAACTATTAATGATATTATTTGCTTGTTTACCCAGTGGGCATCTACATCAATATGCGCGAGATGCGGACATCTCCGGAACTGACAATGTGCAGTGAATACAATAAATTGTGTCGCGAAAGACTTGAATAAGCTATTAGTTTCAGTTTATTTTCTCCCAAAAACCAAGATTATACACACGCACGCACAAAACAAAAGAAACAAAATGTACAATGTACAATATTCAATGAAGATGCATACTGTAACATGTATGCTTTACTATATAAGTAATATAGACACTTTAACGTAATAGTGTGTTCACGTGTACAATCAATCTGGATGTAGTGGAGAGTGGATAGATTTTAGGTGATAATGTTTTACGTAATTTACACATATTTGGCCAGATATAAGAATCACATTAAAACTTAAGAAATTAAGAGCATTATTTTGGTCATTATAAGAACAATCATTACCATCATTATAATCATCATCAGTGTAATCATCCTCGCCGTCTTCGTCAACAACAACTACATGTGCAACAGCAATGGCATCATTATCAACATCGCAATTATTAGTCAACTCGGAACATGAAATATTTACTTCAAGAGCTCTCTAAAAAAACTTGGGTACAGGTATGATCGTTCAGGACATTTCTGATATTAATGTTATTAGGTACATCTGTGTTTGCACATATTTGAATAAAATATTTGCATCAACAGAATTGATTTTCTTATTTGAGGAAAAAATGTTATTCAAAATATGTTCAAAGTCCATTGTATCATACTTATTTTTAACACCACCTGTGCTTTGATTTGATTTGGGGCAATTACCTCAAAGTCTTTCAGGAATATTTGTATACAGAATGTGATCTGGGGTATTCAGAATATCAGATACATTGTGAGCCTGAATTGTGTTTCATTTGAAGTAACTAATAGATACATTTGTCCAGATTATATGAAATAGGACCATCATTAATCAGAGCATCTGAAAAAGTTAACAAATACATTGTTGACAACATTGGTTGTTTTTAGTTGCTTGACTTGAGATATTTGCCCCAAAATATGTATTGTTATTTGAGGCAGAGGCGAGGTTCTTACATATTACATATTCTTACATATTTTCAATGTCAATAACATTTATGTTTATATAGAGAATCCAACCCGAGTGTCTTTTGACATCAAATATATCAACACGAGTTGATAGGTGATAAAAGTGAAAAAATTCCGAGGCTTGCCGAGGATTTTTTCCACTTTTATCAACGAGTCAATGTCAATGTCAATAACATTTGTGTTTACACCAGGTTTATATTGCATATGTTTCTCAGATCAGAGTTCTTGCTTTAGATGATACACGGTAGAAACATCACCGTGACTGCCCTCTGCATCACCCTCTTCATTGATATATGGTGTCATTTGACAATTTATTTCGACATGTTATTTTATCATCTCTGCTACAAGTGGGGTTACCCCAAACCACTGCAGCAGGCAGGTCATTAAATTCTTTTTCAAATTATTTGTTCATGTTTGATTGATATAGTCACATGACTTCAGGAATATCTTCAAAATCAACATTGGTTGTGTAAGACTTCCCTGTGAAAACATCAACATATGTATTTACATTAGTGTACATAAGCTATTTATCCCAGCATCATTGTCAAGCCTTTCTGTAATAGTAACATGGTTTTCAAATATAGTTATACCACCCACAGCGAGTGTTGGTATTGGGATTACATGACATGACCACAAAATTTTCGGTTAATCAGTGATAGAGGCACATGCAATGGTAATATCAGAAACATTACGAACAACTTCGGTGCTTACTGGGATTGGCATGGGAGTATATTTGGTATTTTTACTTATGGTAGAATCTAGATGTTTGTCAACATCAGTCCTGTTACGGGTTATATGATAAATGTCATATTTAGATTCACATTTTACCTCAGTTAACAATGTTGGGTTGTTGCTCTACCTACATATAGTGTAGACTCCTGCCAGGGTGCCGTTTCACGAAAGCCTCTCAGCGCTACGACCTCCTAAACCACGTCGTAAAGCACCTCTTAACTATTTGTGCCGTTTCACAAAGACCTCCTAACTTTACACCCCACCGTAAACAACCTCCTAACCCACGATAGGTATGGGGCACTTGTAACTAGCTTACGACATCCTAAGTCAGCGTCTGATATGGCGACACTATTGAGAATCAAAGAAATTGTGAACAGGAGAAACATTAGGCGAGAGAAACGGTCGTAAAGCATGTTGTTAGGACATCCTAAACTAGGTCGCTGCGGTTAGGAGGTCGTAGCGCTAAGAGACTTTTGTGAAACGGCGCCCTAGCTACCCTCGCACCTCTAAAGGGTCCCTGTGACTGATTCACACGGGTCTGTAGGGCCCTAGAAGGGGGAGGATGTACTTTTTGAAGATTATTGTTTAAATAGAGTTTGTCAACACTGATGACTGCCCTTTTGTTCTGTGACCTAGCCGTACTGAACAGTGACACGAGAACTTCGCCGCCTATAGGAGTTGTACATCCTCCGGGAATTCCTGAATACTGTGGGGCTTATATCTCAAATTCCTCCCTGCTCTTTTCACTGCATCTCTCTCATACGGAAGCATAGTAGGGCCACCGTGAATTGTGTCTTTGTCTAAGTATCTCCTACGTAGGACTTGGTATCTCCTACGTAGAAATTAGTATCTTCTACGTAGGACTTAGTGTCTCCTAGACTATAGACTAGAATAACTATCTCCTACGTGGGACTTAGTATCTCCTACGTAGGAGATATTAAGTCCTATGTAAGAGATAGTAAGTTAATGTTTAGGTATCTGAACTGTACTATGTGCCATTTGGCCATTCATAGTGAACAAACTGTCTGTCTGTCTGTTAGTCCTACGTAGGAGACACTAAGTCCTACGTAGGAGATGATAAGTCCTACGTAGGAGATACTAAGTCCTACGTAGAAGATACTAATACCTACGTAAGTCCTACTTAGGAGATACGTAATGATGCTTTTTTCTGTTTGAACTTACATCCTTTCCATTCATCAAAACTGGACCTCACATATATATAGTTTAAGTTTTCTTCTTGACTGTTTACTTTTTCTTTCAGTTGATAAATCTCTTGTACTTTCAGTTCCAGATGGAGGAGTTTGGTTTGTATATTGTTTAACGACGCGCCCAGCAATATTCCATCTATATGATGGCGGTCTGTAAATAATCGAGTCTGGACCAGACAACCCAGTGATTGACATCATGAGCAATTGGGATACGATGACATGCATCAACCAAGTCAGCGACCCTGACCACCCGATCCCGTTAGTTGCCTCTTTCGACGAGCAATGTCGCCTTTTACGGCCAGCAGGGGTTGCTGAAAATCTATTCTAACCCGGATCTTCACGGGTCCGATGAGTTTTCTGTTTATGTTTGCAATTGATAGCTTCGAATGAGTTGAGTTTGCTGTTGATTGTGTTTATTGTTGCCAGGATCTGAGAAGCATAATAATGATAATAATCTTACTGTGAACCAGTTCATGCTTTTCCCTGCCAAGAAGTAGCCCATGGCGCCGCTTCTGGTGGGCCTGAATGTGGACTGAAAGTAGTATATAACATGAGTGATTAATAACGTCTAGATGTAGCACAATTCACAAATACCTACACTCTCGAGTCATTGTACCCACATTGATAGAGCTGACCTTTGACACCTGTTGTAAAAAAAACACTGAGGTCACTTTACTGTTGACCCGTCGGTAGTGAAAGTTAAGGTCGCTATACAGTTGACCTATGACAACCACTGTGAGTAAAGTTTGAGGTCAATATGTAGTTGACCCATTGACATCCGTCAGGAGCCAGGTTAAGGTTTACTATATGGTTGACCTTGACACCCATCAGGAGTAAAGGTTAAGGTTACTATATAGTCGAGCTTGACACCCACTAGGAGTAAAGGTTAAGGTTACTATATAGTTGACCTTGACACCCATCAGGAGTAAAGGTTAAGGTTATAATATAGTTGTCCTTGACACCCATGAGGAGCCAGGTTAAGGTCACTATATAACATACAACATACAATAAATATAATACCTAGTTTCATTTTCCGCACACATGAATAAAATCAACTATCGTTCGTTACTTACACATGAATCACCAGTAACCCCTAAATCCATGCATTAGTGCATGCATTAACAGAAGGTCGTAGAATTTGGTCCTTAACGGCCACAACAAAAAAGTCAAAATGTCCGTGATAATAATAAATGAATATTCAGAGTGAGCAAGATGTGTACGGAGTATAAATGTTAGATGACGTCAATGACGATGCTGTACAGTTAAAATATTCCTACATTAATGAATAATAAAGCACTTATTTCATGAATGTGAAACGAGGGATTAATTCACATTGGGCAGAGTCGCCTTTTCCCGTGCTCTTGAGTTTCCCCAGAGTGGTAAACCTCCACTACCTGCATGACATTTTGTACGGAAGCCTTTTAGGGCCATTTTCTTCTTTTTTCTTGAAATTTCATGATACATCACTGGAAATTTTAAGATACATAACTTGAAATTTCAAGATATTTATTTTGAAATTTCGAATGGGGCCTATTCTAATCCGGATTCCACACGGGGAGACAAGACTAGATTGCTGGAGACCTATTCTAACCCGGATTATACGAGGGGAGACAAGCATAGATTGCTGGGAACCTATTCTGACCCGGACTCCACACGGGGAGACAGGCATAGACTGCTTGTGCCTATTCTAACCCGGATTCCACACGGGGAGACATGACTAGATTGCTGGAGACCTATTCTAACCCGGATTCCACACGGGGAGACAAGCATAGATTGCTGGAGACCTATTCTAACCCGGATTCCACACGGGGAGACAAGCATAGATTGCTGGAGACTTATTTTAACCCGGATTCCACGAGGGGAGACAAGCATAGATTGCTGGGGACCTATTTTAACCCGGATTCCACACGGGAAGACAAGACTAGATTGCTGAGGACCTATTCTAACCCGGATTTCACACGGGAAGACAAGACTAGATTGCTGAGGACCTATTCTAACCCGAATTTCACACGGGGAGACATGACTAGATTGCTGAGGACCTATTCTAACCCGTATTCCACACGGGGAGACAGGCATAGATTGCTGGGGACCTATTCTAACCCGGATTTCACACGGGGAGACAAGCATAGATTGCTGGGGACCTATTCTAACCCGGATTCCACACGGGAAGACAAGCATAGATTGCTGGGGGCCTATTCTATCCCGCAATCCCGACGGGAAAAGATAATTTGTCTTCAGGTTTTAACAAAACAATACATTGTTCGCTTTACTTCATGGTTGTCCTGGAAATACAATGCTTGGTGATCTTTTGTTCTTCCTTTCAGAGAAACAAAATGAGTTTTTGAAGCAGTGACCGAAAAAATATCTCGTCTCTAATGGCTGTAACAAAAATCCGAGACACCCACCACCCCATCCTCCTATCTTTAACCCCACCTCATCCCACAGCAATATTGAATAGTATTGAATACCCCTATGGTTCGCGTGGTTCTTGCAATGGAAAATCTGACTGACCTGCAATCTGACCTGCAATCTGACCCGCAATCTGTTACAGCGTATGACGTCGTCTTAGCAGAAACTCCAAAGTCAAAATAACTGTAGAAGATTTGCGATTTGTGACTTAAGATCGCCAGCTTAACAACATTGTGCAAACATTGGTCTTGATTATCTTCTGTGAGACAATAACTTAAACATGACGTAGATTACAAAACAGGGTGCCTGGCGATAGACACTGACGAACAATAAGATAACAATCGCATTTAACACAGTTGATGTCAATGGTCGTGTTGGTGAAGTAATGATCACATGCTGAATTGAACTCGAAAAACTTTAAAGACATAATGTGAGATTGAGAAATTTTTCGAAAATATTTTTAAAAAATGCCTTTGCCTCAGTAGGATATACTGGGGTAAAAATGCGTTGTAAAAGTAAAAGTATTCTTTGTTTATATTTTATTGTAATAAACATTGTTTTATTATTGCCTGTGTAAATGGTTAATTCATAGTCACTGCTGCTGAATTAACCATTTTACTTATCAATTAACGAATCACTGTAAACACTGATATGGTTCCTGTGGGATGGGGCTTGCGGCTGTGTTGTATTTAAAACGACCTCTGAACATGACAGGAGATGATAATTGCTTTAAAAGCATGTAAATTGATTGCGTGGCGGATTTTATAACCTGATAATTGCTTTCCATAGACTTCCGTTTGTTTGTGTGCTGTTTAACGCCGCGTTCAGTATTATTCAAACTATATGACGACACCCTGCAAATAATAAAGTCTCGATATAACAATCCAGTGATTGATATTATGGAGCATCTATCAACGCCGTCGGGGTACGATGACAGGCAACAAAGACAGTCACCAAACCTGACCACACGCTCTAATTAATCGCCTCTTACGACCAGTAAAGGTTGATGGACACAAACTCTAACAATGAATCCTTACGGGGCCATAGTCTTCCTTGTTCGGAAAATTATCTAATAAATAAATTTCACCTTTCCATATCCATAAGAAATCTCTGCTAAAGCATAATCGACTGTCCGATTCCGACTTTATCATGAGCATGTTTGTGAATCACCATCAAATAGTGATGATACCAGGTATATGTTATCGTATCCTGCCCATCGGCGGCACCGTCACAAACAACACATGCAAAGGCAAGACAATTTTTCACCCGAAACATAACGGGAACATTTGGTACAAGTCACAAAAGGGAATTGCATCGGACATAATTTTTGTCAATGGTGCGTCAAATTTAGAAACATCTGAATTATTAAAATATCTGAATTATTTATTGTAACCATATACATAGTTTTTGGGGGGCTGATGGGGGTTAATTTGGAACTTATAACACCGACATACACATATATTTTGTACGTATTAACATTCCACAAATTGTGCTTATAGCGCCCAGTTAAATCCTTCAATCCTTCTATCGACAACGTTTGTGTTGACAACACTGTCATATTTTTGTCACGCATGTCATTGGCAATAACGTTGTTATACAACTACGATATGCCTTCCACCAATCTACATATAATTATTAAATCTACATTTATATACCGCAGGTATCCAGGTACTAGTATCTGCTCAAATGCGGTTTTATCTGTTTCCCGGCCAGTTGATATAGCACATATATAGCACCCTGGTGTACATTTCACCTAACAGTAAAGGATATACAATAAAAATTGTCATATATACATGAATATATGCAAATTAATTTTCGCCATTTATTAAATATCATAGCCCCATCAAATGTAATTTTCACTGTTATATGTTATGACGTGAACAGTAAGAGGTGACTAACGGGATCGGGAGGTCAGGCTCGCTGACTTGGCAGGTGCATGTCATTGTATCCCTATTGCGTAGATCGGTGCTCATGATGTCAATCACGGATTGTCTGGTACGGACTCGATTCTTTACAGACCGCAGTCATATAGGTAGAAGATTCTGAGCGCGGCGTTGAACAACAAACTATACGGTCACCATGAAATGCGCCACGACTTGCATTGCAATCGCCAGCTAGCTCAGATTTATATTTAAACATATTATTGGGTTACATGTTTGGAGGACGTAACAGGATATACACATCTACATACCCATATCCCAACGCCGATCACTAAAACGAAATACGCCGCAAGCGCCACAATATCGCCAAGCTTAAGATGTTCAACCATTGTCAGAGGACAAGGGATGTCTCTCTCTTGCAGCAGCAGCTGAAAATGCAGGATGCGGACGGCCAGATGGGGTTATATTGGGTATTCTCTGTGCGGCAGTATGGCCACGTGACTGATAGAAGTGAAGTGAATGAACAATAGGGATTTGTTTATTGAGTAGTAAAATGTGTCAGCTATCACGTTCTCACTACGACACTCTGAAATGAATAAACATCATTATTGGTTCATGTGTGTTAGATACTCGTGGTTGATGTGTGTTACATACTCGTGGTTGATGTGTGTTACATACTCGTGGTTGATGTGTTACATACTCGTGGTTGATTTGTGTTACATTCTCGTGGTTGATGTGTGTTACATACTCGTGGTTGATGTGTGTTACATACTCGTGATTGATGTGTGTTACATACTCGTGGTTGATGTGTGTTACATACTCGTGGTTGATGTGTGTTACATACTCGTGGTTGATTTGTGTTACATACTCGTGGTTGATGTGTGTTACATACTCGTGGTTGATGTGTGTTACATACTCGATATGTGTTACATATTCGTGGTTGACGTGTGTTAATATCTTCCCGAGACAAGGGAGTTAACTTACAGTAACTTTAAAAGTTCAGTTTCTACCCTTGCCGAACTAGGCTGAAATTATGGACTTATATTTTGTCTGGATTAACGAGTCTGTGCATTGTCCAATCAAATTCCCGCAAGGAAATCAACATCCGGTCCATAAACAACATGGCAACTGCCGTGCCGAATTCCTTCGGTTGCATGGCTTCAATCCAAACGATTTTAGCCAGTTTCAGACAGTTTTGGTGGACAGATGCCTATTTGGAAGTCATTGTTCTTCCAGAGCTTTACTCGTAGCAAAGGATTGTTGCCTCACAAGATGTGCTAGAAGCCTGTCTTCCCTCCGTTGTCTTTCAGGGTGGCACTGGTCGTGGACGGTCCTTTACTGCATGTGTCTGTTGGTGTTTTCTTACGAGTCTGCTGATGACAGTATGGTCATAGCCAAGATGGCGTCCAATGGCTCTGTATGACATACCTGTGTCATGCATGACAATAATTTGGCAAATGAGTACCTCCTGGGTGCCATGGTTACATGTGCTGACTTAACAGTAGGATAAGTAAACTACGTTTATAACGAACACGCTTAAAACGAACTAAAATTACTGGTCCCTTTGAGTTCGTTATAACCGTAGTTACAATAGGATACAGTACACTTCATTTATAACGAACACGCTTTTAACGAACTGACAAATATGACGAACTTATTCTTAGTCCCGACCAGTTGTTGTATACATGCTTATAACGAACTACGGTTATAACGAACTAAAATTACTGGTCCCTTTGAGTTCGTTATAACCTTCGTTACATTAGGGTACAGTACACTACATTTATAACGAACACGCTTTTGACGAAGTGACAAATATGATGAACTTATTTTTAGTCCCGTCCATTTGTTGTATATATGCTGTATATATGTTTATAACGAACTACGGTTATAACGAACTAAAATTACTGGTCCCTTTGAGTTCGTTATAACCGTAGTTTACTGTAATTGCCACTTTATGTACCCTTACATACATCCATATCAAAGTGATTTTCCTGAAACACAAGGGTATCATGTTTTACGTTCATATAGCTTTTGACAGCCTCCGTGGTCTAATGGTAGAGCGACCGCCCGGAGTGCGGAAGGTCTGGGGTTCCACCCCCCGCCGCGTCATACCAAAAGACGTTAAAAGATGGTACTTGTTGTTACCCTGTCTGGCGCTCGGCATTAAGGGGCTAAAACAAGGACTGGTCAATCAGTATACAGTGTTTGAGTGGGGTATTCATGTTAATCTGCGGCATGGTATCTCAGTGTGCTAGCACTATAAATCGGCATCAGTCCGGACTTGTACAAGCAGACACACACACACACACACACACACACACACACACACACACACACAAACACACGTGCATGCACGTCACTATATCAGTGCAATAATCTTGGACGCGACATTAAACACAATTTCACCTCACCTCACCTATGTGAGACAACCTGATTTTAAATAATAAACCAGAGGCAGAAACCCAATGAAATTTCGAAAAAGGTGAAAAGCTTCTCAGGAACGATATATCCCCAGAATTACAAATGGACAGCACAGCAATAAAATTCAAACGTGTTCATTTCATTGGCCGAATACGCGTACCAGCTTACCCTGGAGACCATGACCCTGACCACGCGCCATGACAGCCAAATACGTGAACATGTATAAACCTGAGAGTACGGAAGCGTAATAGGGCCATACGTAGGGCTTATTATCTCCTACGTAGGACTTACTATCCAAATCGGCATCAGTCCGGACTAGTACAAGCAGCCACACACACACACACACACACACACACACACACACACACACACACACACACACACACACACACACACATGCACTGCATGTACGTCGATATATAAGTGCGATAATCTTGGACGCGACGTTAAACCCCATTTCACCTCACCTCATGTAGTTTTTTTTGGGCAACACAGCCAGTCATTGTCATGACCTTACCATTCTATGAATGAGTATCATGAAACTTGAATCTTTATAAACGGGTATATCACTGTTCTTTTTTTATCAGGTTGTGCTTTATTAATTTCTAGGTGTATATAAAGGGAACATGTGACTAGCACAAGCACGTGCACATTAAATATATATTCGTTACTATATCTGTGACATGATGAATGATACGTAAAGGAATTAGACACATTAATGTTTATCATCCAAAACTGGCTCCCACAGGAGAAATCGCTTGGATGAGATCAAGCGATATCTACACTGTGATATTACATCACAATGCTTTGTAGACCATTGTGACGTCACTGTTACCATGACGTCACAATCAAATGACATCACTAATGTCTCTGCTACTGAAGCTGTTTGCAGTACTTTTGGCGAAACCGCATTATCAGTGGTTCATCTTGGGAAAGGGAGGTCACTCTAATTTCAAACGGTAGCTATCTCCGTTGTTTTCGTATTTGCGAGAAATGGCGTCAGTCACACTGTACGTTGTTGGTCCAGCTATAAAATGCCCATCATTTAGGTAAAACGTATTCTTAATTAAATGTTTGAATGCATTATATATTTATGTTTCCATCCGTACATTTTCTTAGATTGGTTTAGTGCTGATAACCATTTTCTAAAATGTGGGCCCACATTTTTCCCGTCATGTATGGTGATCAAAACAAGTGGGCCCACATTTGTATATCGCCTAGTTTCGTTAGGTTGTTTAATTAGTTCTGATAATCAATTCTCTAAATGTAGGCAGACGTTCTTCCGTCATATTGATTGCAACAGGAGGGACCACATTTATTAATCGCGAAATTCTACTTAAATATTGATAATATTAATCATTTTCACAAACGTGGGCCCACATTGTTCCGGTAATTATATGGTGATCGAAAACCAAGTGGGCCCACATTTGTATATCGCCTAGTAGGCAGACGTTCTTCCGTCATAGTGATTGCAACAGGAGGGACCACATTTATAAACCGCTAAGCTTCAATAGCCTGGCTTACATATAACCATTTTCTAAAATGTGGGCCCACATAGTTCCCATCTTATAGTGATCGAAACAGGTGGGCCCACATTTGTAAATCGCTGGGCTTCATTGGGTTGACGAAATCATTTAAGCTAGTGGGCTCACATTTGTCATTACTTTGCATTGGTATGTGACATTATATATTATTAATATTTTGTAATATTGATGGGAAATATCTTTATAAATGCACACAAAGTCTTTGAAGTTTGAATAACGTCATCATAGCTGACCACACTAGTTTTGCAAAAATAGTTACAGAGCAAGAAACTTAGATCTACTTCAAATTAAATTTACAGAGGCAATACCACTCATTCTACTTTTTCCAGTATAACACATCAATCTAATCATAAGTTTGCCGCTGGAAATATGTCTACACTTGAATTGATCTCGGACATGACAGTCATGATACAAGCCTCAAACTTTTCCAAGAACTTGTTCCATAAAAGGAATAACTCATGAATATTAATGACCCCAAGACCTAGTTTGGCGATGTTCGTAGAAGTTAGTTCTGCTGTATTGTCATCGCATTTGTACATTCTAATCCAATTATAAGTCATAATACTTATTTTAAATAGACAAAATAGCAGTTCGCAATGCGGGTTTGTTTACGCAGTACATATTCTCAACAACAAGTGCGTTTAGTTTCGAATGTGGGCCCACCTCGAACTTTCGATTAGGCAAACGGAGTTAGCTCCCTTCTCGAACCACCGTTAATGCGGTTTCGCCGTACTTTTTACACTGAAGACACTGCTAATTACTGTCTACAAATTGAAAAAGTTGAAAGAATGATGTTGGATGATAAATAAAATCTCACCCTTGTGTCTTTTGATATCAAATATATCAACACTCGTTGATAAAAGTGGCAAAAATCCACGGCAAGCCTGGGAATTTTTCCACTTTTATCAACTTGTGTTGATATATTTGATATCAAAAGACACTTGGGTGAGATTCTCTATTTGTAAGCATGGCACGTGTCAAGAAACAGCATGGTGAAAATGGTGCCATGACACTACAGCTCACCCGGATGTGTATAGACAACAAAGACAACAAACGTACAAACGTTGCTGTCAGTAATAATATTAAAATATTATTTGCATAAATAATAATATCACACTCAGCAACATAATAGCTATACGGCGATATTCTGTAACTATGATACGTTTATTGGGATATCTGTAAATCCGGACACTTTCCAAGCACGGTTCTGTCCAGTTTAATGAGGTTCAACTGTATATGCCGGTCCAGATGTATAGATGTTGATTTAAAAAACATCAATATGCATGTATTATATATAGAACAACGTGTTTAGCATAACCCTCTCATGTCATGATTGTGAAAGTTATTTGAATAATTTCAAAACATGTTATGCTAATTGTACTTTTAGGATTATATAAGCCCAACTGCACAAAGCGAAGTTACATCAACGACAGCCGTTGGGCTAGGATAAAGTATACGACACGATCACTGTTGACTGAAGAAATGAGGTTCATATAAACTGAACCTGATGGATGTTTCTGTTGCCACTCGTATTCCTACTGTATGACAGCGGCCTGTAGGTAATGACCAGTGTGTCCAAGGGCACTGGTTATAGCTCAGTCGCAGGATGAAAGATAAAGACTCATTGGTGAAGCCTAAGGAGGAAAGCAGCCACATTTATCGTGGAGGTGAGGCCCGGGTGGCCCAGTCGTCTAAGGCGTTTGAGTGTCTATTACAGAAACTACGTACTGCATATTGAAATACTTAACAACATTTATGACAAAGACCCACGGATGACCCAGTCGTCTAATGCTGAGTAATTCGCTCTGCGTTATCGCCTGCCTTAGCTATGCCAGGATCTGCTAATATCGGGTTGGAATCCCAGGCAAGATTATGGTTATTCGTCTAGGTGTATCGGGGGCACGGTCGGCCCAATCGTCTAAGGCGCCGCGATTCGCTGTGCAGAGTTGCGTCCCTTGGGCACGCCTGAAACCTATGATTGTGGGTTCGAATCCCGGTTTCACCGAAGTGGTGAACGTCTGAGACCTGCATCACTTCGGGCTCTCCTCCCACATTAAGCCGACACGCCGTGATACAATTGGATTACTGTTAAAAGCGGTGTTAAACCCAACTCACTCACTCACTATCGTGGAGGTATCCCCCAAAAGCCCCTGCATGCAAACACCCCTACATCCCATAGCCCCTACAGCTTTTAACAACATCACCTACCACGTAGGGCAGATTTCATTTGCCGGAACAGGAAATAGTCACTAGGGGCTAAGTCTGGGCTGTAGGGTAGGTGGTTTAACTGTTCGAATCCACGTTCACATATGGCGTCCGGTGCAATTCTCGACTTGTGAACCGGAGCATGTAAGGAACTTTATTACAGCGCGTTGTTCATGTTTGAGAGAATCCATGATTGTGACCACTCTTAGGTGAATGAAGCCATCATATCTAACTTATTGTTGTGTCTGGAACTTGTTATGACTCGTATCAACCTGATGTTATAACTTGTGTCACACCTGCCACAAGTTGAATTTTTTTTGTGTAAACACAAATGCCCAAGTTGCAAAACTTATTGAACGCCCCTCGTACCACGAGGCATATATCATGGATGCCAAGCCATTGAAATACAGTTAACAATTGCTTCTTTTCAGTTGTGAAAAAGAAAACACATTCAGTCTGGTCTCCTAGTAAAATCAATGAAGAACTTAGTAAAGATGTTGAATATAAATATGTCCACAATAAGGGTAAAAATAATAGAGAATATTTTCATTACAATTTTGTTTAAAGGTTACTTAAAGAATAACAACATAACATGTGGTGCCACATAATGTTTTGTAAAGGTTAATGTCTTGCCGTATCATGATATAAATTTATGTGGATTGATCCCGTAACCCAAGTGTCTAAAACGTTCATTGAACAGGGGAGACAACAAGCACGCCAGCATTCATTGCTTCAGTTAGAGATTGAGAATATATTGTTTCTTCTTGTTCCTCATGATGCCATACATGAAAATCCAGTGTCGTGACCATCGATTATCCACGTTATAGTGCCATTGTGTATTTTTGTTATACTTTGGTATAAAACATAATTGATTGGGGGGGGGGGGGGGGGGGGGGGGGTTATCCCATACCCCCATCGTCTATACTACTATACGGCCTCTTATATGAAGGTCGGGTGCTCCTCATTTCAGAGTACAGTCTGGTCCAAAATGACGGCACTGTTTCGATAGTTCCGCAGTGTTCCAAACATGATTATTCTGATGCCTATTTTCGGCTAGACTTTGATGCACTACATCACCAGTTACTTGTCATTGTGCTTTGATGACATTTATGTCCAGGATAAAAACACATACAGTCAAGTCCCGTTGCATATGATTATGTCGGATTAACGAGTATGTCGGATAAACGAAATTAGGTAGTATATACGTTAACGTTCGTGATCGAAAATTGGACAACTACACGAAAGATAATGATCCGAACACGCAATAAAAAATGAAAAATGAAATAATCACATTGTTGTGTTACATTGTTAGCAGATAAGTTCTCTAATCATGCAACCTCTAAAGTTTAACACAAAACTACTGTTACGGACTGTATAACTGACTCAAAATACTTTTTAAAGCATAGTCTGGAATAGAAGTCGCTTATTTGAAAGTAGTGCCGCAATGCGTAAGAAAGCTGTTTTTTTAATGGCTGATGTCGACTTCCTGTTAGTAACTTCAATTGTCGGTCAAAGTTCGCGAAAGGTCGTTCTGACGTGACTTGTAATGGGATGTCCTCAGCGGTAGCGAGAACTTGTATCCGATTTTAATAAAATTAATTTAATCTAGGCATGTGATTAATCCTGTTTTGTTTATTAAAAGCAGTAATTGTTTATTGTTAAGTATGTTTATCTCTGCAGCCGTTGAAATATGATGACATCAAAACACGGGGCTGTGTACTCGCGGGCAGATGACCATGGAGTACGCTGATCACTGTGTCGGATTAACGAGACTGATTAATGAGTGATTTCAGCAATTCGTTGCAAATTAGGTGTGTCGGAGTGGAGTGCGAGACTGTCGGATTAACGGGTCTAAATGGCACTGATTAGATCGGTTCCCATCATTTGTGTCGGATAAAGCCGAGTGTCGGATTAACGAGACTTGACTGTACATTCACCCTTGGTTTGCATGGTCCTCGACTATCGATAGCAATCTGATCCATTTGAACGTAACACAATAATTAATTACATGTAAACCAAATGATCGCCAGCTGGTTTACAGCTGGTGCAATTTGGTTTCTGAACAATAATGTTTTCATCACTGATCCTTTTGAAATGATATTTATGACTGTTTAATATTCAAATGAAAAATAATAATGCACTCGACTCTAACGATATGCTTTTCCATTTGATCAGTTCTAGAGAACGCGTTGCAAAAATTCAAACAACATGACAATAGCACGATGCGTACATGTGTTCTAGTGCATGACGGATTCAGATGGAAGGATAATCGGCTTCAGATGTCAGTGTAAAATAACAATCCAATTGTAAGTTTATTCGATTCATACCTCAATGAGCTTACAAACATGCTCTTTAAAACCGCATTAATTTTTATTCCAGCATATATATTATGTAAGGGCAGTGTGTAGTTGATTAGGTACGAGGGTGTTCAATAGGTTTTGCAACTTGGGCATTTGTGTTTACACAAACAATGTCAACAGGTTGACACGTGTCATAACAAGTTCCAGACACAACAATAAGTTAGATGTGATGGCTTCATTCACCTAAGGGTTGTCACAATCATGGATTCTCTCAAACATGAACAACGCGCTGTAATAAAGTTCCTTACATGCTCCGGTTCACAAGTCGAGAATTGCACAGGCTGCCATATGTGAATGTGGATTCGAACAGTTAAATCACCCACCCTACAGCCCAGACTTAGCCCCCAGTGACTATTTCCTGTTCCGGCATATGAAATCTGCCCTACGTGGAAGACGCTTCCGGATGACGAAGACATAAAGGCTGCCACAGAGACGTGGTTGAGGGCCAATCTGCGGATTTCCATAAAAGTGGTATTAAAAGCTTGATGGACAAATGGAATCAGTGTATTGAGATGAATGGAGATTATATTGAAAAATAAAAGTGCCAAAGATATTCTGCGACTTGGTCTTATATTGAAGTTGCAAAACTTATTGAACGCCCCTCGTAACATATAGAAACAAAATATATCAAACTATGACCGGTTGTGAGGATATAGTAACCGCCGCTGGTCGTGGCTCGTATCGCCCACCTCAAACCCGTGAGGAATCAGCGTCAGACCCCGTTTCCCGAGGCAAGAGCGTCCACTAGCTTCTTCTTTTTATCAAAGTCTTGTTTCCACTCTTGCCACATCAAGCCCATTTCCCCCGTTTAAATATGATTCGACTAACGCACATATCGATAGTCCAATCAGAGAACGTTTCACAAAACCAACATCCACGACTGGTACAATATAATCTCCATTCAACTCAATACACTTATTCCATTTGTCCTTCAAGCTTTTAATACCACTTTTATAGAAATCCGCAGATTGGCCCTCAACCACGTCTCTGTGGCAGCCTTTATGTCCTCGTCATCCGGAAGCGTCTTCCACGTAGGGCAGATTTCATATGCCGGAACAGGAAATAGTCACTGGGGGCTAAGTCTGGGCTGTAGGGTGGGTGATTTAACTGTTCGAATCCACGTTCATATATGGCAGCATGTGCAATTCTCGACTTGTGAACCGGAGCATGTAAGGAACTTTATTACAGCGCGTTGTTCATGTTTGAGAGAATCCATGATTGTGACAACCCTTAGGGGAATGAAGCCATCACATCTAACTTATTGTTGTGTCTGGAACTTGTTATGACACGTGTCAACCTGATGTTATGACTAGTGTCACACCTGCCATTGTCGCCCAAGTTGCAAAACTTATTGAACGCCCCTCGAACATTGGAGCTACAAATCGTCCCGTAAGAAAGATCTGCCAACGTGCACACTTAAACATGTCCGATTGGCTACATATCATAAAAAAAAAAATTTTCAATCTACATACCAACCTCTTCCTTAACCACTTATCTCAAAATGCATATACTTTTTTCCATTAAAAGTTAATTTTCAATTCTCATTCCGGAATAAAACAAAAACCGGTGAGTTTTCTGGGGGCCACCATCTTGTTTTTTTTCAAAATCGTATTGTGTTTGTTTTCGGTCTGGATGGCTTATTCGAAGTTCACTTTCGATGAAAGAGAGTACACATATCTGACAGGCGAAATCACTGTCCCAACTCAGTGGGTCTAGTTTTGAATTATATACAGCATTTATGCTTAGTGGTGTTTAATCCTGCATCCATTACTACACTATAATTCGTATAAACTGACCATTGAGTATATATTGCACATCATTTGAGATTTCAGCCATGTTGGCGGTCATCTTGGATTCTCTGCCACCAGGGCAGCAGCTGAGGTGGATCCATATCCAGAAATGTTCAGAATGGTTCACTGTATAAGTGTTGCAAGTTTGGTGCTTTCAACCCAAAATGCACAATTTTCGTCTTAACCGCCCCACTATATATATACACACATCTCAGCTCAAAACATTTCATGTCTTCAAGTATCTATTCATGGCTAACTCACATTTTGACTTTTAAAATTCCTACTTCCATGAATTGAAAAAATAAACCTTAAATTTTGGACAGTATAAGGCACACGATCCGGAAACCAACACTTTGATCCTAAGTACAACATTGGTGCCCATAAACGTCAAGGGTTGCTCAAAATAGCAAAAGGTGCCATTTTGCCTTTTGCGATAAGCAAGTTTTTCTGGTGACCTATTTTAACCCGAGCTAACCAGGGGGGAGTCAAGGTTTTTTAAATACTTCGTCAGATTCTTCTTCTTCTTGTTTCCTGCCCCAGTCTTGATCTGTCATATCTTTCACGAAGAATGATTCCAGATCCTCCTTTTAGTAGATCTTCCCAAGCCTTTGTCTTGGCTCTGTCAGAAATGTTCAATGATTTGTTTCATTTAGTTTAGTTTAGTTATTAAGCTTTCAGATGGTTTCGATTTGGATTTGTTTTGTTTTTGTTGTTTTTAGTTTTTTTAGCTCACCTTCACTGAAAGTCAATATTACCCGTTGGGATCCCGGGGTATAATTGGACGCTAGCCACCTACGTTTGTCATAAGAGAAGACTAAATGGATCGGTAGGTCAGGCGTCATGGTGTGTCGCATTTCAACGAACCCCGACAGCGTGAACCGCTGATGAAAACACCAATCACTGGTCTCGAATATTTACAGGTCATCTCTCTCTCTCTCTCTCTCCCTCTCTCTCTCTCTCTCTCTCTCCCTCTCTCTCTCCCCCTCTCTCTCTCTCTCTCTCTCGCTCTCTCTCTCTCTCTCTCTCTCTCTCTCTCTCTCTCTCTCTCTCTCCGCCATTGCACACACGGTCGTTTGAAATTATAGCATCGTGTGCAGTTAAACAATTGAATGATTGTGTACGTAGTCGTGTCAGGTAACATGTAACAAGAGCTAGCTTTGTTGTTTTCGCTGATGTACTGTGGTCCGATATACGTAGTAAACACATCAATAAAGAACGACAATAACTGCGCTTTTGAACATTCATTGTTCTCGAACGTAAAGTCTGTTGGAAACTTTATCAGTCACGTACACAATAGGTACGTTTTGGTTTGGTTTGCTGTCTGAACCAGACAATCCAGTGATTGACATCATGAGCATCGATCCACGCAATACGGATACAATGACATGCATCAACCAAGTCAGCGAGCCTGACCACCCGATCCCCTTAGTCGTCTCTTACGACAAGCATAGTCGATTTTTATAGCAAGCATGGGTTGCCCAAGACCTATTCTACCTGGGATCTTCACGGGTCTGGTGAGTTTAGTGACCACAGCAGCTGACAGCAGACTTTTGTTTCAGTGACAGATACAAGGTTTTCCTGGACCTGTTCAACCTCTCCACATACCTAGTGCCTAGAGCATACATTCCAAGATCATGACATCATGAGCATCGATCCACGCAATTGGGATACGATGACATGCATGAACCAAGTCAGCATGCACATTAAAGAAAGCCTGAACGTTTTTAGCAATTCTCTTTAAAATAGAAAGGTATGACCAAGTACTTGCAGACACTCCTGCATTATCTTCCCTAGGCAAACTGACTGTAAAAGTCTAGACCGGAATTTCTGGGTTCGATCGTAGCGCCACTAGTGGCTATTACAAATTATGTCCCTTACATGTTCATTCTATTGACCAATCAGATTCTACCTCTGATAATACTTGCTTTGCTTCAAACAAAATGGCGGCGGTCAAGACGTAACTATAGCCAAAATATTACTCCATAATTCCATCCTAGTTCGGCAAGGGTGGAAATTGGACTTTTATAATCAGTTAACTCCCTTGCCGCGGGCAGATGTCTTGCATTTGCAGACTCACGCGCTAAATACATGTCACCCATAATGTTCTTATTGAATTATGTTATAGGCAGATTGAGAATTCTAATATAGATCCTTGCAGGAATAATGACACTTATGCCATAAGTTTAATGACGAAGTGGCATGGTGGAAGATACAATATGAATTTAACCGACTGTCCAAAACCTGCAGGGTCACTTGAGACACTCAGAGTTGAAAATGTAGATTTGTACACTAAAATTCAGGCGGCATTGTCTGTGCTCATCACCGTGCCAGTATCATCAGCCTCGGGTGAATCATTCAGTGCAATGTGGAGATTGTGGTCAATGTCATGAACCTCACATGCTTTCAGACATTTCATCGAATTGTTTCCCTTGCTGTAAATGTATTTTACACTCTTACTATTTTTTTCCAGTTTTATACGAACGAACGAACGAACGAGGTTAGAAGCAGCGAAGAAACAGAAGTCCGTTCGCAGGATATCACGAGAGCAAAGAAAGCATGCACTGTATTGTACCGCGATAAACTTTTCTCCTTTGAACTGTTGTTTAGTTAAAGTTAAGGACATAAACAGGGGACCTCATAATCGCTGGCAGTCGTATAATGGGCGTTACCGATGCTATTTAAAAAAAAATAATTAAATGTTGGTTATGGGGAATCCATTGTTTAATAGGCATTACTTAGAAGTTGACGGATGACAAGGTAGACACAATTTTTTGGATAACAACTTCTTAAATACTTTGAAAGGCTTTTCACAGTATTAAAGAAGTTGTTATTGTTATAAGGTCAAAAATGCATCTCAGAAACGAATGATAATAAATAGAACCATTATAGCTGCAATTAGGAATTGCATTAAATATAGTTCGTGACAGAACTTGTAGTTGGAAAGGAATCAATAGAGAAAAGACATTTTACATTTATCACAAGTGTATTCTGGACATTTCACATTTATCATTGGATTGGTCTCTGGCTATCGTCCATGAGTTAATGAAACAAATGGGGAATTACAAGGTATAAGCCATTGGGAGCTTCGGAGCGAGTCACAGAATCAATAGAGAGATGAGCAATCTGGCACGTAGGCTTTTGGTATTTTTCCGATGGCGACACACATGAGTTCATGGTCAGATCTAAACTTGTAACGAATCAAATGGAGGTATTGAGACATGTGACAAGGACAGGTCAGGCTCGAACACTATAAAATGATACCCTCAACATTAGGAGAGGGAAGCGCGGTTTGCAGTCGATCGAGTCGAATCCCGATCGTTCTAAGTTTCCCCAGCTAGTGACGAGCCTGACCAGTCTGATCCTGTTCTGTATTGATAGATGGGCTGAGAGTAAGTAAAACTATGTGAGTATAAACTGGTGTTGCGTTTCTTTATTATGTGAGTATGAATGCTGATAGAGACAACTTGGAGTAAGGGTCATTAGGCCAATCACTCCTTGACGGAGCCGAGCCGTGGTGGACAAGGCGAGGGCAATGTCCTGGCTTAATTGACCACAAGGACCAGGAACGGCAATACATTTAGTAACTGTAGCAGGGTCGCACTGGACGCCCAAAAGCAGTTACGACATTATCCATAAAATTGTGTCTGCCTTATGAGGAATCCCTTGGGAAAGTAGTACCGGATAGTCTTTTGTAATGTTATCGAAATATGACAACCGATTTTGATTCCATGTCAACCGATCTGAATCGCGGAAAATAGGATAACACATACCCTTTGTTATTATTAATATAAATATATAACCTGTTCAGTTTGGTTGAAAAATTGGGACGCAATGTTTTACTCTTGTACAGCGTGTACACGCCCTGAAAAGCGACTGCAAATTGACTGTAGACTGTCACTGAAACATCGTTGTTACGACAGCCAAAGTCAAAGATATTTATTGCATGTACAAAGATGTTACATATAAGTAGTTTTGGATATTTGGATATTTGATGTTTAACCATTTGTTTCTGAGAGAATATGCATTTTCAACATATATAACCAGTTTCAATATGACAGCATCATCCTTTGAAGAGAGAAGAGAAATAAAAGCAGGGTCAGGATAATGTGACAGATAGCGTCCGGTGTAAAATCTCTGAACTTTCTGCGAGACAGACATTACATTGGTTAAGGCCTTCTTTGCACGTGATGTTAAGACCGAGACACCATTCTTGAAGTTCATTGAATGGGTAAACATTAAACCAAGTTATGTTTAACAATTCACAACATTTGCACATTTACCACCGAAAAAACATCTCTCATTCAGTACCACCTGACCTACTCTTCTGAAAATGACAATATTTAGTTTATGGTAGTAAACTCATAATTTCCACTCTTTGGTGTAACATTCTAAAATGTTATGTGGTTTTTGTAGTCCAACAACAGAATCTGATACTTTAATAACATCATCGGCAAAAAGAAGCATCTTCATTTCTATTACATTTGGGAACGTTTGAATACCCTGTTTACCTTTAGCCATAATTTCATAATACAATTCACTAATAAAAAAATAGAACAATATAGGGCTCATGATACATCCTTGTCGTAAGCCAACAGGGCAGTCACAGAAATCGGTTCACATATCACAAGGGAACACGATGGGAATATTGTACGTATTTACAACGGCCAAACAAAAATACATGCCATATATTAAAGAGGGACGCCTTGTTGGGATTCTGGGTTAGAATAGGCCTCTCCAACCTACGTGTATTTTGTCGTAAGAGGCCACCAAATGGATCGGGTGGTCATGGTGGGTGACTTGTTTCACTGGTATCAGCGCACCCTGACGAGTTGGATCGGTGCTATCGATCACGGGAATGTCCGGTCCAAACGCGATAATTTACAGGCCGCGATCATATAGTAGGAATATTGTTGAGTGCGGCCTGAAACACCAATTCAGTGTCTGCACCATGGACAACAGAAACATTCATCAGGTCTCAGTTGATATAAACCACATTTATTCAGTCAACCGGGATCGTGTCGTGTACTTGACCACAGCCTCATATAACTTCGCTTAGTGCAGTTGGGCTTATAATCATGCAAGTACAGTTACTTTCATATGGTTTGGAATTATTCAGAAAACGTTTGCAATCGTGCCATGAAAGCGTTATGCTAAGTACAATGTATATTAATATATGTGTACTGAAAAAAAAGTCTGAACAATAATCAACATGTTTTCACTGGATCGGTAAATACAGTTCAACTTCATTAAACTAGACAGGACCATGCAAAGAAATCTTCCGGGTTTCCAGTTATCCGGATGAACGAATCATAGTTACGGAATGATGTTAATTTGTGTATAGTGTCCCCTCTACAAAATCACAGCGCTAACATGCTTCGTGTAACGAGGCTGTTTATATTGTCAACGAACATAATACTTGGCAGTATAGACATGGAATATTTGGCCATTTACACATTTGATATTTGGCAGCATACAAATGAAATATTTGGCAGTATACCCATAAAATATTTGGCCATATACACATGAAATATTTGACAGTATACATATGAAATATTTGGCAGTATACCCATAAAATATTTGGCCATATACACATGAAATATTTGACAGTATACACATGGAATATTTGGCCATATGCACATGAAATATTTGACAGTATACACATGAAATATTTGGCAATATACACATGAAATATTTGGCAGTAAAAAACATGAAATATTTGACAGTATATAAGTGACATTTATGGCAGTGTAAAATATAATATTGGGCATACACACCTGAAATATTTGACAGTATACATATTAAATATTTGGCAGTATACACATGGAATATTTGGCAGTATACCAAATCAGTCGCACTGTCTTCAGTCTCCAATCGAGAAACTAACAACTCCGTCTACAAGTGTCCGTTCATCTGCCGATTCAGAGTCTCTCTCTCCATTGGCTGCCTCGTTCTCGTCTCCATGAATGTCGTCCATCAATTGGTCGGTTGAGAGCACGCTCAATCGCCGCTTCAACCGACTGCTCAATCTTGGAATGTATGCTCTAGGCACTAGGTATGTGGAGAGGTTGAACAGGTCCAGGAAAACCTTGTATCTGTCACTGAAACAAAAGTCTGCTGTCAGCTGCTGTGGTCACTAAACCCACCAGACCCGTGAAGATCCCGGGTAGAATAGCTCTTGGGCAATGCTCATGCTTCCCGTAAGAGGCGACTATGCTCGTCATAAGAGGCGACTAAGGGGATCGGGTTGTCAGGCTCGCTGACTTGGTTGATGCATGTCATTGTATCCCAATTGCGAGGATCGATGCTCATGATATCAACCACTGGATTGTCTGGTCCAGACTCGATTATTGACAGACCGACATCGCATTGCTGTAATATTGCTGAGTGCGCCGTTAAACAACAAACAAACAAACAACTAAACTCACCACGTCAATAGACGGGGACTAAGTAGATCGCATGGTAGCTTGTTAACTTGGTTGACTGTGTGTCATCGTTCCTCGACGGCATGGGGCGTTGTTTATAATGTTTATTGTTTATTTGATTCATTGCGATGCAACAATAATTGGACAGGAGATATAATCTATTCATTGGTTCAAGGAAATCTACAGGAGGTCATTTGGAACAAGCAATATTTAGACTCAAGCTCTTATATATTCTGGTGGCGGTACAGAAGAGGTCTGGTGGGTGTGAGTTTAAAAACAATTTGTTCTCGAAAATACTCGAAACAATAATGGAAAGAAAGATTTTACACAAAAGTTAACTGTACGCTGATAATGAGAACACACAGAATAGCCGCGATTGGTTGGATGTGGCATGTCACGGAAACGTGGATGGAAACAAAATCATGTGGATTTCGATATGACCTTTGTGAGCGATTTGATACGTCCCCAAACGACAGTTGGTGAAAATCCGTCACATTAAGCTGATACGATTTGATCTGACTGCATGAAAATTTGAAAAGTCAGGATCATCAGTTATGTACTATTACTCTTTAATGCATGTGTCAGAGTTTGATTTTAATAAAATGTCCTGTTGCACATTATTGTTATTATTTGCAGTGTGATTTGCAAAAAGATCAAATGTTACCCTATTTAAGTATGTAAACAAGCATGCTATAGTACCGTTATTACCTTATTGTGGATCGCAAGTACTGATACCCCGAGGACCCTCCGGTGCCGACCTTGCTGCCGATCATACGCTGTACCATCATCACATGATTATCTGGAAAAACAGTACTCACATTGACTCACATTGACTCAAAGTGACTCACATTGACTTAAACTGACTCACACTTACTCAAACTAACTCAGATTGACTCACATTGACTCACACTGATTCACATTGACTCAAACTGACTCACATTGACTCACACTGACTCAAACTAACTCACATTGACAGTGACTCACATCGGTATCTTAATATCACAAACATACTACGAGGACAAAATAGTATGAGTGTATATGGCGCCTTTTGCAGTGATATTACAGAAATATCACGCCGGGACACCAAGAAAGGGCTTTACCCAGTACTCGTAAGGGGACTCGAACTCGGGCTATGTGCGTGACGTTCGAAAGTTTTATCCTATAAGCTACCCACCGCTCCTGACCTGACAAGGTATAGTTCGTGTTATATATATGATACATATTGATCAATTTTTAATTTACATAATTGATATAGTTGCCAGGACGTTTCAAGAGAATGCATCCCTCAAGCACAATGATAACTGTCAGTTTCGGATGGGAAAAGGTTACATACCGTCCTTTCTCATTTCCACATACCCCCCAGCACAATGATAACCGTCAGTTTCGGATGGGAAAAGGTTACACACCGTCCCTTCTCATTTCCACATACCCCCCAGCACAATGATAACCGTCAGTTTCGGATGGGAAAAGGTTACATACCGTCCTTTCTCATTTCCATATACCCCCCAGCACAATGATAACCGTCAGTTTCGGAAGGTAAAAGGTTACACACCGTCCTTTCTCATTTCCACATACCCCCCAGCACAATGATAACTGTCAGTTTCGGATGGGAAAAGGTTACATACCGTCCTTTCTCATTTCCATATACCCCCCAGCACAATGATAACCGTCAGTTTCGGATGGGTAAAGGTTACACACCGTCCTTTCTCATTTCCACATACTCTCAAGCACAATGATAACCGTCAGTTTCGGATGGGAAAAGGTTACACACCGTCCTTTCTCATTTCCACATACTCTCAAGCACAATGATAACCGTCAGTTTCGGATGGGAAAAGGTTACATACCGTCCCTTCTCATTTCCACATACCCCCCCAGCACAATGATAACCGTCAGTTTCGGATTGGAAAAGGTTACACACCGTCCTTTCTCATTTCCACATACTCTCAAGCACAATGATAACCGTCAGTTTCGGATGGGAAAAGGTTACATACCGTCCCTTCTCATTTCCACATACCCCCCCAGCACAATGATAACCGTCACTTTCGGATGGGAAAAGGTTACATACCGTCCCTTCTCATTTCCACATACCCCCCCAGCACAATGATAACCGTCAGTTTCGGAAGGGAAAAGGTTACACACCGTCCTTTCTCATTTCCACATACCCCCCAGCACAATGATAACCGTCACTTTCGTAAGGGAAAAGGTTACATACCGTCCTTTCTCATTTCCACATACCCCCCAGCACAATGATAACCGTCAGTTTCGGAAGGGAAAAGGTTACACACCGTCCTTTCTCATTTCCACATACCCCCCAGCACAATGATAACCGTCAGTTTCGGAAGGGAAAAGGTTACACACCGTCCTTTCTCATTTCCACATACCCCCCAGCACAATGATAACCGTCAGTTTCGGAAGGGAAAAGGTTACACACCGTCCCTTCTCATTTCCACATACCCCCCAGCACAATGATAACCGTCAGTTTCGGATGGGAAAAGGTTACATACCGTCCTTTCTCATTTCCATATACCCCCCAGCACAATGATAACCGTCAGTTTCGGAAGGGAAAAGGTTACACACCGTCCTTTCTCATTTCCACATACCCCCCAGCACAATGATAACCGTCAGTTTCGGATGGGAAAAGGTTACACACCGTCCTTTCTCATTTCCACATACCCCCCAGCACAATGATAACCGTCAGTTTCGGAAGGGAAAAGGTTACACACCGTCCTTTCTCATTTCCACATACCCCCCAGCACAATGATAACCGTCAGTTTCGGATGGGAAAAGGTTACACACCGTCCTTTCTCATTTCCACATACCCCCCAGCACAATGATAACTGTCAGTTTCGGATGGGAGAAGGTTACACACCGTCCTTTCTCATTTCCACATACCCCCCAGCACAATGATAACCGTCAGTTTCGGATGGGAAAAGGTTACACACCGTCCTTTCTCATTTCCACATACTCTCAAGCACAATGATAACTGTCAGTTTCGGATGGGAGAAGGTTACACACCGTCCTTTCTCATTTCCACATACCCTCAACATGCATGTATCATTTTTAAATACGTGTATCTACATACGACATTAATCTCTTTTCTTTATGTTTCTATATTTGTTACATTACATTATCGTTTTCACAAACAGTGAAACAATGACTGTTCAACATGATGACCAACATTTATAACACCTAAGTATCAAAATTCCCATTCATAAGTGTTGTACATTTGGAGATGAATTAATACTCTATAAGTTCAATCTGGAAGATAGTAAATGATTATCTCATTTTGGTAGATTTTTGATTCACCGTCAACACCTTAAAGTTAGATGCAAGAACACCGTATGCTTTACCGATCACTACTATGAGTCTTGTCATATTTGCAGGTGCTGTGAAATTGGGTTAAACGTCGCGTCCAAGATTATTGCACTTATATAGCGACGTGCATGCACGTTCGTGTCTCTGTATGGCTGCTTGTACTAGTCCGGACTGATGCCGATTTATAGTGCCAGCCCATTGAGATGCCATGCTGCAGTTTAACATGAATACCCCACTCAGACACAGTATACTGACTCTGAGCCGAGTCTTTGTTTAGCCCCGTAATGCCGAGCGCGGACAGTACCACCAAGTACCATCTTTTAGCGTATTTTGGCATGACGCGTCCGGGGATCGAAGCTCGGACTTTACGCTCTCCTGGCGGACGCTCTACCACTAGACCACGGTGGCGGTATGTCATAGTTGCAAGGTCAACTGCAAAACATTACAAAACATGTTGTTTTCGGTGTCTGTATTTTAATGTAAATGTCACTTCAGAGAAGTAAAGAACACTAGTTTCGTGGGAGAAACGTATACACCATGTTTGATGGTTGCTAAACATGAAACCAAACATGGTTCTTCTATGGCGATGTATTAGATACCGGTATCATAGTTGAGTTTTAAGTTTGCAGTGTTACGGCGACTGTTTTCAGCCTAGTAACGTTTTGATAACGTTTGTAGTTCTTTGGTCAAATTTATTTTGAAGTGTATACTTTCTTTTGCCCGTCAGTTTACACAATACCATTTAAAAACGTTATATGATGCACGTGCCTGATGCGGATTTCGGGTTTAGAATTGGTCTCCAGGAACGTATGTCGTAAAAGGCGACTTTTGGATCGGATGGTCGGTGATTTGGTTGATTGTGGTTCATCATGTCCCGAAGGGGTGGGAGGTGGCGTATGAATATCCATCACTTGTTTGTCTTGTCCAGATTCGATTTATTACAGATTTACGATTTATTACTCGACCAATACCATATTGCTGACAATTACGTTATTAAGTTTGTATTCTAGGAGATATATAGATAGTGGTGATGAACGTTTTCTTGGTCTAAATATTCTCCAGACGTTTTGTAAAACTTACATCTCCATTTCGTCATGAGAGAGTCGATGTCCATTAACAGCGTGATGAGTTTATAGGGCTGGTTGAACCGAGGCTCGTCTCTGTAGAGGGAGATGAACAGCGCCCCCTGGAAGGCTTTGTGGCTTAAACGACGTTCACCTGAAACACGCCATGTTGGTCATATCCTAGTCATCACAGGATTTTTGTTAGGATGAGAGAGTGATTTGGGTTTGACGCCGCTTTGAACAGTATTTCGGACATATTAAATCATAGGTGAGGTGATGTGATGTGATGTGATGTGAGGTGAGGTGAGGTGAGGTGAGGTGAGGTGAGGTGAGGTGAGGTGAGGTGAGGTGAGGTGAGGTGAGGTGAGGTGAAATGGGGTTTAACGTCGCGTCCAAGATTATTGCACTTATAAAGCGACGTACATGTACGTGTGTGTGCTTGTACTAGTCCGGACTGATGCCGATTTATAGTGCTAGCTCACTGAGATACCATGCCGCAGTTTAACATGAATACCCCACTCAGACACAGTATACTGACTCCGAGCCGACCAGTCCTTGTTCTAGCCCCTTAATGCGGAGCGCCAGACAAAGTAACAACAAGTCCATCTTTTAACGTCTTTTGGTATGACGCGGCCGGGGATCGAACCCCGGACCTTCCGCTCTCTGGGCGGACGCTCTACCACTAGACCACGGAGGCGGTCTATTAAATCATAATGTGGTCGGAAAGTCCGAAGTGATACAGGACTCAGGTATTTACAACTTTGGCGCAATGGACAAGGATACAGCGCTGGAAGGACAACGATCATAATCAGGGCGAGCATGGGATTCGAACCCACGACAAACGTGGTAGGTAGGTGACGGGAATAAACACAGTGTTTTCTGGCTTGTCAGGCGGTTTGACACCCATGTGCCAATTAAGCATGGGATATCGTAGATAAGGTATAGTTAGGGACGACTTATTCACTGCTAGTGTCAAAGGTGATGTTAAAAAGCTAGGAGATTTTTATACAAAAGAGGACAGGACAAATATCAACATCTAAAATGCATTAAATTTTGTAATTTTACGTTTTTGGATGACCGATACGTATCGACAACTGATGTGTGCCATTTCTCTATGCGGATTCCGGGCTAGATGTGATTAACGTAAACCAGCCCACGGACAAACAAGCCATACCTCTTTCTCTGTGGCCGTTGTAAACAGATTCATCAAATATTGACTGAAAGGAGTCCTGCGAATAAAAAATAAATTTATTTATCAAGTAACGTTTTCGCTATTGTTATTGGAATCTCAATTGACAAAAGGAGTCAAGTTTGATCAACACGTTTTGTCTGATACGTGATTATGTGACAGGAATGCTACTCTACAAAGACAATGAATTTCATATAAATTTGAGACCACTTCCCCACCCCCCCCCCCCCCCCCCCCACCCCGCGCACGCAGCTCTAGGTTCGTTTCAGATTCGACGCCACCATTTCATCTAACCTGCCTCTGACTCCCTGGTTGGTGAGAATAATTTCATTGGACGGCTATATTTAGCGTCTTGCCATTCGAGTGTCTAGTCATATTAATTTCATTTAATGAATAATTGATGACTCTACCTTTTGTTTCTGGTATTCCTGCATCATGGTCTCCTTCTGCAGCGGATTTACTTCTTCCTGCGGGAAGATGACACTCATTAAAAAATGTGTTAGGTTTCTATGATGTGGCGATGGGGGTGAGTCCGGAGTGGTTGGTGCAGTGTATGAGCACGGACGTACATACATATATGTACGTATTTGGTATGAGTGAGCGCAGTGGCTGAATGAGTGGCTGAATGAGTGAGTGAGTGCAGAGTCTGAGTGAGAGAGTAAGTGAGTGAGTTAGTGGGTGAGTGAGTGAGCCAGTGGTTGAGGGATTGCAGTTTATGAGTCAGTGATTCAGATGTGTGCCTGTTGGACGAGTGAGTGAATTGGGTTTAACGCCGCTTTTAACAGTATTACTGTTACATCACGGCATGTCAGCTTAATGTGGGAGGAAAGCCCGAAGTGATGCAGGTCACAGACGTTTACCACTTCGGTGAAACTCACGAGCACGGGTATGGTGCTGACAAACGTAGAAACATAATCGGGGCGAACCGGGATTCGAACGCACAATCATAGGTTCCTGGCGTGCCCAAGGGACGCAACTCTGCAGAGCGCATCGCGTCGCCTTAGACAACTGGGCCACCCGTGCCCCCGGCTGTTGGACGAACCTAAAACCCTCAAATAACACTCTCCCGCCAAACAAATATAAGATATATTCTGACAAACATATTATCTAAACCTAAATAAGCCCGTCCTTACAAATTTGCTTCAAGTTGAGTCTTAGAAAGGCATTTAGAAGTGATACACATAAGGGAGAAAACTTTGGATGTCAACTTCTTTATTAGGAGGAACACAACGTTTCGGAGCATATACTTCCTCCTTCTTCGGGTGAATGATGAAAGAGTAAGTATATACGAAACGTTGTGTTCCTCCTAATAAAGACTTTGACATTCAAAATTCTTTTCCTTTGCTTCAAGTTGTTCAAAATACCACTTCACACTTCATAATATAAGGGCGGTCGGGTAGCCTAGTTGTTAAAGCGTTCGCTCGTCACGCCAAAGACCCGGGTTCGATTCCCGACATGGGTACAATGTGTGAAGCCCATTTCTGGTGTCCCCCGCCGTGATATTGCTGGAATATTGCTAAAAGCGGCGTAAAACCATACTCACTCACTCACTCATAATATAAAACGTCATCGCCTGAGAATATACAGATTTCTTTGGTCGTGAAAGGTACAGTAACTTGAAAATTGTATGAACATCAGTGATGACACCAGGTGTTCGCGAAAAGGTAACCATGTCCTGCCCTATCCATCCCTGCTTTCGTGTAGAAGTCAAATCAGATTAACAGAGGGTCAAAGTCTCTTTTTAACACAAGGTTATGGTTGCAAGGTCAAACCTAATTGGTCAACAGATTGTTGGGTTTCGCTTTGAGATCATCTAACCTACTACAGAAACATACTATTAGTAAAGTCAGTTTAACTAAAATATGACATTGTCATGCTCTAAATATGTTCATGTTAACGCAGAATGCTCTCTTAAAAAATACAATATTTATTTTTCAAAGATATTATGTCACATTTCTATCTCTGATTGATGATCTTGATCTATATGCCAATACACTGTGTGTTTGTAACGTGAAACCACCTTAATCTGCAAAGCAATGTTCCTGATAAACGTTTCCGGAGAACGAATCGTGGCATCAAGTGAGGTCATCTGTGGACATTCCCCAGGGGGTATCAGCGGGAGGTGAGGTAAGGTTGGGATTAACGTCACGTTCAAGATTATGCATTTATATAACGACTATATGCATGTGTGTGTGTCTGTGTGTGGCTGCTTGTAAGTCAGGACTTATGCTGGTTTGTAGACAAAACACTACCCCATTGAAATACCATGCCGCAGTTTAACATGGATACGCCTCTCAGGCCGCATATTAACATGGCTATATACGACATTCGGCCAGAATAATGACTCCGATCCGACCAGTCCTCATTTTATCCCCTTAATGCCGAGCGACAGGCAGGGTAACAACAATTACCATCTCTCCAGGCAGACAGTCTAATCAATAGACCACTAGATAGCGACTAGAAGGTGGTTAGTCCTGATTAACAGGGTCCTGACTAACGAGGTTTCACTCTGTCGGGTTGTTACCTCAGCTGGGGTCATGATGGTATCCTCCAGCCACCGGGACACAGCTTGTTGGAAGACGCTCCAAAAGTTGAAAGTTCGCTCCCCCAAGCCGGGGGTTCTCTCCAGCCAACGCTGTTAAACACAAACATATTAATTAAGTGTGGGGTGAACATCGAGATATGATTGTTTTATGGATAACAAGGGGGCACGGGTGGCCTAGTCGTCTAAGGCGGCGTGATTCGCTGTGCAGAGTTGCGTCCCTTGGGCACGCCAGAAACCTATGATTGTGGGTTGGAATCCCGGTTCGCCCCGATTATGCTTCTAGGTTTGTCAGCACCATACCCGTGCTCGTGGGTTTCACCGAAGTGGTAAACGTCTGAGACCTGCATCACTTCGGGCTTTCCTCCTACATTAAGCTGACACGCCGTGATATAACTGGAATAATGTTAAAAGCGGCGTTAAACCACATTCAATCACTCACTATGATAACAATTTCATGCTTGTAACTTTTCAGGACTAATAATTGCCTCTTCATCGGGTGGGGGAGGTCGGGTAGCCTAGTTGTTAAAGCGTTAACTCGTTACGCCGAAGACCAGGGTTCGATTCCCGACATGGGTACAACGTGTGAAGCCCATTTCTGGTGTCCCCCGCCGTGATATTGCTGGAATATTGCTAAAAGCGGCGTAAAACCATACTCACTCACTCTTCATCGGGTGACCGATTCAGATTCCCATCATGAAGGGCAAGACAGCATTGCAATAAACATTCCTCTGTTTAAGGGAGACACAAGAAGTATCCGCAAAACGTCGAAACCAGTAGAATGAACAGAAACTTGATTTGACTCCTGTCCAGGTCTGTCATTGACCATATTGACTTCAGATGTCAAAACATAAATAGAAAACGTCATTGAAGCGTACAACCTTGATTATTCGCCGAAACAGATTGCACTTGGTGTTAAGCGCAGTAAAGGGCAACAAAAGGCAATAAAATTATAGGAATGGACAACTCAAAATCAGTGATGACACAAAGTGTTCGCGAAACTAATAACATAAGAGTGAGTGAGTATGGTTTTACTCCGTTTTTAGCAATATTCCAGCAATATCACGGCGGGGGACACCAGAAATGGGCTTCACACATTATACCCATGTCGGGAATCGAACCCGGGTCTTCGGCGTGACGGGCGAACGCTTTAACCAGTAGGCTACCCGACCGCCCCAATAAGATAAGAAACAGAATGATCAGGAGTGACAGTACCTAATCCTCATCCAATCACATTTCTCCTTTCTAGATCGCGATAAAAAGGAAATACGTTCGGTTGTTTTCTTCTCAATATATACACTATGTTTTGTTTATGAACTATATTAAGTAAACGTGTGAATGATATTTTATGCCGCATTAATTCCAGCTGAATCGGTAGAGCTTGTAAAGTCAATCTACGTACCTCCACCAGTGCCAGTAATGATGGGGACTCCAGCGAATCCTCGAGTTGCCGGATAGACTTGGGGTCGTTGAACACCTTCATGTAATGCTGCTGGTTGTATTTGATACGGGTGTCCTGGCGGAGATACAACAGGTGTTACCCATAATACAACGTTGTACTTCGACAAGTTATTACTTTGTCGGTTCAGCGACCCGATACAACCGTTGCTACCAAAAATAGAAAGTCGGATTCCTGCAAATTTTTACGATGTTGGTTTAGGAACTATATTTAACAGACGCTACCAAAAATACAAAGTGGCTTCCTGCAAATCTTTATGATGTCGGTTCAGGAACTTTTTATAACAGACGCTACCAAAAATACAAAGTCGCTTCCTGCAAATCTTTACGATGTCGGTTTAGGAAATCTTTTTAACAGATGTTACCAATAATACAAAGTCGCATCCTGCAAATCTTTACGATGTCGTTTTAGGAACAATATAAAACAGACGTTACCAAAAATACAGGTTGTCGAATTCCTGCAAATCTTTACGATGTCGTTTTAGGAACCATGTTTAACAGACGTAACCAATAATACAAAGTCGCTTCCTGCAAATCCTGCAATATAAAAGCTTTCATGCTTTCTTTCCGAGTGTGATTATCCAAAGAGTGAGTGAGTGAGTGAGTGAGTTTGGTTTAACGCCGCTTTTAACAATATTCCAGTTATATCACGGCGTGTCAGCTTAATGTGGGAGGAAAGCCCGAAGTGATGCAGGTCTCAGACGTTTACCACTTCGGTGAAACCCACGAGCACGGGTATGGTGCTGACAAACCTAGAAACATAATCGGGGTGAACCGGGATTCGAACCCTCAATCATAGGTTTCTGGCGTGCCCAAGGGACGCAACTCTGCACAGCGAATAGCGGCGCCTTAGACGACTGGGCCACCCGTGCCCCCGATTATCCAAAGAAGTTATCGATAGTACATCGCAGTTACTAGACATTATGTAGTATGTCTGTTTATTTATGTTCAAAGTTATAAATAAATTTTACCAATCATGTGGCGCTCGAGCTCACCTGGTCATAATACCACGTTAGTTTACACTGTTTTGACAGCTTCAGCAATAATTCAGCAATATGAAGGCCACTTTGCCATCCATATATATCATATTGGCTGTCGAATCCGATGTTTAGTTAAATTGTCCATTTTTTACAGACCGCCGTCAAAAAGCTGGAATATTGCTGATTGTGGCGTTAAATAGAAAACAAACAAACAAACAAACAAGCAAAATAAGTAAATCTTAATATATTCCTGTTTAAATAAAATCATATCGTACTTCCTTGACGCCCAGCTTATTTTCGATCAACCGGAACTGAAGACTCTGGAACCCGGATGCTGTTGCTAGGTGTGTCCTGCATGGCGACAAAGTATTACATTAAAATGATATTGTTCATCTATAGATCATTTATTTATGATTTGGTTGGTTGGTTTGTTGTTTAACGCCGCACTCAGCAATATTCCAGCTTTATGACGGCGGTCTGTAAATAATCGAGTCTGGATCAGACAATCCAGTGATTAATATCATGAGCATCGATCCACACAATTGGGATCGATGACTACTTGTATCAACCAAGTCGGCGAGCCTGACCACCCGATCCCGTTAGTCGCCTTTTACGACAAGCATATTCGCCTTTTACGGCAAGTATGGGTTGCTGAAGACCTATTCTACCCCGGAATCTTCACGGGTCTATGTATTTATGAACTTATTCATTCATTGTACTACTCAACAGAAGTAAAGGAACACCCGCAGTGTTTATATGACTATAGTTAATCTGTCATGGCTGGTGGGTATTGCAACACCACTGTCGGTGTTCTTTACTTGTTTTGAGGAGTATATCATGCGTCATCCTGCATTACCATAATGTTTATCACAACAGCTTTTCCCTTGATTGCCTTTGTGATATAAAGGACACGTGGGGTCAGTGTTATATATAATTAGTAGTTTGGAACTATATACGTGTAAAGAGTTCAGAATGTGTGTTAGTACAAAATATGGTTTTAAGTCAAACTGGCACGATTGGATGTCGGTAGTTCCGTCTCAGGAGATTGTTGAAGGATTGGATCTCTGACCATTCCCTTCATGGTTGCTCACCTGAACTCAATGAAGTCTAGTGGGGTCATCGTCTCAAGGATTTGGAACTGGTCAACCAGCAGCTGTCAAAAGAGTCATCAAGGCCATTAAGAGATACTCCATTGTCCACCACAATAAGACTGACCGTTTACTTTGTTTGTTAGTTTGTTTGTTGTTTAACGCCGCACTCAGCAATATTCCAGCTATATGACAGCGGTCTGGAAATAATCGAGTCTGGACCAGACAATCCAGTAATTGATATCATGAGCATCGACCCACACAAATGGGATACAATGACATGCATCAACCAAGTCAGCGAGCCTGACCACCCGATCCCGTTAGTCAGCTCTTAGGACAAGCGTAGTCGCCTTTTACGGCAAGCATGGGTTGGTGAATATCTATTCTACCCGGATCTTCACGGGTGTACCGTGTACTAATCTTGGGCTGGTTGTCATGTTATATGGCTGTCTTATATCAGTGACATGTATAATACGTAATATCTTGATCACGTCAGCACCTGGTATACAAGTGGGACGTGTATCATCTAGATAGGCAAGATGCAAAACGGGGCACGGGTGGCCCAGTCGTCCAAGGCGACGCGATTCGCTGTGCAGAGTTGCGTCCCTTGGGCAAGCCAGAAACCTATGATTGTGGGTTCGAGTCCCGGTTCGCCCCAATTATGTTTCTAGGTTTGTCAGCACCACACCCGTGCTCGTGGGTTTCACCGAAGTGGTGAATGTCTGACACCTGCATCACTTCGGGCTTTCCTCCCACATTAAGCTGACACGCCGCGATATAACTGGAATATTGTTAAAAGCGGCGTTAAACCCAACTCACTCACTCACTCACAAGATGCAAAACTGAAACAAGTATTATCTAAAAGTAATAACAATAAAAAATGTACTGATTACACAAGCTATTGCTCATATAACCTGAACCTCGTTAACCTGGACACCCGATATCAGGACGATTTTGTTTTAAACGTCTGATATACAAAGGGTCAATACTATTTGTTTTTTAGACGAATTCAATTGGGACGTTCAGGGGTTGCCAGTACACTGAACACATAAGTACAAACATAAGAATCAAGGTTTAAAATGACGTCTTTCTGTTCATGTCTATTACATTGCCAATTTTGACATTGTACGTTTGTCATCTAACCATGCAACCAGTGATGCATAATTAATTTCAAGGAATTTGTCATTGCACCCAAATTCATTTAGAAATTGCAGGGTGAAACGTTGTTTGGATGTAAATATTTTGCGCGAAACGCTTACTTTTACTATTTATTCATTATCGTTCCTCGTTGTGCATATGCACACCTCGACACCACATTATTTAGTGAGTGAGTGAGTGAGTGAGTGTGGTTTTACGCCGCTTTTAGCTATATTCCAGCAATATCACGGCGGGGGACACCAGAAATGGGCTTCACACATTGTACCCATGTCGGGAATCGAACCCGGGTCTTCGGCGTGACGAGCGAACGCTTTAACCACTAAGCTACCCGACCGCCCTCCACATTAATTACGGCCATAGTATTAAAATGTAAAAAAGTAAATTTATTAAAGCGAAACAATGCATAAAAATATGATATAATAACCAAGTTGGTATCTAAATATGGTATCAGAGCGTATATATGAATATATATTTTGTGTTCTACGCGTCTTCAGGCCCGAAATGCGTAGATAGGTGCTCATATTCTCAATCATTGGTCGATGTCATATATCTGGACTATTGCTGAATGTTGCGTTTAACACACACAGCAACAATATTCATCATGTAGAGACGTACAGACGTTTCGAGCGGAGCTGTATCTTACCTTGAGGATGAGGACCACACGGTTGAGGCGACTGAGAACCAGGAGTGTCTTGCTCTCATCCATTTGCTGGTGAAAAAACACATACAGTTGTCATGAAGACAAAACTCATGTCAGTATAAAGCTCTAAAATGTTTTTCGTACGAGTCATTATTCTACCCTCAAATCAAAGTTATAAAAGGCGGTGCCCAACTACAGTTTCATTTTTACTGGAATTTTTTAAAACAATTAATGTTTCATTTCATTTTAGCCGGATTGTTTTGAAACATGTAATGTTTCATTTCATTTTTAGCCGGATTGTTTTGAAACAATTAATGTTTCATTTCATTTTTAGACGGATTTTTTAAAAACAATTAATGGAACCAATGTGTTACGTTAATGTTTAATGAAGGATCTTTTTACATTTAATTTTAATGTAAATATGTGTCGTAAATCGAAAGATACTGATGCTGTTAACAGTGTTTGTACATATTGTGACAGAGGTGAAGTTGAAGATGAATTCCATGTCTTATTTAAGTGTAACAAGTATTCCAAGTTAAGATCTACATATCCCCCCTTCTTGAATAATGACTATACATCTGAAATGCTAATGATCAATATTATCAACTCACAAAATAAACATGTTATCTTTTCAGGGGCTACTTGTATAAAGCATGTTTTTTCTATCAAATTCAAGAAGATGTAATTTCTGTATATACACGTGACATCATATTATGAGTTAGTATCAATTGTACTTTAGGCCTTGTGACCATAATACTGAATAAACCTGTCTGTCTGTCTAAAGGATCTTTTTACAATAAAAGCTACATAATACATTCATTTTAAAATGCCAGGCCAAAGAAAGTATTCATTTGAACATTGGAGTTGACCAACATATTACACACGTTGTCAAAACTTTACCAGGCTTCTCAGTTTGTTATATCAATCAGTTCGTTATAAGCGTGTTCGTTATTAAAAAAAAGCCTCTTTATAATAACATATCTTGTCTTTACTGTTATCAAACGTTACTAGGCCTTAACAATCGCCGAAACACTACAAACTTTAGGCCCAGAAAACATGTATGATACCCGAGTCAAATAATCCTATCGTGTAGCCATTTCTCATTTGTTTCATTTTTAGCCACCATCAAACGTAGGTATATACGTTTTTTACCCGGCAATGTATATTTTCATTTTTACATGGAATTTGGAAACACAGGGCCGATTCTATTTAGAATTCAAGTCATGGAAAATATCTATATAAAAATATCCGGTATTTCAATGCTGCCTATGTGGAATACTAAATATGACGTTTATGTAGAGAATAATTAAGCAGTTTGCTTGTGTTTTTTGAAATTTGTATTGAAAATAACAGACACATTGTTTGTTGAATCCGAACAGGTACCAGAAAGACTTAATATTTTAAGGCGTGACTTATTAACATACATGCACGCACACTAGAGATCAGGTTATGAATTGCATACATCGAAAAATACCATTAAACGTAGATCTATTTAGCCAGTGGACGTTTCACAAACAGCTTCAGGGTTGGAAAGAGGAAAACTTTACAATGTTTGCTGAAGAAATTGTTTGTTTTGTGAAACCAAGTTGAATTGCTGATGTGTTCCGAAAGAGGATTCCTTCAGTGACGTATTAAGGCCACGAGTTACTTCAGATCTTCCAGTCTCTTAGTATGGCTCGATGACTATCTGGGTGCATTTCACGAAAGCCTCTTAGCGACACGACGCGGTTTTTGAACCTCTTAAGCCCTAGTGCCACGGGGCCATGTACAGTCTTTCACGATGCAACCCCCTTAGTGGTCCCTAGATCATCATCATCATCATCATCATCATCATCATCATCATCATCATCATCTCATCATCATCATCATCATCATCATCATCATTATCATCATCATCCAAACATCACGGCTTTAACATCGTCATACACATTTTATATACTCCTACAGGGTAGCCTAGTGGTTAAGGCGTTCGCTCGACATAAGCCCGGGTTCGACTCCCCACGTGGGTACCAAATGTGCAGCCCATTTCTGCCGTCCCACATCGTGATGCTGCTGGCACACTGTTAAAAGCGGCCTAAAATCATACTCACTCACTATATAGCGATACGGATTGCGAAAGACGGGGAGTTTAGTAAAGTGGTTACCGCGCTTCTTGACCTTTTGCTGTCATATTTGAACTTCAAGCAAAAGAGGCCGAATTATGATTATACACGTAACCATGCATATTGTTGTATCAGGCAGCCAGTTTTAGTTGTGATTGATTAATCAATTAACCTAACCGTTTCACATATTATTGTAGGGGGCACGGGTGGCCCAGTCGTCTAAGGCGCCGCGATTCGCTGTGCAGAGTTGCGTCCCTTGGGCACGCCAGAAACCTATGATTGAGGGTTCGAATCCCGGTTCGCCCCGATTATGTTTGGTAAACGTCTGAGACCTGCATCACTTCGGGCTTTCCTCCCACATTAAGCTGACACGCCGTGAAATAACTGGAATACTGTTAAAAGCGGCGTTAAACCCAACTCACTCACTCACATATTATTGTAAAATGAGATTTCTAAAGAGTGGAGACGACTTCTAACGTGAATCGACGCTATATTGTAAACATATCTTGTTTACTCGACTCTGCTTTATGAAGATATTTTATTTGATATGGAAAGGTTTCTGTCGCTTTATTATTATTATTAGTAGTAGTGGTAGTATTACTCAAATGATATTCAAATACAATAAAGTGCATATAGTTGATTGATTTCGTTTATATTTATCATATAATTTGTTTTACTCTCCATTATCTGATGATAGCGAAATAATATGTTTTAAATTTCTTATTAATTTCTTATTGAATTATCAAATACTTCTGTGCCACGTGAGTACATATGTTATGATTATCGTCATCACTTTGGCTCCGTAAAAAAACTTTGAATTAGGAATGCACGATGTATCTTGTCTGAGAGAAAAATCAATCACGCATTCTTGTGTCTATTGAAATGGGTTTTTTCACAATCTTAAACTACAGTCAAGTCTCTTTAATCCGACATCGTTGGTTGCACATGATTGTGTCGGATTAACGAGTATGTCGGATTAACGAAATTAAGTAATTTGTGATCGCTGACCACTGTGTCGGATTAACGTGACTGATAAATGAGTGATTTCGGTAATTCGTTGCAAATTAGGTGTGTCGGAGTCGGAGTGCGAGAATGTCGGATTAACGGGACTAAATAGCACTGAATCAATCGGTTCCCATCATCTGTGTCGGATAAAGCCGAGTGTCGTATTAACGAGACTTGACTGTATATGTTTCCTTCATGCGCAATTTAGCTTGGCAAACATAAAATATTATACACAGTTAATGAAAACCATGTACAAACTTGCAAGTTATATTTTATTATTCCTTTTTTTTAAATAAATAATTCCATTGATTTAATGCATCAACTATTATTATCGAAAACAATCTTTTCATTTTATAACATGGGGGGAAATGGGAATATTTGCTTTTTAAATTTGCATGAATAAGGCTTAAACCACTGACACACTATAACACCCGAAGCTTCGATAAGAGGCATGCGGGGTTGCACAACGAAGCGATACTTCTATCACAATGCACCGAGTTTCGAGTGATCGTAAATGGGTTTGTACAGCATATTTGCAGCCCAATTTTCGACGAATTTGAAAAAACACGCTTACTTAGCTTTGGGTGATAGTAAGTAGGTTTAACTTCGTTAATATCAGCAAGAGGACAATCCGTTCTGGCATCGGTTAAAACTAAGACCATATTTTTCTTGAGAAAATTGTCGAAAAAATGTCTGTATGCATTTGGCGTTAACAAAGCGTGTTCGTAAAGCGTCCCTAAAATATACAAATGCCAAATTGAGAAATATTTATGGAATAAAACATTAGGTCACAAATATTGAAAAAGGAATGTGTGGAAGAGAACAGGAGATACAAAAAAGGAGACAGATCTAGATGCAGAATTGGAACACCCTGATAAACTCTCTAAAAAAGTGAGATAATTAGAAAAAACATTGTTATGTCTTGTTTTGTTGCTTCAAACACGTCAAAGTTCACATGAAACAAAATGGTCTAAAGAACAAGTGGTTGATAGCATGAACATATATCGACGCATCCGCAGAACGATGACATCATTACCATAAAATTAACTAATGGCACGGGTGGCCCATTCGTTGAAGGCACAACAGAGCCAGAATCCTGTGAACGCGGGTTCTAATCCCTGATTATGTTTCAAGGTTTGTCGGCACCATTCCCGTGCTCCTGGATTCCACCTAAATGGTAATTGTCTGGGACTTGCATCACCTCGCGCTTTCCTCCCACCTCAGGCTGACACGCTGTGGTAGAACTGATCATAACCGAAATAATGTTCAAAGCGGCGTTACACCAAACAAACTTTCCTTATAATGTTTCCCATTCACCGAAAACCTGTACAATATTTCAAAGATTTTTATCGTCACTTGTGTGTGAGCTGGAGGCCGAGAGTCCGTTTGTTCAAGTGAGCGAGTATTGTTTTACGCCGCTTTTAGCAATATTCCAGCAATATCGCTTGAAATGGGTTTCACACAGTGTGGCATGTGGGGAAATAACGTTTAACCGACTATGCTACAGAACCGCCTTTTGTTTGAGAAGTGATATCATATCTAGGACATACATTCACGGCAATGAGGTAGTTAGTAAGTGTTGATTTACTCGGCTCTTTATCAATATTCCGGCACTATTACGGCGGAGAACACCAGAAACGGGCTTCAGGTATAAAACCCATATGGGGAATCGAACCCGGGTCATCGGCACGACGAGCGAACTCTTTAACCACTAGGCTAAACACACTCACTTACCTTAGTGTTGAAGACCTCCCGAACAGAGTCGATCTCGTACAGCATTTGCTTGAACCACAACTCGTACGCTGAAGGAAGGTAGATATGATAAACTTTATTATACATAATTATATATTGAAGACCGAGTTTTCCAAAGCTGAGAAAAGTAATATTTTTATTGCTGCGAACATACAACTTGATATTTAACTGCTGTGAACATAACAGTTTGACAGAACTATTGCCATACAAGAGCTACATCGCTACAAGAGCTCAAATTGTCTCTCTTTTTAGTGACGGGGGATGAGATATTTTATGAGAGAAACATGTTATTTTCACTGGACACATGAAATATCCTCTATATATTCATAACTGTCAAGAGAGGACACCTCGAAGTATGCGAATTCCTCAAATACAGATGTTTCATGTCAGAATCATGAACGAGCCATTATACACGTGTTCTTGAGTGAGTGAGTGAGTTCGGTTTAACATGAATTATAATGCCAGTTTCTATACCAATAAAACATTAATCTGGATTGATCCAGCTTGATAACGGTGTAAGAATCAACATCGAAACGTCGCTGGGGCGGTCGGGTAGCCTAGTGGTTAAAGCGTTCGCTCGTCACGCCGAAGACCCGGGTTCGAATCCCGACATGGGTACAATGTGTGAAGCCCATTTCTGGAGTCCCCCGCCGTGATATTGCTGGAATATTGCTAAAAGCGGCGTTAAACCATACTCACTCAGTCACTCACGCGATGCGTCGCTAATGCAATAAACCAGAAGTTGTTATCCATAAAGCTGTAAGTGTTCTTCCTCACTAATCAGCTTCAAGAACGCCAATCAAACAATTATTAATCTATATATTTATACACACATGTACAACCACATGTCACAAAATGGTCTAAATTGTCAGTTAGAACCGCACTTCATAATATAATTACACATTATATGGTAATTTAAATATTAAATGTTTTCCGTTTCAAAATATTAGTCATGCTGTTATCTTACATGTCAGCATATGCTCTAGCAGTGTATTGGTTTAAATTGAAATTGAAATTGAAGCAAAACATAGACATACCTTAATTGTAAACTGCTATTAAGTGTAACAAATGTTATATTTGGGACAACTCTTTCTTGATAAATTACAGATTCTAGTATCATACAAGAGTAACCTCCCCTCAAATTGTCTCCCTCTCTTGATAGGAAAAATATCTCCTTCACCCGTCTCTCGATGAGAGAAACATGATATTTCACTGGACACATGAAATATTCTCTATATATTCGTAACTGTTGTTAAGTTTAACAAATGTCAATTTGGGACAACACTTTCCCATATTTGGGACAGTACAGATTCTAGAACTCTTTTGGGTTGAGTCCCAATCCCGGATGGGACTCAGACCCAAAAAACTACTAGAATCTGTACTTTACTAAGAAAGTGTTATCAAATATAACATTTGCTACATTTGACCACTTTCTAAATAGCATTGTGTGTTCATACTCTTAAGTTTAATTCGAATTCGAAGGGAAATGTTTCCTCGTCATGTTCTTGATGTACACCTTACTTTGTTTGTTTGTTTGTTTGTTTGTTTGTTTGTTTGTTTGTTTGTTTGTTGTTAACGCCGAACTCACCAATATTCAAGATATATGACGCCGGTCTGGAAATAATCGAGCCTGGACCAGACAATCCAGTGACCACGAGCATCGATCTATGCAATTGAGATACGATGACATGCATCAACCAAGTCAGCGAGCCTGACCACCCGATCCCGTTGGTCGCCTTTTACGACAAGCATAGTCGCCTTTTAGATCTATTCTACCCCGGATCTTCAGGGGTCATCCGGTACATTGTTGTAAGCAGCGTTAACTCAACTCCCCCACTCTCTACATGCGCTGCTCACCTTGATGGGTAATGATGAAGAGGTGCTCATCGTGGATGGCGGCCCCCGCCTTCTCGCTACACAGCTCCTGGCACTGCAGGAGGTCGGTGAGCTGTAGGGAGGTCACAGAAACAGAGGGTGTCAGCTATATATTTCTATTCAGAAATCAATCTCATTAAAATCAGACCTTTGTTCTCGCTACTGCTAAACAAAGATCTGAAGACATCCCATTAGGGGTCACGTCAGAACGACCTTTCATCCGACCAATCAGTGCGTCGCTTACCAGATTATGAATGTGACAGTCGGGATGTGATTTCTAATCATGCAATCTCGAAAACTTTAACATAGGGTATGCCGAACGATAGTTACGCGTTTAACGACTGAATCTTTACAATCTGGACCATTCCAGAATGCTTTTTTTGTTCAGGTTTCAATTTGTAATCGAGAATTTGTCAAAATTTGTTTCGAAGCGTAGTCTCCAATTTGAAATTTTTGCCGTAAAGCACGAGAAAGCTGCCTTCTGATTGGTCATTCCATTGGTCGGTCAAAGTTCGCGCAAGGTCGGTCTGACGTGACCCGTAATGGGATGTCCTCAGATCCTTGTTTAGCAGTAGCGAGAACTAAGATCTGATTTTAATGAGATTGATTGCGGAATGATCATAAGTTATACGTTACTGGTATCTAATGCCCCTACCTTGAATAGTACCTGCCAGATAAAGATACAGTAAACAACGGTTATAACGAACACGCTTATTACGAACTGACGGATATAACCGTTATAACCGTAGTTTACTGTAATATCAGCATATTCCCGAAGGCCTGTATCATGTATGGCTTGTTACACTTACCTTCAGATAGGTTGTGTAGTTCAGGCGTTCCTGCTTCGACATGCTTCTTATTTCGTTTCTTCGGTCAACTGAAAGTATTATTGTCACACACATAACCATCTTTCCTGAGGCAAGGAAGTTAACTGGCTATAAAAGTCCACTTTCCATTCTTGCCGAACAAGGCAAGGAAGTTAACTGACTATAAAAGTCCACTTTCCACCCTTGCCGAACAAGGCTGGAATTATTGAGTTATACTTTGGCTGGAATAACGAGTCCATGCATTGTCCAATCAAAATCGCGTAACGAAATCAACATCCGGTTGGTAAACTGTCGTGCAGATATCGGTCGATTGCACGATCTGGAAATCTTGTGCACCACGAACTCGGCGTCAACAGATATTTTCCAAATCTTTTCATGATTGCAATCAAGCTGCTCGCGTGATTTGATGCACTTCGCGAAGTAAGACCCGTTTTATGACTATATACATCTTGATTATCGATCGATCGTCTTGACTGGGCGCCGCTATTGTTTGAAGTTAATGCAAGTGATATGAGAAGTGGAATCTGATTGGTCAATACGAGGGATATAGAAGGGACACAACTAGTAATAGCCACTGGTGGCGCTACGATCGGCAAGGGTGGAAACTGGACTTTTATAGTCAGTTTACGCCATTGCCTCGGGAAGATGACATATAACAAGCAGACAACGTGAAGGTGAGGTGTGGTGAAATGCGTCGCATTCAAGATTATCACGACGTGGATGCACGTGTTCGCGCGTGCAAGTATGTGTGTGTCTGCCTGTACTATTCCGGACTATTGTCGGGTTATAGTGCTAGCCCACTACAATACCATGCAGGAGGTTTACATGGCTACCCCACTCAGACACAGTACACTGACTCCGAGCAACCAACCCTTCGTAATGACGAGCGCTAGGCAAGGAAACAACAAGTACCATCCTTTAACGTCTTTTGGTATGACGCGGCCGAGGATCGAACCACAGACCTTCTCCCTCCGGACAAACGATCTACACATAAGTGCAGAAGAACAATGTTACAATTCATATATACATCTAATTGTGACCTTTTTCCAAACATCCAGTGGTCTTTCAACTATCCATTTTATTGTATACAAAATAGTCATCTATACAAAGAATTAAACGAAGAACATGTTTTATAATGACTTAACAATGATATTGACGTTACAAAGACATCAAGTGACATCGTACACAATGAGCTTCTCAGCATTTGTTTGTTTGTTGTTTATACGCTACACTCAGCAATATTCCAGCTTTATGACGGCGGTCTGTAAATAATCGAGTATGGGCCAGACAATCCACTGATTGACATCATGACGACTATGCTTGTCGTAAAAGGCGACTAATTGGATCGGGTGGTCAGTCTCGCTGACTTGGTTGATACATGTCATCGATCTCAAATGCGTGGATGGATGCTCATGATGTCAATCACTGGATCGTCTGGCCCAGACTCGATTATTTTACAGACCGCCGTCATATAGCTGGAGTTTGGCGTTAAACAACAAACAAACAAATGCCCTCATTGGATTTGTTTGTTTGTTGTTTAACGCCAAACTCCAGCTATATGACGGCGGTCTGTAAAATAATCGAGTATCGGCCAGACAATCCAGTGATTGACATCATGACGACTATGCTTGTCGTAAAAGGCGACTAATTGGATCGGGTGGTCAGTCTCGCTGACTTGGTTGATACATGTCATCTATCTCAAATGCGTGGATGGATGCTCATGATGTCAATCACTGGATCGTCTGGCCCAGACTCGATTATTTTACAGACCGTCGTCATATAGCTGGAGTTTGGCGTTAAACAACAAACAAACAAATCCAATGAGGGCATGCTCGATTCACGGCACGAGTTTCTTACTCAGTTTTCTTGAATTCTGAATCTACATTCCCCCAGGTGTTCATTATGACGCAACAGCAGCGACATACCACCAGACAAAATCCGTGACCCACATCTTGACATATCACCGACGGAGTCAAAGACCATGACACACAAGAAAAGCGAGGCAGGCAGCTCATGAATGTCTCCCTTGCTTCACATGTTAGAGTGAGAGGGTATAGTTTCATGCCGTTTTTAGTAACATGCTAGCAACATCGCTAGAAATTGGCTTCACTCGTTGTACCATGTGGGGACTCTAATCCTTGCCTTCGATGTGACGAGTAAACGCTTTAACGACTAGGCTACCTCACCGCCCTATGTAAGGTGAGGTGAAATGGGGTTTAACGTCGCGTCCAAGGTTATTGCACTTATATAACGACGTGCATGTACGTGTGTGTGTTTGTGTGGCTGCTTGTCCTAGTCCGGACTGATGCCGATTTATAGTGCTAGCTCACTGAGATTCCATGCCGCAGTTTAACATGAATACCCCACTCAGACACAGTATACTACTCCGAGCCGACCAGTCCTTGTTTTAGCCCCTTAATGCCGAGCGCCAGACAGGGTAACAACAAGTACCATCTTTTAACGTCTTTTGGTATGACCCGGCCGGGCATCGAACCCCGGACCTTCCGCTCTCCAGGCGGACGCTCTATCACTAGACCACGGAGGCGGACCCGCCCTATGTAAGACAAGTGATATAATTATGTCTAGGACATACATTCACGTCAATGAGTGAGTGAGTAAGTATGGATTTAAGTACGGGGGACACCAGAAATGGGCTTCACACAATGTATCCGTGTAGGGAATCGAACCTGGGTTTTCGGCGTGGCGAGCGAACGCTTTAACCACAAGGCTACCTACCACATCACACTCACTGCAATGAGATGTCATATTCTTAAACGACGTTTCGCAATTGGTGCACTGACGGGTCAACGTATATACAAATAAAAGCGATTTCATATCTGAATAAGAAATATTTTCAATATATTCAGCTCTGCAATTTGCTATGCACAGTCGCATCCCTCAGACGTAACAGGATCCGCTGATAGTAGGTTCGAATCCCAAATCCGCCCTGATCATTGGCTTGTTAGCACTATATACAACCTGCGTCACTTTGGGATTCCCTAACATGTCGGGGGGCACGGGTGGCCCACACGTCTGAGGCGCCGTGATTCGCTGTGCAGAATTGTGTCCCTTGGGCACGCCAGAAACCTGTGATTGTTGGTTCGAAATCCGGTTCGACCCGATTATGTTTCTAGGTTTGTCAGCACCATACCCGTGCTCGTAGGTTTCACCGAAGTGATGAACGTCTTAGACCTGCATCACTTCGGTCTTTCCTCCCACATGAAGCTGACACGCCGTGATATAACTGGAATACTGTTAAAAGCGGCGTTAAACCCAACTCACTCACTCGCCTAACATGTGGTATAAAAGAAAAATCCTGCCCTAAGCAGGTCAAACAAAACTTACTTACTCATCCTGTCAGATTATTTCTTCTAAAAGAAAAAGACGCCACACAAGCTGAGATATATTACGTGGAAGAAAGCACTAGATCATCAGCCACATAGAAACATTTAGATTTATTGCCAGCAAGTCCTTGAGGCATGTGGTATTTATCACGTGTGATTTACTGGACACAGAGAAACAAAATACGCCAACAAATGACCAAAGCTTCACGCAGAGGTATCGTGCCGGAGCAGTCATGCGTGACCAACTCGTGTTTTTCAGGGACAAGCCGAATACTTGTCTCTCGAGGACATTTTTCAGACTGGCTTCCGTCTAAGCGCAAACGGGCAGGGGCACTGATCTAACGCAATTCCCCGGGACTGGTTGTTGCCTTTGTTATTGTTTTTTCCCAGTGAGTACCCGGATGTAGAGCAGAAATCTAGACTAGCTCGCGACCTATGTTGCGCCATTCGTAAGCGCATTAGTCACTTTTATGGATACCGGTAGTAATAAGAGCGTATGGTCACATTGATCGACAAAATGAAATACAGTTTTCGAGATAATAAGGAAATGTTTATTCAAAAATGCGTAAAACAAATATTGCCTCCAGCCTCCAAGTTTATTTAGCTGTCCTTGCAGACGGTAGCCCAGTCTCTGGTCACGCTCAGTTGCGTTACGTATCATCCGGGTACTCACGGGGGAAAAAACAATAACAAAGGCAACAACCAGTCCGGGGAATGGCGTTAGATCAGTGCCCCTTTAAAGAATGGTCAACTCGTTGCGTAATGATTTACGTATATTTTCCCCATATGTATACCAGAAGCTATTTAAGACACATTGGGACTTACTGTGTTTATACAGTATGGTTGAAAACGTTTAACTGTATCAAGGGTATCATGAAAGAAGTGATACGCGCATTGTGATTGGTTTGTCGTATTTTCGTACATAACATTCGCCGATAGGGGGACGAGTCTTGTGGTAAGTTACGGAGAGGGGCGAGTGGTGACGAATGGCGCCGGAGTAAACGACCTGACTGCCATAGGGCATTGACATGGCTTACCGACGAGACCAGTTGGGATTTTGGGTAGACTTAGTTGGCAAATAGACGAGGTTTGCCTAATTACAAAAAGAAAATCTATTCGTTAAATTCAGATATCCGTAGATGCATTTATTTTATTTTCGAGCCGTTTTAGGTGCGGTAGGGTAGCCTTGTAGGTAAGTGTTGGCTCGTCAGTCCGAAAGTTCGGGTTTTATAATCCCCCCATGGATACCTTTTTGGTAGACATGTACTCGAACAGGGTTTACTATTTTATTACTAAGTAAACAAACGCCGAAATAGGGTCTGTTTTCATTATTTGTGTATCCCCCATAGTTTATTAATTCTTGTTACAAGGTTTCAAATCGGATATCTCGAAAATTTGTATCATTTCATCTCTATATGTCCATCTTAAGGAGCCATTCGAAAGCAATAAGACCAAACAAATAAATATATAATTGGACATTCAGTCCACCAATATCTTCCCCTCACGGATTCAACAAATTTTCTAAAATTGACATTCACTCCGACGTTCATACAGTTTGCCTAGTCTGTCTTACAGACCCTGATACAAATATATATCAAATACAGCCCATGCTCTGTCTCTAACGTTTGGCAAGTCTAGATCACTGCAGTATCTGAAAACGAAGAGAGTCTCTGGGCTCCTTTTTATTATATTTTATTAAGATAACTGAACAACTTTTTTTCTGTAGGATATGTTCATTTCAGAGACTAGATGTTAGTCTAAGCTTGGCCCTCACTCTATGAAAGTTCATACTCCAATAAACTCACACAAAGTGAAAGTCAATTTTTATCATTTTTATATCACTATTATTACATCAAATGATGTAGACCTAGATCCATACACAATGATATTTAGTACGTTTACTTCATGTCTACGCTGACAGCCATACAACAACCCGCTGTATCGTAGAATAAAATAGTTCCTCAAATCGCGGGGTGACATGAGCGTTTGTCTGCTTAACATGCTCTACAGGAACAACATTTGTAGTTTCTTTACAACAACATTATTGAAATAATATCATCATTGGACGACAAAGGTCTGTTGAGGGCTACCTCTGTAAGTCAGTCACAATGACACCGCGTCGTAACACATTTACATCAAGGACAAGACGTCAAAATGGCCGACACGATAAACGTGACGGGAGAGATGTCGGAAGTTGTTAATAAACCTGTTGCGGTTACATTTTTAGTCATCATTGATCAATTGGCCGGTTACTGAAAGGTGATTGTAAAGATGTGTCCAATAGATGCTCAGGTACATTCATAGATTGCTGTAGACCGCCACTGTAGTCTAGACACGGATCGAGTCGATGCTAAAACGCTGACTTTAAGATAGAAGGGTCTAAATGATCAGAAAGAACGCGTCTGTATGTATTCGTGCTAGGGAATTCCCAGAGGTTCCCCCAGTAATGTGGAAGTAGTCCGACGGTATTTACGTCATTTCAATAACAAGTCTCGTGACAAACGTATGAACGTAAAATTGTGTCGTTCATACATTTATGACGTCAATTTCGCGGTCATGTGACCGACCTCTCGTCCAAATGAAAAGCCGTATATCGTGTGAACTTGAAATAAAAAGTTATAATGATTTTAGATCTGTCATAATATATTTCAAGTATGCCTTCAAGAGCAGCAATGTAATTAAATGAAACGTGAATCTATTTGTAAAATGTTTGTTGTTTAACACCGCACCGCAATAGTATTCAAGCATTTGCTTCTATGACCTTTCATACAATAACCGTTTGAATATAAACTTGACACACATCATCAAATAACAATCAGGGTTGACACGATGGCCCCATTGCTCTACAGTGTATGAGTTCTGTTACAATGAGGTCACACTTTTTTCGCATTGCACTGTTGATATGTCTATCATTTGCATTACGTTCGTCAGTGCTTAGTTAAAACCAGATTCGTGTGCACCAAGCGGAATATGAATGCGATTGGCAATTATATTGCAAAGTTTGTTACATAGGATAAAATGACGGAGTATAAAGTAAGAAGAACTCTGACCTTTAGCTATACATACGCAAAATATGTTTAAGAACACCCGATGTTTCCATATGACTATAGTTAATCTGTCATTAACTTTTTTTGAGTAGTATACATTTATTTAACATACATTGCTTCAAGAACCACCCACTTAGTGTTACGGGAGAGCATACATTTTTAAATTTCTACAAAGAAGAACTATGTTAATTTTACTGATAATGGTACCGCCCGAATTAATGTGGTATCACTGTATTGAAACATACATTTGTGCATTTTACATAATTTCATAAACACAGACAGCATGATTAAAATCCCGAGAGCGCTGATTGAAGGAGTTGTTACATTTTAGCTGGTAGATACGATATTTCTTTAAAAAATAAACATATAAAAGATCTATCAACAGTGTCTTACCTTAGGATGGAAGCCAGTAAGTATACGATATCTACTGCAGAGTTTTTGATGTTAAGACGGTCTGCATCAATTGTAACGCTACATCAAATTTTATTACAAAACCTTGAATACTAAACAGTTTCTGATTGGGCAAACGTAATACAATAACTCTATTCACTTTAACTTTACACAATACTTGATAAGGCTTTAATTGCATCGATTACCTAACTAATGTTCCCTTACTGAATAGATGCAGACAGTGTCAATGAATGGCGTCGACAGCATAACAAATAGTCTGACCTCGCCTGTGTCCATGTTCGCATCGCTCCAGTCTGTAAGTGACATTTTGACAACGAGGCTTGATTGATGGCATGTGCTTTTGTTTTAGATATGGAGACCCGGTTGTAAATTATAGGGCAGTGGGTTCCAAGTGAATGTTTTACTTTATACCTTTGAATAATTAAAATGGCGATAATAAAATTGATGATAATGATGATGATGATGACGACGACGATGATGAGAAAAGAGTCCATGTTCAAGGTGGTGATATAAAAATTGATAACGATGATGATGATGATGATGATGATGATGATGATGATGATGATGATGATGATGATGACGACGACGACGATGATGTCACAGAACAAGCAATTGTTTACATGTCATTCCTTTAACAGAGTGGGTGGGTGAAGGTGGTTTTACTCCGCTTTTAGCATATTCCAGCAATATCACGGCGGGAGAAGCTTCACTTATTGTAACCATGTGGAGAATCGAACCCAGGCGTTCGACGTGACGAGCGAACGCTTTAACCACTAGGCTACCCCAAAGTTGCAAAAGATAGGCATTAATTCGTACGAAATACCACAGGAAAGGTTTAATATTAACTGACTTTTCCATCTTTGTTCATTTGTTTCTTGTTTAACGCGGCACCCAGTAATATGTCTTTCCTTCTAGATTAAGTAGGTAAATATATTGTTCACTCTCATAAAACTTTGTTATACTAGTATTTACAAAATTTGTGTACATGTACCCTTAAGTTTCTGTGAAAACCCCAACATTATCTAATGTATATACCTGACTCATGTCATACCAATTTGTTTTCTTCAAACCATAATTTTACTTTTTGCCATATAATATATTCTTCTATACTTTCCCACAATAATTTAACAGTTGAACAAACTGAACATTCATCAAGCTGTATTAGCATAGTATCAAATAGTTAATGTCGTTTTGGTACAGATCTTTGTGTGGAAATAAAATACACTCCCGGGCAAAAGAAAGTATACACACGTTTCGTGGTGGCTCTCAGTGGTAATTCGATGGTGATGCATTTGATACAGGTATCATTGTTGTGTTTTTTACCTTAGTAATCCAGTATTTTGGCGACTGTCTTCAGTGTATACTTTCTTTTGCCTGGCAGTGTACTCCAGATATTTTGATATTGAAACATCTAAACTTTGTATATAATAGATAAGTACGTTTAATGAGTAAGTGCTAAAATGACACATATAAAACCCAAGATAATCTCTGATAACTTACTCTTGAATAAGGCACAAACTTTACTCTATTTACATAACATTCGATATATACATTTAATTATATAAAATATTTATATAAAATAGTTGACAAGATAGAAGATGTCCTCTTCCCGAGGCAAGTGAGTTAACTGACCATAAAAGTCCAGTTTCCACCCTTGCCGAACTAGGCTGGTATTATGGAGTTATATTTTGGCTGGACTAATGAGTCTATGCATGGTCCAATCAAAATCGTCCACCGAAATAGAAATCCGGTTCGTAAAGTGTCATGCAGATTTCGGTCGACTGCAGGATTTGCATAGCATGTGCACCGCTAGCTCGTTATCAACAGATATTTTCGTAATCTTTTCATGTTTTTAATCAAGGTGCTCACGTGATTTGATGCACTTCGCGATGTAAGACCCGTTTTATCACAATATAGATCTTGATTATCGACCAGATCGTCTTGACTGGGCGCCACCGTTTTGTTTGAAGCAAATGCAAGTGATACGAGAGGTGGAATCTGATTGGTCCATAGGAGAGGCATAGAAGGGACATAACTCTTAATAGCCACTGGTGGGGCTACGATCGAGCCCAGCAATTCCAGCCTAGTTCGGCAAGGGTGGAAACTGGACTTTTAAAGTCAGTTAACTCACTTGCCTCGGGAAGATGAGAAGATGTATGACATCATATCTGCAGAATCATTTCACGTAGGAGCATAGCATGGTAAATGTACATAGATTTTGAAGACACGTACCACTTCTTGTGGCCATTAGAAGATAAAAATGCATTTATAGGCTATAGGATTCTTGTATATATTTTGTACGTAGATAGCGGTAATCACGCGATTGTGTTTGGGGATGGTTAATATACTGCATTAGGAATAAACATTGTATTTACCATCCCCAAACACACAAGCGTGATAACCTCTTTATCATTTAATGTCATTCTTTAATTCTGCGCTTGAAAATCGTTTTCCCTTTCTCACAAACATTACTGAAAAATTGCGAGTTTTCCTGGAATGCGCGCATTAATATCTATTACGCCACAGGGTAAGCGATGTGTCAGTCGGACAGTGACAATAGCCAAAATAGCTCCAACTGAAATATGTTTCTTATACAGTGGCGAAGCAACATATATGAAAAACAACAATTGTTTTTACTTGCCTTTCACGGCAAACCATCGCTAGAGTAACTGCCCTTTGTCAAAGGGAGGCTACTCTAACCCTAGTCTATGAGACGTCGCGGCCACGTTCAGACGTTGTTCTTCGAAATTTATATCTCCAAAGTTGCCAAAACTTATAAAATGCCTTTGCTACGTCACAGTTAGACACTGATTTTCAGTATATTAGACTGTTCTTGTGATAATGATAGCAATGGTCCCTGTAGTTTGTCCAGATTTCCGATGGTTAATTCTGACTCGATCACCGAATGACAAAGGCGACGCCATGTTTGTTTATAAACACTGAAAGTCCTTGACCTTTGATATTTGCATCTCTATCCGCATATGACCCCAACGGATATCGTTTTTATCAGTTTACTTTATCCTGCCGAGAAACCTACCCATTATATGATAAAGGTTTGTACACAGAACAAACTGATAAGAATATTCATCCTCAATATACCCATAATTGCAACATTTACAAAGTCGATCACTTTGTGGTATATTAACATGTACCAGTTCAAATATACAGTTGCTGTTAACATCAAAATTGTGCTCGGGCCACTTTGTATTTCTTGATAGATATACAATTGAGGCACAGCTCTGTTCCAAAAGCAACTTCAAACAATAAATATGATGATGTTTTAGTACCGTTTTGAGCTGCTGTGCCAATCCTATTCATAGGTATATTTTAGGTGTGACATGAATTCAGATAAGAAAGATTTTGGATGGTAAATGTGAGAAAACAAAGCTAAACAGGATATATTTGCATTTCGAAATCCAGTTTTGTTTTCTTTAATTAGAAGACTGTAACATCACGCTGTAACCCCTTTTTAGTATAACGGGAGTTAGGCATAGAAATAATTTAAGCTTCAACCAGTAAATAATACATTTTGTATGTATAGCTAGATAATGGATATAGGCCGCACTCTCCACGCTCTATGTGGGTAGGGGTAGAAACACGGGGAAGTATTTTTTGTTCATATTGTAGAAGAGTGAGTGAGTTGGGTTTAACGCCGCTTTTAACAGTATTCCAGTTATATCGCGGAGTGTCAGCTTAATGTGGGAGGAAAGCCCGAAGTGATGCAGGTCTCAGACGTTTACCACTTCGGTGAAACCCACGAACACGGGTATGGTGCTGACAAACGTAGAAACATAATCGGGGCGAACCGGGATTCGAACCCACAATCATAGGATTCTGGCGTGTCCAGGGGACGCAACTCTGCACAGCGAATCGCGGCGCCTTAGACGACTGGGCCACCCGTGGCCCCTATTGTAGAAGACAGGAGATTGGAATGTGTTAAATAGCGTGTAGCATTTTAATAGGCACAAAGGCTTGAAGTCGTTATTGTAGCGTGAATATTTTACATAAGTACGCTTCACTGTTCAAACACTCCTGCGTTTCAGAAAACAGAAAACAGAAAACTCATCATGGGGATTTAACACCTGTCTCTCTATCATATACTGTCAGCATTGGGATGACGTCTTAACAGAAAGTAGTGCTTTAGAGGTGAGGTGAAATGAGGTTTAACGTCGCGTCCAAGATTATTGCACTTATATTGCGACGTGCATGCACGTGTATATATGTGTGTGTGGCTGCTTGTACTAGTCCGGACTGATGCCGATTAATAGTGCTAGCTCACTGAGATACCATGCCGCAGTTTAACATGAATACCCCACTCAGACACAGTATACTGACTCCGAGCCGACCAGTCCTTGTTTTAGCCCCTTATTGCCGAGCCCAAGACAGGATAACAACAAGTACCCTCTTTTAACGTCTTTTGGTATGACGCGGCCGGGGATCGAACCCCGGAACATCCGTTCTCCGGGCGGACGCTCTACCATTAGACCACGGAGGCGGTCTAAGTGCTTTAGAACTAGAATCAAAGGTATTTCTTCCTTCAGTAAGTTTATAATAGTTTCCTAGTGGAAATATGAATACATGCCACTTTCTATAGATAGCAACTTCTTTTATTCTTTGTCACGACGTTTCAGAGCTACCTCTTGCTCCTTCTTCTGGTGAAGACTCCATATTTATGTCTAATGAAGTCTTTGATGGGCATTTAGAAGTTGAATATCAATACATGACTCTTTTTAATGGATAACAAGGAGCAAGAAGTAAAAAGTGCCATGTATTCTCCCAACTTCTAAAAAACCGACCAAAGACTTCACTGGAAATATGAATTCCATCCATATCACTCAGTACCACGCACCCAATATGACACGAAAAGTACACATGTTTTTCTGTGGGAAGATGGGAAATATCTCCATCCACACAGAGGGACCGCAATTTAACCTCAAAATATAATTCAATAAACCTTGTCACATTTTTTGTTGATGAAACTCTTATTTCTACACCATGGTGATTGTTTTGACCAAACTAATTTAATTTGTTTCAGAAAAAATGGACACAAAAAATTTGTCCTCAGATTATAGTAAAATAAATAATCTGTGCGCCGGGCACGCTAGATGTCATGTGTTGTGTTGTGAATTTATTTTAATCTTTTTAATCTTTTTAATCATTCGTATCCTCCTTTCAGAGAAAAAAAAACTCCCATCCACTCCACAGTGATGACAGGCCAGCCTCTATTGGTCGTAAGCAGCGACTTATGGGTTCGGTGGTCATCCTTGGTCACTCGCCAATTCAACGGCGTGGGAGTTGCTCATAATATCAATCACTGGTTTATCTGGTCCATATTCGATCATTTACAAGCCTCCGTCATATAGCAAAACAATTCAGAGTTAACAGATTTTTGGCCAATGACATTCTGGTCAACGTATGCTACCAGGTTACCATGACATGAATAATGTTTCAAGAAGAAACGAGGTGAGACATCTTGTTGATAGATGTTACAACTCGCTCTTGACATATATCCCATTTATACTAACCATTTGTGACAACCAAAAACTAGGTCGTTTCTAAAGCTGTGTCATTCCAAAAAACATGTGTTATTCGCTCGACCAGGATAACCTAATTCTGCGCGTCGTCGTGGGTGTGACTTGGACGGCCAATCAGGTGCTAGTTACACATCTACCAAGGTCAAAAACATTATCTTGTTATGTCGAGAAGTTGAAAAACAACTTCTCCCACAAGATAAGCTGAAGAACGTTCGTGTGTATACCAAGCTTGCACATAATGTCGGTCTGCTACACATTAATATATTACAGTAAAGTACGGTTATAACGAACTCAAAAGGACTACTTATTTTAGTTCGTTATAACCGTAGTTCGTTATAAGCATATATACAGCATAACTAAAGCAAATAGTGAGTAAATGAACCAAAAGTAAGTTCGTTATATCCGTCAGTTCGTTATAAGCGTGTTCGTTATAACCGTAGTTTACTGTACCACACTTCAATGTTTTGTAAAGAAGGGCCACGAATGACCCACTGACTTTAGTACGTAACTTGACAGTCACTTTTGAATTACTGCAGAACAAATTATTCATTCGGTCACAAAGCCGTTCAATTTATATCTCCCCCCGACATATAATGACGGGGGGATATAGCCATCAGTATGTCCGTCTGTCCGTTCGTCCGTCTGTCTGTCCGTCTGTAATCATTGTTTGTCCGGAGCATACTTCCTAAACCCTATAACCTAGCTTCACAAAACTTGGTACACTTAACAATCAGGCTCAGTAGAAGAGCACTACCCTCAAATGTTTTTCAAAACAAATACATGCTCTTCCACCAAGAATGTCAAAATGGTCCAAAATGACGTATTTGGTCAAATTACTCTAACATAATAACTCTTCCTGTCATATTCATATAACAGAAGGGGGGCACGGGTGGCCCAGTCGTCTAAGGCGCCTCGATTCGCTGTGCAGAGTTGCGTCCCTTGGGCACGCCAGAAACCTATGATTGTGGGTTCGAATCCCGGTTCGCCCCGATTATGTTTCTATGTTTGTCAGCACCATACCCGTGCTCGTGGATTTCACCGAAGTGGTAAACGTCTGAGACCTGCATCACTTCGGGCTTTCCTCCCACATTAAGCTGACAAGCCGCGATATAACTGTAATATTGTTAAAAGCGGCGTTAAACCCAACTCACTCACTCACTCACTCATATAACAGAAAGACAAAGCAGTATCAAAATATATATGTTATTGATGAGACGTTGCAAAAACATACTCCCATTTGACGAAAAATAATAAGTTAGTCATATCGACGCTCGTGAAAAGTAGCTGATTGTCATTCCGCTCAGATCAATGTAAATACAGTGTCTGAATTGCCAATATCACTGATATCTTAACAAAATGTAATGTATGTGCATATCCACGACACACAATACTGAAAATGTGTTGAGTGGACAAGTCACGTGCGTTATTAAAACGTGGATTGTTTTTCAAGTGAGTGAGTGAGTTGGGTTTAACGCCGCTTTTAACAGTATTCCAGTTGTATCACGGCGTGTCAGCTTAATGTGGGAGGAAAGCCCAAAGTGATGCAGGTCGCATTTTTACATTTTTAGCGGAATATGTTTTCTAGTCATGCAACCTCTAAAGCTTAACACAAAACAACTGTTGGACTGTATGACTTATTCAAAATTCTTTAAAAAGCATAGTCTGGAATGGAAGTCGCAAGTTTGAAACTGATACCGCAAAGTTCACGGGCAGATGACCACGGAGTACGCTGAACACTGTGTCAGATTAACGAGAGTGATTAATGAGTGATTTCGGTAATTAGTTGCAAATTTGTCGGAGTCGGAGTGCGAGACTGTCGGATTAACGGGTCTAAATAGCACTGATTTAATCGGTTCCCATCATTAATGTCGGATTAAGCCGATAGACGGATTAACGAGTGTCGGATTAACGAGACTTGACTGCATATTGTGGGGAACGAGCCTGTTTGCGGTGTGACAACATTAACCCATTTACCACTAGGGCACCCAACACCCGTAACATTTTTTAATATTCGTGAAAACATGAATACCAGACACAATGTCGCGGTTAACATACTGGCAACTTTGAATAAAATATTCATTGGAGCTGTGAGTGTATTCCGACATTACATTTGTAATTTATTGGCTACCTATTTAGTGAATGCGTTGACGAAGATTTCTGAAATGGTTCATTTACAAGCAATGCTCTAGGCTTCTTCATGTTCATCAAAGACCAATGGAGACCCGGGTTAGAATAGGTCCCCAGGACACTGTTGCCTTTAACCCTATGGAGACCCGGGGTAGAATATGTTCCTAAGACATTGTTTCTCTTTAAACAGATGGAACCAGGTTAGAATAGGTCCGTAAGACACTGTTTGCTTATTACCCATGAAGACCCGGCGTAGAATATGTCCTCAGGACACTGTTGCTTGTTAAACTATGGATGCCCGAGTTAGAATAGGTCCCCCAGACACTGTTGCCTTTAACCCTATGGAGACCCCGGGTAGAATATGTCCCTAACACATTGTTTCTCTTTTAACAGATGGGAACCAGGTTAGAATAGGTCCGTAAGACACTGTTTGCTTATTACCCATGAAGACCCGGCGTAGAATATATCCTCAGGACACCGTTGCTTGTTAAACCATGGATGCCAGGGTTAGAATAGGTCCCTAAGACACCGTTTGCTTGTTTCCCCATGGAGATTTGGTTTAGAATAGGTCTCCAGGACACGGTTTCTTACAGTGGACACTCGGGATTAAATAGGTCCTCGGGATACTGTTACTTGTTACCCCATGGAAACCCGGATTAGAATAGGTCACCCGGACATTATAGATTTTTAAACCTTTGGGATCCGTGTTGAAATATGTCCCCAGGACATTGTTGCTTTTTACCACAAGGAGACCCGGGTTAGAATATGTCCCCAGGACACTGTCGCTTGTTACCCATGGGACCCGGGTTAGAATAGGTCCCCAGGATACTGTCGCTTGTTACCCCATGGGACCCTGGTTAGAATAGGTCCCAAGGACACTGTCGCTTGTTACCCCATGGGACTCGGGTTAGAATAGGTCCCAAGGACACTGTCGCTTGTTACCCATGGAGATCCAGTTAGAATAGGTCCCCAGGACACTGTCGCTTGTTATCCCATTGGACCCGGGTTAGAGTAGGTCCCCAGGACACTGTCGCTTGTTACCCCATGGGACCCGGGTTAGAATAGGTCCGCAGGACACTGTCGCTTGTTACCCCATGGGACTCGGGTTAGAATAGGTCCCATGGACACTGTCGCTTGTTACCTATGGAGATCCAGTTAGAATAGGTCCCAAGGACACTGTCGCTTGCTACCCTTGGAGATCAAATTAGAATAGGTCCCAAGGACACTGTCGCTTGTTACCCCTTGGAGATCCAGTTAGAATAGGTCCCAAGGACACTGTCGCTTGTACCCCATGGGACCCGGGTTAGAATAGGTCCCCAGGACACAGTCGCTCGTTATCCCATGGGACCCGGGTTAGAATAGGTCCCCAGGACACTGCCGCTTGTTGTATGAGGTAACTAAAACGGGTCGGGTGACGTAAATATTTTATTGCAAATATTTTAGTGAGGATGAATACAACGTTACACTACACTCTCAATAATACTCTGGTCAAAGACACCGCCTTTTTAAACAATTGCATTCAAGTTCTATGTGGTTTCATGTCCTTTTATCAAGTTGTAAAGGTTAAGTAAATTTTGTCACGCCCTGAAATAACATTAAAAGATAATGTTCAAATGTTAAATAGTTCAAAACAACGAGATGGCAGTTTGTATATACCTGTCTAATATTTACTAAATTGTAGACTAGTTTCTCTATCATTATTTAAGTTAAACTTACTTTCATTGCATTTTAAGTAAAATAGCCTCTTATGGTTCCGTAGGGAGGGGCTCAATATTTTAATGTAACCTTTTTATTTTCTTATCATATATTGAGGTGATACTTTAATTAAATGCATATCTGTCTGGTTGGGTGTAAATGTTCCCTGGTGGCGGTGTACGTTACTCATAGCATCAACTTATAATAACTATACTGGAATTAATATATCTAGACTCGTTTATTTGCACAGTGAGAAATCTCGTGGTCAGTGCGACGTAAAACAATAACCAACCAATTGTTTTGTAGGATTTTGTAGGATTATATTAACCACCTTCACAGCAGCGCATAAATTCACCTTTCAAACACCAACACTATAACTGAATTTACAAAAAGATTCTTCCAAATAACCGACATCAAAGTTTTCTCAAAATATTCACACGTGCATGTAACTGGCGACTTTATAGAAGAGTTCGTACGTTAATTACCTACAGCATCAACAGTAGCAGCCCTGTCGCCATCAAACCTTTTCTCACAATTGCAATACTCTATACGTTGCTATTTGTGCATGTAGATTTATTCCGCAGTCTGTCAGATTTATCCCGATTCAACATACAATTATAGAGAGAAAGCAATAAATCATCTCTTACCAGTGTTAATATAGAGGCATATGGGGCATAATGTCAACATAAACTCCATAATATTCCAGGCACATGATAACGGGAACAATAGGCGCGGGCTTCCCACCTTGTGTCCATAACAGAATAGACTTTTAAAATCCCATTGTTAAACGAAAATATTCTCTTGAACAGGGCCCTGTTTTTTTTTGTTTCTGCCTCTAGAAATATAACACATTAAGAACTACGTGTAGACATATTACATAACATTTTATAAAAAATATGAAACGTTCGTTCATATCTAAATCAAATGAAACAATTGAATATACGATGCTGATAATAAAGGGCTTATCACGTATCCTACCTTAAAGGCGCCGGCTATTCGCCATGCAGTGCTTCCCCAGGTGAACCTTGACAACCGATCCCGGGAGTCACTTATCTGTAGCCACCTGTCAACACACAGCACGTGATCAGTGTCTAACGTGTCAAAACAATATATTTTACAGGTGCTCTTGCTTCAGCAGTGGCAAACATACGGTGATATATTGGTCTCTGTACAGGCCTAAGCCTCTGTCGTAGGTTAACATTTAGTCCCAGAAAAAAAAGTTGTCTTATCTAATAATATTATGTCTACAAAATATAGAATAAAAAATACAAATGGAACCCAGAACAATGCCTAATTTCAGACTTACCTAATCTTCTAGACTTGAGTTGGACTCCTTTTTTAATTTATTCTCCTGGGTCTGGGAGACAGACTACCGCTGTTGTTTTTTCGTTAGAATGACAAACGAAATATCCGTTAGTTTGCTTAGACTGAGGCTTAATCTCTGCAAATGTACATACAGCTGTAAAGTTAACTACGGTTATAACGAACTCAAAGTGACCTCTAACTTTAGTTTGTTATAACCGTAGTTCGTTATAAGCATACATACTGCAATAACTATAGCAAATAGTCGGGACAAATAAATCAGTTCGTTATATCCGTCAGTTCGTAATAAGCGTGTTCGTTATAAACGTACTTTACTGTATTTTGATTGAAACAAGCAATTACATTTAAAATGAAAAGGAGCCCAAGTGAGATGACGCTGTAGGAAATCTAGACTTGCTTCATTTAGGGCTATGGCATTACAGTAGGGGCTGGGCGGCCTCCTTCTTAACCTCCCATTATATCACAATCTAACGGTTGAACTATCAACTATTAGACGGGGAACACGGACTAATGCAGCTCATTTTTTAAAGCTTTTAAGTTGAACTGTATTTCGATATTTACTATGGACGTAAGGTCAGAACGAAAAGGTTAGAACGTATATCAAGATGTGACGCGTTCTGTTGTACCAGGTGAGACAGTTCTCGATCTCATGTCACACTTATGTATGCGTATGGCTCACGTCATATTATTGCAGATATAAAGGGCGATATGACAATAAAAGCAATATCATTCCGTTTACTTTTCCTCCCATCGTTTAGCATGATCTTCCGTGACCACTCGTGTCATTCCGGTTCAAGCCGGAAGGTGACTCGTGCCCTTTCGCCCTTTCGTGGAATCAGCTTGGCTCCAGTTTTCCATAAACAGGCAGAGCGACAATTTTTTTTTGGTTGGATACCCGCCTTTGTACCGGATACAATTTGTAAGTATACACGTTTGCCTATTACAGTCGCTTGTGAAGGACATACTAGATTAACGTATCAGTTTCCAAAACGATGTTCGATGCAATTGCCGTCTTTGACTTTACCAAAGCCTACCGTGATCTCTTGTCAGGTGAACAATTGACTTGCCCGTGCATGTGTTTGTGACGGGTGCCACCGGTAGGGGAGGATGCGCTCACCTTTTTACGAACACCTGGTGTCTTCTCTATTTGTATTTACATAAATATAGAGGGTATCGTATAAAGGACTCTGCTCTTATCAGATATTTTTTTATGAATATGGAAATGGTTTTGTTATGTGGTTACGGAAAGGGGTGAGTGGTGACGAGTTTGTCACGTTTATATATATAATTATCAGTGATAAAGTGAGTGAATAAGTTTCAGTTTAAGCCGCTTTTAGTAATATTCCAGCAATATCACGGCCGGGGACACCCGAAATGGGCTTCACACATTGTACCAATGTCGGGAATCGAACCCGGGTCTTCTGCGTGACGAGAGAACGCTTTAGCCACTAGGCTACCCGACGCCCCATCAGTAGTATAGGTCGTTTCGGGGAACGGAGCTAGGAATTAAATGTTTGTGATTTTTGTAAAAGATGACTTTGTAAGGCATAAACCTCAAGGTGTACTATTCTTGTCGAAATGTGATTTCGTTAATAAATAAACCTCTTCTTATCCGTGTCACTCATTCATTTAGTTTGATCGGCGAACCCATGTCGGATCCCTGTAGACATTTGTGTCTTCTAAAAATGGTCCCCAAGATCTTGCGATCGGTAGGCGCCCCCGCAAAGTTTGACACCCTTGCTCCGTAGAATCACCTAAACAAGTACACTGGATAACGTTCACACAGTCCCCTTACATGTACAACATTATTTGCAAACGTGTCAGCAAACCTGACAAGGAGAGGTTTATGAAACACTAAGAAAACTGTTCAGACGGCCGGATGCCATTTGATGCTATGTAGGTGAAGTCGATAGTGTTTCATGGTGAGTTTTCTTTGAAGCCAGAGTTTTTCAGCGATATCAAAGTGTGTCTTCTTTTTGGTGGAGTAAGTTTGATTTAACGCCGCTTTAAACACTATTTCACGGTGTTTGTTTGTTTTTCTGTTGTTGTTTAACGCCACACTCAGCAATATTTCAGCTATATGACGGCGATCTGTTAAATAATCGAGTCAATCCAGCGATTGATATCATGAACATCGATCTGCGCAATTGGGATTCGATGACATGCATCAAGCATAGTTGCCTCTTACCACAAGCATAGTCGCCTCTTACGACAAGCATAGTCGCCTCTTACGACAAGCATAGTCGCCTCTTACGACAAGCATAGTCGCCTCTTATGACAAGCATAGTTGCCTCTTACGACAAGCATAGTTGCCTCTTACCACAAGCATAGTCGCCTCTTACCACAAGCATAGTCGCCTCTTACGACAAGCATAGTCGCCTCTCACGACAAGCATAGTCGCCTCTTACCACAAGCATAGTTGCCTCTTACCACAAGCATAGTCGCCTCTTACGACAAGCATAGTCGCCTCTCACGACAAGCATAGTCGCCTCTTACCACAAGCATAGTCGCCTCTTACCACAAGCATAGTCGCCTCTTACGACAAGCATAGTCGCCTCTCACGACAAGCATAGTCGCCTCTTACCACAAGCATAGTCGCCTCTTACCACAAGCATAGTCGCCTCTTACCACAAGCATAGTCGCCTCTCACGACAAGCATAGTCGCCTCTTACCACAAGCATAGTCGCCTCTTACCACAAGCATAGTCGCCTCTCACGACAAGCATAGTCGCCTCTCACGACAAGCATAGTCGCCTCTTACCACAAGCATAGTCGCCTCTTACGACAAGCATAGTCGCCTCTCACGACAAGCATAGTCTCGTGTTACGCCTCTCATGGGGTTGCTGAAGACCTATAACCCGGATGTTCACAGGTCCTATCCCACGGTGAGTCAACTTTTTGCACTCAAGGAAGAAAGCCTGAAGCGATACAAATCGTTGACGTCTTGTGGATGGCCTTCTTCTTTATAGTATATGCCGTCTCTTCACATACTTCACATGCTCGGAGTCAGTATACTGTGTCTGAGTGGGGTATTGATGTTAAACTGCGGCATGGTATCTCAGTGAGCTAGCACTATAAATACTAGTACAAACAGCCTCACAAACACAAACACACACACGTACTTGCACGTCGCTATAATTTATAAGTGCAATAATCTTGAATCCCATTTCATCTCACCTCGCCTATACTTTTTACGAATCTGCCATCTTTGTAACATCACTGACACAATCTAACAGCGGGTAAGGCAGTATCTAGTGTACTCCCAGTGAAGTTGACAGTCGGATACTAATCTCGTCATTTCATCCTATAATAGTTGTCTCCATACCTGAGGGTGAAAAATCACGCCTAAAAAAATCAAGAGGACTTGGAGACTCCATATGCAAAACTACAAACGTAGTATCTTCACTAGAACTACTGTCATATTTGTTATGCGTATAAATGACGCCATAGATGTTCTCAAACCATCTCTCTTATCGTCTTTTCCGTTTCTGACGTCACTTCCGGTCATGTTTAACCGTCCGATTTTGATGTCACTCTCCTGTCTATGGCGTCACTTCCAGTGACTTCCGGTTATGACGACACTTCATAAGTGAGTCACTACCGGTTCTGGCGTAACTTCCGGTCACTTACAGACCATGACGTTTCTTCCGATTCTGGCACCACTTTCAGTCTTGACCTACCGTGACGTCATTTCCGGTTCATCTGTATCTGCGAAGCCTGTGCTGAATGGTTGGGAAGCTGCCTTTTGAGACGGCAGATGCGGACCAAGGGGGCAGTCACAGTTCCCGAGACCGTAGAATATTGCCATATTTCTAGGCAGTTTACGTGAAGGTTCTTTTCGGAAGCGTTCCAAAGACCTTAAACATTGACTGTCCATATGGACGCCTACCAGGTACCCATTCACTGCTGGTTGATCAGAAGCATATTACGAATAAGGTCGCTTGTCAAAGGTGTAACATGTGTTCAATGATGACCTTGTCATTACAGAACTAGGCCACGTGGCCGACCACAGCAAACGCCAGCGATAAAGCAGGTGATTTGCACAAATATCCATTGCGTGCTGGGGAAGTCGGGTAGCCTAGTGGTTAAAGCGTTCGCTCGTCACGCCGAAGACCCGGGTTCGATTCCCGACATGGGTACAATGTGTGAAGCCCATTTCTGGTGTCCCCCGCCGTGATATTGCTGGAATGTTGCTTAAAGTGGCGTAAAACCATACTCACTCACTCACCCATTGCGTGCTCAGTCCTTGACACGTGCTGAGGGCAAAGTGACTTGGTGTTAGGCGTACAGACAAATCTGAAGAAAATCCTCATCAAGTACTTATTTAGTGAAAGCAGGGGAAGACGGCCGTCAGTTTGTTTAAAGAGAGTCGGAAGCCTGGTTAAGAATTCAATTTAAGCAACTCGGCCACAAGACAGGGATCTGAGGTAATAAGGTCTGCGTTCTTATAGTGTGGGCACGGGTGGCCCAGTCGTCTGAGGTGCTGCAATTCGCTGTGCAGAGTTGCGTCCCTTAGGCACGCCAGAAACCTATGATTGTGGGTTCGAATCCCGGTTCGCCCGGCTTATGTTTCTAGGTTTGTCAGCACCATACCCGTGCTCGATCGTTTCACCGAAGTGGTAAACGTCTGAGACCTGCATCAGTTCTGGCTTGTCCCCCACATCAAGCTCACACACCGTGGTGTAACTGGAATACTGTTGAAAGCGACGTTAAGGCTTTAAAACAAATAATTTTCCTGATGCTGATTTCTGTGTAATAGACTGAGTGAGTATGGTTTTACGCCGCTTTGAGCAATATTCCAACAATATCACGGCGGGGGACACCCGAAATGGGCTTCACACATTGTACCCATGTCGGGAATCGAACCCGGGTCTTCGGCGTGACGAGCAAACACTTTAACCACTAAGCTACCCGACTGCCCCTCTGTGGAATAGAGCTGGCTAGACTTGTTTTTATTTAAATCTAGATTGGTTTTGTTTTCATAAAAAACAACAACATATTTACACGCAATCGTCATACAGCTGGAATATTGCTGAGTGCGGCGTTAAACAACAAACAAACATACCTTTAACATAGGGAGGTACGCTTCATGGAAACAACACAAAGTCCGAGGCTCTTTTTCGGCTAAACTACCCTAGCCGTTCATTCCGACCAACCAGCCTAATGATGAGGAGACAAGGGGGAATAACACCTTAGTCAGCAACATTGCAGCATGTCACGACGTCCTGTACAGTAATCTGATCAGGAATAAACAAAACAGCGGTCGGTGACATCCAGGTCAACGCATGAGCCTGGTAAATGATCCGCCGATTGCGAACGGCTACAATTAGCAGCATATGCAATATGCACATTGCAAGCACAAACGAAAAGAAAAACATCGTGCAGATATACTATTTAAAGTTGTATAAGGGCATGACCCCATTAGGTCGGAACTTGAAATCAGGACAAGAGTTGTTATTTGGATGTAATGGTCGCGGATGTGGAGGTACTGGTGAACTGCAGAAAGTGAGCTGAACTCCTGTTAGGGAACCCAATGCAGCAACCGCTGCCCTTCAAATACCGTTGCCAAGCAACCCATGTTGCTATGCAACTAGCGCTGCCGGGTTAGTGCTATTGACAAATTTTGGGCTGTAGAGTGGACACTATACCATCCGGAGTGAAGCAGAATGGATAAAATTGGTTCCTGCTGTAGACGGGCAACCCTACCCTCTATGATATATAATTTGGGACGTATCAAGATGCCAAATGTAACTTGTAAACCGCCCACCAGCACTCCGCCACCAGCATCGAGTTGCTTCCCCAACTCCCACGCTTCACCATTCGTGCTGATGTACATCCATGTGTTATCCTGTAGGGAAATATTTCCTCCAAGCATACTGCGGACATGGAGCTGCGAAAGTTTTTTACAAAGATGTCACGTCCGGCTGGTTATAAATGAACCTACCGTGAAGATCCGGGGTAGAATAGATCTTCAGCAGCCCAGGCTTGCCGTAATCACGACTATGTTTGTCGTAAAAGGCGACTAACGGGATCTTGTGGTGAGGTGCGCTGACATGGTTGAAGATTGGGTGGGACCCCCCTCCCCCCTACTTTTTATGCACATATACATTTACAATATGCATACAGATTTCACTAATTTACAAGCATAAAGAAATACAAAGTTCAATCATTAGGAACAAAACCTTATCGTCTAGCACAGTTTGCGCACTGACGTCACACAATAAAAGTTCTATTATATAATTAAGAGTTACAGCTTGACCTGTCCGTCCTTTGTAAAGGTGTTCGTCATTTTTAATTAAGGATTGCTGAATAACGCCCCAAGCGACAGGCCATCTGTCATGCAGATGTCAGCTTCGTTACAGATAGATAAGCATAAATATCAATCAGGTAAAGTCAATTTATTCATGTCCATTCAAATGAAATTGTGTAATAAGTATTGCTTAATATATTGTCCAATCAGAATGTAGTGCGTTCTTCAGTAAATGCATTCACTGTCATGTACAAAACTATATAATTGCACTGTGTTTAGAGAGAAGAGATACGTCCGGACAGGCACTGGACACACGTGACTCGACTCCGGACTCCCGTCACACTCTTGGTCGACGCCTACCAGTGTCTGCAATAAAGGCTCTAAATACCATAAGACTTATGTCCGATCCCATATGGTCAGGGGTGGGCACGGGTGGCCCAGTCGTCTAAGGCGCCTCGATTCGTTGTGCAGAGTTGCGTCCCTTGGGCACGCCAGAAACCTATGATTGTGGGTTCGAATCCCGGTTCGCCCCGATTATGTTTCTAGATTTGTCAGCACCATACCCGTGCTCGTGTGTCTCACCGAAGTGGTAAACGTGTAAGACCTGCATCACTTCGGGCTTTCTTCCCACATTAAGCTGACACACCGCGATATAACTGGAATGCTGTTAAAATCGGCGTTCAACACCAACTCACTCACTCACCCCATATGGTCAGTCGGCGACCTTGTTACGCCATTACTTCCTTAAATACACTTAGGATAAGTAGGTGGCATAAGTAACACTATGGATCAAAGAGCGTTGAAATACCAACCATGTACGGTACTCGGTGCAAATCCGGTTGTTGTTGTTTGTTTATTGTTTTACGCCGCACTCAGCAATATTCCAGCTATATGACGGCGGTCTGTATATAATCGAGTCTGGACCAGACAATCCAGTGCTTGACATCATGAGCATCAGTCAACGCAATTGGAATCGATGACATGCATCAACCAAGTCAGCGAGGCTGACCACCCGATCCCGTTAGTCGCCTTTTACGACAAGCATAGTAGCCTTTTACGGCAAGCATGGGTTGCTGAAGACCTGCTCTACCCCGGATCTTCACGGGTCCGGAAACTGACAGGTGTGCGATGAAATATTCCAGGTGAGTGATCGGAACCACGACGACAAGCCTGACACAAAGGTATTTAGTTTTCAGCACTAGAGGATGTTGACAAAGCTCCCTGCTAAATATAACTGCTCTTTACCCGGATTATAACCACATGATCAAAACTCAATGATGATGTCTGTGGCTTAAAAAGGGAATATCATTTGAAAAGTGCACTTTGCTTTTTCGTGTGTCATTACTGTAAGTTATATTCCTTATCGGCGGAATGGTTTATTTTCACTTTATAAGTATTAGCACGCACGCAGCAATCTTCGTCGCGATATGGGGGGCACGGGTGGCCCAGTCGTCTAAGGCGCCGCGATTCGCTGTGCAGAGTTGCGTCCCTTGGGCACGCCAGAAATCTATGATTGTGGGTTCGAATCCCAGTTCGCACCGATTATGTTTCTAGGTTTGTCAGCACCATACACGTGCTCGTGGGTTTCACCGAAGTGGTAAACGTCTGTGACCTGCATCACTTCGGGCTTTCCTCCCACATTAAGCTGACACGCCGTGATATAACTGGAATACTGTTAAAAGCGGCGTTAAACCAAACTCACTCACTCACTCGTCGCGATATGTGATTCTATTTCAAGTGGCGGGGACTATAGCAACCAATGCTTGTGTGCCAGGTGACCATATAGATGGATGGTTGGACACAGTTACTTCACTGGATTGTCCATTCAAAACCGGATTATTTGCAGATCGATCTTATATAGCTTGAATGATGCTGACATATTTCAAACAATAAACAAAATTTAGTATTCTTCTCCTGATTCTCCACTGGGCCTACACTGAGCAGCACTATAGACCCAAGACGCACGATTGTCCAGAAGTGTATCAGTTTCTTCTTCTACTTCTTCTCCTTCTTCTCCAGGAAGACATGACTGTATCTTAAATTATGAGAAGACATTCTCAGGTGCTTGAATCCTTTCAAGGATTCACATGAATAACAGAGTGAAAAGCATATACCTTCTGAAATATTTAAACGTTATTTACGAGATCTATGAGCTTGGTGGCATTCAAGAATCAACAAGAAATATACCTAGAAAATATATAGAAAGGTGACTCACAGCAAAACCAAACTCAGATAACATAAACAAAGCTAAATAACAACATTCTCAACTGATTGAATCCTTTCAAGGATCCCAAAGTTGTTTTGTGAACTACCTCTGCGAAACATGCTATTTCTATGTGGGTGACAAGGCAAGTCTATTGTTCATCCGAAAAGAAAACCATGGGGGCGTATGGTACAAGTCAAAATAGGGAACTGCATCTGACATCATTCTTGTCGCTGATGCGTCAAACTTGGAAATGTCCTCCACATGTCTGTTCTCACGCCTTGAGTGTAAACTTGATCAAACAACTTCTGGGCAAGAGTCGTATGGCGCTCTTTGAAATCGTGGTAGAAAGAGCATGCTCGATTGTATCTCAAAGGTTGTGAAATGTAGACATTAATGGGTGGAACTGCAGGAATATTGCTCGACATAAAGGGAAAGATGACCATTGTAAAGTTGAAGTCTCTCTTGTTGTACAGTCTTGTGGAGAGTGTTTTGTCACTCTGGATCTTTATGCATTGATCTAAATATGAAACAGATGAGGCGGTCACGCTGGTCTCCTTTATTTCGGTTAGCCTAGTTGATTAAGGGTTAGCTCGTCACGCCGAAGACTCGGGTTCGATTTTCGACATGGGTACAATGTGTGAAGCCCATTTCTGGTGTCCCCCGCCGTGATATTGCTGGAATATTGCTAAAAGCGGCGAATAACCATACTCACTCACTATTGAACAATATCAGATCATTGATTTACCTGACGCTTAATTTATACATCTCGGCCAAATTACCTTGTTTTGACTTTGCCAGCCCGAGCGGACATTTCGATTCATATGCATAATGAAACTTATTAGCAAGAAGGGGAGCACAATTTGTGCCCGTGGGATTGCCTACTTCTGTCTAAATGTCTTACATAGATGTCCAGCATTTCACATGTTTTCTCAGTAAACCACAGATGGCATTTGCTTTCATTTTTGATAATTGTCCTGCGCCTCTGAAGATAGATACCGTATTCGACGTAATAAGCGCCCCGCTCTAATAAGCGCCAACGGCGATATTTGCTAATATATTGGCTTGTGAACAATACCAATTAGCACCCCTTCCAATAGATCAATATGCACAACACTTATTTATTCGCGTATTATACACACTCGTGTGTTACATGCACTCTTAATTATGGACAATTAAATTCTGGAAAAATGTATATCTCGTATATAAACATTTCGGACTGTCAGCTGAAACCACGAAATTTATCTTTTAACTCTCTCATTTTCACCAAAATAATATTCTAATAAGAGTCCACCATTTTTAATTTTGAGAGCGCCCTGGGCGCTTATTACGTCGAATACGGTATGTATCTCTATCGTCGGTCACCACGTTTTTTAACAAAAAACCTATGGGTCAAGGGATGAAGATTTTCCTTAAGTTTGTCATGTTGGATAGTGATGTACATTTGCAAAATCAAATGTTTGGACAGAATTTGAACCTGTTTCTTTTCTAAGATTGTAAAAATTCAAGCAAATCCTTTGAGTTTTTGAGAATGCACATGGTGCTAATTCCACTGTCCCAAATACTTTCAAAGAAAGTTATTCCTTGATTGTATTAAGGATTATGGTTAATCGTTGAGACAGGGATTTGGTAGTACATTTGCTGGACCCAGCAATATCTCTCTCTTTGTACGGTACGGATTTTTAAAGAGCTTTGGTTGGTTGGTTTGTTGTTTAACGCCGCACTCAGCAATATTCCAGCTATATGGCGGCGGTCTGTAAATAATCGGGTCTGGACCAGACAATCCAGTGATTGATATCATGAGCATCGATCAACGCAATTAGGATCAACCAAGTCAGCGAGCCTGACCACCCGATCCCTTAGTCGCCTTTTACGACAAGCATAGATGTTTTAGAGTCAAGCTAAATGTTGATAGTACTGATACATGGTTTTGGCATATTTCTACTTAGTTAGCATACTGACCTTATATGTGGCATTATTTGAAATGTCATTTATACCAAGTTCTTTGATCAAACAAGTAATTTACTGATGCCGACATATAATGGTTATATTATTTTAGGCCTTGTCAGTCGGAACAACTTTAAACTTTTCATATAGGGCAGCCGAACTTTGGATGACAACTGGCAAGGACAGAAAGGATTTATTCCAATTCTGTTTCCTTTTTTCAGTTTGAGCATTCTATAAATTAACCCACTGACGAAATCCACTCTGAAAGACATTCAACACAGGTTCTCTTTTATTGGCCTATGCTTCCACAGCACCCATCATGATTGTAAAGTTGTGATCCTATTTTGTGGGAGGCTGTTCACGATATTTTGGTCATATAATGGTTATATTATTTTAGGCCTTGTCAGTCGGAACAACTTTAAACTTTTCATGTAGGGCAGCCGAACTTTGGATGACAACTGGCAAGGACAGAAAGGATTTATTCCAATTCTGTTTCCTTTTTTCAGTTTGAGCATTCTATAAATTCACCCACTGACGTAATTCACTCCGAAAGACATTCAACAGGTTCCTCTTCTCTTTTTGGCCTATTTATTGTCCTATGCTTCAACAACACCCATCATGATTGTAAAGTTGTGATCCTATTTTGCAGGAGGCTGTTCACGGTATTTGGGTCTATATTTGAATAACTCACGAAGGTCGTTATTGCCCACATTAAAGAAGTCACCTGTGATTATATGACCTTCTGGTCGGTAGCAGCATGCTGAGTCTTGGAGGTCACAAGTTGTGGAATGTACATCATGAGCTGCAAAGTCCACGTTCTGCAACACATTCCTATATGTGACCAACCTAGATTAGTGTTTTGTCGTTTGGACTACTGTAACAGGTATCTCTGGTGATCAACTGACGAGGCTCCGGAAAATTCAAAATACGACCGTAAGCATAGCTTCAGACTAAAATGTGATCGCTTATTAAACCCATTCTGCGATTTTTGCACAAGCAACAGGTTCGTGAACGTATGGACTTAAAAAACCTGTCTCTTATTAATCTGTCAGATATTTAAATCTGAGTGTTCCTGCATATCTTCAAGAACTGACTTCAAAAGAGTTCCTCAGAGACCAATCTGTTCAGTTGATGAACTTTCCCTTGATGCTCTGGTACATAAACTAAAAACATTTAGTTCAAAATCTTTTAGTTCATAAGGTGCATCTCTGTGGAATTCTTTTCCGCTCACCCCCACAACTGCTCTCTTTCTGCTTTAACTCTGAACCGAAAACAACGCTACTGACTTTCTGACTCTTCCTGTATGTGAGTAGAACATGTCATCTGCGGAATATAGCTCTCTATATATGGCTTTTTTAACATTATAATATGCATAGACAAGTATGAACGGCTTGATTTGTGAGTAACAGTAAAGACAAGATATTGTGTGTATGAGTGAGTGAGTGAGTTGGGTTTAACGCTGCTTTTAACAGTATTCCAGTTATATCGCGGTGTCAGCTTAATGTGGGAGGAAAGCCCGAAGTGATGCAGGTCTCAGACGTTTACCACTTCGTTGAAACCCACGAGCACGGGTATGGTGCTGACAAACCTAGAAACATAATCGTGGCGAACTGGGATTCGAACCTACAATCATAGGTTTCTGGCGTGCCCAAGGGACGCAACTCTGCACAGCGAATCGAGGCGCCTTAGACGACTGGGCCACCCGTGCCCCTGTGTATGACTTCTTTTATTCTATTATGATGTGATTATATTTATCTTTATATGTCGTGTATAGATCTTTATACCCATGTCATGGAAGAGTGAAGTAAGACAGCTCAGTACAGACTTATACTCGTCTAATAAGGATCATCTACCACCAAGTCAGACCGAAACTCAGCCATCCCAAAACCACATCAACTGCCATAATCACAATATCATGTGGGACAGTGTACAAAACCTATCAAACAATCTTCATGACTTTACCAAAACTAAAACTAGAAGAAACAGTCAAAATCCGACAAAAAAAAGTCCTTAATCAACTGAGATCAAGGATACCACATTCCATCTGCCTACAATAAATAATAATTGATAATTGATAAAACAATAGAACACTCCAACTATCATCTCTAATTAGTTGGCTTCTTTCTGTCATATCAATCTACCATTATCCTTTGTTGCTGATCGGGGCTAGAATAGGTCTTCAGCAACCCATGCTTGCCGTAAAAGGCGACTATGTTTGTCGTAAAAGGTGACTCACAGGATCGGGAGTCAGACTTGCTGACTTGGTTGATACATGTCATCGATGCCAATTGTGTGGATCGATGCTCATGATATTAACCACAGGATTGTCTGGTCCAGACACGATTATTTACAGACCTTCGTCATCTATCTGGAATATTGCTGAGTGGGGCGTTAAACAACAAACCAACCAACGTTGCATCATAACAGAATAAAGAAGTTATCGTTGATAATATGTCTTGTCTAACCATAGACAAGCATTTCAATAACTATTCTAAAATACTATTGAAAAATTATTGTCAGAGGTTTCAAATCACAATAAAATATGAAACAGGTATTTGACCATATGACCAGGAAGCTAATATTTATAGTAAGTACATGTACTTCTTTTTCAATCATAGTATGTCAGAGCTTGGAAATTAAATATTAAATGTGAATCAGAAAATACTGAGTTGCATTTCCTGTAAGTGTGACAAAGAATCTTGGGCATAAATACCAGCAGTCAGTCCCACACTATGTTTAGCAGTGTCAAATTGACATATAACACTGGAACAGCGTGTTCATCTCCTTCATATGTCAGGACATATGGAAATGCATATTTCTCACAGTAAAACCCATATACATTGTGTAGAAGCAAAACATTCAAGAATCCCTGGACAAATTAGTGTTGACACCAGATGGCGCTGAAATTTGTCAGCACATCTTACTTTTATGCCAATTCACCTATATCTAAAAGCAACAAACTAAACTTTGTCACACATAACATGAAACGTTAAAGCATTTCAATATTTATTTTGCACAATTTATATATAATTGACTCTTTGCTACAATACACAAATATGAAACGTTTATAAACAAATGTATTGTTTGGACAAATGACCCATAGAATACTACAGGTCTGTCATGACTCAATAATATATGGTGTACATTAACACAATGTTAACTGGACAGTGTGATGTCACAACTGGACGGACAGGGCTGGACATATGGAATGAAGACCTTGATTGGACATTGTGGTTGTATCACATTTTGTTTGGACGGTACTGAAGTCTTTCAATGAAGATTGATGGTGGCACAGGCCAGAATTGAAGCCAGAGACAGAAAAGAACATCACAACCAAAGACAGAGACCTTGTCCATATAATGAGTTCTCCACATCGTTTGCAGCTCCATACAATCCTTTGAACCTGTAGTGAGCTGCTTTATGTATATGTGACACAATAAAAGGCTTCTGTCATCATTTATGGACCAAAGCAGGAAGAATCAAAAACATAAAACGTTCTTGACAGCTGACATATTTGGGACATGATGGTCATATTGGGCTCATAATGACACAATGCAAATCACATTTGAGAACAGTGGTGTAAAGATATTAATCTTAGCAAATGAAACATCTCTATCCTATACAAGCGCCATCTTATACAAATGAACTGCTAAGAGCTGCATCCCTTTGGGCTTTCTTCATACAGTATCCTGACATGCAGTGATATAACTCAAATAGTGTTGAAAGCAGCATTCAAATCAACTCACTCATGTTTCAACACAGACCTTATAATTATATCACTGTATCATAGCAACACATTCTACAGTTCACATTGACAAATCTTCACACCACTATTGGACCGTATGTATTTACAATATTATGGAATATATATATATATCTGAAAACAATAACAAACCAACATTGATACACAACATATAATGTCAAGGGTATGCAAGTACCACACAGACTGTATTAATGGATGGCTCCGAGTACGTACAGAGATATACAAAAGTCAATGATGCACAGCTGCTAGGATGATGTGGAATCGGTACAATTTTCATATTTTCACCATTATGAAATAAATAAATAACAGTTTTGGTGGTGATGCACATTTTGGCATGTTACAAAATGCTTCAAAAATCAGATTCAACAAGGGCAAAAGTGAGTGTGGCTCACTAATACCCCCGACCCGTTTAGTGTGTCAGTAGTTTCAAATTGAATAATGGATAGGGTTAGGGTTTGAAAAATTCATAAAAAATGGAAAATTAACTGCACTCCTCCATATGACACAAATTAAATGTACTAAGTTTGAGATGAATCCACTGAATAGTTTAAGAGAAATCGCACTGACAAAGTTTTCGGATGGACAGACTGACGGACGGAACCTTGGTATAATTATATACGCCCGACCTAAAAGGTCGGGGGTATAACAAAAGTTTCAATACGTGTTCAACTTTCCAAAGTCAACTTTCCCTTTATGTAGTGTAATATTTCATCAGCTCCAGCTTTTGGTGTCTACTGAAACTCTTGTGGTACAATCGAGCATGGTTTTTCGACAAGGATTTCATAAGCCCCATACAACTCTTGCTTAAATGGTGTTTGATCAGGTTTACAACATACAAGGTCTCAGCAAAGCTCTCTGGTATATTTCAGGTACATTTCCAAAACTGACGTATCAGTGATCAACATTAAAATTCCCTGTTTTGATTTGTTCCTGTATTTTTTCAGGTGAACGTGAGACCTGCCTTTGCATGTGTTTGTGATGGGTGCCACCTGTGGAACAGGATATGCTCATCTTTTCACGAACACCTGATATCATCACTATTTGATATTGATTCTTAAACACATGCTTATGATGTAGTTGGAATCTTACAGTGGATTCTGCTTTTAGTAGAAATTTCTTATGATCATGGAAATGGATTGTGTTGCTTTTATTTATGTGCATAAGACTTAACAGATTTATGCCATGGTTTCTCAAATATATTTCTTGCAGACAGGCATAACTTATATTGCTTTGTATGAACATTTGGCCAATTTTCTTCCTTTTTCTTCAAAACGAGTTGGATGCTAATGCTTGTTACATATTAACCCTAAGAGTAAAAGCAATACCTACTGAAACATTTTCAGTGTTATTTATTATACCCATTCTGGAGTTAACTGGTATGCATGAATCAAACAAGAAATATATCTAGAAAACATATTGAAAGCAGACTCTGAGAAAACAAACAAAGATCATCAAGTCACAAACAACAAAAGCTAAACAACAGCATCATGGTCATAACAAAAACCACAATTGATGTGTACCACAAAATTAGATCATGTATACAGTGAAACACTGTTAGCTTAGGTTGTAAGTCCTCCAGGGCATCAAATATATCAAGGGTAGACAGAAACAAGAGGATCAACATTATTGACATCCTCTATTATCCAGGGTATAATGTTAGGATAAGTACCTTGGTCCCAATAACCAACATAGCTTTTTGAATTCACAAACTCCATGTCTGTTACCACTAAATTATTACCTCTTACGTGCTTCAAATCTACAACCAATCAAGACCCATAGTTCCTCATTCAAAATTGTGTCCTTGTCCAATCGAGCCCCTGATATATTTAATTCAATTAGAAGAATTTCATAGATGAACCTTAGCTTGAAAAGCCAAGCTGGTATTAACCATTGAAAAAAGATCCTACTTAAACAAAGGCATATTTGTTTCTGAAGTCAAGATGTTAAGACTTAATCTTGCCATATCATTATCATGCAAATGAGTGTACTTTAGTCTAAAGGGCTAATCCTGAAATGCATCTGTCTGTCAATGTTCTGCCAGACCTGTTAGTCTACAATGTTATATGATAGTCCCTGCCAGAGAATTTTGATCATCTGCCGAAAGTGATTTTACTGGACATAAAAGACAAAATAGGGATACAAATCATATGAATGGATTGCTGAAAACCAAAGACACCAGGTGTTCGCGAAAAGGGTACATGTAACGAGGGTGTCACTGTGTATCCGTCACAAAGCTTCCAGTATCATGACCAGGAATGATCACATCCACACAGCATCTTAACAATGTAACTTCACACACATTAATCATAATCCTGAACATAGAATATATTAAATCCACACTTCTAAAGAAACTTGTGACGTACAACTGCTGATGTATGTTCAGCTATAATCCCAGGAAGTAGATGTCTTCACAGGCTCAGCCTTCTCAGGTTCAAGTCATATATTATGACATCCACACACAAGAGACTCAGACACGCTTTGTTGGACATGTGACTGATGTAACACATGGGGTGCGTTGCAAAGCTCAAAGCCCTAACAGTGCGTTACCTTTCAGCCGCTTGAAAGCTAAACAATCGTTGGCCGAGGTGGCTTTGTTCTCAAACCAAAATGGTGGCTGAGTTTGACAGCAGAACAAGAAGTTCTTGACTGAATCAACGGGAAATGTGCAAAGGCAGCTACCATCCTCAGTCTGTTCCACATCTACAAAGTAGTCATAAATTTCATCAGCTCGTCATCGAGCCTCTTCTATTAACTTCCTCATTAGAGCAAGGCAACCAAGCGGTAGTTGTTATTTTGGAAGAGTGCGCAAGCGCTTCCAACTGTTGCAGACCCCGGGATGAACAATTAATTTGCTTTCTCCAATCGATTCGTGGCTTGCTTCGCGCACATGGTTTTGAAAGGAGAAAAATGATGCATGTCTTTGATATTTGATTGGCATATTTGAGTATCAAATAACCCACAAGTTACTGTCACCAATACAGCAATCATCAAGTTGTCACAGGATTACAGGTAGATATAAAAAGTCAATGTAAGAAAGAAACAATTTTACAGAAAAACAAGTTGTTAAACTATTTGACAATGTGAACAGTTTTGTAATAAGCAACTTTTTTATATATTGCAAGTGACAATACATGTTATACAACACTATCAGCAGGAATGAAGACTTGTGAATGAGTGAGTGAGTTTGATTTTACGCCGCTTTTAGCAATATTCCAGCAATATCACGGCAGGGGACACCAGAAATGGGTTTCACACATTGTACCCATGTCGGGAATCGAACCCGGGTCTTTGGCGTGACGAGCGAACGCTTTAACCACTAGGCTACTCGACCGCCCCGCTTGTGAATGAAGACTTGTGAATAGAAGCCACTTAGGTATCCACAATGCAGGAGGATGCAGCTCATAGACACAGATTTTATACAGCATACAATACATAATAGTGACAGATATGCAAATAAAAAACCTGAACCCCCCACCCCCTTACAAAAACACGACCTGTATTAGCAGTCAATATGAGTTTAAAGTAAAGTGACTTTACTGTATCTTTGTGAAACATAGGTGAAGAAAAATAATTCGTTCAATATTCTTTCAATTGAAGTCACACAGTTTACAGAACTACTATTGCAGGATGTGTTTGATACATGTATAGCAACAATTTGAAGCAAAATCACACAAAAGCTTGCTAAACTGTAACAATTTTCGATCCTCAGGAGGATCCTTATGATCTGTGACCAAATACCAATATAGTTTTTATGCGTATCCCATACCATTTGCCTGCAATATTTAACAACATTGAACAATATGGTTATACATATAATATGTAAATATGTTGACCTCCATAACGCTGCTATCAACGTATGTCTAAGTACCAAATAGATTCTGTTCAAAAGCATAATTTCACCATATTGAACTTAGGCATAATACTCTTTTCACTTGCAACAATGGAATTTTTTTAAATCCTTAATTAGAATTCATATCAGCCCAACTTCCGACATAGGAAGAGATTTTCATTCTCTTTTCACTTCCTACAATGGAATACTTCTTTAGAATTCATATATTCCTAATTTCCACCAATAGAAGAGATTTTTATACTCCTTCACTGGAATCAAGATGGATTGGAATTCTTGTGATTGTTTCCCAGAAGTAAGAAGGAATTTATCTCATTTCCGAAAATGGAAGAGATGTTTATTCTCCTTCCGGGAATCAAGATGGATTGGAATTCCTGTGATCACATTTTCCAGACAGCAGAAGAAATCTTTCTGCCTTGATATCACATGATACATGGGTGTTGTCGGGGATGTCGACAGCAACAGTTTCCATGATGACTCGTTCAACAAATAGGTGGGTGTCTTCTATGCATTATCTGTGGAAATGATAACAGACAATATAACCCATGACAGTTTGACATCTAAGATCGGGTAGAAAAGTCAAATCTTGTAAGCATAAAGAAGCGTGGATGTTCAACTGAGCGATCGTACTGCATACTCCTAAATTTACTAAATATCATGTAACAAATGTTATATTTGGTATAACACTTTCTTAGTCAAGTACCATGCTTGCCGTAAAAGGCGACTAACGGGTTCGGGTGGTCAGGCTCGCTGACTTGGTTGATGCATGTCATCGATCCCAATGGCGTGGATTGATGCTCATGATATTAATCACTGGATTGTCTGGTCCAGACTCGATTATTTACAGAACGCCGTCATAAAGCTGGAATATTGCTGAGTGTGGCCTTAAACAACAAACCAACCAACTAGTAAAGTACATATTCTAGAACTTATTTGGGTTGAGTCGCATCCGGGATTCAAAACCACACTGCCAGAGTGAGGTACCTAATAGTCAGAATACAAAGGCAGCGATCTAACCCACTCAGCCACCGAGGCTTCCACAAAAATGAATGTCTGACAACTGGATGGCATAAATCAATCCAAGATCAGTGAATACATTATAGATATGTAAATATGATCTTAATGTGAACCCATATTCTTATATAGGTTGAGAGAATGTTGTTGAATACCACAGATAGTAATGTTCCCACTGTATCATGGCAGCCTCTGAATCACTGAGTCTGGACCAGATGAACCAGTTGTTATTATGCCCAATGCAAAAAGTCATGAAATGGAATCAACCAAGTCATGCAGTAGTCAAGTGTTTGCCTGATCCAATGTTGTCACATCTGAAGACAAACGATTGTGTTGTGGAATCTATTCTTATCCAGGTTGATGAAGGGCTTTACTCTGAACACATGATCTTACCTTCAGTGTAAGCAGTGTCAGACAGAACTAGCTGGAATATTTTTGGGTAGAGGTGTTCCTGTTCTTTCCCCAGCATATCCATGGCCATCCTTGCTCCTTCCTCCATGTTGCCATCTTCATCCTCCTGCAGTGCCTACATGACACAGACACGTACTGGTCATTGTCAAGAAGTATAATACAGACACGTACTGGTCATTGTCAAGATGTATAATACAGACACGTACTGGTCATTGTCAAGAAGTATAATACAGACACGTACTGGTCATTGTCAAGATGTATAATACAGACACGTACTGGTCATTGTCAAGATGTATAATACAGACATACACTGGTCATTGTCAAGATGTATAATATAGAGACACACACTGGTCATTGTCAAGACATATAATACAGACACACACTGGTCATTGTCAAGACGTATAATACAGACACATATGGGTCATTGTCAAGACATATAATACAGACACACACCGGTCATTGTCAAGACGTATAATACACACACACACTGGTCATTGTCAAGAAGCATAACACAGACACACACTGGTCATTTTAAAGAAGTATTATACAGACATACTGGTCATTGTCAAGATGTATAATACGGACACATACTGGTCATTGTCAAGAAGCATAATACAGTCACTCTTGCCATTGTCAAGAAGCATGATACAGACACATACTAGTCATTGTCAAGAAGCACACACTGGTCATTGTCAATACGTACCATACAGACACACACTGGTGATTGTCAAGAAGCATAATACAGAAACACACGGGTCATAGTCAAGAAACATAACAGACACACACTGGTGACTGTCAAGAAGCATAATACAGACACATATTGGTCAGTTTCAAGAAGGATAATACAGACACACCTGTCAAAGTCAAGAAGCATAATACAGACACATAACGGTCATTGTCATGGAGATTAATCTAGCCACATTCTGGTCATTGTCAAGAAGCATAATACGGACCCATACCTGTCACTAACAAGTTGTATAACACACAAACATATTGGTCATTATCAAAGAGCTTAATACAGACACACACCTGTTTTTGACAAGAAGCATACTACATACACACACTGGTCAATGTCAGTGCCTCCAGTGAGGTTATACCTGAACAGCCTTGTAGACCTCAATGAGCTTGTCTCCAAGAGCTGCCTCCAGCTCAGCTCGCTGCTGCTCCAGACGACTGAACAGGTCATCATCGTCATCATCATCATCCCCGAACTGCGTCTCTCCATCACTGTCATCTGGTGATAACAAGGTTTCAACATATGTAGTCATGGCAACTTGTTACACATTATAATATATATAACATTTCATTTCACAAGCTCTTGATGCTGATGAAAATGAAGCTTAAACACATTTGTGGAAGAGCGGAAGGTTGGGGTTCGATCCCCAGCCGCGTCACACCGAAAGATGCTAAAAGATGGTACATGTTGTTACCCTGCCTGGCACTCAGCATTGAGAGGCAAGAACAAGGACTGGTCTTCTCGGAGTTAGTACACTCTATCTAAGTGGGGTATTCATGCTAAACTGCAGCATGGTGTCTTTGTGGGCACTAGCACTATTTGTCCCGACTAGTACAAGCAGCCACACATGTACATGCACATCGCCATAGAAGTGCAATAATCTTGAACACGACATTTAACCCCATTTCACCTCACATCTAACACAGAATCCCCACAGGGCCATAGTATAGGAAGAAAAACAGACTGGGTGTTACTTATTTCCTGGTTTGTTTGCATTCAGTCCACAAAAGTTGTGTTTACAGTTGTTTATGATGGAATCGTGTTTAATCAAGACAAACGAGGGATTGATGAGAACATCAATCATCATTGTTGTGGTACACTGACATACAATCAACAATATCCAGGCCACCAAATCCATTAAGTTGCCTCACATGACAAGAATAGGCTCCTGGTGGCCAAGTCCAACCCAGATTCACCTATGGGTGTGTTCCTGTGTATGAACTGATATTATTGCTGTGCCTCAATACTGATTAGGGGGCCATGGGTGGCCCAGTCGTCTAAGGCGCTGCGATTCAGTGTTCAGGGTTGCGTCCCTTGGGCACGCCAAAAAACAGTGATTGTTGGTTCGAATCATGGTTTGCCCTGATTATGTTTCTAGGTGTGTCAGAACCATACCTGTGCTCGTGGGTTTCACTGGAGTAGTAAACGTTTGAGACCTGCAACATTTAGGGCTTTCCTCCCACATTAAGCTGACACGCCGTGATACAACTAGAATATTGTTCAAAGCGGCGTTAAACCCAACTCACTCACTCTGTACTGATAATGAGAAAGTAAATATACCGGTGTGAAGAATATTAATTATTATACATTTTACATTCATATCATAAAATATTTGATGAAAACAATAGGCATAAGTCAACGCCAGTACTATTTCCTACCAAAGAGATCTGATGTGGAGATTCTGTCATCATCATCATCACCATCAATAAGTCGTTTCAATTCTTCATCATTGTCATCATCATTGTCATCATCATTGTCATCATCATATTTATTTTCCTCCTCCACTTCTTCTTGCTCTCCCTCCGCTCCCTTCCCATCTTCATCTCCTCCCTGACTGTCCTCCCCATCAGGTTGTTCTCCAGCATCTTCAGTGGACAGACTGAACTGGATCTTATTGGAGCCCCCACCTGGAAGCACATCACAACACACATGAAACCAAAAAACTGTACAAGAAACATTATTTGTCCACCCTGAAATTACACTTTAAGAACAGCCTACAACAAACTGTATACTTACTTATTGCCGGAATATTGCTAAAAGCGGCATAACACCATACTCACTCACTTTATTGAACCTTAACATAATGACCAACTACTGAGGCATTCATTGACATACAAGCATATGTTGACTGTTATCTTCATGATGATAATGAGTGTTTGTGAAGGGGGGGTATTGACTAACAAGCATATGTGTCCAGGTATTGGCTCAAATGTCGCTTGTTTGCAATGGGTGAATACATACAAGAACACTCAACATTTTGAATTTGGGATCACATCCTCATTATATTGATATTCTCCACTAAACATTGTGGTTGATTTGTTTGTTTGTTTGTTTGTTTGATGTTTTACGCCACACTCATTAATATTCCAGCTATATGAAGGTGGTGTGTAAATAATCAAGTCTGGACCAGACAATTCAGTGATTGACTTCATGAGCATCAATCCACACAATTGGGATACGATGACAGGCATCAACCAAGTCAGCGAGTCTGACCACCCGATAAGCGACAAGCCTAGTTGCTTCTTTAAATAAGCATGGGTTGCTGAAGACCTAGACGGATCTTCACAGGTCAATGGCAGTTGATGACAATGCTAGATAAACTGCAATAAATCGAACATGTACAAATTCACGTCAAGAAACTGTCCCCGAATGCCTTACTGTCATCATCAATAAGGAGGCTCTGCATCGTAGCTCGGACACTCATAAGGTCATCATCATCATAGTCATCATCATCTTCCTCCTCAACACTGTCTTCAGTCTCCTTTGAGTTCCTAAAATCAGAATTGAAAGAACATAGTCAACAGTATTTTAGTACTAAAATGGCGTGTCAGCCTAATTGTCAGGAAAACCCTAACTGATTCAGTTCTTAGATGAGTACTGGGTACATCCTTTTTAAGGGTTTTGTTATATGTTATCATCATAAGGACTAGTGGGCTAAAACTGTTAGTTTCTAGCGCCTGCAAAGTGTCAACTTATAGACCTTGTACTTTCACAGACGTTGATAGTGCAGTATCACTTGAAAATGTGTTCAAATATCATAGCAGGAAAAATCAAAATATGCTAAAAAACATGTCATATGTAATTCTCAAAGACACTTGTTGTGTATCAAATTTAATATACATAGAGATATGGCTGCATAATGGCCAAAAATGACATTTTCAAAATGGCCACCGTGGCAGACATGTTTGAATTTGTACTGAAATTCCATGAGGACTATTTACAGAGGCCATAGCTGGGATCATTCCCACTAAGTGTCAGCTCCAAAGGGCTTGTAGTTTCAGAGGTAAGGTGAGGTGAAATGGGGTTTAACATCGCGTCCAAGATTTTTGCACTTATATAGCGACGTGCATGTACGTGTGTGTGTGTTTGTGTGGCTGTTTGTACTAGTCCGGACTGATGCTGATTTATAGTGCTAGCTCACTGAGATACCATGCCTCAGTTTAACATGAATACCCCCTCAGACACAGTATACTGACTCCGAGCCGACTAGTCCCTTAGTCCCTTAATGCCGAGCACCAGACAGGGTAACAACAAGTACCATCTTTAAAAGTCTTTTGGTATGACACAGCCGGGGATTGAACCCCGGACCTTCCGCTCTCTGGGTGGACGCTCTACCACTAGACCACAGAGACGGTCTGTAGTTTCAGAGCAGATGTGGGAAATATAAAAGGATGACAGACAGCATGCCACGACATCAGCTTATTTGCCTTTCAGGCAGGTGAGCTAGAATGGTTTTGAATGAATGTGAACACATACACATATTAACTGACCAAACAAAACTTACGCAGGACTTTATATTCCTTGGTTTAAGGACTTACTTGTGAACAATTTTGCTCTGCTGGTGGGAAGAAAAGAGAAATAAAAAGATTCTTCCGACTAATTTTGGTGTTCTTCAAAAGGTTTATAACTAAAATGTGTTCTTTCTCATAAAATAACACTATTGAACTTGTATCAGCAGTATGGATGATAGATTTTATTGTGAAAGTTGGAGTACCCATAATGAACAATCAGTAGCTTAATGTAACAAATGTTATATTTGGGATACACTTTCTTAGTAAAGTACAGTTTCTAGTACTTGTTTTGGCTTGAGTCCCACCCGGGATTCGAACTCACACTGCCATAGTGAGGCACCTAATCGCCAGCACACATAGTCTGCAATCTAACCCACTCAGCCACCTAGGCTTCCACCAAAATGAAAGTCCAACAACTGGTAGTCTAGATCACGTACTTTGTGTACCCCTCCGACAAGTGTAAATTGGCATGGCCGAAAGCTATGAACACACTATTCCATTCAGAAAGTGGTCAAATGTAACAAATGTTATATTTGGGATAACATTTTCTTAGTAAAATAAAGATTCTAGTATTTTTTGGGTCCAACCCCAGGATTCGAACCCACACGGCTAGAGTAAGGCACCTAATCGCCAGCACACAACGATCAATGATCAGAGATCTAACCCACTCAGCCACCGAAGTTTTATCCCAAATGTAACCAAATAGCAAAAGGCACCAGTTATGCTGACGAACAATGCATATACCAAGTTTCATTAAAATATGTTTTCAAGTAATGGCCCGGAAACTAAATCTATGCTCATTTGAGTCAAAATTGTTTCTATAAAAACATTAAAAAAAAAAAAAAATTAAATATTTCACAATAGCAAATTAAGATTTTGAGCAATTAAGCAGATGGACTTTTCATTTTCATTTTCCACTTAGAATTACTTTAGGGTTATCAAATCTGAAAACATGACACGTCAACGACGGATAATAACCAGTCTCAATTATCCGACGAAACAGATTTCATTTAGCGTAAAAAGGCAAAAGAGAAGTGAAAATTAAAAAGGCAAAAGAGAAGTGAAAATTATATTCATGGATCACTGAAAATCAGTAATGACACAAGGGTTTAGTGAAAAGGTAAGCATTGTCCAGCCCTACCAGTAACACCCGCAACTCACACAATCTGCAGAAAAAAAGTATGTAGCCGGACACTGATAAGTCAGTTAATAAACTAAATTTGCCTTACATCAAATACATAGAGCCCACGTATTGACATAGTGTGTGGGTCATCCAGAGCGCTGGATCAGAGAGAACCGGCTGTAAACATAAGCTATTGTAGTCGAAGCATTAAAGGACAAGCTCCTGGATATCGATCCTCATGTCTAAGTGAAGAGCATGAATCAGTGTTGATGGTCAGTAGCCATACATTAGGATCCTGGCGCACCTGTCTGCCTGCAAATGTTTTACTATGCGCAGATGGTAAGTCAGCTTTTCTTATGTTTTAATCACCCTTATACTCATCTTTTATTACTTGGTTCATGAATTTCACAAACGTAAAAAAAATAATCCTTTTTTGTTTCTTCTCAAGTCTTGTAACAAATGTCTGTCATCCGAAACTCCAAATTATTGATATCCTCATTCAAAACTAGGTTACCTACTGTTCATTGAATAGGTCCAATGATACTGTTAGTCTTTCACCTACACAGACCTTTTAAGAGATCAATTTCATTTATTTTAATATTTAAGGTTAATTAAATTAAAATGACATGGAACATTTTCTATAGAAAGTTTACTTTTCAAAAAGTTTCCAAAGGAGTCTATTAATTTGTTTAGGGGTCAACTGAAATTCTTGGAAGCTGTTGTCAAAAGAAGCAACAATACAAATAAACAGCTTTTTTCTTGTTGTTTTTTTCTATCTTAAAACAGAGAGAAAGAGTACCAGGTGGAGGTGTATCGACAGACTGAACTATCCCAGTATTGTGATTGTCTGTGGTCTGATAACAGCAATTATAAGTTAAAATATGGATAGTTGACACAGATGCTATGATGGACTATCGATAGTTGACATCGATGCCATGATGGACTATTGATAGTTGACACCGATGCCATGATGGCTTATTGACGGTTGACATCGATGCCATGATAAACTATCGATAGTTGACATTGATGCCATGATGGACTATAGATAGTTGACATCGATGCCATGATAAACTATCGATAGTTGACATTAATGCCATGATGGACTATCGATAGTTGACATTGATGCCATGAAAGACAATTGATAGTTGACATAAATGCCATGATGGACTATTGATAGTTGACATTGTTGCCATGTTGGATTCTCGATAGTTAACATTGTTGCCATGATGGACTATCGATAGTTGCCATTGTTGCCATGATGGACTATTGATAGTTGACATTGTTGCCATGATGGACTTAGATAGTTGACACTGTTGCCATGATGGACAATCGATAGTTGACACAGATGCCATGATGGACTATCGATAGTTGACGTTGTTGCCATGTTGGATTATTGATAGTTGACATTTTTGCCATGATAGACTTAGATAGTTGACATTGTTGCCATGATAGACCATCGATAGTTGACAATGTTGCCATGATGGACTATAGATAGTTGACAATGTTGCCATGATGGACAATCGATAGTTGACATTGTTGCCATGATGGACTATCAATAGTTGACATTGTTGCCATGTTGGACTATCGATAGTTGACGTTGTTGCCATGTTGGATTATTGATAGTTGACATTTTTGCCATGATTGACTTAGATAGTTCCCATTGTTGCCATGATTGACTATCGATAGTTGACAATGTTGCCATGATGGATTATCGATAGTTGACAATGTTGCCATGATGGACTATTGATAGTTGACAATGTTGCCATGATGGACTATCGATAGTTTTTGATAGCCATAAAACAATGAAAGCATTTGTGTCAATCTGGCCTCTGACTCGTGGTTTGAAACCTAATGTGGGACACATCAACCTCCAAGTAACCCTCGTGATTCAGCTACAACTTATAATGTCTGTGTTATTTCAGGGGAGTAAAAAGTATCTCAAATTTTAACCAAAACACAGAACATTTGCAGTTTCAAACAGTGGATAATGATTAATATGAGTAACAAATAAAAGGAAAAGTATGAAAACATCTGGACAATTTGCAACTTCCTGGCTGATCCAAATGATGAACAATCTATTGTTGCCATTGCTGTGTGCACAGTGGTATAGTGTTGTTACATGCATTAGTGACATTTTCATTACATTGGTTTCATTAGTTGAAATGACTGTTAGATGGCTCACACGATCAATTGTTTATAAACATAATATGGGTGGCATAGTAGTGTCATTGACATCAAGGCCACGTATCTGTCTGTGTATAGTGTCACTTAGAATCAATGCCATGTGCGTGCATGTGTGCGGGTGTTTGAAGTAGTCCCACTGTAGAGCAGATACCTCTTATTTATGCATTTGAAACCTCGCGCAAAAGTTCGGTTCCAAATTAAAATACAAGGTATCTACTCTACAGTGGGACTACATCAAATTTCAAAACACAGTAGTTTTATCTCCTAATTATGAAATAATTTTAATCAATTTAATCAACTATCCCTAATGTTGGACACAAGTGATTGCCAATTCTCCATGGGCTTCTGTACTCTGAAAAGATACAAGTGCTTCGCGATGCAGAGGTGAAGGGTGTCATTATCAGCCATCCACTGATACGAGGCTGTGTATAACTCATGAAAGTCAGATGAACCCAAATAAACCCTACTCTATGCACATGTACAGTTTTTACCCATTGCTGATATACATAAGCACAATAACGTATGTAAAGTATTTTTTCTTCTGTAAAAACAAAGTTTAATGGATATGTTATAAAAGCATTAAAATATGTTCAGTGCTATCAATGATTCTTAACTGCACAGGGATTTCCTCTTGTTGGTTGGTTGTTTAACGCCGTGCTCAGGAATATTCAAGCTATATGATGGCGGTTGGTAAAAAAATCGAGTCTTGACCAGACAATCCAGTGATTGATATCATGAGCATCGATCCATGCGATTGGGATTGATGACATGCATCAACCAAGTCAGTGAGCCTGACCACTCGATCCTGTTAGTCGCCTTTTACGACAAGCATGGGTTTCCCCTTGTAGTCCCTCTTCAGTAAAGTGTGACTCTCGTACATATAACAGCGTGATGCACCCAGCGCAGAACAAATGGATTTAAGTGACTAGCGTGTAAATCAAATAAGTAAAAAGCAGTAATTGAGTAAATCTTACCGTAAAAGACTAACATGAAATGATGATGAAATACTTCTTACTAACGAAAATGTACTTCTCATTGTTAAAGTAAAAACACTTTGATTCCACATATTTTAATATACTGCATTGCAGTATGGCTTAGATATGGCAGTCGGTCCAAACGTTTTGGTAAACCTTGAATTCCATGAAAAAAACTAAAGCGGAATAAATAATTAATGTTTCTGTGTTCTACAATCTTCTGGGTGAGAGTGAGTGAGTGAGTGAGTGAGTTAAGATTTAGAGTTGGCAGTATTTCAGCCATATCGTGACTATACAATCTTCTGACAAAATAAAATTTCAAAACCAATTGCATAAATATCACTTAGTAAAATTATTGGAGCCTACAGACTCAAGCAACTGCCTATTGATTAAAGACCACTCCCATCCATGTCAATCACTATAAACCTTCTACAGCAGACAGACCCAAACAATATTATTTCCACTTTCAATGTGTATCCTATCAATAATAACTCCCTGGAGTCATTTCAGCTTTATCTTCCATCACTGAAAGGTGTTTTGTGACCATGAATGAAAATAGGAGACATTTTATTTTATCAAAGTAGTATTGATTGAACACGATGACTACCATGCCCTGTAAAGAACATGCTATAATATTGGCTAAACCAGTACCGCACATCAGTGAGAAGATTAGATCACTCTGTCTTGATTAGCTGATGAGGTAACTATTGCAGCAAATGCCAGCTCTCCTTCAAATGTACAACACAGGGATATTCTGTTGAGGTAAGGACGTCTTCAATGTTATGGAGTTCTTGTACATTATATACTTGCATTGTATAAGCAATGTCAAAATCTTTTTTTTTAATTTAAATGTCAGTCTAGAAGGTAATTGCAGGCAGAAATAGAAATAGAAAAATGACCAATCACTGACTGGCCCACTCACTGGTATCCATACTTTTAATTCATTTTTTGAGCCTTTACATGTTTTATTTTGTATCACATGATAAGCATCTAAATAGCATTTGAAATGAAGCATTAAAGTCTCAGGATCCTTTTCATGTCCCTATTTTAAAAGTTACAGATTTCTGGGTCCCTAAATTTAAATACTACAGCAGCAAATATGAAGCACCCCAAGATCCAAATTAATTTTGAACACAGCTATAATAAAGTAAATGAAAGATTACAGTTCCAGTTGAGAGCATATTTAACTGCCAAGTCTCAGTTACCATGCCATGTAAAGAACATGCTATTATATTGGCTTAACCAGTACAGCACATCTGTGACAAAATTAGATCACTCTCTGTCTTGATGACTTGATGAGGTAAAAACTGCAGCAAATGCCAGGTCTCCTTCAAGTGTACAGGACAGGGATGTTACGTTGAGGAAGGATGTCAGCTTCTTCAATGTTAGGAAAGTAAATGCAGCAGTGTCAAACACTGTGTTTTACTGACTGTCTAGGTGGTAGGTAATCTCATGTAGAAATCACATTTTTCAGGATAGTGTTTCATGCAAATATTGCTATCAATATGGCCGAATACTTGTCTTACCTGCAATATACACAACATGCATTAGCCTTTTAACCTTGTAAACCCAACCTTAAGTATATATTAGTTTACATTAGGGAACAATTTTTTATTTCTTGGTTTACAGATTTCAAACTCATTTCAAAAGTGTGGTATGCCAATTTATTTTTAAAAAAAGGCCTTTTCCTTACTTGAATTTTGTCTTAAAAAGTTAGGTAGGTATAAAACAAATATTCTGGTGTAACAAAAGTAAAACAACTAAATTTTTCAAGAATATTTTATCATATCCCTGGCACTCAGCTTGTGCACAAATGGCAACATAACAATATTCATGTCATGGGTGGAAATGCATGAAAGACGCCACTATTTTGGCAGCATGGGCGACGTTGAACTCTTTGAACACCAGCCAACCAGAAGATTACTGCTGTGACACCAAGTTCCCAGAGACTCTTGTGTGATAGATGAATCCAACATTTATCCAGGAAATTATCTGCCTGTAAAACATCTACTACATGTTTGGCTATACACTATTTGAAAGGTCTAATTAACCCTATCGTTTATCAATATGAAAATAATGTGTATTACATTATATAAATAATTCATTAACAACTTAATTAGATTTGTTTTAAATTAAAATAATGTTAGCTAAAACATTCATAGTGTCCAGATTAAGGACCAATGAAGCGAAGTATATGATTGAATAAAATCCACTTAAAGTCTACCTATTTCTTTTTTATTTTCATTTATGTAAGTAGTTCGAACATTTTTTTAAAAAGAATTACAAATAATATCTGTCATCACCCATTTCCCGATGATAGGGGCTGTCCGCTCACTAACATGAGGAAACACCTATGTTTTTGAAGCTTCGTATGAATAACACGTACGTCGAAGGCTGCCATTTCAGTATACACAATGTACAGTTTCACCGACATAATCTGCTACAAGGTATGTGATTGGTCAAATTTAAGCACATGACCTAAGGCAGCCAATCAAATTACAGCAATGGTACTGTCCTCGTGTATGATCATTTTCAGACTTTGACAAAAGGTTTGGGTGAAATCATGTTATTCTGAACGTTGGCGATCTATATTAAAAATATGGAACTTCATTGATGTATAGTGCTAGCAGTTACGAGCTGTGACAAAGATTTCTTATACATATGTTTTGGCATTAAAGAAATTGAGGCGAAGAAAGCCAAGATGTCATCTGTCCTACATTACACGCAATTGCACAAAAAGATGGAAATAATAACTTAGATGTCAGTTTGGCAACTTATAGATATTTTGTTGTTGATTTTATTACTTTGTATAATATATTTAAAGATTTGCTTAAAATGTCTTTATTTTGCTGTTTGACATGTTCGATGAGACGTTCGCCTAATGGCCAGAGCAATATAGTTTCTTGTTTTACATGCGTTATTGTTCAATATGCTAAGATTCTGGAAGAAAAAGAATAACAAAAACAATGTCAGAGTGTGTTTCATAAATATGATAGATAAAAAGGCGACTACCTGGTAAACCATTTCCAAAATCATAAGATAAACTGTTAAAAACAGAGTCCATTATGATTCCGACCATCTAGTAAGCATGTGTTGACTTTCACAATCAAATAGTGATGACACCAGGTGTTCATGAAACGGTGAGCATTTCCTTCCCGTTGGTGGCTCCCATAACAAACACATGCAAAGGCAAGTCAATTGTTTACTTGAAAAAAACCATGGGAACATACCCGGTTTGGTTCAAGTGAAGACAGGGAATTCTATCAGACCTCATTTAGGTCACAGATGTGTCACATTTGTAAATGTCCTCCACATGTCTACAATAAAACTTTATGAAAACTTTACTGAGGCTTTGAATGTTAGAACTCTGATCAAACAACTTTTGAGCAAGCATCAAATGACACTCTTTGAAATCTTCATAGACAGAACATACTCGATTGTAGTACCTGAAAAGTTGTGAAATGTGGACACCAAGGGCTTGACCTGCTGGTATAATTGCATGTAGGGCTGGGTGGGGTCCAAATTTACTACCCGGGTACCCACTACCCTATTACCCGACCCTGCCCCGGTACCCGCTGTTGATATTTAGAGATAGGTACAAACTGTCCGATTTGGAAAAGTTTGACCGTAGCCCTGGCAAAATGTATTTAGATTTACGTGTAAGACGATCCACTCATGCATACACTGAAGTTTAATGAGTTTTATCTTTATTCAAACATATAAAAGTCAGAAAGAAATGGGGTCTTAGTGACTTATATTGTAACCATAGAGTTTTAGATCATTTTTGTCATCAAACGATATATATCACGTGACTAACCACGGGTCCGGGTAGTCCTGTGGGTACCCGAGGCCTAATCAGGACCCACCCACCCCCGGTACCCGAGTTACCCGTCCCAGCCCTATTTGCATGATATAAAGTGACAGTTGACTAAAGGAAAGTTGAAGTCCTCCCTTTTGTGGACAGTCTTTTGACACTCTGAATTATATGCATAGATCTGAATATGAAACAGATGAAACAGTTTCACTGGTCTGTTTTATTTATGGTTCATGAAAATCAGTGCAAGAGAATGGGCTATTAGACCATTATTGAACAATATCAGATCATTGATATACCTAAAGCTTAAAAGTCCTGACCGAATTCCCTTATGTTCATCTTGACAATCTGAGAAATTCTGCCTTGTAAGCATATCCTTCCTCATCAGTCAGGAGGAGAGAATTTTGGTGCCCATGGTTGCCAAAATGTCCTATCCCCACATTTTACATAGACATTTGTTTGTTTGTTTGTTGTTTAACGCTGCACTCAGCAATATTCCAGCTATATGATGGTGGCCTGTAAATAATCAAATCTGGACCTGACAATCCTGTGACTGGCATTATGAACATTAATCCACGCAATTGGGATTGATGACATGCATCAACCAAGTCAGCGAGCCTGACCACCCGATCCCGTTAGTCGCCTGTTACGACAAGCAGTCTACAAAAAGAGATTTTGCTATTAAGCAATTCCTAGCATGTGAGGACAGGATGTATCAATCAACCTTTCAAGTGCCATCAATCCTCTGTTGTTCCAAGTATAACTTTTGTAATATGCAAATATTCCAAGATGGATGGAAATGTTTACCATGTGTTTATAATCAATGTGGTTCTCTTTGTGGACTGGGCGAAATCTCAACTTGTGTTGCTCTGGGACCTATCAGTTTTGAAGTGTAAATATTTTGTCCTGTTGACAAGTGAGTGATATGGATGTAATGCCTTGTGTCAATACTTTCTCCCTTTGAGTTTTTCTAAAAAAAATCTTGTTTTTTGGGATATGCATATATACTCACTGCCAAAAGAAATGCAACCCATAGAATGAGCCAGTGAGTGAGTTTGGTTCAATGTCGCTCTTAACAGTATTCCAGTTATATAGCGGCGTGTCAGCTTAAAGGGGGAGGAAAGCCCGAAGTGATGTAGGTCTCCGACGTTTTCCACTTCGATGAAATCCACGAGCATGGGTATGGTGCTGACAAACCTAGAAACATAATTGGGGCGAACCGGGATTCGAACCCACAATCATAGGTTTCTGGCGTGCCCAAGGGACGCAACTCTGCACAGCAAACTCTTGCGCCTTAGACGACTGGTTCATGGTTCTATGATGTCACATGATGCATTTACGAGCGTCGGTTTACACAACATAACAGTATGTTTGTTTGTGCATCCAACCAATCTAATGTCTCTTGAATATGAGTAATTCTTCATATATTTACCAACGTGTATGGTATTTGTCTTTCTTTTGTCTGTGATTATATTAAGCATGTGTAGCTGCTGCTCCTAACTTCATAAGAACCTTGTATGTGACGTACCATTTAACCAGTCCTGTTAGCTACATAAATTAAAATGGGGCACGGGTGACCCAGTCGGCCAAGGCTCCAGAAATTGTTGTGCAGAGTTGTGTCCCTTAGGCGTGCCAGAAATTTTAATGATCACAGGTTGAAATCCCTTTCAACACAAATTCACGGGGACCCCCAAAATAAATAATCCAGGTAAATCCCTGCAAATGGTTGGCTCAGCTCTTGATGAAACTTTCGATTGGTCCATTCTTGACCTCTGGCCAATGAAAGGAAATGTGCCGTTAGTTTTCTCTGAAGGGTTTTCCCCCAATGCTGGTTGACTCCTTGTTAAGATGCAAGCAATTCTGATTCAGGACCCTCTGCATCAAAGGAATTCAAAATTTGAGATACAGCTGCAACTATCTGCAATATATCAATCATTGCTGGTTAAGACAGTTTTCAAACAGAAATACTGCTAAATATTTAGTTGAGGGGCTTTGCCTTGGACCTAAATGGGGCCTGTTGCTCTTGAGTGAATGTGTGAATGAGTTGGGTTTAACGCTGCTTTTAACAGTATTACAGTTATATCACAGCGTGTCAGCTTAATGTGGGAGGAAAGCCCGAAGTGATGCAAAGGTTTACCACTTCGGTAATGGGTATGGTGCTGACAAACCAAGAAACATAATCGGGGCAAACTGGCATTTGTACCCACAATCATAGGTTTCTGGCGTGCCCAAGAGACGCAACTCTGTACAGGGAATTGTGGCGCCTTAGACGACTGAGCCATCCTTGCCCCCTGTTGCTCTTGACCTGCATCAAACCCTCACTCACTCCGACATGTTTGGTTGGAATCTATAAATCCAGATGTTGGACTCCCTCTTAAGCCTTGAGTGAGTGAGTATAGATTTACGCCGCTTTTAGCAATATTCCAGCAATATCATGGCTGGGGATACCAGAAATGGGCTTCACACATTGTACCCATGTCGGGAATCGAACCCAGGTCTTCGGCGTGACGAGCAAACGCTTTAACCACTAGGCTACCCGACCGCCACTCTTAGGCTTTGAGCGCATGTTGTTAGGGTCGATTCAGAGGCAGATCATGTTCTTTAGAATGCATATAGATCATGAAGATAGAGAGTAAATCAATGAATCTCAGCCTTGGTAAGTGAGCTCCTCAAACATTGGCAATGAAAGCACTGATAAGGGATATTGCTTCAGCTAACACCTCTTATTGTTGGTAGAAGAAATTGACATGTTGCTATAGTAATTGTCCTTGCCAAAATGATCTTCCCTGTGAGAATTCTGGGGTTGATTAGCACCTCCCCCAAAACCTATCAGCTCCTATAGTTGTCCAAAGTGAGTAAGTTAGTGAGTTGGGTTTAACGCTGCTTTTAACAGAATTACAGTTATATCACAGTGTGTCAGCTTAATGTGGGAGGAAAGCTTGAAGTGATGCAGGTCTCAGACGTTTACCACTTCGGTGAAACCCACGAGCATGGGTATGGTGCTGACAAAGTTAGAAACATAATCAGGGTGAACCCACAATCATAGGTTTCTGCCGTGTCCAACTCTGCACAGCTAATTGCGGTGCCTTAGACGTCTGTCTGTTTTTCTCATGTGAAAGTATATCTAATTAAATCTAGTGAATACTGAGGAAGATCGATGAGTTCAAAACAACAGCCATGGTGATGACAGACTTGTGCACAGTGCATTGTCCTGGTGGAACAAAACATTCTTTAGTGAGTTTTTCATGATATTCCCTTGATATTCTCTTGCTGTTTCCAAAGAAGATTACAATTATATTTACTACTATTGGTCTAACCTTTAGGATTTTGGATTGAAATGGGTAGGAAACAAGTACTTGAGTACTTGTAGGTCCTGAGTTACGAGTACTTCAGAACCTGTAAAGGAGGCCGAATCTATCCATATTTTTCTCTGTGTGTCCCATCTCCCGCCCACTCTGAATTTTTATTCCGACGTGAGACAATAAAAACTTTACTTACGAATGTTAATGTTCCCTGGTGCTGTATAAATGTATGCTCTGATGAAATAAAAAACACTCACCTACCATGGCACACTCATAAAACCCCCCATTCAGACTGACCTGTCTTCAGCTATATTTATTAACAATTCGTTTCATAAGAAAGTGACTCGGTATACGTCATCAACTAATTTAAAGACTGGATTGTAACCACTTGATCCAAACTCAACGGTGATGTTTATCGCTAGCAAAATGGATAGATCTTAAAATTCGCACTTTGCTTTCTTTCTCATTACTGAAGGTATTATTCATTAACCCTGGAATGGCCTGTCTTCACTTCATAAGTATTAGCACATATCTAGCCATCTTCATGAAATAATCATGATTTTTCATGATTCTATTTGAAGTGGCAAGGACTATAGAACTTATCCTTCAACCCTCACACATAAGAAGTGTTGAAATTTAGGGGGTCCTGAAGTCTTAGTTTCTCCTGCAGTATTTGAATGCTGGGATCCGCAAATGTGTAACTTTTCACACTATGGCTAATGCCTAATTTCAAGCACGGAAAGGATTTAATTGTTCTGAGGTGGCCGAAGCAATACAACACAGAGAGAAAAATTCAATTTTCTCCTTCTTTACGTTTCATATTTTTTAAAGAAGGACCCTTGGCTTTCATACTTAATTTTGAACACTCTAATTTCTCAGTAAGAAAATATCACTTTCCATATATGTGATTAGCTCAATAACTAACCAGTCAACTGGATTGGCTGAGAAGTTAGACGGCACTACTTTTCATTCATTCACAATTTTATAACCAGCCCTCACTGCGATTACTATGCCCATGGCATTGAAGAGTTTAGAGTAACAACATTAAAACACATTCGTTTTTAATTCGAATATGTATTTATTTTTTAGCTTAGGTTACATATGAATCACAAACACTGCATTTGTGTTGAACTTTTATCCTGTTACCAGTTACAAACAATTGAGTCATAGACACAGACATCGGCAGAAATGGCTTTGTTTATCTCCTTCAAGAGTTAAAAAACATATTAAATTAAAGATGACAAAGTATTTTCTGTTCTCTCACTGGAAACTCATACTTGGCATATCCATGTGATAAATTAGGCCCCTGTCCTTATGCAATAATGTCAGCTGTCACTGATCAGCTGTAAGGCTGTCCAAATAAGGTCACGTCAGGTCACTTTCACTTGAAAGACGAAGTTGTACTTATTCAATTCCAAACACTTAGTTTGTTCTGATGCAAGCATATCTTGAAAACAAGTAACACAAGAAAGTAGACACATACATGATAATATAACACAAGTCATTACACACGTCGGAAGACTTTGACGTCAGTTTTAGTTTTACCGATACAATAACAGTTAGAGACATTTTTCTCATCAGCAACGTAACTAAATATAATTAAATTTTCATGTGTTCATTGAAATTCCTGCATTCTGATTAGCTGAATTTGTCACGTGTTATTGCATTCATTTCCCAGTGAATGTAAAAAATTAAGCCACGCCAACCGAGACGCACTATCTTTATTACTGCGGAATGTCGGGGAATCCCAATATTAGTCGAGGGAATTCCCTTTCTGCTCACGTGTATCGTCATGCACAGGACATTTAGCGTCTTTCATGCATATTCATTGTCCAAACTACCCTTTGAAACCAAAGGCCGAGAATGAATGAAACAGCAAACGTGCAGGCTTGCTCGCCTGTTTTTTCCCCGCTCGCCTCGGTTCAACTTGCATGTCTTTGGGTTTCATTTCTAACTAGCAATTTTCAAACTGTGTTTTACCGTAATCAGTGAAGTAATGTTTGAATCTGGCAGTAGCTGACCATGTTATTTGAAACAGCCGCCTTCTCCCAGACATATTTCTTCCGGTTCGTTACAGTCTGACTGTTGCAGTTCTTTTCGCCTCCTGCCGTAATTGACAGGTCCAATGAACAATGTTTTGATCCTACTCTACGTTGATTGCCTACTGACTATGTAGGCGTGTCATGTTATGTGTATAAATTATGAAACCGATGTGCAAATTTTTGTAGCGGATTCATACAGTTTGCACATCGGTTTTTTGATTCATAACTCAATAAACCGAAAAAAATACACAGTCAATCCTTAAGTAAGTTAGGTAATGTGTGCATAAGAGATGGCTTTTTACACATGGATGGATACTTGTACTGGCTAATGCCCCCCTTTCACTATGACCACAAATATCCCGAATCACCCCCAAACTGACTCTTTCGAAAATTCGTGATGATTCAGCCAAAAACTTTTGTGGCTAATCGGTGTGAAAAATATGAAGAATGCCAGGAATGGGTTAAGAAACATGTACAAATTACAAGATTCATATACAGATCATGCACGACTAGTAAGAATCACCTACAACTAAGTTACAAATATGTTGTTCGTACTTAATTCTTACATAATTCGTAGTTGACTCGGGACATTCGTGGCTGTTTTGGGATGTTTTCCGGTTGAGGACAAGAAATTTTGGGAGCCACGAATTGCTAAGAATATAGCGAAGAATGCAAAAGAATGGATTACGGAACATATGAATTAATTAAGAATGGATTACGATACAGCCACGAAATTGCAATTCGGGGACCCTTCCATGAAAGTTTTTGACAAACAAAAACTTTCTCGCCGATTCAACGAACTCCCGCGAAGTGTACAAATATTTGGGAATCAAATAAGATTTCTTTAAGAACTTCAAAAAATGATTGAGATTTATCTAGGAACATTCCTATTCGGGAAAGGCCTCTCTCCCCTCTCTCCATAAGGCTAGGTTCACACAGTCCCGATTATGGCTCAGGTTTGAGATCAGACAGCTCTACGACAAGAAAAGTGAAAAAGTCGGATTACTATCCTCAACGATCTGGAATGTCTGAACGCAGTCGTATACGTTCGTAACAGAGTCCTATGGATCAGGAAAGGTCCAGAGAGGTCGGCCAAGCAATCCTGACAGTATGGTGTGCCCATAACATTCGGGAAACTCAACTGATGTTGTCTGGTCGGATTACAATCGGGACTATGTCGTGACAGATTCGGCTGTATTAGGATTAAAATCGTAACAATGTCCTGTGGATCGGGACGCTGTTGTGATGAAGGGGCATGAATTATTCATTGCCGTTTCTTGTCGATTGAGTCTAGATTGCGTCAACATCTTGCCGAATGCGAGCCATCTTTGTCGGTTCACTGTCCAGTCACTGTCTGATCCCGGTCAGATCGCTTTCGGGAGAATCGGGATGCTGTCGGGACAGATTCGGTTGTTTTTCACCATGTGGAAGATACCAATCAAATCAGATTTGGATTGAGAATGGGAGAATCGGGACAAATTTGACTGGAAACGTCTGAATCTGGACGTTACCTGAACAGTATCTGATTGTTTGTGAATTTCCCGTCAAGAATCACAGGATCCTGATCAGAGTTTTGACAAATTTTGAATTGGAACGGTCCTATCAAGGACGGCAGTAAAAATCCTGAATGTGTGACTGAGCCCTAAAGACTTCCTCATCACTCTCCTGCTTCAAGAAAAACATCAAGACCCGTCTATTAAAAAAATACTCTCACTGACTGAAGTTTCATTTGCAACACACAGAGCACTTATGCATAGTGAATGCTGCGCTTTACAAATGCATTTAGTAGTAGTAGTAGTAGTAGTAGTAGTAGGTGAGGTGAAATGGGGTTTAACGTCTCGTCCAAGATTATTGCACTTATATAGCGACGTGCATATGTGTGTGTGTGGCTGCTTGTACTAGTCCGGACTGATGCCGATTTATAGTGCTAGCACACTGAGATACCATGCCGCAGTTTAACATGAATACCCCACTCAGACACAGTATACTGACTCCGAGCTGACCAGGCCTTGTTTAAGCCCCTTAATGCCGAGCGCCAGACAGGGTAAAAACAAGTACCATCTTTTAACGTCTTTTGGTATGACGCGGCCGGGGATCGAACCCCGGACCTTCCGCTCTCCGGGCGGACGCTCTACCATTAGACCACGGAGGCGGCAGTAGTAGTAGTAGTAGTAGTAGTAGTAGTAGTAGTAGTAGTAGTTTAATGCTTCAAACTGTGCAACCCATGCTTGTCAAAAGTGGCAGCTTTGATTGATTGTTGCTCCTGATATCAATCACCGGTTTGTTGATTCGTTACAGGCCACCGTCATGTCGTTGGAATATTGCTGAGTGTGGCATTTAACAACAAACAGATAAAACAAATATGGAAGAGAATAACCACTTGCCAAGGCATCATTAGAAATTGGCACTAGTCCTGTTGCCCTTGCCAAACTGCCTAATAGTTAAGGTACCATAAGGACAAGTAGACATTTGCCATTATTAAGGGTTTTGCAATATGCTATCATTTTAAGGACTAGTGGACTAAAACTGTTAGTTTCTAACGCTAAAAGGCAATAAGTTTATCAACAGAGCTGACAGTGTTAACTTCATTAATAGATTTGTATGGAGTTATAAGAAAACAATATAGAAATAAACAACATTACAGCTTCACAAATAGGAATGACACATACCGTATTCAATGTAATAAGCGCCCAGCTCTAAAGATTTGCAAAGATATTCCCAATTAGCACCCCTTCCGATTGATCAATGTACACAAGACTTCTTTATTCGTGGACAATACGAACTCGTGTGTTATATGCACCCTTAATTATGGGCAATTAAATTCTGGAAAAATATATCTGTTGTACATTAACATTTCAGGCTGTCAGCATAAACCACGAAATTTATCTTTCAACTCACCAAAATAATATTCTAATAAGAGCCCACTATTTCTCATTTTGAGAGCGCCCTAGGCACTTATTATGTCAAATATGATATATGAAATCCCAAGCTTGCACAGGTATTATATATATACATAGGTCTATACAAACATAGAAATTCAACAAACCTGCTTTATAAAGCTGCTGAATCAACGCCAACCAACCCAACCATGCAAATATGGCATCAAAGAATCTCTGCAAGTCCCTTTAGGCACTGACCTCTAAAGTATTCCAGAAACTAATGTAAATGGTTCCAACAACAACAGTTAGGAAAGTCCTGTCAATAATGCACAGAAAAATCTATCTGAGACATTTTTTCACTCTACCTAATATTGTTATTTCATCCCTGCTGTATTGAGATTGAAGAGATTGATGTGAATCTCAATGCCAATGCATTTGTAAAAAGGATGAAAAGGATGATCAGATATTTTCTGGCTTTTCTTGTGGGTCCAAGGATTATTATACCTACTGAGGTAACCATGGTTACCAGTACAAACCAACTGGATGACGCTCCAACAGGCGACTTAGACTTGAGCTACCAAGGACAGGCTCATTTTGTCGTTTATTTTTTTCAGATATTTTTTCCTGACATATATATACCAAGCTGAAGTTTGTTTGTTTGTTTGTTTGTTTGTTGTTTAACGCCGCACTCAGCAATATTCCAGCTATATGACGGCAGTCTGTAAGTTAATCGAGTCTGTACCAGACAATCCCGTGATTGATTTCATGAGCATTGATCGATGCAATTGGGATCGATGACATGCATCAACCAAGTCAGCGAGCCTGACCATCCGATCCCATTAGTCGCCTCTTACGACAAGCATAGTCAACTTTTACGGCAAGCATGGGTTGCTGAAGACCTATTCTACCCCAGATCTCCACAGGTCACCAAGCTTAAGAGGGGGAAACAGTTGTACAGTTTTATTAAGTTATCATCTCCTAGGGATGTGAAAAAAACATCAAAGAAAATAAAAACTTAACTAAAAAAAATAACTAAAATACAAAAATAACAAAAATAACAAAAATACAATAAAATGAAATATTCAAAAAAATAAATACTTGCAATTGTATAGGACATTTTACATACATAGTGTTCTCAGCGTGTATGTTATTTTGAAGAGCTAAAGACTTGTGCTTTTATTTTCTTCAGAAAGCTCTTCAAACAATAGTATAACTACTAGCAAGTAACGTTTTCAAAAAGTGAGTATTGTTTTATGCCCCTTTTAACACTATTGGTTACAATGTGCGACCTGTGCGTGAGTCAATGTGACCTGACTGATTGTGAGTCAATGTGACCTGGCTGATTGTGAGTCAATGTGACCTTGCCGATTGTGAGTCAATGTGACCTGGCTGATTGTGAGTCAATGTGACCTGGCTGATTGTGATTCAGTGTGACCTTGCTGATTGTGAGTCAATGTGACCTGGCTGATTGTGAGTCAATGTGACCTGGCTGATTGTGAGTCAATGTGACCTGGCTGATTGTGAGTCAATGTGACCTGGCTGATTGTGATTCAGTGTGACCTTGCTGAATGTGAGTCAGCGTGACCTGGCTGATTGTGAGTCAATGTGACCTGGCTGATTGTGAGTCAATGTGACCTGGCTGATTGTGAGTCAATGTGACCTGGCTGATTGTGATTCAGTGTGACCTTGCTGAATGTGAGTCAGTGTGACCTGGCTGATTGTGAGTCAATGTGACCTGGCTGATTGTGAGTCAATGTGACCTGGCTGATTGTGATTCAGTGTGACCTGGCTGATTGTGATTCAGTGTGACCTGGCTGATTGTGAGTCAGTGTGACCTGGCTGATTGTGAGTCAATGTGACCTGGCTGATTGTGAGTCAATGTGACAGAATTGCTTGTGCCCCTGGCTATCTGCCTGGTCCTTGTCGATTATTGAGCCGATGGATGAATAAATAAATAGCTGGTGTATTGCTAACTACAGTATTAAAACAGTCACTAACATTTGCCACTGCTTCAACATTTTGATATATTGTCATGGTTGCTGTTTCAGGTACAGAAGCGGTCTCATCCTGAGGAACTGATCACTAGTAGAAGAGGTCACAGAACACAAAATTCAAACATCCATTCATGATTTACATTTATAATATCAAACGACAGATTTGTGCTAACATCCGACTGTGACTGTGACTGTGACTGTGACAAGATGAGGAGCTGCAGCTCAGTCAAGTGATGGAAGTCGTGTTTCATACATCTTCACAGAAAAGATTTCAATCAGAGTACCACCTAGGATTTGTGCAGATCATTCTAAGTAATCCCACGGATGACATCACTGCTGAATAGCATACAAAAACTTCAAGGATGTACTGAAAACTTCTACATGCCCAAGCATCCATTTCAAGTGACAGTCGTGTGAACAAACAGATAAATAATTACAGTCGATTCTTGTTGAGTGGAACAGGATAATAACGAAAAACAGACAAGACGATAACTGTGTTTGGTCACAAATTTAGTCTGCTTTATTTACAATCATTGAAACCAGATAAGTAGAACTGTGCAAGGTGACAATCATCTAAGAGGACCCTTCCTTGATCTGATGGTTCAGTTTATATAGGCAATTAATCCTGTAACAAGGAAAGATTTTGGTCATGCAAACACTCCAGTGGTGGATGTTTGGTCAAATGAACAAGCTTATCAGAACACTGCAGAGACTTCATGTATCTCACTATTCATGCTATTCACTAAAGACACTAAATTAGTGTTAACACTTCCTCTGTAAAGACACTAAATCAGTGTTAACACTTCCTCTGTAAAGACACTAAATCAGTGTTAACACTTCCTCTGTAAAGACACTAAATCAGTGTTAACACTTCCTCTGTAAAGACACTAAATCAGTGTTAACACTTCCTCTGCGAAAACAACTAAACCAGGGTTAACATTCCTCTGCGAAGACACTCGGTGTTAAAACTTCTTCTGTAAAGACACTAAATCTGTGTTAACACTTCCCCTGTAAAGACACTAAATCAGTGTTAAGACTTCCTCTGTAAAGACACTAAATCAGTTATAAATTTCCTCTGTAAAGACACTCAGTGTTAACACTTCCTCTCTAAAGACAGTAAATCAGTGTTAACACTTCCTCTGTAAAGGCAGTAAATCAGTGCTAACACTTCCTCGGTAAAGACAGTAAATCAATGTTAACACCTCCTCGGTAAAGACAGTAAATCAGTGCTAACACTTCCTTGGTAAAGACAGTAAATCAGTGTTAACACCTCCTCGGTAAAGACAGTAAATCAGTGTTAACATTAAATCAGTGTTAACACCTCCTCGGTAAAGACAGTAAATCAGTGTTAACACTTCCTCGGTAAAGCCATAAATCAGTGTTAACACCTCCTCTGTAAAGACAGTAAATCAGTGTTAACACCTCCTCGGTAAAGACAGTAAATCAGTGTTAACACTTCCTCTGTAAAGACAGTAAATCAGTGTTAACACCTCCTCGGTAAAGACAGTAAATCAGTGTTAACACCTCCTCTGTAAAGACAGTAAATCAGTGTTAACACCTCCTCTGTAAAGACAGTAAATCAGTGTTAACACCTCCTCTGTAAAGACAGTAAATCAGTGTTAACACCTTCTCGGTAAAGACAATGTCCAGCACCAGCCTCTCCCCTGCAACTGAAGCTGAGGAAGAAGAGTCGACACTGCTGCCCCTCAACGCCCTCATCCCAGCCATCATCTGCATCACGGGGATGATCATAGTGGCTGTCGGCGGCAACATGCTCATCATCATCTCCTACATCCGTGACAAGCAGCTTCAGACCGTCCACAACATGTACCTCCTCAACCTGGCAGTCACTGATCTCCTTCTTGGCTGCATCAGTATGCCTTTCTATGCTGTCTACACCATCACTAATTGGCACTGGCCCTTTGGGACAGGATTCTGCAAGTTCTTCATGTTTGTGGACTTTGCATTATGCCTGGAGTCTGTCCTGCTCATCATCGTCATCAGTCTTGATCGACTAATCCTGGTCACCAAGGGGGCAGCCTATGTGTCAGAGGAAACCTTCAAGGTCGGCCACATCAAGGTGGGACTGTCCTGGTTGTTAGCTCTGTCCCTATATGGTCCTGCAATCATTGGCTGGGACTACTGGGCTGGAGAGTCAACTGTAGGACCTGGAGATTGTGATGTTGAGTTTGCTTACAATTCCGAATTCACTCTCGCCACTTCACTGATAGAATTTGCCGTTCCATTTCTGTCCATTTCAGTTCTGAATACTTTGATATACATCAAGATCAGAAAAAGAACAAAAATATTTGCAAAGAAGACAAACTCACTTGACATCCATGCCACACCTGCATCCTCATCCGTGAAGGTAGACAGTCATGAAACTCAACAATCTGAATTAACAGTCCCCCAAAAAGGCCGAAGTTCAGAGAAACTTCAAAGGACCAAAACATCCAGCAAAAAACATGATGAACCTAAACAGGGAAAGACAACCACAATTCGGAAAGATATGAAGGCAGCCAAAGCTCTGGCTCTTCTGGTGTTGGCTCTGGCTGTTTGCTGGGCTCCATACACCATCTCCACCATCATCATCGCCTTCTGTGACAGCTGCATCAACAGTGATGTCTACGAGGTCCTCAACTGGCTGCTATGGTTCAAATCCTGCATCAACCCTTTCCTCTATGCTCTGAACAGTGCCAGATTTGCACACAACATCAAGAAACTACTGGCATGCACCAGAAGATGATCATAAAGCAGGGCTTAAATTATGGAACTTGATTCAACTTGCACCAGATGCATGTTAATGTGAAAACCTCGTTGCAGACAAAACCAGGTTGAACCCTCATCCTACAAATTTATCAAAGTTAAAACAAGTGCATATAATCTTGAAGTAACCACAGTTTGATAACATCAACACCAAAAAACTTTCACATCATGCAGGGATTATTGATGAAATATTGTAAACAAAGCTAATTGGACGTGTTAAAAAATCAATGTTGTGTGGAAATATCAGGGTTAGATATAAATTTGAAAGATTTTGCCATGCACTTGGTACATGTAAACATAAATATTAGGTTGCATTTTAAAATGATAGGTTGCACTAGTGCATGTTTTAAATAAAGCTAAATCGAGCCCTACACTTAGAAACAAACTGAGAAAAGGAAACTAGGTCCACTGATCAATAAATGAAGAAAGACTTGACATGTACATAAAATTTATTATTCTTTAAACCTCAATATCCCTTTATCAATCATGAGACTTACTTGATAATATTAGTATTATAGTATTATTAGTATACTATTCAACCTTTAACCCAAAAAGGTATTTTCACAATCTATTAGATTTAATCTGACTTTAGAAGTGATTCTAGATGCGGATATCAACTGCACCAGTTCACCTTTTACTTTGGAGGCATAGAGTGAGTGAGTGAGTGAGTGAGTGAGTGAGTGAGTGAGGGAGTGAGTGAGTGAGGGAGTGAGTGAGTGAGTGATGGTCTCAGACGTTTACCACTTCGGTGAAACCCACGAGCACGGGTATGGTGCTGACAAACCTAGAAACATCGCCTATTGTCGCCATTTCCCTATATGTCCCCGGCATATAGGGAAATCACTTACCCTGTTAATAGTTCTGCATAAAAGTAAAATTATAGTATTAACATTTTTGAATGTTTACCCCATATGTGGATAAAATCTTCATCTAAAGGTAAAATAATTTCTTTAAGGTAGTGTGCAATGTTTTGATGAAATGGGTAAATATATTCATATTTATAAACTTCACTCAATGTTGCGCAGCAGCATTCCATGACGGTGACACTAGAATCGAATATCTATGAATATGCAATCATGTGCATTTACATACCCTGTACCTAAAAATATCCAAAAGTAGATATCATATGCATAGATTTCTTCAAAGACAACACTCTTATAATATTAAATTTTACAGTATTATAGTCACTGATCATTGTCGCATTTGAGCAGATACTAGTACCTGGATAAGTGGAGTATATAAATGTATAATATTTTCATTATTTAAAAACTATGTCAAATGATTTGTATCATTATTGTTTGAACTGAATATAACAAGCATTACATCAACTGCTGACTTGTTATCGTATTCATGAATTAATATTTGTATTTGTTACCCTAAATTCATGATACGAATCATATTCGCCTCATAGTGTATTCATTGCACCCCAAATAGGGAGCATCCATTTATTTTGCTGAGGACCTGGTATTTTTGTTAAAGACAAAAAATTGTTTCGGACGCTGCTTCGAGACATACAAGGAGGATCTGTACCACTATATTTTTGTTCAAAACAAAATTGGACATCCAGCACATACGATGAAACATTGTATTTTGGGGTAAAAGCTGAGGTAAAATACATTTCCCAAGTATTCAGAAAAAAATCATTTTAATTTATTTTATAAAAAATGGCTCTCCCTCCCCACAGAATATCAAAAGGTCAGTCTGGTATATGCTTGTGCTCACTGCACAGTGTCATTTCCACCAAATGCACTGTTGTCTTTTCTTATGTCCAAACAGCTGACTAGGGACGGGTATTGGAGGTTTAAAGTGAATTAAGTTCATAAACGGAACTAAACAAGATGCTGGTACAACATGATGTTTACTCATTCAATAAATACGCAGCCATCCTGAGGTTCTGGATGCATGCTTTGGGGCAGCGAAGGCATTTGGCAAGAAAAAAAACAAGAAACACTTGATAAAAGTTGCTATTTGAAATCACCCGATATATCGAGCATGATAAAATGATATTGTGACAAGTATCATGGAAAGAATGAACCTCAATTTACAGATATCCCAGTAATACAGCGCATCTTTACGGCTGACAATAACCAAAATCATTTTAATCACGTCATTTATGTGTGTGCCATGCTATTATTTGTTCTATATGCAAATAGTCCATCGCTCAGTGATATCTGCAAGTGATTTATTTCAGACAGGTACCCCGTACATGTGTTACTCCCTGGTACATACATACATTCCAAACACGAAATGTTACCAATCTCATTAAAGTCAGCTCATGGTTCTCACTACCGCTAAACAAAGATCTCAGGACATCCAATTAAACATCACGTCAGAACGACCTTTCATCCGACCAATCAAAACGCTGCTTACCAGATCAGGAAAGCGACTGTAGGAATGTGTTTTCTAATCATGCAACTAAGTAAAGGTTTACATGGGGTATTTCCGAACAACAGGTATGGGCTGTATGACTGATTACGTCATCACCGTCATCACCTATCTCTCACTTCAGTGGGATAAACATTTGAAAGAAAGATACTTTGCATAGCCCGTCGAAGTCATATATTAGACATTCCAGAATGTTCTTTTGATTAGTTCAGTTTTCAAATTTAAATCGAGAACTTTCTCAAAATAATTATATATACATGTAGTGTAGTCTGAAATGGAAGGTGCTAGTTTGAAACTAGTGATGTATAGCTTGCGATAGCTGCTTTCTGATTGGCTAATGCCGACTTCTTGTTAGTTATTTCATTGGTCGGTCATAGTTCACGAATTTTATTCTGAAGTGACCCATTATGGGATGTCCTCAGATCTTTGATTAGCAGCAGCGAGAACTAAAATGTGATTATAATGAGATTGGAGATTATTTGCTTCTGTGATTTGCAATGGTAATGTTGCAAAATGGTAGTCAAAACTGTTTGTGGTTTATATCTGTTGTCACCTTTATGCCATTTTATCCTTCTGTTGGCTTGTTTCTATAAAATGTGAGATCAAATTTGCATTTGTTTTCTCTGTACTAGTGTTTGGTTGTAATGACATTGAAATAAGACATTTTACCCAGCCATGTCACTCCATTGAGATCTGGCAACCCTTCATAGCAAGTCATGTCCGATGAACCCTGAACAAACCATGACCTTCAAAATAAATATGGAGGATGTATGGGCATATCATCCTCCCGAGGCAAGAGAGTTAAAAAGTACAGTTTCCACCCTTGCCAAACTAAGCCGGAATTCCTGGGCTCGATCGTAGATTTGAAAAATATCTGTTGACAACGAGTTGACGGTGCACTTGCTTTGCAAATCCTGCAATTGACTGAAATCTGCATTACAGTTTACAGCATTAGAAACTGACACTAGTCCTGTAGTCCTTACCAAACTGCCCAATAGTAAAGGTATCCTAAGGACTAGTAGAAACTGGCCCATTTTAAGGGTTTTGCTATATCTTATCATTATAAGGACTAGTGGGCAAAAACTATTAGTTTCTAACCCTGGTTTACGAACCGGATTTCAATTTGGTTGCACGATTTTGATTGGACTATGCACAGACTCGTTAGTCCAGCCAAAATGTAACTTCATAATACCAGCCTAGTTCAGCAAGGGTGGAAACTGGACTTTCTTAGGCATTTAACTCTCTTGCCTCGGGAAAATGTGGCACATGAGCTTGAATCATGTAGCATCTTTCTGACACTATTTGGCTCATTTGTCAAACTGGTGCCCTATGGGTACTTTAACTGATGAGACTGCACCTAAAACAAGTTATGTCCTTGATTAAAGTGAGTGAGTGATTGAGTTGGGTTTAACGCCGCTTTTAACAGTATTCCAGTTATATCACGGCGTGTCAGCAAAATGTGGGAGGAAAGCCCTAAGTGATGCAGGCCTCAGACGTTTACCATTTTGATGAAACCCACAAGCATGGGTACATAATTGGGATGAACCAGGATTTGGACCCACAATCATAGGTTTCTGGCGTGCCTAAGGGACACAATGCTGCACAGCGAATTTTGGTGACTTAGAAGACTGGGCTACATGTGTCACTGATAAAAGACATGTCCGAAATGACGGTGTGAACTATCATCAACATGGTACGGCTGTTGTTATCAACCATTCAGAACTACTCACTTGCATTTGTTGGTGGGATATGAAAGTCACATATGCTGTTCCGAATGCTTCTGTCATTTGTTTAAGAATGTGTGTGTGTGTGTGTCTGTCTGTATGTGTGTGGTGTGTGTGTCTGTCTGTGTGTGTATGAGTGTGTGTGGAATGATTGTGGTGTGTGTATCTGTCTGTCTGTTACCCTCAGTCTCAAATTTAGAAAAACATGTCCCATTTGCCTTGTGTGTGGTGTGTGAGTGTGAGTGTAACTCTGTCTGTGGTGTGTGTGTGTGTGTGTGTGTGTGTGTGTGTGTGTGTGTGTGTGTGTGTGTGTGTGTGTGTGTGTGTGTGTGTGTGCGTGCGCGCGCGTGCGTGCGTGCGTGCGTGCGTGTGTGGTTTAATGTCAGTCAGTAACATTTCCGATATATGATGGCAAAACCTATAAATATCGCATCTGAACCAGACACTCCAGTGATTGATATTATGAGTAATGATTTACCATTTAGAGGTACATTGACACGCCATTAGGGTACGTCATAAGTCACCTCCTACAACCATCATATATATACATAATGTGTTTTTAGATTATGGAGTGTTATTAAGTATTTGATATCATGAAATTTCATTGGAATCATCAGTGATAGCCAGAGGTTTCAAATGTTAAATTTTTGGGAATTGAATACTCAACAATATCCTGCATTTAAAAAACCCAAATATGTCTGCTTCACAAATCTGAGAACATGACACTTTTTAGTCTTTGTAACAAAATTTTTAGACCTACTTCTTGCACCTTAATCCCAAATCGGTTCCAAGGTGAACATTATGTAAGTATAGTGTGCTCATCAATATTTAACAGTTGTCATTTCTCAACTCTGTTTGGTGTCTTCTTACTTACTTTGCAAACCAGGGCCAAGTTTTCACCCACTTGTGTGAAGTCACACTTACTGCAGTCTAGCAGAATGAGACAACTGACCTTCCTACTCCTGCTTTATTCACACTTACGACTGCACAGTCGTTGTGTTCTATCAACATGGGAGTGTTTGACACGATATGAAATTATTTAGGAAAAGTTACACAGAAATGTAAACCTGAGGTATCGAAGTTCACCTTGCCTGGTCAGACAATGATGTTTGTTTGTTTGTTTGTTTGTTGTTTAACGCCGCACTCAGCAATATTCCAGCTATATGATGGCGTCCTGTACATAATCGAGTTTGGGCCAGACAATCCCGTGATTGACATCATGAGCATCGATCAAGGCAATTGGGATATGATGACACGGTCAGACAGTGAAAAACAAGGGCAAAAGTGTGCGTGGCTCACTGATATCCCCGACCCGCCTAGTGTGTCAGTAGTTTCAAATTAAATAGTGGATAGGGTTAAGGTTTGAAAAATTCATAGAAAATGGAAAATTAATGATAAATAATATTTTCTTTTAACAGCACTCCTCCATATGACACAGATTATATGTACTAAGTTTGAGATGAATCCACTGAATAGTTTAAGAGAAATCTCGCGGACAAAGTTTTCGGCCGGACAGACGGCCGGACAGACAGACGGACTGAACCTTGGTACAACTATATAATCATTATGATAAAAACAAATTATCCTCCAGTTGAATTCAGCGAGTTTCACAAATATATTTGTGTCTTATTATTTCCATACTGAAATCAAACATTTCCATACTGAAATCAAACATTTATTGCCATGTCATAAAAACTCATATCTCTATCATTGATAAAATAACATTTAATTTAATCAAATTCCTGTTTGTTTGCTTGCTTGTTGTCCTTTACACCACTCTCACCAATATTCCAGCTACCTGTCATCAATCTGTAAACAATCGAGTCTGGTCCCCCTCCTTCCACAGCTTAAGTTTAAACCTATTAAACCTCTGATCCAGGGGAGAAAAGAATAAGTGACTAAGAACAGTTTTACGCTGTGTTAAGCAATATTCCAACAATACATCGAGGGACACTGGACATGGGCTTCACATATTGTTGCCGTGTAGGGAATCAAACTCTGGCCTTCAATATGATGAGCAAACGCTTCAACCACAAGGCTACCCTTCCACCAGAGATAAGAATGTTCACTTAAAGTGAAGTCATTACGGCATCTTGCCGAGACAAGAGAGTTAACTGACTATTAAAGTCCAGTTTACGCCCTTGCCGAACTAGGCTGGTATTATGGAGTTAGAATTTGACTGGACTAACAAGTCTATGCATAGTCCAATCAAAATCTCGCAAAGAAATCGAAATCCGATTCGTAAACTGTCGTGCAGATTACGGTCGATTGCAGGATTTGCAAAGCATGTGCACTGCCAACTCGTTGTCAATAGACAATGACAAAAATGATCAAGTACTATATGGTTACACTACAAATCACTAATATTCACTTTTCTTTCTGACTATGCACCCATTCATTCTAACTTTTATATGTTTGAATAAAGATAAAACTTCAGTCAACTTCAGTGTACGCATGACCAGATTGTCTTCACGTAAAACCAAATACATTTTGGCCAGGGCCACGGTCAAACTATTCCCAATCGGACACTTTGTACCTATCTATTGAGACCTACAGCGAGTACCTAGGTAGGGTCGGGTAATAGGGTGCTGGGTACCTGAGTTGTAAATTTGGACTCATCCTAGCCCTATGATAAAATATGTTTGATAAAACTTTTTAATATAACTGTGTTTATGATTCAATTGTATATATTACAACTTGTTCTCGGCGCTATATGGCTGAATAAATGTCGATGCGACGTTTAATTTTAACTCACTGCCTCGGTTTAAGTTCCCAGCATTTCCACAGAAACAAACGTTTAATCTTAATGTCACATCTGTCACATATGTAGTGACCTCCTTTCACGATCTCATGCTCAACCTCTATAATAAATGCCCAGTCTCAAGAGGTCTGTAAGGTGAAGCTGTTAGAGTGCATCACATGAAGCTACTGTCTGTTGTTCCTTGAGGGATGGCGTCTCCAGAGGCTCCGACATGAGGTATGTGCAGCCCAGCACCTCTAGGCCAGGACTCATCAAGCATGCCCATCTATGGAGGAGGTATGTGTCAGTGATATACTGTCTACTGAGCAACTACACAATCCTTCAACTGAGAGCTTGCATTCAGATGGGGAGGTGACATTTATGAGAAATTTACACAACCAGAAAGGTGTTACATTACGAAACTTTCCTTTTCCAGAGACATGTATCATGAACCATTTTGACCACATCTGTAACAATTGTCCAACATGCCTAACACAGTATTACTTTGAAACAGAGGATAATATGCCTCCAGCTACCTTAATAACTAAGTCAAGAGTAGTTCCAGTTTAATAACATCACATTAGGTTTGGAAAATACATGCCCAATGCAGTAAATCTTTAAAAACTTTGATTATCTGCCAAAACAGATCTAATTGGGTGTAAAGTGCCACTGACATGTTGCATAAAGAAGTATCGTATTCGACGTAATAAGCGCCCGGGGCGCTCTCCAAATTAGAAATAGAGGCCTCTTATTAGAATATAATTTTGGTGGAAAAAACCCCAGAGTTGATAGATTTTAAATTTCATAGTTTATGCCGACAGCCTGAAAGGACACAAAAGAAAAGTATGTGCGTATTACACACGACATATATTTTCCAGAATTTAATTGCCCATAATTAAGGGTGCATATAACACACGAGTGCGTATTATACATGAACAAATAAGTCTTGTGTACATTGATCAATCTGAAGGGGTGCTAACTGGGATTGTTCACTAGCCAATATATTAGCAAATATCGCTGTGGGCGCTTATTAGAGCGGGGCTCTTATAACGTCGAATACGGTAGGTATGCTTTTTGTTGCCTGAAGGCCCCGCAAAATTACTCTAAGGCTATGCCTCTAGCATTCTGAATGGAAATGTTATAAGTACTTCTTGTTTAATGTAGGAGTTGCTGTTTCTGTATGAAAGATGTGATACACAAGAAAAGGAGTAAGATTAGTAACAAGTTGATCTAGAAGTTCATCGGGGGAACTGATTGCAGCGGGGCTCGTAACTCAGCCAATACGGTAATGTTACATGTAACATTACACAACATAATAATTCTACATGGCTTCAACTATGATCATTGGGGCACACTGCCTCAGGGTTCCAGTAAAAGATGTCTTAGGCAATACATTGCCTATAAATGTCGGTTCACTGTTTGAAGACATATTTTTCAGCTAATATTGTACGGCAGGTTATACAAATGCTCATAGTTTCAGGTCACACAACTAGGAACAGCTATCTTTATGATTTGGCTGAAAGGCTTAGGTTATGAACCACAAACCTCAGCTATGACAGTTGACGTAACATAAATGTCAAATGAAACGTGGAAAAATGTATAGTGAAAATTATGTGACATTGTTGAAACAAGAAAAGAAACTCCAAACCACTTCCGACAATCTCATTAAAATACCCTGCTTCCATAGGTCAACTAATCAGCATAAAGGCTTCTTAACTCTATGTGACAGAAGCATACCTATAACACTCATATCTGATTTCTGTATCTGGGAATAGTCGGGGAGTTCTGAATGCAAAACAATAAAGCCACATGATGAAATTGTTGTGATTGGTTGGTTTGGTGTTTAACGCCACACTCGGCAATATTCCAGCTATATGACGGCGGTCTGTAAATGATCAAGTCTGGACCAGACAATCCAGTGATTGATATCATGAGCATCAATCCACGCAATTGGGATCGATGACATGCATCAACCAAGTCAGCGAGCCTGACCACACGATCCCTTTAGTCGCCTTTTAAGACAAGCATTATAAGTCGTCTTTTACGGCAAGCATGGGTTGAAGACGTTGTGGATATTTCATACATTTTGTTGTTTCGGAGTACCATGGCATCTAGACCACAAACAGCTTGCTTTTGAGGGCATTTTAGTGTTGTTTGTTGGGTTTTTTTTGGATGAAATTTCCGGATCATAGTGGTAAAGATATGAAGTTGATGGAAAGCTGACAACTGACTGGCTCAAAACTACACACATCCTTCATTTAGATTAGGGGGTTAAAGTTCACTAAGTGTTAACCTGACCTTTTACGGAGGTGTCCACAGATCTTCACCCAGAGCGGTTTCCAGTCGGAGTAATAGATGGGATTTTAATGGCAATGGCACTACCTTTGTTTGTTTATGTGTTGTGTAACACTGCACTCAGCAATATTCCAGCTATATGACGGCGGTTAACTGCACTGCCTGCATAGATTATTTCAAGCTTTTGTACATTATGATAACTACATGGCTATGACAGACAGGCACCGAACACAGAAGTGAGTTCAAAGGATAATTACATCTCTGAATAGGCTATGTTCTGAAATCCAATGGTTGGCCCTTTAATTATGGTAAATCTGCACCCAAATTTGGGTGTTTTTCAATTAAAAGTGTTTTTGTAACATTTTCAATATCCTAAGTTAACACATATGTCACAGTCTTAGACCATGCAGATAGGAAGATTTTCGACTAAACTGTTGATTTAGACGTATTCGTACCAACAATCAGAGGATCCTGGCACAACAAGGGGATGCAACTCACTGCACAGAAAAATAGTGCCACAGCACTGTAGCTCACCTGGGAATGTAGTCAAAAGTTTACAATGTCAAAGACAGCCGCTTAACAGATGGTGCTGTCATCATTGATATTCAAATGTTTCATTCCAAAATACATAGGTATACAGAGCCAAATTTGTATTTGAGTAAGAGCGTGACCAACACCGAAAGGCCAAAACAAGGTTAAAGTTTTAAATATTGCCAATAGTTCACATTAACATCATTCATCGACTTACCCATCAGCTTCCTCATCAGAGGCCGCAGTTTCCTCACTCTTCTCAGTCTCCTCTGATTGGCTGACTGGTGAAAGTGGGGACTTTGATTGGTCATTTCTTGGTGAGGTTTCTGGGGTGGTTTCCTCTTCGGTTCCAGCCTGGACATTAAGTGACTTTCTCGGGTAAAATTATCAAATAGCAATCATATTTATTACTTGCACTGAACTGAATGAGAACATAAGGAGATACGGTAACCATATTGTGTTTTCAATGTACAGCTAGGTTACCTGTAGATGTAACTGCACCAAATTTCATCTCTCTGTTGTCCCCAAAACTTGAAATATATTCAGGAGATTTCTAACATGTTTTTCTGCACAAAATATATTGCAACACATCCTTTGAATAATGTAGTAACTGCAAATTTTGTAACCTATAATTATACAAAGAATTTGATAAAAATGACTGAAAAAAATGACACGCTGTGATGTGGGCATCAAATCGTCTGTTTCAATCAGAAGGGGTTTATTGTGATTTGATAACCTCTGATCAACCAATCAGAATCAATAATTTCCAAATTCATGGGAGAATACTTTTCAATGCTGTAGTCAGCAATATTCCAGGAGCATGATGGTGACCTGCACGTAGTCTGGACCTGGCAAACCGTTGACAAAATGCAGGAACATTGATCCATGCCCTGTGATGACACAATCGCCTTGTCACAGAGCCGGAACACCTCATCCCAACAGGTAGGTGAGTGAGTGAGTGAGTGAGTGAGTGAGTGAGTGAGTGAGTGAGTGAGTCAGTCAGTCAGTCAGTCAGTCAGTCAGTCAGTCAGTCAGTCAGTCAGTCAGTCAGTCAGTCAGTCAGTCAGTCAGTCAGTCAGTCAGTCAGTCAGTCAGTCAGTCAGTCAGTCAGTCAGTCAGTCAGTCAGTCAGTCAGTCAGTCAGTCAGTCAGTCAGTCAGTCAGTCAGTCAGTCAGTCAGTCAGTCAGTCAGTCAGTCAGTCAGTCAGTCAGTCAGTCAGTCAGTCAGTCAGTCAGTCAGTCAGTCAGTCAGTCAGTCAGTCAGTCAGTCAGTCAGTCAGTCAGTCAGTCAGTCAGTCAGTCAGTCAGTCAGTCAGTCAGTCAGTCAGTCAGTCAGTCAGTCAGTCAGTCAGTCAGTCAGTCAGTCAGTCAGTCAGTCAGTCAGTCAGTCAGTCAGTCAGTCAGTCAGTCAGTCAGTCAGTCAGTCAGTCAGTCAGTCAGTCACTATGTTTTAAGGCCGCTTTTAGCAATATTCCGGGAATATCATGGCGGGGGACACTAGAAATGGGCTTCACACATTTTACCCATGTCAGGAATAGAACCAAGGTCTTTGGTGTGATGAGCAAACGCTTTAACAACTGGGCTACCCGACCGCCCCCAGCTAGGTATAAGACCAGCATGAGGTCCCAAACCTGGGAATCTCGAGTAAATGTCAGAGGAACCACAAGTGAATGCCAAGAATTATGAAATTTGAAATATGAAAAACGCACATTCGAACCTACACAAAGTTTCATGAGCATATCTTTTTGTTTTTGTTGACTTGCTGTCATCTACAATGAAATATTTCAGCATAAATACTTAGCACTCATGGACAATAGCTAACCAACAACAATGCTTTTTAATATGCAGCAATAAGCATCCAAACAAAACATACCAAATTTCATGACATTTGAAAATGTGGCTGCCATATCAGATTTGATACCACAGAAAAAATTGGGGTATTGCCATCAGCATACCAAGTACAGTTTCATTGCTGTGGTTTCTGAGACTTTTAAAGAAACTGATGGACAACCGGACAATGATAGAAGCTTGTGAATGCCAAAAGCCACCACTGGACCACTGGTCAAAATGTGCACAAAGTTTCATGAAAATATCAAAAATCAACGTTAGAAATTGGCACTAGTCCTGTAATCCTTGCCAAACTGCCAAAAAGTTAAGGTATCCTAAGGACAAGTAGAAATTTGTCATTTTTAAGGGTTTTGCTATATGTTATCATTATAAGGACAAGTGGACTAAAATTGTTAGTTTCTACTACTGGTAATGTTTTCTGAAACAAGGATGGACGAAGTTGGATGCGAATCCCATAAACTTCAGTGTGTTAAACTACATGTTTTAACCACTAGGCGTTTCCTAGTCACCGGCAGACACAAACATTTTGGTTTTAGAAAATCAGAAAACGATGACCTGTTAAACACCAGCCAGACTATTGACGTTGGGTTAAGTGAATGTATTTTTTCGCATTAACCAGCATTACACAGCCACTACCCAGCTGCAAATATTGATGGGTTATTGAGTACTGGTAGTTATTCCAGTAACAGCACATTTGAGTTTGATGACACAAGTAGCTGTGCTTCCTCTTCCCACATGTCACCAAGCACTACTAAACAAACCCAGAACCCATTAGAAGATGGCCGGCGAAGTCATCCATTTTTTACAACATCTTTGTACAACATCCTTAAAAATGCCAACCTTGGATCTCCATTAGTATTGTTTGTTGCAGTGATTAGGTGATTGATTGTATGATTGATTATTTGTATGATTGATTGATTGATTGATTGTATGATTGACTGATTGATTGTATGTGTGATTGATTGTATGATTGACTGATTGATTGTATGATTGACTGATTGATTGATTGTATGTGTGATTGTATGTGTGATTGTATGTGTGATTGTATGATTGATTGATTGACTGATTGATTGCATGATTGATTGATTGATTGATTGATACAGCACCCACCTATATGATAGAGGTCTGTAAATAATCCAAGTCTGGAGCAGATAACCTTGTGGTTGACATCATGAGCATCGAATCACACAGTTGGGAAATGATGACATGCAATCAACCATGTCACTGAGTCCGACCGCCCGATCCCTGTAGTCACCTCTCAGAAAAAGCAAGGTTTGCTAAAGACCATTATCCGGATCTTCATTGGATCCATTATTACTGACCCTGTTGGGATTCTTATTCAGAAGAGTACCCGAGCATCCCATGCTTGTTGTAAGAGCTGACTAAACTGTGGATCAGTGGGTCACAATGCAAGGATTAATCTTGAATGTTTCACCAACGAGAGAAAATCCCCCCTTGTCTAAAAGCAACAAAAAATTTTGGCGTGAGATGAGATTTTACAAATTTTCAGAGTCTTCCCACAGTGGAAACTGTATTTGATATTCGGTATTTGTGACTTGAATTATGTTGCAATTAATGTTACTAGATTATATAGATACATCCTCCGATATTTTCGAACATTCATTATTCCACTGTGAATATTTAAAAATATTAGCATTATTTTCACAACAAAATGCATAACTATTTATATTTCTGTTCATTGTCTACTTTAGCAGAAAATACATTAATATTTATGTATTTCAGTTCATTGTCGACTTTAGGAGGAATTATTTGTGAGAATAATTACGGTCAATTTCACTGTCTTGTAGTCTCTGCATTGTGTACTGTATCAAAGACCGGGTGTCTGACCGTATCAAATGAAATCTTACTAATATGGACTTTTTTAATTAATTAGAAGTGACAGTTCATTATACAACGATTTTTGCTCCAAGTTCACCCATTTGTTAAAATTAGCAACAATTAAGTCATTTATTTTTTGTAGAAGGTGGCATGTTTGCCATGTGCAGCAGCCAGAAAATGTTTACGAGTAACCTGAAGTTGAAAAGATTGTTGACATTCACAATGTTTATGAGTTACAATTAAATGATTAAGTCACAGTTTTCAATAAATATGGAAAAATCTGGAAGCAATCATTTCGTAGCATATTCTAAAAAATCTCCAACTTGCTGTTTGGCCACTAGAAATAGTTCAAAATTTGTAATTCATGCATGTTGGCCATTCTTGCAAGAGAATACGTTGTATACGTTCATGAAAACTAGTGATGTCTTATCTAAAGTCTTGGCAAATCTCATCTAAAATACGATCGTTTGTGATCTGAAATGTGTATATTCTTAAGGAGAAAGAGTTGTAAGTATATTCATTTAGGTTTGGTTTTGTCATTCCAACATCGAAATTTGCTTATGTTTTGAAACTTTAGAAGTGATTGCACTTTTTCTCTTGATTTCTGCACGGCTGCACATACATGTATGTCTTTGATTCTGCTAGGATTTAAGTGACCAAAAAACACAGCTAATGACTTGTTGTAGATCACCAGGTATAAAGAATTGTAGTGCAAAGCTCCATGCAGTGCTATTGGAATCATTAATGCACAGAAAGAGATGGCATGCAGTGTTGCGAGTATTCAAATCACTGTTTCGATTGACAGCTTTTGACGATTGAAGAAACTATCGAGTAAGTTTTTTATTGACATTTTTAGATACAGAAGATCAGGGTTCACTCAAGGAATTTTCTGACATTGGCCCTTCATGTGGTAATTTCAAATATTCCCGAGGTACGCCCATACAGCACAATGTTAAAATGCCTCATTGTATTTGAAAATGTGGGCCTAGAATTATCCCTGGTAAATAATTTTATTCAAGCAATCCGTCTTTTTCAATGTTTGTAGGTGAAAATGAGAGTGTTAATGCGGATAAAACTATTGAAAGATGTACGCTATTTTCAATCGCGCTGAATTAATGTTGACGCGATATATATATGACAACTATGCGAGAATATTGTGGAATCGCGGCCTAAGTCAATCCCCAACAATATGTGGGCAGTCTGTTGTGTGTGTCATCAAACAAAAACAATTTTCTTGTATAACATTCTAAATCTTGTTATTTTAGATGCAACTTTTACAAAATATATTTCAAATATCAATAATAACCATTTGGTATATTGTCGGATATTTTTTTACGTATGGACTAGTTTGATGAGGCACTGTCTGAGGCTCTCCAGGATCTGGGCCCCGTTCCACAAAGCGATCATAACTACAATCAATCTTAGAGACTTACGTCGATTCAAAAATTGTCTCAGCTAAAGTTTACACCCGTTCCACAAAGCGATCTTAGGGCGATTTTAACTTTACAAGTTCTTAAGTAGCCGATCTTAACAAAGATCGGAATCTTCAGCCATAAAGATATGAAATTTTCCCTTGGAGTGGCCTCCCTTGGTCATGTTTAGCAGACGACGCATTTCCTTGCACATCATAATAAAAGGTCGCCATCTTTGTTGTTATGGTACAATATTTAAGATCAATTTTAGCAATCCTAAGTTGGTCTGGAGCAACTTAGCATTTTGATCTTAACTTACAACTCTCTTAGTTAAGATTGCTTTGTGGAACGGGCGGCTGATCGTAACAAAAATTTAAGATCGTATACTTAGTGAGATACAATCAACTTAGCCCTAAGATCGCTTTGTGGAACGGGGCCCTGGCTATTTTGTTGATGAAAATATGTTGACATAATAGTCAAACAACAACAATTTGGACTTTCCACAAGTCATAGTATGGCTTCTATGATGTATCCATTATGTTCATTTCAAAGCATCAGTTAATCTTTTTGTGGTTGCTGTATATAACAGTGACTTGGTGCAATCTGCTGATTAGTTCCTACACAATTTCACTGAAATTAATGCAAACAATATTGAAAGGAATCTTGAATAAAATTATCAAAATAGATTACAAATGTAATTCAAGACACTTTTATAACCAGATTGTGTAATGACAAGATTAACTTGCGTACGTCAGTGCGGACTTCACATGCAAATACCATGTATTTTTTAAGGGGGAAAGTGTACACAAGAAAATAAGGTATTTTAGTATTGTCAGTTGATTATGAGATAAGAAAAATTTATTTCAAGTGATTTTATGTTTTAATCGGGAAAAATCAGTTTGGCAGATCAATAATACAAAGGAAAAAAGTGCCCGACCTAAATGTACTATGTAAATGAACATCCTGGGTTACGTACTCGGGGTTCAGTTTATTTACATGTACCATATTCGACGTAATAAGTGCCCGCTCTAATAAGCGCCCATGGCGATATTTGCTAATATATTGGCAAGTGAACAATCCTAATTAGCACCTTTTCCTATTGATCAATGTACACAAGACTTATTTATTCGTGTATAATACGCACTCGTGTGTTATATGCACCCTTAATTATGGGCAATTAAATTATGGAAAAATATATCTGTTGTATATAAACAGTTCAAGCCGTCAGCATAAACCACAAAATTTATCTTTCAACTCTGTTTTTTCCACCAAAATAATATTCTAACAAGAGCCCCCTATTTCTAATTTTGAGAGCACCCTGGGCGCTTATCGCGTTGAATAAGGTATGTAGTTTCTGTGCGTACGTGGTCTGTGAGTATGATGCTGTGTATGCATTCAGTCTGTGTATCACTTGGACATGAACAAGTTGTGCTCTGCACACACATATGAGATTAAATAACTGAGTAACGGTTTCTTTGGTATGTCATTTTCCATTCAGTCCTTGTGACACAGTGAACTGGTTCATTTTCCAGGACACTGGCAGATTGTCATCCAAAATGACCTAACATTTTTGTTCAAATTTGGTCATGGTAAAATTTCGTAATGGTATCGAAAATTGTCTTATTAAATATTGACAATATCATGTCATAATGCCATTTGTCATTAAAAACATGTAAGACAATGTCAACTGCACTTCATAAACTATTTATTGTTTTATCTATTAATGTACTTTATTTCTGAACCAGACGTGTGAACCTGAAACACAGGATACACTGTTCACGAGGTCGTAAACTATTCACTTAATGTTTGTTTCTACCTTGAGCCTTACAGAGTGTAAAATTTGCACTTTATGTCACAATTTCTACCTTGGGCTCTAAAGAATGGAAAATATGCACTTAATGTAACAGTTTCCACCTTGAGATCACGATAATTGAAAATATGCACTTAATGGAACAGTTTCCAACTTGAGATCACGATAATGGAAAATATGCACTTAATGTAACAGTTTCCACCTAGAGATCAAGAGAGTGAAAATATGTACTTAATGTAACAGTTTCCACCTTGAGATCATGATAATGGAAAATATGCACTTAATGTAACAGTTTCCACCTTGAGATCACGATAATGGAAAATATGCACTTAATGTAACAGTTTCCACCTTGAGATCAAGAGAATGGAAAATATGCACTTAATGTAACAGTTTCCACCTTGAGATCAAGAGAATGGAAAATATGCACTTAATGGAACAGTTTCCACCTTGAGATCACGATAATGGAAAATATGCACTTAATGGAACAGTTTCCACCTTGAGATCACGATAATGGAAAATATGCACTTAATGGAACAGTTTCCACCTTGAGATCAAGAGAGTGAAAATATGCACTTAATGTAACAGTTTCCACCTTGAGATCACGATAATGGAAAATATGCACTTAATGTAACAGTTTCCACCTTGAGATCACGATAATGGAAAATATGCACTTAATGTAACAGTTTCCACCTTGAGATCACGATAATGGAAAATATGCACTTAATGTAACAGTTTCCACCTTGAGATCACGATAATGGAAAATATGCACTTAATGGAACAGTTTCCACCTTTAGATCAAGAGAATGGAAAATATGCACTTAATGGAACAGTTTCCACCTTGAGATCACGATAATGGAAAATATGCACTTAATGTAACAGTTTCCACCTTGAGATCAAGAGAATGGAAAATATGCACTTAATGTAACAGTTTCCACCTACAGATCACGATAATGGAAAATATGCACATAATGTAACAGTTTCCATGTAGAGATCACGATAATGGAAAATATGCACTTAATGTAACAGTTTCCACCTTGAGATCAAGAGAATGGAAAATAACAAGGAGATTAAGGATTACACACAACTAATCCAGTAATTTATCTAGACCACAGGCCCATGCTACACAGTGTTTGTCACATTACATCTATCATAAGTCTATGTTGAAGTAGGAGCTATGATCGCTTTGTAAAACAAGATTCTCTCCAAAATCCAAATCTGCAGCAAATATATCACAAATTCCCAAAATATAATTGAAATTTAACCGATTCATATAGTTATAGCAATCAACTTCATATCATCATCGCATTTTGGTAAACCTACACTAACCTCTGGATTAAGAGTTCGAAAGAGACATCGAATATGCTGACAGATTTGTTCTCACGCTGATAATTTTAAACTTCGGCAGGCCCTTACCGACTGCAGTTTATTCAAGTTATTATTTATTAAGCATTATTTAAGTATTGTGATAAACATAACTTTCATATTCACAAACAGTAGGATTAGACCTTTCAAATGGTGTAGGACATGTAGTCGTAAGGATGTAGCACAAGCTGATAATTTCCTGTTAAATGTTGGCTTCATCTATCAGCACCGTATCTCTTGGAACTCGGTGTGATAGCAGTAAAAGCTTCTGGTTGACTAGTTGTATTTTGTAATTTATATATTGCAAAAGTATGTCTCCCTGCTTCAGCTAAAATGTTTGGGCACTTTTTTACAGTTTTACCACTGGGCCTACAGTTTTTCCACTGGGCCTACAGTTTTTCCACTGGGCCTACAGTTTTTCCACTGGGCCTACAGTTTTTCCACTGGGCCTACAGTTTTTCCACTTAGCCTACAGTTTTTTCCACTTAGCCGACAGTTTTTCCACAGGGCCTACAGTTTTTTTCCACTGGGCCTACAGTTTTTTCCACTGGGCCTACAGTTTTTCCACTGGGCCTACAGTTTTTGAGATGTGCTGTCCCTTGAGGCTCTCAGACACTGCCCTGGATCAATTCCAATGGTTCTCAAATTACACTTATAACATGACCAGTAAAGACCGATAGTCTTTAATGCTTATTTTTATGTTATTGGATTAAATGCATTTTTTTTTAAATTACAAAGTCAAACTATCTCAGATTTTAAGAAAATAAGAGCTTCCCAAAATAATCTAAATTTTAACAAAATTTCTCACTTGCCCGACAAGGGTGCCGAGTTTGGAGTCCGATAAAAATCCCTATAATAACAGGAACTGTAAACAGATGTCATCGTACCTCTTCCTCTACAACTCTGAGGTCCATGCTAATGTGCCGGGTCAGCATGGGTTTGGCGGGGCTCTCACACTCAGGCTTGCCCAGCTTTGACAGGTCAGGCTCCGAGGCTGTCCGCATCAACTAAACAAACATATTCCATAAAGATCACTGGCTCATGTAATCTTCATCATCACCATCATCATCATCATTATCATCATCATACTAACATACATATCATAGCAGTGTTAGAGAGAAAGAGCATTATGTTTACTTTCAGCCTCTTTGAAAAAAAATATATATGTGTATTGAAGTGATGTGATGCTGGGTGCCATTGTTCAAAACAACCTTAGATAAGACTTGTAAGTCTTATTAAGGTACAGGAGTTACAATCACCTTAGCGCTAAGGCTGCTTAGTACAATGGTGCCCAGGTCTTAGCCATATACCATATGGGTCAAACCCATGAGCTGGGCATGGTGCTGACAAACCAAGAAACAAGAAACAAAATCAGAATCGAACCAACAATCATAGATTCTGGCACACGTAATGGAAGCAGCTCTGCACAATGAATTGTGGCTTAGACAACTGGGACGCCTATGCCCCTGAATATCCCAGGACATGCTGCAACATGCAATACAGTCTGTCATGTCGCTGGGGAGTCCATACCCTGGTCATTAACCTGAAGAATAGAAATGCCTGTTGTCCACAATATGGACATGTAGTAAACATGATGTACACAAGTCTTTTAATGCATGTGTACCCTATCTTAACTAGATAAATTTAACCTACACACCCCAATGTCTCGGAGGTCAAACTGGCCTGTTGTTATTCCCTTGGTAACCAGCTTGTTCCCATCACCACTGAAACACAAGTCACACAAGATAAATACAAAATATATTACAGATACAAACACGGGATGAAGTAGAGTGAACAAGTAACCTCAGCTTTAACGGATCGCAAGCACGGATATTTATCTACTGTTTCTATGGATTATCTCACAAGAGTTGAGCCAGGCTAACAGTTTAACTGATTTCCATATAAGTTGAGGAGATCAACACTGCCAAGAAGCTGTGCGGCACAAGTACCACTGACCCCCTAAACAGCAGAGCTCAACACTGCCTCCATGCTGAAGCTTCAACACTCCCTACCAGTTCCAGAGCTCAACACTGCCTCCCTTCTGAAGGTTCAACACCTCTACCAGTTGCAGAGCTCATCACTGCCTCCCTTCTAAAGGTTCAACACTCCCTACCAGTTGCAGAGCTCAACACTGCCTCCCTTCTGAAAGGTTCAACACCTCTTCCAGTTGCAGAGTTCAACACTGCCTCCCTTCTAAAAGGTTCAACACTCCCTACCAGTTGCATAGTTCAACACTGCCTCCCTGCTGAAGATTCAACACTACCTACCAGTTCCAGAGTTCAACACTGCCTCCCTTCTGAAAGGTTCAACACTCTCAACCAGTTGCAGAGTTAAACACAGCCTCCCGCTGAGGGTTCAACACCTCTACCAGTTGCAGAGTTAAACACAGCCTCCCGCTGAGGGTTCAACACCTCTACCAGTTGCAGAGTTAAACACAGCCTCCCGCTGAGGGTTCAACACCTCTACCAGTTGCAGAGTTCAACACAGCCTCCCTTTTGAAGGTTCAACACTCCCTACCAGGTGCAGAGCTCAACACAGCCTCCCTTTTGAAGGTTCAACACTCCCTACCAGGTGCAGAGCTCAACACAGCCTCCCTGCTGAAGGTTCAACACTCTCAACCACGTGCAGAGTTCAACACTGCCTCCCTGTTGAAGGTTCAACACTCTCAACCACGTGCAGAGCTCAACACTGCCTCCCTGTTGAAGGTTCAACACTCTCAACCACGTGCACAGCTCAACACTGCCTCCCTGTTGAAGGTTCAACACTCTCAACCAGGTGCACAGCTCAACACTGCCTCCCTGCTGAAGGTTCAACACTCTCAACCACGTGCAGAGCTCAACACTGCCTCCCTGTTGAAGGTTCAACACTCTCAACCACGTGCAGAGCTCAACACTGCCTCCCTGTTGAAGGTTCAACACTCTCAACCACGTGCAGAGCTCAACACTGCCTCCCTGTTGAAGGTTCAACACTCTCAACCAGGTGCACAGCTCAACACTGCCTCCCTGCTGAAGGTTCAACACTCTCAACAAAGTGCAGAGCTCAACACTGCCTCCCTGTTGAAGGTTCAACACTCTCAACCACGTGCAGAGCTCAACACAGCCTCCCTGTTGAAGATTCAACACTCTAAACCACGTGCAGAGCTCAACACTGCCTCCCTGCTGAAGGTTCAACACTCTCAACCACGTGCAGAGTTCAACACAGCCTCCCTGTTGAAGATTCAACACTCTCAACCAGGTGCAGGGCTCAACACAGCCTCCCTGTTGAAGGTTCAACACTCTCAACCAGGTGCAGAGCTCAACACTGCCTCCCTGTTGAAGGTTCAACACTCTCAACCAGGTGCAGAGCTCAACACAGCCTCCCTGCTGAAGGTTCAACACTCTCAACCACGTGTAGAGCTCAACACAGCCTCACTGCTGAAGGTTCAACACCTCTCAACCACGTAGCAGAGCTCAACACTGCCTCCCTGTTGAAGGTTCAACACTCTCAACCAGGTGCACAGCTCAACACTGCCTCCCTGTTGAAGGTTCAACACCTCTCAACCACGTAGCAGAGCTCAACACTGCCTCCCTGTTGAAGGTTCAACACTCTCAACCACGTGCAGAGCTCAACACAGCCTCCCTGCTGAAGGTTCAACACTCTCAACCACGTGTAGAGCTCAACACAGCCTCACTGCTGAAGGTTCAACACCTCTCAACCACGTAGCAGAGCTCAACACTGCCTCCCTGTTGAAGGTTCAACACTCTCAACCAAGTGCACAGCTCAACACTGCCTCCCTGTTGAAGGTTCAACACCTCTCAACCACGTAGCAGAGCTCAACACTGCCTCCCTGTTGAAGGTTCAACACTCTCAACCACGTGCAGAGCTCAACACAGCCTCCCTGCTGAAGGTTCAACACTCTCAACCAGCTGCAGAGCTCAACACAGCCTCACTGTTGAAGGTTCAACACTCTCAACCACGTGCAGAGCTCAACACAGCCTCACTGCTGAAGGTTCAACACTCTCAACCAGGTGCAGAGCTCAACACTGCCTTTGTGCTAAACACTGCCTACCACTTGAAGTCAACAGTACCTAGCAAAACAGTCGTCTACTAGCAGAGATCACAGTAGCCTGACATCATCGAACAAGCTCTCTAGAACACTTCAACACACCACTACTACATCCATGCAATACCTATCCTGTGTATCAATCTCACCTTCCATCCATGCTCTTGACAAGCACCTGCTTCTTCTCCTCCTCCTCCTCCTCCTCTTCCTCCAGCTCCACCTTGTCAAACAGGCTGCCTGCCCCCTGACTCCGCACAACATCAGGGCCAGTCACTGGTGGGGGAAATATCTCCATCACAAAAACATCCAATACCATCTTCCTAATCCACTGAATAGGGAGTGAGTTGGGTTTTACGCCGCTTTTAACAGTATTCCAGTTATATCACGGCGTGTCAGCTTGATGTGGGAGGGAAGCCCGAAGTGATGCAAGTCTCAGACGTTTACCACTTCGGTGAAACCCACGAGCACGGGTATGGTGCTGACAAACCTAGAAACATAATCGGGGCGAACCGGGATTCGAACCCACAATCATAGGTTTCTGGCGTGCCCAAGGGACGCAACTCTGCACAGCGAATCGCGGCACCTTAGATGGCTGGGCCACCTATGCCCCCTAATAAACAGAATAAGATTAACCATTAAAATTATACTGACATACAACAAAAAAAAAGGTGCAAACATTTACAAGCATCACTTAAGTAACAATAATGACTGAAGAAGCTAAAAAGTTTCTAGCGAGCAATAGCAGGTGAATTCAGACAACAAACCACACAAACCCTTATAGAAAATGTGTTATAATGAAAGAAGAACATAAATAATAATAACTGAAAGATGCCAAGGTTAGTAAATATTAAGTTTTGCATATTTTTATTTTGAACAAACTATTTGGTGCCAGTAAGACCTCACTAGTAATGTTACTGATTAGAGTAATCCCGAACCCTGTCAAGAATGTAAATGAATGAGTATATATTGTTTATCCTGATGTTAGCAATATCCCTACAGTAAACAACAAGCAAACCAGTGATCAATGATATGAGCATCACTCCATGCCATGGGTTACAGTAATGACAAGCAGTGGGGTCTCACATTGTGGCCAACCGCTTCTCAATTCTGTCGACTCTTGTAAAAAGCCAGTGGTAGTTGACCTATTCTGTCCTGGAAACTACTTTGAGTGTTTGCAGGCTGAATAACTAGTCACATGTGCACAGGTTATTGAGATATAAATCAGACATCAAGATACTTGCAGGTAGACAAGTAAAATAAATATTACTTTTTGATTGTTTCAGTTCTCAAATAACTTTAATTAGCCCATGTGTTAGTCATCTAGTTCTAATCAATGGAAAAAGTAAGTAAGCACACAGACATCATTGCAAAAGCCTGGTGAAGGACATTGTGAAGTCTGGTGAAGGACATTGTGAAAAGCACTGGAACTGACATTATGTAGGACATTGTGAAGCCTGGTCAAGGCCATTGTGAAGCCTGGTGAAGGACATTTTGAAGTCTGGTGAAGGACATTGTGAAGTCTGGTGAAGGACATTGTGAAAAGCACTGGAACTGACATTATGTAGGCCATTATGAAGCCTGGTGAAGGACATTGTGAAGTCTGGTAAAGGACATTGTGAAGTCTGGTGAAGGACATTGTGAAAAGCACTGGAACTGACATTATGTAGGACATTGTGAAGCCTGGTCAAGGCCATTGTGAATAGTAATTTTTACTGACTTTATGTCGGACATTGTGAAGCCTGGTGAAGGACATTGTGAAGTCTGGTGAAGGACATTGTGAAGTCTGGTGAAGGACATTGTGAATAGTAATTTTTACTGACTTTATGTCGGACATTGTGAAGCCTGGTGAAGGACATTGTGAAGTCTGGTGAAGGACATTGTGAAGTCTGGTGAAGGACATTGTGAAGTCTGGTGAAGGACATTGTGAAGTCTGGTGAAGGACATTGTGAATAGCACTGGAATTGACATTATGTAGGCCATTGTGAAACCTGGTCAAGGACATTGTGAATAGTAATTTTTACTGACTTTATGTCGGACATTGTGAAGTCTGGTGAAGGACATTGTGAAGTCTGGTGAAGGACATTGTGAATAGCACTGGAATTGACATTATGTAGGCCATTGTGAAACCTGGTCAAGGACATTGTGAACAGTAATTTTTACTGACTTTATGTAGGACATTGTGATACCTGGTGAAGGACATTGTGAAGTCTGGTGAAGGACACTGTGAATAGTAATGGTACTGACTTTATGTAGGACATTGTGAAGTCTGGTCAAGGACATGAATAGCCATGCTATTGGACGTGATGACGGAGAGCCCTAGGTGTTAGTGTTGTTGAATTTATCAATCAAAATAACAGTAACTATGTTACTTTTTTTTGTTAGTTGCAACTGTTAGTACCAAGATTATCAAAGCAAGTGTGACCAGGGTTATGTCGTGAGTGTCAATACAGTATCATGCAGCATTCGCCACACATGCAGACAATGCTGACCAAAATGTTCCTCGGGCAGATCTGGTTTAGGAAGAAGCCTAGGTTTAGGAAAGACATCAGCAGCTTTGTGAGAAATACCAGATTTCTCCTCCACTGTGACATCCTGGAGTCCCTCCACCTTCTCCTTAACCTCCTCCATCTCCTCTTCAACCTCCTCCACCTCCAGACTCTCCACATCAGTAACCTTCACCTCATCATCACTAACACTGGGCTTGATATCAGCTTGTTTCACATCCTCTGATTGGCTAGTACTCTCTTCCTCTTTCTCATCAATGACCTTTGCAATTTCATTGGTTGAAGGTTTTTCCTCTTGACCAATTATATTGGATTCCTCGCTGGGCTGTGTGGCTGAAGGATGTGCAATGTGTGAGAGTGCATCATCTAGTAATTCTAATCACACATAGAAGAAGGGTAGAGGTCACATAGGAATACTTGTGCATAATAACTACCAGGTATTTACAGGACACAAAATCCTGGGTCCTACACTAACAAAAATCGAAAATGGAGGCAAAAAAATACAGAGTGCATCCATTGGGATGTAGTAAATGTGAATACATGCTCAGCAATGAATGTCATTTCATATTTGCTACCACTTGAATAATTAATTTTTGTATGTCAGAGCTGTAGATAGGCTGTATATTTGCACAATCCTGGTTAATACACGCAAAAACAAAAACTTGACAATTATATGGCTCAAGTCACTATCAGATTGATAAGTAATGAATTGTTTCTCATCTCTATGAGACCAGTGAAGATCCAGGGTAAAATAGGTCTTCAGCAACCCATACTTGCCATAAAAGGCGACAGGTGGTCAGGCTCGCTGACTTGGTTGATGCATGTCATCGATCCCAATTGCGTGGATTGATGCTCATGAAATCAATCACTGGATTGTCTGGTCCAGACTTGATTATTTACAGACCGCCGTCATATAGCTGGAATATTGCTGAGAGCGGCGTTAAACAACAAACCAACCAACCAATCATCTAAATGAAATATGAACTAATTTACATGATAATTATACGTGATTATGAAATGTGTGGATAATTACCTGTGATCTGTGATAAGGTAGTTTGAATTACCTGTGAACAGTTTTTGGCATTCCCTACATATTACAACTGTTAGATGAAACGATTGTATATCAGCTTTCTTCCACCACTTCTTTTACCAACAGTTACATTTGGTAAACCATATGTATACTACTATTAATTTGGTTTTGAATGATCAAAATCAAACCCATGGATAAAATACCGAAATGACCCAAACCTGATCTGAATTGTGGGGGCACTACCACTACATTTCTTTTATATCCATTTTCAATTATTAAATGTATAGGAAACAGGAGTTCATGTCTGGTAAATCCCTGATAAATGTAATGCACTAGAACTCGTGAACTTGCAATTTCAGTTGAGGAATTCCATATCTATTTCTTACTACAGCTTCTGAACATGTGAAATTTAATGTCACTTTTTGTAGACTAATGCCCCCAGAATTGTTGGGGGTGAAGAGTGTTACTCAAAGCATGGTAAAAACAAGATTTGCAAATATTTTTTGGGGGGAAATGTTTAAATATATCCTTAAGTACAAACAAAAACAAGTATATGATCTTACTTGTGAAATAAGAAAAGGAACTAAACTGGGATTTCTCAATTAACATTGTCATATTCCAAAAAAAATATTTGACATTTCCCTGGGACACCATCTTGTAGCCAGCGACTCGCATTATTAACATGACTAAAGGCTGTGGGTCCCTTGGACGCAAAAATAACTACCGTATTCGACGTAATAAGCGCCCAGGGCATTCTCAAAATTAGAAATAGGGGGCTCTTAATAGAATACAATTTTGGTGAGAAAAAAACAGAGTTGAAAGATCATAAATTTCGCTAACAGCCTGAAATGATACAAAAGAAAGGTCTGTGCGTATTATACACGACAGATATATTTTCCAGAATTTTATGGCCCATAATTAGGGGTGCATATAACACACAAGTGTGTATTATGCACGAATAAATAAGTCTTGTGTACATTGATCAGTCGGAAGGGGTGCTAAATGGGATTGTTCACTTGCCAATATATTAGACGTGGGTGCTTATTAGAGCTGGGCGCTTATTACGTCGATACAGTAACCCCCATAAATCCCTTATTTTCAGTATATATGAAAGAACCTCTGTAGAATTTATGCAGAGTCAAAGTATTGGTATTCACATTGCTCCCCTTAGTTGTTTTTGATTAACATTTTCTTCATTGTCGTAAACCATATTCATACCATCACCAAACACTAGTGTTAATGCAGAAGACAGTTCAAAGGAATTGATACACAGCTGCATACATATTTTTCATCAAGTATTCTGATGATGCAGGCATCAAGGTATTACGATGTGAATGCAAAAGAATTTGATATGACTAGAATGCTAAAACATGCATGCATTGAGTAAATAAACTGAACAAAAAAATATAACACAGCAATAAGGCCGTAATATACAGGGATCTCTATTGCGATATATTGGGAGTTAAAGTGTCTGACAGTGTCTGACAGTGATTGACAAATATCACTCAGAGTGGTCAGTCAACGCCATTTTGTAGTCATGGATACAGGGGAGATAACAATGTGAGAGAAAAATCATTTTCACATTTCTGCTGTTTTGTCAATAAATTTTGAAGGGAAACATCGTTTGCAAATGAATTTCTGTGTAGATTTTAAGTTAAATGATACAAATAGTAATGAAACTTGTTATATATGTTTTACCCAATATACAGGAAAACAGAAATTATGCAATATGTAAGGAAGATAATTTATGGATGTTAACTTCTTTATTATGAGGAACACAACGTTTCGGAGTATATGCTCACTCCTTCATCAGATGAATGAATGACATGAGGCAGAGAGCTTCATAACAAAGAAGTTGAAATCTCTTCTTTATGTGTATCACTTCAAAATGCCTTTCAAAGATCTTATGCAATATGTATCGTTTCAAAAGCACATTGCAGCATAATCTTCTTTGGTCTCTTATAATTTAAAAAATAAGACATATATTTCACATCCATCACATTCAGTTGGCTGGAGTGTTCGACAGTAAGCAGAAAAGTCATGGAATCCTTGTCATAAACCTAAAGTTAAAAAATAAAGATTTAGGAGGTCCTTAGATTCAAATACCTTGAATCTACATCAGAACCCCCATATTTCAAACAGCGTACACTAGGGCTGCAACGAATACACTATGAGATGAATACGATTCTTATCATGAATATAGGGTAACAAAATACGAATAGCAATTCACGAATACAATAACAAGTCCGCAGTTGATGTATTATTTGTTATAATCAGTGAAACAATAATAACATAAATTATTTGACATGGTTTGTTAATTATTAAATTATACATTTTTATACTGCACTTATCCAGGAACTAGTATCTGCTCAAATGCGACAATGACCAGTGACCACAATACTGTCAAATTAAATATTATGAGAGTGTTGTCTTTTGAAAACATCTATGCATATATGTTCTTATGGATATTTTTAGGTACAGGGTATGCAAATGCACATGATTGCATGTTCATAAATATTCAACTCTCGTGGCCACGAATAACAAATTCAATTCATGAATGGATACGGTTCGATTCACAGAATACATGAGTGCATTGTAACAGCCTTAGTGTACTCAGTCACTTGTATTTACTGTTCCAGTAGCCATGAAGCATACTGCGAGTCTTCAATGACTAGAATGTCAAATACTGTCTTGTATCCAAAATGTGGATGCCTCATACACAAATCAATTTGACTGCCTATTCACCTCATCAACAGTGATCAAATATGCTGCATTCACTATCTAAACTGGATTTTAATCAAAGCTATAACATATTGCTATTTGTTTGAACACTGATTCTGACGACAATGCTTTGAGAGGCTGCACAATCTCTTAGGCCTTAGACATAAACCCTCTCATAATAAAAGAAAATTGATGAAACAACAACAAAAGATACTCTAAGAGCTACCAAATGATAAGAAAACACTTTTCCACTAATGCCAACATGTAGATCTGCTGATCACAAATTCAATTTCAAAACTACAACATCCTATGTATCTGAAGATCTCCAAACACACTTTCATAACAACAGCCATCTTGTAGATTTGCAGATCTCAAAACACTCTTTCATAACAACAGCCTTCATGTAGATCTGCAGATATCAAAACACTCTTTCATAACAACAGCCTTCATATAGATCTGCAGACCTCAAAACACACTTTCATAACAACAGCCTCCATATAGATCTGCAGACCTCAAAACACACTTTCATAACAACAGCCTTCATATAGATCTGCAGACCTCAAAACACACTTTCATAACAACAGCCTTCATATAGATCTGCAGATCTCAAAACACACTTTCATAACAACAGCCTTCATGTAGATCTGCAGACCTCAAAACACACTTTCATAACAACAGCCTTCATGTTGATCTGCAGACCTCAAAACACACTTTCATGACAACAGACATCCACTTACAAGTTTTCTCAGCAGTATCAGCCTCTGCATCTTTGGCAGCTTTTGCCACGGCAGCATCATCAGCAGCTTTAATTGTTATGGTTCCTTTCTGTATGGGTGTCTTGGAGATGGTGATGGTGGCGCCCACCCCGGATGAGATTGGGGGTACTACAGGTGATGGGGAGGGTGGTGCTGGTGACTCAGAACCCTGGGAGCTGGTGCTGCCACCTATAGCAAGAGAATAAGAGTATATTGTTTCAAGTTCCATTAATCTGATTCTATTAGTCGAAGACACAGAGCCACGAATCTCTCAATAGAGGGCCAATTCATGGATGTCCTTTCTACCGGTATATAGGCAATAGTACTTATATAAATCTGATACATGACATTCAATACTTCAGTTACACAATAGAGATCATCCTCTATATCTCCAGGACTTCATACAGCATACTTTTTTAATCTCATTTAACACATTACTTCAGAATGTTCAGTATGTCCAACGAAAATAAATTCCCATTATTTTTGACATTCTCTACATTTCTTGGGTTCATCTTAGTATTCCCTGCATATTGCACATTGACAGAGGAAGGACAGCAGGAAAACACCACAGACCTGACCGGTTACTGTTGATCGTCATGGTGGCATCACAGATCGGCATCTTCTGCAACGCACCAACCAGTGTATCACTCGGCTTGCCCCACTGGTTCCGGGGGGTCACTGGAGGAGGGGAGGTAACTCCTGACTTTACAACCTGGTCTCCTGCAGATGTAGCTGAATACACACCAGAAGAAACCCACTAAAGATGATCAGCATTGTGTAACTTGGACTCTGACTACGGCACACTGCATCCAAAGGCTTATCAAATATCAATTACAGGACTCTAGGTTAATCATACTCTCAACATTCAATCATGGTTTAGTTTGTTTGTTTGTTCGTTTGATGTGTAACATCGCATTCAGCAATATTCAAGCTATATGGCGGAGGTCTGGAAATAATCGACTCTGGACTAGACAATCCAGTGATTGATATCATGAGCATCGATGTATGCAATTGGTATACGATGACGTGCATCAACCAAATCAGCGAGCCTGACCACCCGATCTCATGAGTCGCCTATTACAACAAGCATTGTCGCCTTTTACGGCAACAATTGGTTGCTGAAGACCTATTCTACCCCGGATCTTCACGGGTCCATAGGTCAAGTGACTGATTTGGGCCTGACATCATTTGGAACACTATAACAGGTATGTCACAGCATGATGCAGGTTGTGGAAGTTACCACTTTGGTGAAACCCACAACAGTGCTGACCATCTTCCTGAGGCATGAGCGTCAACTGGCCCATTTCAGTATCTGTATTTCCAGTTTTCACCCTTGCCTTCTCTTGGCGCAATCGTGGCTCTAACCCATGTAGAATCAAGTTGTATCAAAATGTAATGTCCAATCAGCTTGTTCTTATTTTGAATGTCTTCACAAAGAAGCCGATTACCACAGAAAATGACCTGGTTGGTCAGATAACGAAAAGATTTGAGCTGTCTTGAGGGTGAAAACTAGATTTGATATAGTCTAGTGGACACTCTTGCCTCGAGAAGATCCTGGCAGGAGAAAGGTATGCAACTCTGTGACTCTTTGACACTTAAGACCACTGACCCACTGTGCCACTTAGGGACAGATATGATATCATTACCAGTGTTCTTTACTGAATGATGAATTTATGAAAAATATATCATATTCCTGTCTTTAATAAATATTGTCTCAATGGGTTCAGTTAAATGACAATGTTCTGGTGTAAGAGGTGTACATTGAGGAGCAAGACTAACCCGGTATCCCCACAGTGTCCCACATGATGTTAGGTCACACTCACACTGGACTGAATGATGAGTTTATGAAAAATATATCACATTCCTGTCTTTAATAAGTATTGTCTCAATGGGTTCAGCCCATTTCTGGTGTCTCCCGCCATGATATTGCTGGAATATTTCTAAAAGCGGCGTAAAACCATACCCACTCACTCACTCACTCAATGGGTTAAGCAAAATGACAGTGTTCTGGTGTGAGAGGTGTACATTACCTTCCATTTGCGAAGCAGTTTGTTCGAGGGGTAGATGGGCCAGATCCCCTTTATCAGCTTCGCCCCACTTCGACCTTGCCGTCCCTGACCCATCGTCCTCCTCCTGTATTGCAAGGTCAGGGGTCGAAGGGTTATCCCACTGACTTCGACCTTGACCCTACAAGAAAGGATGTGGAAATAAATACTGAAACTATCAATGGACCTAAAGTTGCTGTTTTTTTCTGCCAATCATCTTTTGACAGGTTCAAATGCATATTATTTCTTTCCACATTTTATGAATAAGACTTACTTTACAAACCAACTACAAACTGAACTTGGTTACTACAAACTGAACAATTCCATCAAAACAACAGTCCTTGTGACTCATGAGCTTCATATTGATTGAGAAGGATGATTCTCATCATGAACATTGTTATTATCAATGGTGAATTATCAAATACAAAGTCTGGCCAAAATCCTTCAACATTTCATCATCAAGAAACCGTGATGAGAGACATCAGTTCAGGACAACATTTGGAAGCTTTTCTTTCATGTCAACGAAAAACTGTACAGGGCTCACCTTATCATTTAATCGCTTCAGTATTTCATCTTTCTTTTGCTGCTTAGCACTCCTGGAATTGAAATAATGAAAGTGAGTGAGTGAGTGAGTGAGTGAGTGAGTGAGTGAGTGAGTGAGTGAGGTTGGCGTTTTTAACAGTATTGCAGTTATATCACAGCTTGTCAGTTTAAGGTGTGAGGATAGGACGAAGTGATGCAGGTCTCAGATGATTACCACTTTGGTGAAACCCGCGAACATTGGTATGATGCTGACAAAACCGAGAAACAGAATCGGGGCGAACTGGGATTCAAACCCACAATCATAGGTTCCTGGTGTGTCCAAATGAAATAGATAATACTTTGGGAAGTGTATGCATCAAATATAAATGTAGCAACAAAACCAGATAGGTGTGTGCCCTGTGTTTGTTATTCAATGCAGCAGTTAGCAATATTCCAGCTATATCACAACCACATGTAAATGATCAAGTCTGGACAAGACAAACAAGTGATTGATATAATGAGCAACATACAATGTTGTGGGGTACAATCACATTCAATCTCCCAGTCACAACGCCTGATCCACAAACTGATCCAGGATTGCAGAGTCACCTCTTACAACAAGAATAGGTTAATGATGGCTAATTCTAACCCAGTATTCTGACACCTGAAACAACATGTTATCTAAGCAGCAGTTCCTCCATGGTACTACAGTGCTACTCACTTGGGTCTATCCGGGGACTTCGCCTCCTCGACAGCCCCTATTGCATGTAGAGCCCCTGTGATAGGCACTGCTGCCACTGGCTTCAAGTTCACTTTGGGTGTTGACGGCCTGGAATATGATGAATGAATATGATCAATGAATTATGTAAAGATTCCAGGTTAGAGTGAGTGAGTGAGTATGGTTTTTCGCCGCTTTTAGCAACATTCCAGCAATATCATGGCTGGGGACACCAGGACATTGTACCCATGTGAGGAATAGAACCCAGGCATTCAAAGTAACAAGCCAACGCTTAAACCACAATGCTACCACACTGGCCCTTCCAGGTCAGAAATAGGCCAGTTTGATAATCTAGTGCTTCAAGAATTCACTTGCCACATCAGGCAATAATCTGAGATGCTGATTCTTTTTGTTTTATGACATTATGTTGTTGGATCACTGCTCTGCACCCTCACCCACTGTACCTCACCTTCACCTGTTGTATCTCACCCTCACCTGCTGTACCCCGCCGTCACCTGTTGTACCTCACCCTCACCTACTGTACCTCACCCATTATATATCTCACCCTCACCTGTTGTACCTCACCCTCATCTGTTGTACCTCACCCTCATATGTTGTACCCCACCGTCACCTGCTGTACCCCACCGTCACCTGTTGTACCTCACCCTCATCTGTTGTACCTCACCCTCATATGTTGTACCCCACCGTCACCTGCTGTACCCCACCGTCACCTGTTGTACCTCACCCTCATCTGTTGTACCCCACCGTCACCTGTTGTACCTCACCGTTACCTGTTGTACCTCACCATCACCTGTTGTACCCCGTCACCTGTTGTACCTCACCCTCATCTGTTGTACCTCACCCTCATTTGTTAGACCTTACCTTCATCTGTTACATCTCACCTGTTTTCTCTAGCCCTCTGCTCTTCCCTTTGTTTCATCTAACAAATGAAAAATAAAAATGTACACATGGTAGAAAACCATCTTCAAATCTACTTACAAATTATGACAGCTTTATTCCATTACGGGTCACGTCAGAATGACCTTTCAGCCGACCAATCAAAGCGTTCCTCACCAGATCATGAGAGTGACAGTCGGAATGTGTTTTCTATTCATGCAACCTTGAAAACGTTGACGCAGGGTATTCCGAATGACAGTTACAGCCCGTACGACTGATTCCGTCAAAATTATCGTCTATCTCTCGCCTCCATGGGATAAACATTTGAATGGATGAGGCGTCGCACAATATGTGGGAAGTACTGCTATACAATCTCAACCATATATTAGACATTCCGGAATGTTCGTATGTTCAGTTTTCAAAAATTTTAATCGAGAACTGTGTCAACATTTTTTTCAAGCGTAGTCTGAAAAGGAAGTCGCCTGGTTAAAACGAGTGCCGTAAAGCTCGAGAGAGCTGCTTTCTAATTGGCTGAAGTCGACTTCTTGTTAGTCATTTCAGTGGTAGGTCAAAGTTCGCGAAAGGTTGTTCTGACGTGACCCATAATGGGATGTCCTCAGATCTTTGTTTAGCGGCAGCTAGAACCTAGATCTGATTTTAATGAGATTGTGACTACCAGCAAGGTTGACTCAGGGCCATGACAATTTGCTAGATCAGTTCAGTCTTGCGATTACTCCTCACACTAATGAAATCAGAAATTATGTTTATGGACTGTTATTTGAGTTGCTGTCCTCCAAAGAGTCTTGTGAATTGTTGAGTGTTATGATTTTGAGACAGACGAGCTACTCACATATTCCTCTCTCTCCTTCATTCTCTTCATGATCTGCTGCTTCTCCTTGTCCAGCTCTTCCTTCTTTTTCTGGGACCACTCATCAGCCTGCTTCTGTATACAACACAACACAACACAACATGACAACACACTCAAGTATTGCTGAATATGCAATACTCCTGCAGCAAGTGAAATAATGGTACAGAGTTCGTTTCTTTGTTGTTTAAAGTCGCACTCAGCAATGTTCCAGCTATATGATGGCAACCAGTAAATAAACACGTTTGAACCAGACAATCCAGTGATTGATACTGTGAACAACAACCAACACGTTCGGGGTACAATGACAAGCTATTAACCAGGTCAGTGATCCTGACCAACTGATCCATCTGGTACTTCTATGATCAGCATAGATTGCTGGGGAGCTATTCTACCACAGAGCAATGAGGGGACTTACATTTGTGTCAACATATTCTCATGAAATCCCAGACCATGTCAAGGTTATTGACATCAGAAGAATATTTGAACAAATTTGGCAAGACATATTTTTTCAATGGAAAAAAATACAGTACACAACGTTTCTTCATCAATACAGTAGGTATGATCATTAAGTGGTTGATGCAGTGATAACAGATACTGATGTACTCTGATGCTGTCATGCATCTACACATGCCACTAACAAGACTAAACATGCAACAACAGTAGTCCATGCAAGGTATGTGTGTGTGTGTGGGGGGGGGGGGGGGGGGGTCGACCAACAGATGCTCCTTTACACTATTTTCCTGACTGAAAATGTTGTCGGGAGAATATTCTTATACATTATGCTGCACAAGCAATATTGATGTTTGTGCATTTTAATTTGTGTTCATTGGTCTGAGCACCAGCTGTCTTTCTCACTTGAAGCAGGCTTTTGTCTTAATTTGTTGGTTAAAAGCAGCGACAACACTGGATATCGTCCATATGTATTCACAGGTGAAAAAACATGGTGTTCACAAAAACATGAAGTACTGACGAGGATGTTAAGTATCAGTAGGATGTCTGGTAATACTACATACATCAGTAGTACTCTGTTCTTGTTCCTAAACACTTCCATTGTAGAATATACCCTCAAACCCCTCCACTGTAGACCATATCCTCAAACCACCCTCCACCGTAGAACATACCCTCAAACCCCACATCGATAAAACATACCCTCAAACCCCTCCACAATAAAACATACCCTCGAACCCCTCCACTATTAAACATACCCTCAAACCAACCCCTCCACCGTAGAACATACCCTCAAACCCCTCCACTATAAAACATACCCTCAAACCCCTCCACTATAAAACATACCCTCAAACCCCTCCACTATTAAACAAACCCTCAAACCCCTCCACCGTAGAACATACCCTCAAACCCCTCCACTATAAAAAATACCCTAAAACCCCTCTGCTTTTAAACAAACCCTCAAACCACTCCACCGTAGAACATACCCTCAAACCCCTCCACTATAAAACAAACCCTCAAACCCCTCCACTGTATAACATACCCTCAAAACCCTCCACTGTAGAACATACCCTCAAAAACCTCCACTGTAGAACATAGCCTCAAATCCCTCCACTGTAGAACATACCCTCCAACCCCTCCACTGTATAACATACCCTCAAAACCCTCCACTGTAGAACATACCCTCAAAATCTCCACTGTAGAACATACCCTCAAATCCCTCCACTGTAGTACATACCCTCAAACCCCTCCACTGTATAACATACCCTCAAAACCCTCCACTGTAGAACATACCCTCAAAAACCTCCACTGTAGAACATACCCTCAAATCCCTCCACTGTAGAACATACCCTCAAACCCCTCCACTGTATAACATACCCTCAAAACCCTCCACTGTAGAACATACCCTCAAAACCCTCCACTGTATAACATACCCTCCAACCCCTCCACTATTGAACATACCCTCAAAGCTTCCATCTTCTTCTTTCTGGCTTCCTGTTCACTTTGACCACTTGGTGGCTACAGTCAGAAGTAGACAACTTCATTCAGTGTCATTTCCTTAAATAGGTTTGTTTGTTAGCGACACACTCAACAATATTCCAGAAGATGACAGGCTGTCACTGAGCCTGACTACCCGATCCATTTGGTCACCTCTTACAACTAGCATAGGTTGCTGGACTATCCTAAGCTGGAATCCCCACTGGGTCCTCTCTCTCTGATGTACTTGCAACACAGTCATCATTGTAAGAATCATCCACACCTTTCTAAAACTAAATTGTGTATGACTGATATGCTAATCACTACATCCCAGGGGTCAAGGTGCCATGACTTACTATAGTACAGTTCATGCACAATGCATCATAATACTTGGACAAGGGGTGTCACGAATCACTGATGCATCAATTAATGCATCACAAGTTTTTACACTTGATGTTTACAATACACAATGTACCAAACAGGACCCTTGTATCTGTTCACCATTGATCCTGTATCAATTTTGAAAATTTTAATATCAATAAATTTTCAGAATGACACAGATTGTAAGAAGATTCCAAATCTGATTTTTTAGCTTGGCCACATGAAGCAAGAAGACTGTAATCCATAAACGGCGCAATTTCAGTATTGTGATGCATATAATTTCGGATCGCATTAGTACTCAAGTATTGCATTATGTATTGAAGCATAAAGCATATCAGCATGCCAATATGGTGAAACTCACAAACACATGTAGGGTGCTGATAATTCCAATGACAATTGAAGCATGCAGAAGGCGTAACATGACAGCCCTAACATTTAAAGCCGATATGTATCATGTGCAGCCATGCAGACAGGATGTGCTACTCTAACATACAGTCAAAACTACATGAAGCATAAATTGTGCAGATCGATTATATTACAATTAATCACAAAGCAAAACACTTCAATTTCAACCTATGATGGGTTCGCCTTGCAAAGTTTACAGATCAGCTGAAATATATGAGTCTTGCCAAAGAGAGAGAAGCAGAGACAGGGACTGACAAACATAGAGTTGTTTGTTTGTTTGTTTGTCTGGAACATAAATAATATTGCAATACATATGCTTGTATACCGGTATACTGTGCAGTCCAACACTCCAGTATGTCTTATGAGATTTGTTTGTTTGTTTAACGCCGTACTCAGCAATATTCCAGCTATATGACAGCTGTCTGTAAATAATCGAGTCTGGACCAGACAATCCAGTGATTGACAACAACAGCATCAATCCACGCAATTGGGATCGATGACATGCATCAACCAAGTCAGCAAGCCTGACCACCCGATCCCGTTAGTCGCCTTTTACAACAAGCATAGTCGGAAACAATGACAGACAGAAGAAAAGACAGAGAAACAGACAAAGAAAGAGGAGACATCTAGAGAAACACAGAGACAGAAAGAGAAACAGACACAGAGACACAGAAACGGAGACAACCAGACCCGTTCTTCTTTTCCCTGCATCTTTCGGCGTTCCCGCATGTTCTGTTCACGGATCTGCCTCAGCTTCTCCAGGTACTCCTAAAGCAGTCGTGGCGTTCTCAATACATACATGTGTCGTGGCGTTCTCAATACATACATGTCAGAGCTCCAGATAAGCTTTTGGTGTTGTTGGTATTTTACCCATGCATTTTAAAATCATTGGGTATCAGTAATTCTATCTGGGTATTCAAATTTCTGTTGCCCACTAGTTTTTACACATGTGGGTATTTAAGTTAAATATTTAAAAACACTATTTATCTAGTTCCTGCAAACTGGTGTGGCGTGGGTTCGAGAGCTTTATAGGACTCAAAAATACCACGATACTTCCACAAGAAAGTGTGATGGCAAATGATCATGATGTAACTGTCATCGTGGAGTTGAGAAAGTTTGACGGAACGCCTGTTTATAATTTCAAAATAAGTTGCTGATTTGCAGGGTTACTTCAAAATATTTTGATGATACGCACAAGTTTTATTTTTTAGAGTATCTGTAATGTTCGTTGCGTATTAGTCTGTCTTACAGACCCTGATACATTTATATCAACTACAGCCCATGCAAGTCTATAATGTTTGGCAAGTCTAGATTACTGCAGTATCAGGAAATGAAGAGAATCACTGGGCTCCCTTTTCATTCGATTTTTATTAAGATAACTGAACAACTGTTTTTTTCTGTACGATATGTTCATTTCAGAGACTATATGTTAGTCTAGTTGCGTATTTGATACGTTTGTATTTTATTTTACTGCGTATTTCTGCATTTCTGATGCGTATTTTATGGAGATACGCAGCTTATCTGGAGCTCTGCATGTATATCAATGCTAAACAAACTACACTTTTTCTATGGCTTAAGCTGTGTTTTTCCGCTCAAGGTTGAGTGAATACTCCCCGACACAGTATCATCGCAAGGTATCAACTTTTCAGTAATATCATTATCAGTTTTATTGTAACATCATAGCATCTCAGAAACTCATAATAAAAGGATCACAAACACGTGTAAGGTGTTGATAATTACAAAGATTATAATACCTGGGGTTGAAAGCCATGATGGATCCTGGCATGACTAAGGGGCATAACTCTGTACATTGAGTTGTGTCAAGTGAGATCAATGGGCCACTCATGCCTGTCATCATATTTCAACAGCAACCCATGACAGAAGACAGTCAATCACCACTCACCTGTTCTTCTCTGTTCCTGGAATTGGCAGCACCACCACCTGGTTTACTGCCCTCTGGCAACAGAAACAGTCCACAGTCAAAGAACAGGTGAAAAAACCCTCATCTCAACACTTCAGTGTCCATGTAACCCTTGTCTCATCGACCGCCTCCGTGGTCTAGTGGTAGAGCATCCGCCCGCAGAGCGGAAGGTCCGGGATTCGATCCCCGGGCGCTTCATACCAAAGATGTTTAGAGATGGTACTTGTTGTTACCCTGTCTGGCACTCGGCATTAGGGGCTAAAACAAGGACTGGTCGGCTCGGAGTCAGTATACTGTGTCTGAGTGGGGTATCCATGTTAAACTGCTGCATGGTATGTCAGTGTGCTAGCACTATAAATCGGCATCATTCTGGACTAGCACAAGCAGCCACACACACACACACATGCATGCACGTCGCTATATAAGTGCAATAATCTTGGACGCGACGTTAAACCCCATTTCACCTTTGTCTCATCATGAACGAACTACATAACGATTTGTGGTGTTAAACCTGTGTTTCAACTGCCTAACTTGTATCTGCCCACACTACAACCACCCCTACCCCACTCCCAACCCCCAACTGGCTACAGATCTGCCTGTTTCTTGACATTTACAAATGTGACATCACACCACGACTTTGCCATCCCCTGTTAACATCATCACATACAGGGTGTGGATCATTGCAATCTCATTAAAATCAGATCTTAGTTCTCGCTACCGCTAAGCAAAGATCTGAAGACATCCCAGTAGGGGTCACGTCAGAACGACCTTTCATCCGACCAATCAGTGCGTCGCTTACCAGATTATGAAAGTGACAGTTTGAATGTGATTTCTAATCATGCAGTCTCGAAAACTTTATCATGGGGTATTCCGAACCCCATTCCGATAGTTATGGGTTTAACGACTAAATCCTTACAATCTAGACCATCTATTAGCCATTCCAGAATGTGTTTTTGTGAGAATTCGTCAAAATATGTTTGTAGATATTCGAAGCATGGTCGCCAATTTGAAATTTGTGCCGTAAAGCATGAGAAAGCTGCCTTCTGATTGGTCACTCCATTGGTCGGTCAAAGTTCGCGCAAGGTCGGTCTGAAGTGACCCGTAATGGGATGTCCTTAGATCTTTGTTTAGTGGTAGCGAGAACTAAGATCTGATTTTAATGAGATTGGGATCATTGCAGTCATTGTCTGAGACTTACTTGCAGAGCCCGGTCGAGATATGGGTGTAGCCGGAGGGGTGTACTGGAAGTGAAGAAGTACATACTTAACACATGGAACAGGTGAAAAACACCCCCTACAGATACACTGACATCATAAGGCTCCAGGAATCTTATGATACTCAGGCCCATTCTAAATCCCACTTTAGGACATATCAGTGAGTGAGTGAGTGAGTTTGGTTTTACGCCGCTTTTAGCAATATTCCAGTAATATCATGGCGGGGACAACCAGAAATGGGCCTTCACACATTATACCCATGTCGGGATTTGAACCCAGGTCTTCGGCATGACGAGCGAACGACTAGGCTACCCGACCGCCCCTTAGGACATATCAATATTACAGGTACTCATGTCATAGAGGAATATGGAAACACTTGTGATAAAAACCAGAACCATTATTTCAAAGTGGAACTGAGTATTAACTACCCACTGGACATGGAACCATTCATTTGAGAAATCTACCGTACATCTTTACAAAACGATGCCTTCCTAAACCTGCCAAACATCGGACAACTCTAATCTTTAGTGATGACTACCTACCCCATACATCTGTGCGTGCCCCCTCTGTTTGTTTAAAGCCGCTGCTCTCTTCCTGTTAATAAATTCTTCAGCAAGTCTAGCTCTCTCGGAGGCCTGTGCTGCAGCACGTCTGAAACCCCATATTCAAAATACATCACAACTTGGTATATAATTCATAAACAAATTATCTTTTTGCAATTTCTCGTTTGACGATATTTTCAGTATGTTCAACTGGATAATATCAAAATTCAACAGCAATATTCCTCCTGTAAGACACAAGCCTGTAAATAATCAAGTCTGGATCAGATAAACCAGTGACTGATATGGTGAGTGAGTGCATTGGGTTTAACGCTGCTTTTAACAGTATTTCAGTTATATCACTGTGTGTCAGCTAAATGTGGGAGGAAAGCCTAGACGTTTACCACTTCTGTGAAACCCACGAGCAAAGGTATGATGCTGACAAACCTAGAAACATAATTGGGGCAAGCCAGGATTAGGACCCACAATCATAGGTTTCTGGCATGCCCAAGGGACACAACTCTGCACAGCAATTACTACGCCTTAGACGACTGAGCCACCCGTAAGCCCGACTGAGAAGGGGTACAATGAAACGTAATCAACCAAATCACCAAGCCTGACACCCGATTAATTTAGTCGTCACTACAACAAGCCAGAATCCCACAGGGGAAACAGACAAGCACATACATTGAAACATTGGAACAGGCACTGGTATTCTAGTATGTAATAACTAGAGCAAACACAAGACTGCAAGTACCTGTTTTCTTCAGCCTGCTTCACATGATTGTTGACGACATTGGGTCCTCGCTGTAACGCCCGATTGATGTAGTCTCGATCGGCCTTGTTCTGACCATACTGCTGACCTGGCCTAGGTGCTGCCATGTAGTTCCCTAAAGCAGGCATCATGATAGTAAACACCAGCACAGGCAAGACAGTATCACTAGTGCATGACAGAAATGGGTTCAGTACAGAACTGGGTTCAATACAGAATTGGGTTCAATACAGAATTAGGTTCAGTACAGAATTGGGTTCAGTACAGAATTGGTTTCAAAACAGAATTGGTTTCAAAAGAGAATCGGGTTCAATACAGAATTGGTTTCAAACAGAATCGGGTTCAATACAGAATTGGGTTCAATACACAAATGGTTTCAAAACAGATGTGGATTCAATACAGAATCATGTTCAATACAGAATCGGGTTCAATACAGAACTGGGTTCAGTAAAGAATCGGGTTCAATACAGAATCAGGTTCAATACATAATTGGGTTCAATACAGAATTGGGTTCAATACAGAACTGGGTTCAGTACAGAATCAGGTTCAATACAGAACTGGGTTCAATACAGAATTGGGTTCAATACAGAACTGGGTTCAATACAGAACTGGATTCAATACAGAATTGGGTTCAAAACAGAACTTGATTCAATACAGAATCGGGTTCAATACAGAATCGGGTTCAATACAAAATCAGGTTCAATACAGAACTCGTTTCAGTACAGAATCGGGTTCAATACAGAATAGGGTTCAATACAGAACTGGGTTCAGTAGAGAATCGGGTTCAATACAGAATCGGGTTCAATACAGAACTGGGTTCAATACAGAACTGGGTTTACTCATGAACAGTATTTCAGGTACGTCACAACAGATCAGCTTCCATGTTCTATTCCATCCTTCTCCCAGAGAGCACCCACCTGGATTCTGCCTTGGTGCTGGAACAGGAGGTGCCTCATGAACTCGGGCATTGCGTTCTCCCTTGATCCTGTTGAGGTAGTCGCTGTACTGGTCGTAGTTGCCTCGCTCCTTCAGGGGCACCTTGTTCTCCTCAGGGCCAACCACAGCAGGCTGGGGAAGAAAAGTCATGAAACAAGCCATGATGGTGCCTTGATGTCATTCAAGATCATTGTTCTTCATCAGGTACATGCATCAGCCTCGATACCTGTTGGTCTGTACCAGGCGGATGAGTCTACATCAATCAACTCCAGTCTACACCAGTCCACACCAGTTACAGCAGTCAAAACCAGTCTTAACCAGTCTACATCAGTCTTTACTAGTCTACACTAATCTACACCCGTCTGCACCAGTCTACACCAGTCTGCTAGAGTTGGGTTGCTACCTATCAAACTGAGCCAATGTACATCTATTTTTGGTGGTTAAAGTTTATACAGGACTTCTTGGAAAATTAAAAGGTCTTCACACTACATGAAATCGTTTACTTCGATTAATTACAATTATCAGTGACTTGCAAAAAAGCTTTAGGAAATTATCATGACTTACCCTTGGCAGAGGTCTGGGGACAGGGTTAGGATTCTGAAATACATTTTAAAGCAAATGTTAATTTTTATATCATGTTAGCAATATCGATCCAATAAATGAGCAATCAGGGTATGTTGACTCATAGTCTATCAGGTCATAGCTGAGAGTTACCTCTAGCGCTGAATTCTAGGTACCATTCACATTCAGACAGTATTCTACAGTGGAAGCAATTTGCAGTGCAGAGTTACATCCCTTAGCCATATCAGGATCCATTGCCTGTACTTCGAAATCTCACTTGACAACACTTGAAAAAATTTCATAACTTTATTTTCTGTTAATTTCATCTAATTCCATGCGAGTAGTGAAGAAATATTGATTTAAATGTTTACATGCATTGAATGGTTTTATCAAGGAGAGCTAATGACTAAATTATTCCAGATGACATCAACATATTCTGGCTCAAGCAGTGTGTGAAATAAAACAATTTTCCAGGCTGCCATCAGTACCCACAGACTTTAGAAGCTGCAGGCCCTGACTAAATTCTTCAGGCCTTCATTACAAAAACTGCAGCTTATTGTCCCAAATGAATAGACATGTAAATTTACTACAGGTCTAAGGACCCATACAAATTTGAAACAAGGTCCAAGCCGGAGATCTACCTGCCTTGGGCCTATGGGCAGCCGCTCATTTCGAACTCTAGGTTAAAGGAATGTCAATGCAGGCCTTGAGGAACTGCTAACAGTTACAAAGAGTTCATGTGACTTACAGCTGGCGGGGGATTGTTGTCATCAGAGCCGACGGAGTCAATGAGGCCCTTCCATCCCTCCTCGCGAGCCTTGTTCATGCGAGCCATCTGAAACATGCTCATCTGTAATAACTCGAAATCACTCAACTACAAAGCAGCTAAGGAGACTCAGGAATGTTGGCAGTCCAGGCAAGTTGAATCCAAACCCCTTCCTTCACCTATTCACGTATAATATGCACTCGTGTGTTATATGTACCCTTTATCATTGGCAATTAAATTCTGGAAAAATATATCTGTCGTACATAAACATTACATGCTGTCAGCATAAAGCACGAAATTTATCTTTCAACTCTGTTTTTTTTTCACCAAAATAATATTCTAATAAGAGAACGCCCTGGTTGCTTATAATGTTGAATACGGTATATATATATATATATATATATATATATATTAGTCACAAGATCTAAGAAGCAGCATGAACATAACAAATTTTCAAACAAGATTTATTTTCATAACCAACAAATAATATAAATTGTGTCATAAATTTTTATACTTTCATGAACAAGTATTTGTCATTTTGTACATCTTGGTGCTTTTCAAGGCTTTTCAAGTTTGACACTAAAAATCAAGACCTTAAACCTAAGGCCTTTTCAAGCCTGTAGGAACCTTGGAATCTGGTCATTCGAAATACAGCCCACTTGTTTGCAGCCTCAACCTTTCTGATCTAGATTAATCTAGCAATGAATGTTTGTCCAAAGTTAACCCCTGATTTAATGCTGCTTTTAACAGAATCTTCAGTTGTACGATGTCATGTCAGCTTGATGTGGGAGGAAAACCTGAAGTGATGTTTGCCACTTCAGTGAAACCCTCTAACACAGGTATGATGCTGGCAAACTTAGAATATCATCAGTGCAAATCTGGAGTTTCACTCCAAAATTGCATCACCACAGATGAGCTCCCACATGCAGCTGCAGACACTGTATCAGTGTCACACAGACACTGTATCGGTGTCACACAAAAGATATACTGAAATCTGCTAGCAACTTGCCTTCTGTCTCTCAACCAGGTCCTTGTGTTGTCTGGCATACATTTCCTGCTCCTGAAACAGAGAGCACACATCATCAGTAGGGGTGACTATTGGTCTGGAAATCACTATTGTGATAATTATTGATAATATGGAAAGAAACTATTGCAAAAAATATGGATAGTTTTCAGTGTATCATTTAGATGGATTTTAGAGTTGAATTAAACCGTGGAACTGAAGTTTCCTTTGAACGTGATAACCATAACAACAAATAAAAAGTAAAGTTTGAGATATGACTGATTTGTGGTTTTTTTACCCTAATAATTTAAGAAAAAGAAACTTCCACATTACCATGTGTAAATTAATACTACTATCATGATCAAAAGAAAAACAAATTTGAACAGCATTGCATGTATTTTACTGAAATGGTAAATACAATCGAAACTATCGATATTCCTATCTGAAATCGATACTATTGATTGGAAACTGATGTAACAATCGAATTATTCACTTAAGTGCTTACTAATACCAATATATCGATATTTCCATTTATCGTGACACCCCAAAACACCACAGTGATAAAACAGCTTGGTGTGAGTGAGTGAGTGAGTGAGTGAGTGAGTGAGTGAGTGAGTGAGTGAGTGAGTGAGTGAGTGAGATTTAATTCCACAACCAACAAATATAATAAATTCTGCCATATATTTTTATACTTTCATGAACAAGTATTTGTCATTTTGTACATCTTGGTGATTATCAAAGCTTTTAAAGTTTGACACAAAAAAACAAGATCTTTCAAGAGGGACCTTCAAAGTGAGTGAGTGAATGAGTGAGTGAGTGAGTGATAGGGTGAGTGATAGGGTGAGTGATAGGGTGAGTGAGTGAGTGAGTGGGTGGGTGGGTGAGTGAGTGAGTGAGTGATAGGGTGAGTGAGTGAGTGAGTGATAGGGTGAGTGAGTGAGTGAGTGAGTGAGTGAGTGAGTGACACATCATGGCAGAGGGCACCACAAACTTCACATGTTGCACCAATGTGATCAATTGAACGTGGATCTTAAATGACATATATAAGAGGTCTCATGACATATATTCTAGCTAAGTTCAAATATTCCAAGCAAATAGAAAGTATTTTCATTCAAAATGGCTAGAATGTAACATCAGAGGAACATTAAGATTTGTTAGTCTTTGTATTGACATGAGGCATCACATATTCCTCACTGGAGTCTCAACAGTCAGTGTGTGAAGAAAGCGAAAAAACCAAACAAATCAGGTGAAAAGCTACACCTATTTTTTCGACTGTGGAATTTGAAATCAGGTCGCCAGCATGACAAGCAGTTGCTATATCAACCAGTCTGCTCTATCAATGTCTACAAAGAAATTAAAGAGGAGGAAATCCTACCCTCTTCTTCATGTCTTCCCGTCTCTTGTTTTCCTTCTGAACCAAGTCCTGTTTCCTCCTCTCCCAGTCCTACAACATGGCACACAACAACATGACACACAACAACATGACACACAACAACATGACACACAACGACATGAGACTCAACAACATGACACACAACATGAGACTCAACAACATGACACACAACATGAGACTCAACAACATGGCACACAACATGAGACTCAACAACATGACACACAACATGAGACTCAACAACATGACACACAACGACATGAGACTCAACAACATGACACACAACATGAGACTCAACAACATGACACACAACAACATGAGACTCAACAACATGACACACAACAACATGACACACAACAACATGACACACTACAACATGAGACTCAACAACATGACACACAACATGAGACTCAACAACATGACACACAACAACATGACACACAACATGAGACTCAACAACATGACACACAACAACATGACACACAACAACATGGCACACAACAACATGACACACAACATGAGACTCAACAACATGGCACACAACATGAGACTCAACAACATGACACACAACAACATGACACACAACAACATGACACACAACAACATGAGACTCAACAACATGGCACACAACATGAGACTCAACAACATGGCACACAACATGAGACTCAACAACATGACACACAACAACATGACACACAACAACATGAGACTCAACAACATGACACACAACAACATGGCACACAACAACATGAGACTCAACAACATGACACACAACAACATGGCACACAACAACATGAGACTCAACAACATGACACACAACAACATGGCACACAACAACATGAGACTCAACAACATGAGACTCAACAACATGACACACAACAACATGAGACTCAACAACATGACACACAACAACATGGCACACAACAACATGAGACTCAACAACATGAGACTCAACAACATGACACACAACAACATGAGACTCAACAACAAGACATAACATGACACACAAAACAACATGACACACACATGACACACAACATGACACAAAACAACATGACACACACGACACACAACATGACACACAAAACAACATGACACACACATGACACACAACAACATGAGACTCAACAACATGACACACAACAACATGGCACACAACAACATGAGACTCAACAACATGAGACTCAACAACATGACACACAACAACATGAGACTCAACAACATGACACACAACAACATGGCACACAACAACATGAGACTCAACAACATGAGACTCAACAACATGACACACAACAACATGAGACTCAACAACAAGACATAACATGACACACAAAACAACATGACACACACATGACACACAACATGACACAAAACAACATGACACACACGACACACAACATGACACACAAAACAACATGACACACACATGACACACAACAACATGAGACTCAACAACATGGCACACAACAACATGAGACTCAACAACATGACACACAACAACATGAGACTCAACAACATGGCACACAACAACATGACACACAACAACATGGCACACAACAACATGAGACTCAACAACATGAGACTCAACAACATGACACACAACAACATGACACACAACAACATGACACACAACAACATGACACACAACAACATGAGACTCAACAACATGAGACTCAACAACATGAGACTCAACAACATGAGACTCAACAACATGACACACAACAACATGAGACTCAACAACAAGACATAACATGACACACAAAACAACATGACACACACATGACACACAACATGACACAAAACAACATGACACACACGACACACAACATGACACACAAAACAACATGACACACACATGACACACAACATGACACAAAACAACATGACACACACATGACACACAACAACATGACACACAACAACATGACACAAAACAACATGACACACAAAACAAGACACACAAAACAACATGACACACAAAACGACATGACACACAAAACATGACACACAAAACATGACACACAAAACGACATGACACACAAAACATGACACACAACAACATGACACACAAAACAACATGACACAACAACAGTGACCACAACATTACCATTTTGGTATAAAGCAAGCTGTTTCTGACAGCGGAAGAATTCATGACTATTTTGGTCATCAGTCTGTGCCAAGCACTTTTGAATCTACCAGCCTGAACTTGTATTTTGGCATTATGTTCAATAGATCCTTAGTCTCAGTATTTACTTGACTCAGGCTTCGGACTAGTGGCTGAACTGTTGTCAACTGAACTTGTGTAGTACCAAGTCACCCATTGTCCACCAAACTCCATAATTCCAGCCTAGTTTGGCAAGGGTGGAAAATGAACTTTTAGAGACAGTTAACTTACTTGCCTCAGGAAGATGCCATTTCATAACAGTAGTGAGTGAGTGAGTTGGGTTTAACGCCGTTTTTAACAGTATTCCAGTTATATCACGGCTTGTCAGCTTAATGTGAGAGGAAAGCCCGAAGTGATGCAAGTCTCGGACGTTTACAACTTCGGTGAAACCCACAAGCACGGGTATGGTGCTGACAAACCTAGAAACATAACCGGGGCGAACCGGGATTCGAGCCCACAATCATAGGTTTCTGGCATGCCCAAGGGACGCAACTCTGCACAGCGAATCGCGTCGCCTTAGACAACTGGGCCACCCGTGCCCCCTTCATAACAGTAGCTTTGTTAGATTCTGACAATGGAAGGTACAACTCAAGACACACCTGCTGTCCTGGGATGATCTTCCCTCCACTGGCGTTCCTCTTCTTTAGGTCTGGTCTGGATAACATAGAAACATATGAGGGGTGACAGTTGCTTTAAAGTTTAAACAAAGGCTTTAAAGTTGAAATAATGGAGAATGTACACTCAATGGTCATCAGATACCTGACAAGCACCATCAAAGTTCTCAACACCCCAATATTATATTGTCTATTTCTAACAACATTTACATGCAAATACTAAACATCATATTGATACAATCCAAAATTGGAAAAGGGGTACACTCCTTAGAGCTGTGTACTGGCTAAAAAATGCATTGCAATAGATTGTGATATGTAGTGCGATGTATTGGGAGATACAGTGTCTGACAGTGATTGACACTGACTGTACATTCAGATCCTGAAGTAAATATCACTCAGAGTGGTCAGTCAACACCATTTTGTAGTCATGGATACAGGGGAGATAACAATATAAGAGAAAAATCCCTTTCACATTTCTGCTGTTTTGTCAATGAATTTTGAAGGGAAACATCGTTTGCGAATGAATTTCTGTGTAGATTTTAAGTTAAATGATACAAATAGTAATGAAACTTGTTATGTATATTTTTACCCAATATAAGGAAAAAAGAAATTATGCAATATGCAAGGATGTCATGGATACAGGGGAGATAACAATGTGAGGAAATCTTTTTGTCAAACCATTTCGAACAAAAACATCCTTTTTATGAATGAATTTCTCTGTATGTTTTAGGTTAAACAAAACAAATAATACCAAAACTTGTTCTATTTTTTTACTCAGTCTACTGGAACACAAATAATATTGCAATACATATCGTTGGAAACGTGTATTACAGTATGCTTGTATACCGGTATACCATGCAGTCCAACACTCCAGAATGTCATATGAGATTTGTTTGTTTGTTTGTTTGTTGTTTAACGTTGTACTCAGCAATATTCCAGCTATATGACGGCGGTCTGTAAATAATCGAGTCTGGACCAGACAATCCAGTGACTGATATCATGAGCATTGATCCACGCAATTGGGATCGATGACATGCATCAACCAAGTCAGCGAGCCTGACCACCCGATCCCATTAGTTTCCTCTTACGACAATCATAGTCGCATTTTATGGCAAGCATGGGTTGCTGAAGACCTATTCTACCCTGGATCGTCACAGGGAGTCTTATGAGAGTACAACAAACATAAGAAATCAGTACAACCAAGATACATGAGTATACATCTTCCTAAAGCATGAACAATGAGGAAGGGAAATCTACCGGACTTCCTTGGACTTCCTCGCTAGAGGAGCTCCATACACAGCAGCCGGGTTGTACCGCCCTGCTGCGGAGCCAGGTCTGGGTGATGGAGCTGCCCTTTTTGGTCCAGCTGAAACAGTGTTCAAACTACAGGCATATATCTTCCAAAAACATACAAGGAGTGAGTGAGTTTGGTTTTCGCCGCTTTTAGCAATATTCCAGCAATATGACGGCAGTGGACACCAGAAATGGGCTTCACACATTGTACCCATGTCGGGAATTGGACCCAAGTCTTCAGTCTGACGAGAGAACGCTTTAACCACAAGGCTACCTGACTGCCCCCCCCAAAAAACCACAAGTATCATTTTAATTCATTAGAAGTAATAGAACCTTCATCTAAACCATGCAAAATATTGTACTGCATTTTGAAACAATATAAGAAATATTATTCAAATGAAAACGTTATTCCATATTGAGTGTTACTTAGAAACAATAATATGTAACAGTATCAAGTCTTATTACATTCATTCACAGAAACAAATCACAGAATGATCACACAAGAATAATGTGATAATGCAAGGGCGGATCAAGCCCTCGGGATGTGCCTATGTAATGTACCCACCTGAGGCAGGTCTGGGGGGCGGGGGTAAGGCACGAGCTATCTTCTGTCCATGTAAAAGTGTGTGGCTGAACTCCTCTGCCATTTTCTGTGGGGAGAGAACAGACATGAAACCAGCCAGTTAATGAACAGACATAAAACCAGCCAGTTAATGAACAGACATAAAACCAGCCAGTTAATGGTAAACAGGTTTTTTGATGAATTCTTATTCTTGTAGGAGTCTGTGCAACAAAATGCCTCAGAATTAACCATTTTTTCACCGAATTCACCCTAGTTGTAAGATTAACCTCTTTCTTGGCATATCTCTGACAGTAATCATGCCTCACATTTTTACAAAACAATTTCCACAAAATTTACCTTATTTTTAAGAATCATAGAATTCTTTGCAGTTAGTCATACCTAACTTTATTGTTTAACGAGGCACTCAGCAACGTTCCAGCTGTATGACAAAGGTCTGTCAATAATTGAGTCTGGATCAGACAATCCAGTGATTGAAATCATGAGCATCAATCAACACAATTGGGATATGACCTGCATCAACCAAGTCAGTGAGCCTGACCACACAATCCCGTTACTCGCCTCTTACAACAAGTATGGGTTGCGGAACACCAATTCTAACCCAGATCTTCTTAGGTCTTATGTCTAATAACTGTCATATCTTTACGGTTCACAGCAATAATAGTACTTCTACTGAAAAGCATGGCCGAGCACATAGAGTAAGATTACAGGGTGCCAGGTTGTAGACTTTTTCAAAGCTTTACAGTGAGTGAGTAAATTTAAAATCACTTCGGCAATAGACTTACAGCGAAACCACATTTACTCTGACTTCACTTACTTAATTTAGGCAATCATCCGGCACCATTAATGGTATTGTGGTCTAATATCATCTCCCTACTTGTCTCCAACTATGAAAACTCAACAACCCCAGAACAGGGTAACATTGTAGAGCATATCTCACCTCTTCTGTTAATAAATTTCTAACTCTTGGTATGATGAAATTCTTCTTGAGAATGGAGTTTATTGACGGACGATCTCTGCAAGTAAGTGTTTGCAACATGTTTATCAAATCAAAACACTGTAAGTTTGCAAAAGAAACCAGGTCCAAAGAAAGTTTAAAAACCTCTTTTATGAGAAATGACCACAATTCTCGCAGTTTAAATGATTAAATTAAATAAACTGACAACAAAAAACGCCAAACATCTCATACAATTTGCTACTATTTTCCTTGTGGGTACTTATGGATCATTAGACCCCAAGCAGCCTCTGGCTGTTACAGAAATAATAACTGCTTGTTATTATTAAACATATTTTATTGTCCAAAAAGACAAAGGGATTGGGCACAAGTGCAGCACTTATTACCAACTTCTCCAACTGCTTGTCGGTTGTCATTTGAACATTTTCATAAACTTTCACAACAATTACACCCTTTGACATGTTTCAATCTACTTTAAATTCTATCAGTTCTAGTTGAAAGAAAGGGGGTCCACATATCATACCCTTTTTTAACTTTATTTTATCTTAACTGTATGGTGTGTGTCAACTGCTTGCTGTCTTACCTAGGAGCTCTCTTAAACAACTGGGCTATCAGGCCCCTCAGTTCATAGCTGTACTTGGGTGGAATTGGAGGGTACGAACCTCTGTCGGAGAAAGAATTAAGACTTCACCAATGTGATACAAACATGAACAGAAGCACCATGAACATAAACACAGTACATATATACCGTATTTGATGTAATAAGCGCCTAGGGCGCTCTCAAAATTAGAAATAGGGGGATCTTATTTGAATATCATTTTGGTTAAAAAAAACCAGAGTTGAACGACCGTAAATTTTGTAGTTTATGTGGACAGCCTGAAATGTTTATAAACGACGGATATATTTTTCCATTGTCCATCATTTGGAGACATATAACACACGAGTGCATATTATACATGAATAAATAAGTCGTGTGTACACTGATCGGAAGGGATGCAAATTGGGATTGATCACAAGCCAGTATACAGCTGGTATATCAGCAAATATCGCCGTGGGCGCTTATTAGAGCGGGGCGCTTGTTACATCGAATACGGTATGCATGTTAAATGTCTTGAATTTGGCCTTGATGAGATAGTTCCCATTCATATACATGTATGTTGCTCACCTGATAATCTTCAGTACTAGGTTTTTCATATTGCCAGCTTCAAACTGAAAAAAAATTATTATAAAGATAAATATCATGTTCCTGAAAACATTCAATCTTTCATTGCGGTGTAAAATAGTCATAAAACTACACTCAATCAAACACAGAATTTTCGCACTCTTTTATTAACATTTGCAATATTCCCAGGCCACATATCTGTGAAACCAAATGAAACTGGTATCAATTTTAGGAACATGTTATTATGTTATAATATCCAGGGATGTGAGCAGGTTTTCCCGAAAAAAGAGGAAAAGTCTAGGGGGGTTTAAACATTTGATTGCATTTTAAGCAATTTCGTGCAGTTTGGACAACATTCACACCAAGAAATGTAATAAGTCAAAGGCAAAAGTCAATAAGTCAAATAAACAAGATGGCAGATGCAATACAATTTCGAAGTTAAATCAGTACTTTTAAAAAATCGGGCACAGCTTCCGCAAACCTGGCTATCCGCCAGGTCTGGGAGCAATACTGCCATAAACTTCAACCCCCATCCCCCAGACACAAGGACAACTGTCACAAGCGCGCAATGACCCTTTCCCCACGTTGAAGCATATTGAAAAAAACTTACCTTGTACTTACTTACCTTTTGTTGAAAAAAACCCAACAACATTGCAAACATTAGACATTTATAAAACATATATCCCCATGTTATGGGTTTTTGGAAGCTGAAGAAACATTCACAGTTTTCTTGCTAATTACATGAACAACTGTAACACATCTCATTCACTTAAAGGCTAAAAGACAAAGCTATCTTAAAAAAAAGCCATCTTCTGACTCTGAGTATTTACAATTTCTGTGTGACGCCACACCCCACGTTATAGTGCAAGTATTCGTGATAGAAAACGTATGATGTCCGAAAACCTATGCTGCTGAAAGCTCTGATCGAAAACTGGACAATCCGCGACGATTGTCCTGTTTTCAATCATATTTTTCGGAGTGTTTTTTAAAAAATCTTTGATTATATTTTTACGAGGAAGATGATTTTTCCCAAGGACTACTGTTTTAAAAAACGCGATTTTCCGCAGAGATTTCACATCCCTGAATATCATTGTACATTTATATCCCGTATGTTTCCAGGTACTAGTATCTGTTCAAATGTGGTTTCATTATTACCCCAACCTGAGGATCTGTTTGCATTCCAGTCATCATTCTCAACTCCCTGGGGAGTATACAACCCAAGCTGCCTATGTGCGCCAGGCAGTTTTTACATCCACCTCACATATCTGGTACCCATTCCCTGCTGGGTGAACAGAGGCACATTTGAACTAAGTCACTTGCCCAGGGTGACACCACACGTTTTGACACTTGTGTTTCACTTTCGGTTTCTACCATTGGACAAGAGGGTTCTTTTGAGTGCACAGGGTGTATGTACTGTACACTAGGGGTAGTGACAACACTGTAAAGACCTGTAAACATTGTCGGGCCCACAGTGGAATAACAACCCGATCACTAGCAGGATTCAATCACAGCACCTGGCGCTTGCTAGCATGGCGCTTTTGACCGCTTGCCTACTCCACCCCCTCTGTACCATGATTAAGATGCCCAAAAATGAATTAAATACAACTCAAACGAGTCATCAAAAAAGGCCAGGACAATTTGATTTCTTGGTTTACAGTGTTTTAGGCCTCATGCTGCAAGAGGCAAGTCAAATTGTAACAGGGTAAATTGGTCATTTACAATGAATAAACAACAATGTCAATACATCTTTACAACTCAGCTAGTTTGTTGATCCTGTTGAGTTAAAGGCTACAAGTTTTTCCTTCATCAGTCTGGGTCAGGCAAACCAGTGGTCAACAGCATGATAACCAATCAGCTGTGTCCCATACTGTCATCACCAAATATTCATTTGTAGGCTGAATGTCAGGTAGACTGGTTTTGTTTGTTTGTAAGTTGTTTAACGCCGCACTCAGCAATATTCCAGCTATATGATGGCGGTCTGTAAAATACAGACCAGACAATCAAGTGATTGACATCATGAGCATCGATCCATGTGATTCGGATCGATGACATGTATCAACCAAGTCAGCGAGCCTGACCACCCAATCTCGTTAGTCACCTTTTACGACAAGCATAGTCACCTTTTACAGCATGCATGGGTTGCTAAATACCTATTCTACCCCGGAATCTCTGTTGTAATGTCAAGATTGTGTGAGATCAATGCAGGTTCCATTGCCTGCAACCATGGTAACAAGACCAACTTATACTTACTGCATGTTTCAATGTTGTCAGTTCATAAAGAACACAGCCTAAAGACCAGATATCACTGAAACAAGCACATACAGAGTAAATCACCTTTAAATACAGTAAACTAGGCTATAATGAACTCAAAGGGACCGCTAATTTTAGTTTGTTATAACCATTGTTTGTTATTTGCATATATACAACAAATATACAACAAATGGCCGGGACCAAAAAAACAACGTTTCGGCAGACACATCCCTATCTCCATCACTCTTACCACACTAACTTAACACAGAACTTCTCTCACTCATCAGCTTGAAATCAACATGACTGAATGTGAGATTGGCATCGATCAATTCAAAATCACCTCATCTGAGTGAGCCCTCAACCAATCTCAATATTGTTATAAAGAATGTTTCAGCTGGAAAAGATATTTTCCTGAGTACTAAGACAGCGGAGGGAAGTCCTTATGCTACAAGACATTCTGGTTGTATTTGCGACGACATGTAAAAGTTGAGAATGGGGATATGTAAGACGAGGATGCATACAGGCCCAAATTAATTAGTCCCACCTTTGAAGTGAAGACTGATGCTACACATTTTCAAATTGCATTCCTGACAATAAAAGACCTACATTGCTACTTCCACCTACCTCTTGTTGTTGTAGGGCTTGTTCTCCACTATCTCTGGGGACAGGTAGTACGGAGTGCCGATACAAGTCCGAGCCAACTCCACAGTGCTGAAACACAATCACACTTCGTAGAAACACTCCGTTGAAGGAGATATAACACCATACTGGAAAATGTTCAGAGACTAATCTATGAATCATAGATTCTTGAGATATGAAACATCAAGGTCCTATACTTATATTAATCATTATTATTATTATGCATAACTTTGGTATCCTAGTCAAACTTCATCATATTCATGCTTTGTGACAATTTAAAAAGGTTCCCTTCAGGTATCATTGTGGTCTATTCAGTCTTTATTCTAACCATGCTAACAATTATTCTTTAATTATTTTGATTAATCAACAGTTGGGATACAAGAAACATGTCAAGGGACAAAATATATTGGAATGAATTTGAAAAAACAAAGATAATAAAATATATTGGTTACCTGTTCAAGACTTTAGCAATACCAAAATCTCCAATTTGTATCCTTCCATCACTGGTCAGAAATATGTTCTGAAAGAAATACATGAGGTAAAAGTCCTTGAAACAGTAAAGTGGAAGTCCTCACTGTTAGTACAAACAAACATATTACATAACATCACCTTCACCACACAACCCTAACATGCTACATTTTCACCCTTTCTTCTTCATCAACACTGAAACTCTTCCCATACCCTCATCATACTCTCCATCCATCCCTTGGTCCTCCATGTCCCTCCACTGTTATCATGATTTCCTGCACTTTTTACTACATCAGTCTTTATAACCCCACCTTACATAATCATCTCCCCATCCCTGCCCTACATCACCCCCAACCCCACTCTACATCACCATCACCCCTTCCTTACACTACTACCCCACCCCTCTCCTACATCACCCCCAACCCCACTCTACATCATCATTACCTCCACCCCCAACCCTACATACCCCCCCCCCCGCCTCCCATACACTACTACCCCACCCCTTTCCTACATCACCACAAACCCCACTCTACATCACCATCACCTCCACCCCCAACCCTACATAACCCTCCCCCCCCGCCTCCCATACACTACTACCCCACCCCTTTCCTACATCACCCCCAACCCCACTCTACATCATCATTACCTCCACCCCCAACCCTACATACCCCCCCCCCCCCCCCGCCTCCCATACACTACTACCCCACCCCTTTCCTACATCACCACAAACCCCACTCAACATCACCATCTCCTCCACCCCCAACCGTACATAACCCTCCCCCTCCCCCTCTTTACACAACCACCCCTCCCCCCTTTCCTACATCACCCCCAACCCCACTCTACATCATCATTACCTCCACCCCCAACCCTACATACCCCCCCCCCCCCCCCCCCCCCCGCCTCCCATACACTACTACCCCACCCCTTTCCTACATCACCACAAACCCCACTCTACATCACCATCACCTCCACCCCCAACCCTACATAACCCTCCCCCTCCCCCTCTTTACACAACCACCCCTCCCCTTTCCTACATCACCCTCCCCTCTTCCCACCTCACCCCCCTCTGTCCTTCCAAACTCACCCCTACAACCCACCTCCCCTCTCCACCTCACCTCAACTTCACTCCACCCTCCATATACTGCCACCCATAACTGCCACCTACCTGTGACTTGATGTCTCTGTGCAGGATCTTCCTGTCGTGGATGTGTTTGATAGCCAGGCATGTTTGGACGAACCAGTTCATTACCTGGTAACAATATAATTATATAATCAGTGGACGCTGTGGGTGGCAATAAAAACACAATCTGAAATACAAACTGTCCATCCCATTGCCAAAATAATCAAGTTGACTTATCAAAGTATGCAAGTAAATCTAGAGAGAAAACAAGTGACATCAGCAACCTATGATGTCATGCTGTCCGAAGCATCACCAGGGCTCGATTTCTTTTGCACTTTCATTTTTCAATATAAATACCATTCACCTCAATACACCTCCTGGAAGCGTCTTCCGCGTAGGGCAGATTTCATTTGCTGGAACAAGAAGTAGTCACTGGGGGCTAAGTCACCCACCCTACAGACTTAGCCCCCAGTGACTATTTCCTGTTCTGGGAAATGAAATCTGCCTAACGTGGAAGACGCTTCCAGGATGACGAGGACATAAAGGCTGCCACAGAGGCGTGGTTAGAGGGCCAATCTGCAGGTTTCTATAAAAGTGGTATTAAAAACTTGAAGGACAAATGGAATAAGTGCCTTGAGGTGAATGGAGATTATATTGAGAAATAAAAGTGCAAAAGATATTCTGCGACTTGGTCTTATATTGAAGTTGCAAAACTTATTAAACGCCCCTCGTATATAAAACATGCACCAGTGCAACCTATTATTGAAAAAATGCTATCTAATATTTATGTCTACATGAACCTAGCACATGTCAAAAATTCAAATTTGTGTCTGTATCAATCAATTCTTGGGCTTCATGTAATCAAACTCGGTACTTCAGGATTATGTGTACATGTTCCTATTACGCTTTACAGCAATGTGTCATTAATTTATGTGACTCTGGCAACAGATAGGTGCAACTTGTTTTTCATGTCAACATGCACCTGGGGCAAATTAAAACAAAGTTCCTTAAATAAAGCCCTGATAGACTATCCCTAACTCAGTAACTGTACAGGATAGCTGCTGAGAACCTTTGGGTGTTGGAGACAAATAATTCATAAAGCAAGTCCTGAAATAATGTAAGACTGCTTAAAGAAAACCAATCAAAACAATAGAACACATGTTACCATTACATACAACGATGATAAATGACCTTCCTACTCGGGTAAGAAATAGACTCAAAGTTCTGAGTGTGATTTCCTTTAGCATAATATGGAAATCCCCATCTGTAATAGGCTTAAGGCTTCTAAGCATGTGAAATTATGAGGTCAGAAAAATTCTTGGAAATCAAGTGAAGAATGCCATATCACCAGCCTGGAAGTCCTAACCTCATGCCCAGAACCCTCAAACATTATATCTGACAGACAGTGACAGTCCACTTTTTTATCTAAATTAGATTGGGTTACAGCGATAGAAACTTTAGTCCACTAGTTGTTATAATAATAACATATGTGAGTACCCTTTAAATTGGCCAATTTCAACTAGTTCTTATCATGGAAAATGGGTGTGCGTTGGTGTGCGTGAAATAATTCATATATTTTGTAACTCTACGATGAATAATCTTTTAGAAAATACTACATGTTAGTTTCTGAAAAATATGTACATAGGAGAAAATTGCTGTCAAAAACAGAACATTTTGCTCGATTTTTGCACATTTTTCTCCCAATTTGACCGTTTATTATTTTTCTTATGACATTTTTTTCATGTCATTCGATAACTAGTATAATGATGAATAACTGTACTTAATTTTGCTTTATTATTTTCACAAATAACACTTGTAGAGACATTTTTGTGCAACATGCAGAAATCCATGGTCCACTGACAGGCCGTCACACACACAAGTGAACCCTCTCAGATGGTCTCAGACGGGAGAGCCGTCCCGCGTACACGTATGTCCTCTACTGCTTATGATACCTTAACCTTTGGCCACTGTGACAAGGACTATAGGACTAGTGCCAATTTCTATCTCTGACTCAGGTTAGTCGCAAACCCGCTAATAATGTCATCATTATCCACAAGAATCTCAGTACCTGGTCTTCTGTAAATAACATTCCTCTCTGACTATTGATGCGGCCATAGAGGTCTCCTGAAACAGACAGAAGACAAGAACTTGATGTCTGCTCCTCCATGATGAGAAATCTCTACCACTTTTATCGTATATCTCTTTCTCAAAGTTTTTACAACATAATGTCAAATCCTGTAACATGAAGCTGTCATTAAACAGCAAGTCAAGCGAAAATGCATATAATTATTGTGACGTCTCTTTACAGCTATAGATCTCCTCCGTGGTCTAGTGGTAGAGCATCAGCCCGGAGAGAGGAAGGTCCGGGGTACTTGTTGTTACCCTGTCTGGCGCTCGGCATTAAGGGGCTAAAACAAGGACTGGTCGGCTCAGAGTCAGTATACTGTGTCTGACTGGGGTATTCATGTAAAACTGCGGCATGGTATCTCAGTGAGCTAGCACTATAAATCGACATCAGTCCGGACTAGTACAAGCAGCCACACACACACATGTGTATGCACGTCGCTATATAAGTGCTATAATCTTGGATGCGACGGTAAACCTAATTTCACCTCACCTTTACAGCTATAACTTGCATGTACAACTTTTCAAGCCTCAGAGCATGGACCAAACAGACCAGTGGTTGATGTCGTGAGCAAAAATCCCCACCATCAAAGGACTTTTAGCAAAGCTTCCCCAAACCTATCAAAATCAGACCTTAGTTCTCACTACCACTAAACAAAGATCTGAGGACATCCAATTACGGTCACATCAGAATGACCTTTCGTCCAACCAATCAAAACATTGCTTACCATATTGGGAAAATGACTACAGGAACATGTTTTCTAATCATGAAACCTTGATAAGGCTTACATGTGGAAGTCTGAACGTCAGTTATCATCCTCTGTCATTTCAATCGGGTAAACAATTGAAATGGAAGAGACTTTGTTTGTTCAGTTTTCAAATTTGGAATTGAGAACATTGTCGAAATAATTTTTAAAGTGTACTGGGATGTCACCAATTTGAAACTCCATGTAGTGCCGCAGAGCTCAAGAAAGCTGCTTTCTGATTGGCTAATGTCCACTTTTTTAAAGTCATTTTATTGCTCGGTCTAAGTTTAGAAAGGTCATCATGAGGTGACCTGTAATGGGATGTCCAGGCCTTACATCGAGTGGGACACTGTGGGGATGCCGGGTTAGACTTGCTCCTCATCCTAGGCTGGTCATAAGAGTGAGTGAGTGAGTTGGGTTTAACGCCGCTTTTAACAGTATTCCAGTTATATCACGGCGTGTCAGCTTAATGTGGGAGGAAAGCCCGAAGTGATGCAGGTCTCAGATGTTTACACTTCGGTGAAAACAATGAGAACAGGTTTGGTGCTGACAAACCTAGAAACATAATCGGGGCAAATCGGGATTCGAACCCACAATCATAGGTTTCTGGCGTGCCCAAGGGCCACCTGTGCCCCTGGTCATAAGAGGCGACTAAATGGATAGGGTGGTCAGGCTTGGTGACTTGGTTGACTGTGTGTCATCGTACCCTGATGGGTCTTTGCTCATAATATCAATCACTGGACTGCCTAGTCCAGACTCAATTACTCACAGGACACCATCATATTGCTGGAAAATTGCTGAATATGGGATATATGAGTTTTGTTGTGAAGCATCTGAACAATCCAAAGGACAGATAAACTAGGATACATAAGAGAGCATTGAAGGGAACTGAACTCACCTCCTGAACAGAAATCCATCACGATAAACAAGCAGCCCTTCTCTGAAACAACAAACACGACAAGATAGTCAGTAACCTATCAAATATGGTGTGTTTAAAGCACGCAAACCAATTCCCCCTATTCTGCCATTATCTTCTTATTACTAAAGATATGTTTACAACATTGCATTGTATCCCAATACAAGGTGGCTGCAATCACCAGTCACAACACAAATAATATTATCACGGGACTGCATCATGACACAAGCAGTGTAAAGATTGCACTAGTTATGTCAGGTGTGGAGCATGCTCACACGTCAGCGCATGTTCAAGTATTTCATAAACTTCCACCTTACCCTCAAAAGACTCTCTGTAGGCCACGATGTTGGGATGTTTCAGTTGAGCCAGCACCGCAACCTACAACATGTCAAACTCTCACTTAATAAATTGACAAAAATAAAATAAAACATTATCCTTATGGATCCTTAAATTGTCATTTTTAACATTACGTTTATGAAAAGGACCCCACAGCTTATGCACTTGTTACACTATGATACTTTTCCCCTCAGTCCTAACATCGTGCAGACTCACAGAATCTCCCTTCTAACACCACACACATCCCTCCAAGACTTAAATAAACATCATGTGGTCATCATGTGTAAATACAGAGTGGAGAGTTATCGTCATATGTTCAATGAAAACACAGACTGAGAAGTATTATTTGCCAAACAAACTTGGCCACGTACAACAAGTACTTCAGTTCACCAGGGGCATGGGTGGCCCAGTCGTCTAAGGCGCTGTTCAATTTGCTGTGCAGAGTTGCGTCCCTTGCGCACGTCAGAAACCTATGATTGTGAGTTTGAATCCCGGTTCGCCCTAATTATGTTTCTAGGTTTGTCAGCACCATACCCATACTCATGGGTTTCACCGAAGTGGTAAATGTCTGAGACCCGCATCACTTCGTGCTTTCCTCCCACATTAAGCTGACACGCTGCGATATAACTGGAATACTGTTAAAAGCGGCGTTAAACCCAACTCACTCACTTCAGTTCACCAATGTCAGTTTTTGTTGATGAAATTAGTTTCTATATGGAGTTAAATTTTATTTGTTGAATTTTATTTCAAGTCAGTTTATTAAGTTCATAACCCATTCAACTATTGATTTATGAACAATTCTATATGTTTTAAAGGCTAAAAAGATACCATATTTCAGTTCATAAATTGTATTAAACCCTAACATGCCTTAGGCAATCACAAACCAGCTGATATCATGGATATATTTATTGGACATATATTCAACGATTTCTTACCTCTTTCCGTGATTCTACTCTTTCTTTTTGATTCATCTGAAACAAATGGGGAAAGAATCCATAATAAAGTGGATCTGGTAGCAATGAACTACCATTAAACATAATGGGGTACGAATGCGAGAGCACAATCAATGTCGGCATCAATCAATGACCATCTTCTCACACCTACTGCATCTTCTGAATATGACCAAATAGCATTTGATAATCTGCTGATATAGCTGTATTGACATTATCTTCTAAATGTAGCAGGGTTTAACATGTTTAACATGCTTTAGTAATCAACGTAATAGGCCTATCCTGATATCAACATAACAAGATGTAAGTAAGCATTTCTTGCTACAATATGGTTTGAGTCTGAACAACTTTGACAGGGAACTGGACAATCTATACCCATGGAGATCTGTACCTTGTACATGTGTATCCCCACGTCACACGTTTTCGAGCCTCACATCTTTTCCAGCTCCTTAACAATATGTGACCATGCACTTAATGTCTTAATCACAGTAGATGCATGGAGTCACACACAAATGTTGGAGTGCCCATACCCACCTATATAGTATGACTATATTATCGCGGGCTCTATATTATTGTGGTATCGGTAAATCTCATCATGCTCATAACCTACATCCCCTGTTGACTGTTTACTTATGCAAAACTAAGCACAATATTTTATCGCATAATCAAGTACAGGACTTGTTGGTTTATGTCATGGCTACTCTCGTAAGTGTACACATTTAATTTTTTATGATAGTTTCAAGAAAGTTTTTGAAGTGGAATTACCCATAACTCCATTCGAAATTGGTTAGAAAAGAATCCACTTGTTTGGATGATGTTCTTTGACCCAACCTGGGTCATATGAATACTGATTATGCATGATCAAAAACAGGAAGTGATGTAAACTACATAATCAAAATGTATCAAACCACAAAATAGTGATACGACAATAATATTTGCCCACCCTTGAGTCACCAGTGACAGGTACTTTGTTTACCGAACTCAGTAAAGAAAATCAGTATCGATCAATCCTAATTGATGAGTCATAAATATGATTTAAGTTGAATAAAGAACACAAAACATTTTGCGTATGACAAAGTTAATGTGTTAGTAAGCATTCACTATTTCGATCCATTATAAATTAACTACCGCAATGATATATCGTACCATACTACCTAATCAACAGAATGACTCATACCTAAAAAAGTGTATTCGAACACGATGGAAACTTTGCTTTAATACCTACTCATTACAAATGCAACAAAAAATAATTAAACATGGGTATGGGTCCTCAAAATTTGTGTACGGATCATCTATATTTGAGTCCGTGTCATCCATATGTGTTTGAGTCAGTCAAATAAAGTTGAATGCTCCAAATCAGGTACATATCAGATGGGAAATTTACGCACGTGATAGCCATTTTCGGTGGGTAAGAATCTCCATGGGTACGAATCATTGAGTATAGCTCTGAAGCATCTATTGTCATATCCTGATAAAGCAAAGTTTCACATGTTAGAGAAATGACCAGATGTCCATATTGGCTTATCAGTTCAGTAATCAATTATTTATCATTCATTGTATTCACAGCTCTATCTCACTGGCAACAAAATCGATGACACCATTATATCAGCAGCTTATGAGTGGAAATAAGACAAAATTTTATCAATACTGTCTTACATTTCCTAATAAAAATGACAGTCATGAAATGGCATATTTACCCTTCCAATGTTGATTTCTTTGATAACAAATTGCCCTCCAGTTGCTTTTGATTTCACTAACAACGCTTTTCCAAAAGCACCCTCTCCGATTTTCCTCACTCTGGTGTAGTTATCCATATTGAAACGTTTCTTAACTGACGACAAAAATATATAAACGAAAACGCATAAGCAGGAAGATATTCGCACAGGTATTCTTTCTTGACTTGAGCTTGTCTTCTGGGTTCAAGTACGATAAACACAGTGACATTCAGCTATCTAGGTGAAAGTCTAAAGAAAACGTTCTCCTGAGAACAATTATTTACAGAACATATCGTCATTGTTGTGTTTGGTTATCCCTAATTTCGAATAATTTGTAAAACAACAAAGTCCGTTGCTTTACGCACATAGCAGATGATCGGACTCCAATGTAAACTATGTAATGTTCTATTTCCCTAAAACTAGTTCACGTTAATCACTTTCTATTTATTTTTTAGTTTCAAACTAACATAAAAACCTTGTGATTTTATTATAATTGTATTATATGCAAAATTTCAGCTACAATATTTATCGATGATATGATAACTTCATTTGATTCTAAAGTGCAACATGCATTTTTGTATTCACACACTGTGATGGTTGTTTACAATGCAGTACTACCAAAATACCGGAAACGAATTGACACTAAAAATCAGGAAAAATCCGCATTATATTCTTGGGATAGGTAATTCTTTAATCTTCTAACATGAACCACCCATCAAACTGTATTATGATATATTTTGTAAACATACAAGGAAACAAATCTTTTTTGTAACTATTTTCCGTTACGTATCAAAATATATAATGAACTGCCCGATGTTTTAATCCGGTCGCAAGACACACTGTAAACTCTATACTACGCTTCAAAAACAGTATTCAGACCGAGGGGTCGCTTTATGATGCAGAGAGCTCATTGAAAATATTTTGCAAAGTTCGGAATGATTATTGGAAAGAACGCGTTCTTTCCGTTCAATTAACGTTATTTGTATTGGTTAGAATTGCCAGTTTACTGTATATAATATAGTGTTCTTAATCAATATTCCATATGTTGAGGAATTAATTCCTGTTTATATTTAGTCAACATACAGAATCCGTTTTCGTCGGTTGGCAAAAAAGTAGGCATAAGGCAAAAATGGCTTCTTCAGCTCTGAGGCTAGGACAACATCTAAAAGAACTTCGTTTTCATTTATGTCAGAAGTCACCTGCTAGCAAGGGCGTAAGGTGTGGTTTCCTAGATGATGAAGTTGGAAGTGAAAGAAAATGCAATGTCAAAACGGCATTATTTACCCTATTTCTGTGTTGACATTTTGAAGGGCAAACGTATCCAAGAGAGAAAAATATCCGCTGAACTGAAACATTCCCAATTTTAGACATTAATTCTTTTCTGATAATTCAAATGTAAGAGTTGTCAGTCAATTTACTGTCATGACTGCAGCTTAGATGTAACGCTATAATCCTTGCCACTTGTAGTGTCATTAATGATTAATAATGAAATGGAATCACAAAATATTGCTATGAATAATATTACGAAGACATAGATGTGCATGTGTGCTAATTCCTGTAAAGTGAAAACAAGCCATTCCGCCGACAAGGAATAACACGAACAGTAATGACAAAAATTGCAAAGTGCGTTTTCAAGAACTGTCCCTCTCTAAATGATAAGTATAATCATTGAGTTTTGATCGTGTGGTTACAATCCGTCTGAGTGACTATATTTAGCAACATGTGCAGCATACATACATTTCCAGCACTTACTGAAAGGAAAACGTGCAGATGTAATATCTAAGTGCTATTGATCAGGGTCACTACTACACAACCACTCGCAGTCATCTGACTGTAGATTCTTACCCCGGGTGTAACCATGTGATTAAAACTTTGATGATGTTTATCGCTAAGAAAATGGACATTTCTTGAAAAGTTCACTTTGCATTTTTTGTCATTACTGTATGTAATATTCCTTGTTGGTGGACTGGCTTGTTTTTACTTTAAAGGTATTAGCACACATGCAGCTCTCTTCGTCGTTTAATCATCGCAATGTTTCGTGATACTGTTTCAAGTGACGATAACTATGATATGTTCTAGCAACCAGCTGTGGCTACAGCTTTTCCGATCTTGTGTGCCTCTTTGATCCTTAGAGTTAGTTGTGTTAGACAAACCCCCAACTCTATCGTTACCATTTCTTAGCCCTTGTATTCCCTTTCTGATTGAGCACAACTTTACATTCCATAAAATGCCGTAGGTTTGCACAATTCTTGCCAATCAAACATCCTGCTATGATCCATATGTGGGTGTAACAGGGTGTCTTCTTAAAGGTATCCTAAAAGTTGCTGGCGTACAATATGGATGGGAAAATTTAAAACCCAATGGTATGACACAGCAGTAGAAACTAACATTTTTAGTCCACTAGTCATTACAATGATAGCATATAGCAAAACCTTGAAAGATATCAAATTTCTACTGGTCCTTATGATACCTTAACTATTTGGCAGTTTGGTAAGGACTACAGGACTAGTGCCAATTTCTATGCTGTATAACAGCACTGACTAATTATCCAATGTAGCCTTTTCAACTTGTGAACATACATGTCTTTACCATGTTTACGGACCTTTAATTACTGGGGACGGTGGGGTAGCCGAGATGTTAAAGGTGTTTATTCATCACACACCTAGAGTCTGGGTTTGATCCCCTACAATAAGTGAAGCTTATTTCTGGTGTCTTCCATCATGATATTGCTGGAAGATTGCTAAATCACTACCACACTTTATTTAGTGATCGAATGCAGGCATCACATATACCTGAACACCATTGCAGTGAATAATGCAAAAAAGTACTACACCATATTTTAGGATGTTTTTTTTTAACATATATGTATTATCACTGTACCTTGTTTTTTCAGGGATTTTGTAGAGAAGTACTATGTCGATCTAAAGAGACACAACCCTAAGTTCCCCTTCCTTGTCAGAGAATGTAGCAACGTCCAGCCCAAGTTATATGCTAGATATGGTAAGGATGTTGGGACTTGTATGAAATAATTTATGCCTGATGTGTCTAAAGAATATGCCTTTATGATTGGAGTGATTGTCTGAAGGGATCCACATGACAGGTCAACACAGTTGCGGTGTCATATGTCATATACATACTCTTCACAAAAAATTATGCAAGAATAATATTTTGTGGATAACTTATTTCTCATTGTAAGTTGCAGCTGTCATATACAACAACAAACTGAAATATTGAAAGTTCACTGTATAATAGACCCGTGAAGATCAGGAGTAGAATAGGTCTTCAGCAACCCATGCTTGCTGTAAAAGGCGACTATGCTTGTCATAAGAGGCGACTAACAGGATTAGGTGGTCAGACTCGCTGACTTGGTTGATGCATGTCATATCCCAATTGCGTGGATCGGTGCTCATGATATCAATCACTGGATTGTCTGGTCCAGACTTGATTATTTACAGACCGCTGTCATATAGCTTGAATATTGCTGAGTGTGGTGTTAAACAACAAACAAACAGTACCAGACTATGGTAGGGTTCACTTGATCAACACCCACTCCTTTGACGGCCTCATTGCATTAGTTGACTGAACTTCGACCGGTCACTACACAGCAAATTGGTCGTCTGTATACCCGGCTTGCTGATTTGATTCATGCATGTCATCATATCCCAATTGCGTGGATCAATGCTCATGATGTCAATCACTGGATTGTGTGGTCCAGACTCTGAGTTAAACAACAAACAACAAACAAACAATCAATCAATCAACGTATTATAGAACAGGTCCCAGGATAGTTACCATTTTCATGATAATACTAAGAGGACACGATACACTGGATTTTCTAAATATTTTATGGATGTTTCACTATTGCAGCCCATTCCTATTCCTTTTACTTTTACCCTCTGTTTACAGAGTTTGGCAAGGAGTCCAGCCTACCCCTGACTGACATGACAGCAGAGCAAGTGTTGAAGGCTGTGGAGACGATGGCCAAGCGATGAATGAAAGCTGAATTGTGTAGACTTTGTGTAAATAATGTCATTAACAAGTTCCATGGACTATCAAGGAGTGTAGAGTTAGATGTTCCTGTGAGAAATTTGTTCTCTGTGTGAATAAAATCAAGTAAAAGCATGAGTCTTGTTTTGTTGTAGTTTCCTTCAACACTTATGTCCAGTAAGAATGTGAGAGTTCAGGCACAGGTGCAAAGTGGTTAAGGCACCACAATTTGTTGTGTAGGGTTATGTCCCTTTGTAGGGTCAGGAGCCACTGATGTAGGTTTGAATCCCTCAATCATCCTGATTATGATCATTGGTTGGTTTTGAAGCTGACATGCTGTGATGTAAATGCTCTTCAAAGCAGTGCTGGGGGTATACTACTCAAAAGAAGTTACTGTCATGGTATGACAAATTAACAAAAGCAATATGAAAGAATTAGGTGGCCTTTAACTTCTTTTGAATAGTATATATCCAAGCACATGGGAAAGCCTATGGAGTTATTTTGGCTGCTATGAGCACTGATGCATCAATGTACACAATGATATACATGTATTCAATGATGCAATGCATCCATCCTTACAAGATCCGCGGTAGAATAGGTCTTCAGCAACCAATACTTGCAGCAGCAGGTGATCATGCTTGCCGTAAGACAGGTGGTCAGGCTCGCTGACTTGGTTGATGCATGTCATCGTATCCCAATTGCGTGGATCGATGTTCATGATGTCAATCACTGGATTGTCTAGTCCAGACTCGACTGCTGTCATATAGCTGGAATATTGCTGAGTTGGGACTGCCTCTGTGGTCGAGAGGTAGAGTGTCTGCCAGAGAGGGAAGGCCCAGGGTTCAATCCCCAAATCCTAAAAGACGTTAAAAGATGGTACTTGTTACCCTGTCTGGCACTCGGCATTAAGGGGCTAGAACAAGGACTGGTAGGCTCGGAGTCAGTATACTGTGTCTGAGTGGGGTATTCATGTTAAACTGCGGCATGGTATCTCAGTGTGCTAGCACTATAAATCGGCATCAGTCCAGACTAGTACAAGCAGCCACACACACGTGCATGCACGTCGCTATATAAGTGCAATAATCTTGGACACGATGTCAAACCCCATTTCACCTCAATTAATCTGGCATAAGTCCTGACCAGTGAAAGCAGCAACACAGCCTACACAAATGCAACAGTATATTTAAGGGCAATAAACTTGACTGCTCTCCATTATATTTGGGCTGGGACGAGTCCAAATATACTACCCGGGTACCCATCCCCCTATTACCCGACCCTACCCGGGTACCCATCCCCCTATTACCCGACCCTACCCAGGTACCCACTGTAGGTCTAAGGAGATGTCTCAAAATGTCTGCTTGGGAACATTTTTAGCATAGCCCTGGCAAAACGTATTTAGATACGTGTACATGTATTAAACAATCTGGTCATGCATACACTGAAGTTGACTTAAGTTATATCTTTATTCAACCATATGAAAAATCAGAAGGAATGGGAGCAAGGTCAGAAAGAAATGTGAACATTAGTGACTTATAGAGTCCTAGATAATTTTTGTCATTAAACAATATATCACCTGACTAACCACGGGTCCGGGTAGTCCTGTGGGTACCTGGATCCTACTCTGTACCCTCTCAACCCAAGTACCCGAGTTACCCGTCCCAGCCCTACATTTCAGCCACCTTCAAGGTGAGTACGGTACCACTTCTTCTACAACGGGAGGACGGGGTTAACAGCCCATTACATGTCCCAGTTGACTAAGGTGCTGCAGTTGCCTGTGCAGAGTTGCTATGCTAAGGTGTGCCAGAAACCGATGGTGACCTCTTCGATTTCCCAGATCCACCCGGATCATGTTTCTTGGTTTATCAGCACCATATCCTTGCTAGTGGGTTTCACCAAGATGGTAAACATCTGAGATTTACATCACTTCACAAGACAATCTCCAGTATACACTGAAACGGCTTACATCTAGAACACTGAACTGCCTGTTGCTTTTATATTCATAATCAAAATCAATATGCACAAGAATGGTGAGTGGTTTTTTTAAAAAGTGGAACAAATCATTATAGGATACGAGTGCTAAAGATATACTTTTGTACATTTTTTGTAAGAGTTTGTCTTTTACACAGATGAATGCAGAGACGTATGAAAATAATAAGACAAACCATGATTCGTTTTAGAATTATTATTAGTTTTTAAGAAATTAGTCTGGTTCTGCTATTGGATTGCGCAGAAAACTTAACCCTTTTCCAGTAGACGGGAACCCAGTCATTGCAGGATTCCGATCCTCAATTTAGAGAAACCAATATGTCAGCCTCCATGTGGCACGTGAAATAACAGAATACACTGATAACAGAACACAACAATATTACTACGGACTAACTAGTAAGTAGACAGTTTAAAGTAGGAGTCGTACCTACAATGTGACCACTCGTATTTCAGAAACTGAACAGTTTTTAAGAAAGAAATGAGATTACACTTACACTCGATTTTTGGTGTCCGAATTTGAAATTGAATGAATTTAAGATAATTTACGGTGTATGATTGATAATGTTGACTTCATGACAGTCGGATAACCTTTTGAAGGTGAAAAAGCTAGTGTGAATAAGACACTTGCAATGCCTGTTGTCTCGGACCCCATCCTGGCTCTCGGCTACACTCACACCAGACCAGTCTGATCGCCCTTAAATTGACTCGGCGGTATCAAAACGTTTTGAGCCTGACATATGAGATATAAGTTATGCTTACGAGTAACATGTTTATATTAGTACTTGCCTTGTTTATAAATTCAGCTTTCACAATTTTGCGTACATCATTCCAGTGACTTGCTGATAATTGATGTCTTCACGGAAGTATATATCCCACTCCACAATTAATTCGTTAGGGATAGCTGACAAATACCCTACGTGACACCCAACCTTAAGGATTGTAAAGGGGTTCATTACGTTGAGGACCGTAAAGGGTTGTTTGATTGGCAAGTGGTTCCCAACTCAAATGATCGTAAAGGTTGGTTGGTTTGTTGTTTTACACCACACTCAGCAATATTCCAGCAATATGACGGTGGCCTGTAAATAATCAAGTCAGGACCAGGCAATCCGGTGATTGATATCATGAGCACCGATCCACACAATTGGGATCAATGACATGATGGTAAAGGAGTGGCAAGGACCATCTCTACCTTTTCTCCAAATACTGATTGTCATATTTTTTCCACTCTTGAGTGCGATAGTTTCAGCTATTGCATTTTTCTATGTTGCCTAGCTACATCTGTGGGGAACAACTCACTAGGCACATTCCTCACAAAAATAATGTTTTCGGATTTACGATGTCATCATCATGATCATATTGCGAGTGTAGCAGGGCATGGAGTCATCCCACAGATGACATCCGTACCTTGTCAGATTGCTGATGGGGTTAACCTCTTTGGTCATGTGGACAAGGCGTCCGGCCTCGGATCAGAAGGTCCGTGGTTCGAATCCCATCACGGGACTTGGAAATTGTATGGCCGCTACACGAGCGCATGTTCGAATTTCCAGAAATGATATCATGACATAACAACGTTTTATCATGAAATAAACCATGCTTTGTTCTTCATTTGTTCTTTGCGATTTATTGCACAGCTGTCTAAATGACTGGAATTTTACAGAAGCTGTTCTTCAAAGATGGACGTCAAGTGGACCTCGCTGTCTAGTGTTTTAGGCAAGGAAACACTAAATGCTATTAAAGCTCTCAAGTTCAAACGGATGACACCAGTTCAGGTATGTCTCTCTGTTCACTCAGCAGTAAGTGGGTACCAGGCAGGATTTCAAGTTATTGAAGACTTTGAAATCAAAGAACTATTGACAAGAATCTTTAATAAACTCTCAACTTTCAACTTTCATGGCATTGTTGCTTGAAGAGAAGTTTCTTGACACTCTTGTTTGATGATCATCTCTAGTAAGAATTCCATATATACATTCAGTCTGGAGCCAGTCCTGTCAGTCCACAGATCTTGTCAGTCTAGACACCCTTTTAGACCACAGATCTTGTCAGTCTAGACACCCTGTTAGACCACAGATCTTGTCAGTCTAGAAACCCTGTCAGTCCTGAGACCCATACATCGTTAAATGTGTTTCATCTCTGACTGCTTGTTTCTTGCTCATGCTATCAACCACAGGTTTGCCTGACCAAGTCTCAATTATTAACCATCTCCCTTGATATAACTAGAATTATAGCTGTCTACTGCAGTAAACATGTTAAACAACATTTATTCATCGACAGTCAACTCTGATCTTCATCGTGTTATGCATCTATTCCAGGCAGCATGTATCCCACAGTTTCTGCGGAACAAAGATGTCGCCGTGGAAGCAGTCACAGGAAGTGGGAAGACCCTCGCCTTTCTTCTCCCGCTTCTGGAAATTTTGAAGAAAAGAGAGACTCCCCTGAAGAAAAACGAGGTAACTGATGAATTGATACAATCTCTCCTGCTTCTCCAGTTCTACTCTTTTACTCTGATACTCTAATAGTAATACTCATCTTCCCGAGGCAAGAGAGTTAACTGACTATAAAAGTCCAGTTTCTATCCTTGCCAAACTTGGCTGGTATTTGCTGGAGTTACATTTTGGCTAGAGCCAGGGTAATCACAGCAAGCTTCTCTCCTGTCAACTTATTTACATTTTAATCCTTGCTTGCTCATGTATTTGTTTGAATATCAATTCAAGGTAGAAATGAAGGGAACTTCAGTGTTAAATATTCAGAAAAATTCCAGTGACAGAGCTGGACTAGCACGTCTAATACATTGCCAGTCTGATTAAAATGTTGCCAGTCCAGATGGTTTTTGTACATTGGACAGATGTGATTAATTTATACTTGTTTAATAAGTTGATATTATGTATTTTATAACTTTTTGTAAACGAAATCATCCCGACCATGGGATGTCAGAGCTCCAGATAAGCTGCATATCTGCGTAAAATACACATCAGAAATGCAGAAATATGCAGTAAAATAAAACCCAAGCGTATCAAATACGCAACGAACATTACAGAAACGCTACAAAAATAAAACTTGTGCATATCATCAAAATATTGTGAAGTAACCCTGCGTATTTGATTAGCAAATCAGCAACTTATTTTGAAATTATACAGGGGCATTCCGTCAACCTTGCCAAACTCCACGATGACAGTTACATCATGATCATTTGCCATCACACTTTCTTGTGGAAGTATCGTGCTATTTTTGAGTCCTTTAAAGCTCTCGAAGCCACACAACACCATTTTGCAGGGACTAGATGAATAGTGTTTTTAAATATTTAACTTAACTGCCCACACATGTAAAAATGTAGTGGGTAACAGAAATTTGGATACCCAGATAGAATTACTGATACCCAATGAGTTTAAAATGCATGGGTAAAATACCCACAACACCAAAAGCTTATCTGGAGCTCTGGGATGTGCACGAAAAAGTTTGAGGTCCAAGACAAAAAAGGCCCATCTTTATCGGGTGAGCAGACGGGTATTTTTAACTCTGCTGATTTTATACTGTAATGAAGAAACTGGGTAGTATTGGATTTGAAGGAGATGCTGGAAATATTTAAAATTTGTTTGATGCTCGACATTGCTATAAATATTAATATGTCATGTCAATTGTTGGTATCCCCCTCCATGATGTGACAAGAATATTTCTTACTCACACAGTAGTAATCTATCCTAACCTTGTCAATAAGTGTCACATTCGTAGAATTTAGATGAAACGTGGTGTTACCATGGTTACAGGTGGGCGCAGTGATCCTGACCCCGACACGAGAACTGGCCATACAGATTGACGAGGTCCTCTCCCACTTCCTCCGTTACTTCTCGGACTTCTCCTCAGTACTCTTCATAGGGGGCGCTAATGTCGGGGGTAATATCGACAAGTTCCTCACACATGGGTAAGTAGCTCAAATTTTCAACATTGATGCATTGATATGTTTTTATTAATACAATGAAACGTTTTAAACTCAGGATTACATGGGTATTCCTGGTAAGAATATATAGTCGCCAGCAACTTATGCTTGTTGTAAAAGGCAAATAAATGGATTCCGGTTATTGTTGACGTTCTTGAATGCCTTTTGTCATGACCGCCTCTAGTGGTAGAGTGTCTGCCTTGAGAGCGAAGGTCCAGGGTTTGATGCCAAAAGACGTTAGGGATGGTACTTGTTGTTACCCTGCCTGGCCTTGGCACTAAGGTGGCTAAAACAGACTGGTCGGCTCAGAGTCAGTATACTGTGTCTGAGTGGGGCATTTATGTTAAACTATGGCATGGTACCTCAGTGGGCTAGCACTATAAATTCATGTCAATCCGGACTAGTATAAGCATCCACATACACACACACACACACACATGCATGCAAATCGCTATGTAAGTGAAATAATCTTGGATGCGACGTTACATTCAATTTCACCTCACCGCATTTCGTCGTATCCCATTTACGTAGTTAGATGTTCATTATGTCAGTCACTGGATTGTCTGGTGGAGACTCGATTATTAACAGACTGACATCATATAGCTGGAATAGACCTGAGTGCGACGTTAAACAACAAACAAACAAACAAACAAAACCAGTTGTGTTCATGTTTTAAAGTTATATCTTTGTGGATATACTGATATTTTTACATTAATAATTCTAAACATAATTATAGTCTATTCATGCAGTTTATGATCAGAATTCAGTTACCTTCCTTGTCATGTTTGAGCTTGTATTAGATTAATAATTGTCACTTTGTTTCTTGTTTTTAGAATATAACGTTGAATTACGTCAGTCATGGCGTTAAGTCAGATATATTAATATTCTGTGAAGGGATCTGACAGCAATCCATGGACGGTCATGTCAGGTCAACTTTCTAATCAGCTTTGATGCTTTTCGGGGGCACGGGTGGCCCAGTCGTCTAAGGTGGCACGAATCGCTGTGCAGAGTTGTATCCCTTGGGCATGCCAGAAACCTATGAATGTGGGTTCAAATCCCGATTTGCCCCAATCATGTTTGTCAGCACCATACCCATGATCTTGGGCTTCACCGAAGTGGTAAACATGTGAGACCTGCATCACCTCGGGCTTTCCTCCCGCATTAAGTTGACAGCTGCGATATAACTGAAATACTGTTAAAATGTTACACTCACTCACTCACTAACTCACTCACTCACTCACTCACTCACTCACTCACTCACTCACACACTCACACTCACTCACTCACTCACTCACTCACTCACTCACTCACTCACTCACTCGATGCTTTTGTTGACACGACCAAGTTGAGCTTTCAGAGCAGCATATTTGATTTCAGGTCGCAAAGAGATATTTGATACACCCAGTTGTTGAGTAGCATGGAGTTGAAACTCAGGGCGTGTACAGTTGAGGGAGTATTTGTGTTCTTAGTGGAGTTCCTTTGTAAAGATCAGACGTTTTGACTGGTTGGTAAAGATTGGGGGGTTAGAGTTCACCCAAGGTTAACCTGACATGACCTTGGAGAGCCTATCTTCACGCAGAGAGGTATGGCATAAGGGAACTGATGTTAATGACTTTTGGTTTATTGTGTATTTTTGTGTTCTGACAGAGGAAATATTGTGATAGCAACGCCGGGCCGGATGGAAGACATGTTCCAGAGGAAGCAAGGAGCGTTTAACCTGGCGGCCAGCGTCAAGGCCTTGGTAGGTAGAGTTGAAGGATGCTCTTTGATGATCAGATCTCCAGTAAATGTTCATTAATCCTAGCAGTGCAGTGTTCCCATTTACTAGTAATTACTAGTTTTAACCGGTAAAGTTAGGCTTGGACCGATAATTCATGTGACTGTCAATCCCTGTGGAGTGGCATATAAAGTACCTTATAAATCTTAGTTGTTGAACAAAAGATCATTGATAATCAAGAAAGTATAATTTTCTAATGGAGTCGGCTTGTCTTTTATCATCAGGGTTCTCCATTGTCTATTTTTAGTGCAAGGAAATAACATATCACTTTGCTTTGAGGGTAAAAATGTATTTTTAGAGACTGAGTCTTGAACCAAAGTGAAATGTTGAATATGATGTTGAAAGAATTAAATCAGATAGTTTTCATACCTTTTCTTATCTGTTCACTGTTAGAGCTGACAGAAATTTGAAGGGACTGGTAATTTTTAGAGTTTGCAGTTTCAAAAGCCAGCAGGGACACTGACAGTGTTAGAAGTCAGTGGCATCCAAGGGACATGGGGGTTTGCTCCCGTAGTATTTGAGTCTACGGACCCTAATGATTTAACTTTCAACATTGGTGTTATGACAACGACCCCTTGGCGTTCATGCCTTATTTGGAACCCTGAATAATAAACATCAACTTGGTATATGACCCAACATGCAGTTTGTATTCATCTCCAAGCAAGAAAAAACAAACTGTCGAATGAGATCTCTGCTTCAAATTTACACATAAAGACTTGAAGAGCAAGACCAATACTTCCCTTCAGTCAAGTCTCGTTAATCCGACACTCGTTATTCTGTCAATCAGCTTTATCTGACACTAATGATGGGAACCGATTAAATCAGTGCTATTTAGACCTGTTAATCAGATGGTCTCGCACTCCAACACCGACACACCTAATTTGTAAGGAATTACGGAAATCACTTATTAAAAGTCTCGTTAATCCGACACAGTGGTCAGCGTACGCCGTGGTCATCTACCCGAGAGTACACAGCCCGTGTTTTGATGCGAGACGAGTCGTCTGGTAGCTGCATATTACAACGGCTGCAGAGATAAACTTGCTTAACAATAAACAATTAATGAACAATTAGTGTTTGTTTCGTTATCTATCGTGTAGTTGTCCGATTTTCGATCATGAACGTTGATGCTACTTAATTTCGTTTATCTGACATACTCGTTAATCTGACATAGTCATATGCAACCAACCATGTCAGATTAATGGGACTTGACTCTTAATTTTTATTTGACAAAAACAAATCAAAATCCATGTGAAATATGTAAAATGATCAGCTTAAGCTTTCAAAGTGTCTATGTTGTATTAAGGAGGTGCTCGTCCTGGATGAAGCTGACCGATTGCTGGACATGGGATTTACAGCAAGGTAAATCTTTATATTTTCTGTCATAATTGTTTGACTGTTAGCATTGTCGGTGTACAGGGGTTCTAAGATGAATAAAGATCCTGGTTCCATCTGCTTGCTGTGAGAACCAGTTGAAATGAGATCCAGGTCATTGCTAATTGTGTGCCATCCTACCCTGCCACTCTGCATTGATCGGTGCTCATGCTGTCAACCACTGATTTGCCTGGCCCAGATTTGATTATTTATATGCTCTGGGTGATATGTAGTTGTGTGAATGATCTGTGTTTACAGTGTCAACCACTAATTTCTCTTGGACCGATTTCAGTTCAAAGACCATCCTGACATATTGCTGACTGTATATTGTATGACGACCCCAAAAATATCAGACACATCTGTTCTTGTACAGTTGAGATGGACAACTCGCTCACTCACTCACTCACTCGCTCACTCGCTCACTCGCTCACTCACTCACTCACTCACTCACTCACTCACTCACTCACTCACTCACTCACTCACTCACTCACTCACTCACACACTCACTCACACACTCACTCACTCACGGATGGGTCTGTTCTCGGACACCTAGATGGTTGAGGTGGAGAATTATCTTTACTACCTTCCTATGTTCCAGCATCAACACTATCCTGAGTTACCTCCCCAAACAGCGGCGGACGGGTCTGTTCTCGGCCACCCAGACAGATGAGGTGGAGAATCTGATCCGGGCAGGGCTGAGGAACCCCTTGAGGATCACAGTCAAGGAGAAGTTGTCGACGGAGTCGGAGTCGCTGCAGAGGACGCCACTGACACTTCAGAACTACTACATGGTAAGGGCTGATTCTCACACATCCTGGAGAACACATTGGTGCCCAGACAAAATATGTCTCCTGTTATGTAGCGAACTGGCCGTTTATCTATGGCCATTTCTTGATCATTTTTCATAAATGTAACTCAGTTTGAATTTGAATTTATCGGAAAATATATGGAGGATGTGTCACTAAAGAACAGTTATGATGATGGTGGAAATAATTTGGCAGCTTCCTCTGACTTCAGATCGTGGATGCTGATGAGAAGTTCAACCAGTTGCTCCACTTCCTCAAGGAACACAAGCAGGAGAAGGTGATGGTGTTCTTCAGCACATGTGCCGGAGTGGACTACTTCTCCCAGGCCCTCCAACAGTGAGTATACCTACACCACATTGGACTACTTCTCTCGGGCCCTCCAACAGTGAGTATACCTACACCACATTGGACTACCTCACCCAGGCCCTCCAACAGTGAGTATACCTACACCACATTGGTCTACTTCTCCCAGGCCCTCCAACAGTCAGTATACCTACACCACATTGGTCTACTTCTCCCAGGCCCTCCAACAGTGAGTATACCTACACCACATTGGACTACCTCACCCAGGCCCTCCAACAGTGAGTATACCTACACCACATTGGTCTACTTCTCCCAGGCCCTCCAACAGTCAGTATACCTACACCACATTGGACTACCTCTCCCAGGCCCTCCAACAGTCAGTATACCTACACCACATTGGTATACTTCTCCCAGGCCCTCCAACAGTCTGTATACCTACACCACATTGGACTACCTCACCCAGGCCCTCCAACAGTCAGTATACCTACACCAATTGGTCTACTTCTCCCAGGCCCTCCAACAGTCAGTATACCTACACCACATTGGACTACCTCACCCAGGCCCTCCAACAGTGAGTATACCTACACCACATTGGTCTACTTCTCTCGGGCCCTCCAACAGTGAGTATACCTACACCACATTGGTCTACTTCTCCCAGGCCCTCCAACAGTCAGTATACCTACACCACATTGGTCTACTTCTCCCAGGCCCTCCAACAGTGAGTATACCTACACCACATTGGACTACCTCACCCAGGCCCTCCAACAGTGAGTATACCTACACCACATTGGACTACTTCTCTCGGGCCCTCCAACAGTGAGTATACCTACACCACATTGGACTACCTTCTCTCGGGCCCTCCAACAGTGAGTATACCTACACCACATTGGACTACTTCTCCCAGGCCCTCCAACAGTGAGTATACCTACACCACATTGGACTACTTCTCCCAGGCCCTCCAACAGTGAGTATACCTACACCACATTGGACTACTTCTCCCAGGCCCTCCAACAGTGAGTATACCTACACCACATTGGACTACTTCTCCCGGGCCCTCCAACAGTGAGTATACCTACACCACATTGGTCTACTTCTCCCAGGCCCTCCAATTCAATTCAACTCACTCACTCACTCACTCACTCACTCATTTTTGTGTGTGCTTAGTTACTTTGTTTTGTAATTTTTTGTGCTAAGTTTTGCCAAATTTGATCCACTGATTGATATTATTATTTTCCAGCATTCTAAAGAAGAGTCAGATTCTGTCTATCCATGGGAAAATGAAACAGAAAAGAAACAAGATATTTTCCAATTTTCGACAGCTTGCCAGGTACTTATTTCCTTTTTAATACCTTCTTTAAGCATGTTTAGTGTGAACACATGGAACACATATTATTATTGTACTCCTCTGTGTGGTGTGTTGACCTGTACCGATGTGTGTTACAGTGGTGTATTGACCGGTACTGATGTGTGTTACAGTGGTGTGTTGACCTGTACCGATGTGTGTTACAGTGGTGTGTTGACCGGTACTGATGTGTGTTACAGTGGTGTGTTGACCTGTACCGATGTGTTAGTGATGTGTTGACCTGCACCGATGTGTGTTACAGTGGTGTGTTGACCTGTACCGATGTGTGTTACAGTGATGTGTTGACCTGTACCGATGTGTGTTACAGTGGTGTGTTGACCTGCATTGATGTGTGTTACAGTGGTGTGTTGACCTGTACCGATGTGTGATACAGTGGTGTGTTGACCTGTACCGATGTGTGATACAGTGGTGTGTTGACCTGTACCGATGTGTGTTACAGTGGTGTGTTGACCTGCACCGATGTGTGTTACAGTGGTGTGTTGACCGGTACCGATGTGTGTTACAGTGGTCTGTTGACCTGTACCGATGTGTGTTACAGTGGTGTGTTGACCTGTACCGATGTGTGTTACAGTGGTGTGTTGACCTGTACCGATGTGTGTTACAGTGGTGTATTGACCGGTACAGATGTGTGTTACAGTGGTGTGTTGACCTGTACCGATGTGTGTTACAGTGGTGTATTGACCGGTACTGATGTGTGTTACAGTGGTGTGTTGACCTGTACCGATGTGTTAGTGATGTGTTGACCTGTACCGATGTGTGTTACAGTGGTCTGTTGACCTGTACCGATGTGTGTTACAGTGGTGTGTTGACCTGTACCGATGTGTGTTACAGTGGTGTGTTGACCTGTACCGATGTGTGTTACAGTGGTGTGTTGACCTGTACCGATGTGTGTTACAGTGGTGTGTTGACCTGTACCGATGTGTGTTACAGTGGTGTGTTGACCTGTACTGATGTGTGTTACAGTGATGTGTTGACCTGTACCGATGTGTGTTACAGTGGTGTGTTGACCTGTACCGATGTGTGTTACAGTGGTCTGTTGACCTGTACCGATGTGTGTTACAGTGGTGTGTTGACCTGTACCGATGTGTGTTATAGTGGTGTGTTGACCTGTACCGATGTGTGTTACAGTGGTGTGTTGACCTGTACCGATGTGATGGCTCGCGGGGTGGACATTCCTGAAGTACACTGGGTCATACAGTTTGACCCCCCGAGTTCAGCCAGGTAAACAAACATTAATTTAGATACAGCAACATCTCAACATGTTGGGTAACAGATAAACTTAACAGTGCACACATGGCAACATATTTAGCAGGTTTCATTTAAAGTAAAAAAATAATAACCTGAAATGTTTTCTTTTATTCTTTTTTCCCCCACCTACCAACCAGGAATTTTCACAAAAACTCTGTAACCCAGGATCTTGGTCTTACTTTGACTTTTGATTGTATTTTTTTCTTTTTAGTTCTTTTGTTCATCGATGTGGTCGCACAGCTAGGATCGGGAACGCCGGCAATGCCCTTGTGATGCTGCTCCCTGCTGAAGACACCTACACCAACTTCATCAGCATCAACCAGAAGGTGAGCGCCCTGTGTCCGTGTTTGGATTGATTGTTTGTTTCTTTGTTGTTTAACGCACGAATACGATGACATGCATCCCGTTAATCACCTCTTACAACAAGCATAGTCACCCCTTGTGGCAAGTATGGGTTGCTGAATCCCCCTGTGTGGCCTTATGTGAATGTGGATTCACAACACCTGTTTGCCCTGATTATGATTCATGGTCTGTAAGCGTCCTGCAAGTGCTCATTGGTTTTTCCAATCTTTTTATTGTCTGGGAACTGAATCAATTTCCTCTCACTAAAGCTTACATGCCATGATATGACTGCAATACTTGTCAGCATTCTTTGCTCTGCATGTTCTGTCTATGATGTTTCCATGCAGCCCTCATTTCTCACTCACTCACTCACTCACTCACTCACTCACTCACTCACTCAGGCTCGCTGACTTGGTTGATGAATGTCATCGATCCAAATTGCATGGATCGATGCTCATGATATCAATCACTGGATTGTCTGGTCCAGACTCGATTATTTACAGACCGGCGTCATATTGCTGGAATATTGCTGAGTGCGGCGTAAAGCAACAATCGATCCAAATTGCATGGATCGATGCTCATGATATCAATCACTGGATTGTCTGGTCCAGACTCGATTATTTACAGACCGGCGTCATATTGCTGGAATATTGCTGAGTGCGGTGTAAAACAACAAACCACTCACTCACTCACTCACTCACTCACTCACTCACTCACTCACTCACTCACTCACTCACTCACTCACTCACTCACTCACTCACCCACCCACCCACCCACCCACCCACCCACCCAGCCACCCACCCACCCACTCACTCACTCACTCACTCACTCACTGACTCACTCTTCCCCTTCTGTATCTATAGGTGCCAATGGAGGAGCTGGAGAAGGCAGAGGATGTACACAACCACCTGCCAGCGGTACAGAAGCTGGCTGCCAAGGACAGGTGTGTGTGATGGTTACTGGTTTCAGAATAATCTATCCATTTTGGATCCTCGCCAACACTTTTTAATAACAGGAGCCATTTCAGCACATGAGTCTCCATACCACCTGAGCCTTGTAGTTGGTTCAATTACTGTAAAATTATTGTGTGAGGACTTTCAAAACAAGAAGTATAAGGCCATAATAATATAATTGCTAGATTATCATCCCCGCCCGACTCACGACTAAACCCCCCTACAAATATATTTTATTTGACTGAGTGAAATGCTACAGTATTTTAATGTTAGCTGTGAAACTGCCATTTCATGTTTATGACATGCCGTAAACTGGTCTACAACTGACTCTCGACATACCTGCCTATCGTCTGCTTTGTCGGCTGTCAAGATGGTGCTCATTATTTTAAAAATACGAGAGGGTGTGCAGACCATTAAAGACTGTTATGCCTGTCCTTTGCCAGAGTCTATGACTCTTCAACAAGTTTGCTTGTGGGGAACTTGACAAGTTAGCGTTAGTTGAGGATAAATTGAGAAACGCACAAGTACAAGTTTGGGCAGGGAAAATAGGTTTGACCCACATACATCCGACAGCTTCTATTTATTTTGTTTATTTTGTTATTTCAGTCATCTCGTGTTCATACCAAGGTGTCCAGTCTTCAACTTGACGGCTTAAATGAAAAATAAAAAATAAAAAATAAAAACCCTCCCTCCCTCCCATCTTTTGAAAAAAAAAGTGGATGATAATAAAAAAATATATTTATTATGGCCTAAAGTATAAAGTATGTTTATTTTGTTATTTCAGTCATCTATTGTTCTTACCAAGGTGTCCAGTCTTCAACTTGATGACTTTAATAAAAAATAAAAAATAAAAACCCTCCCTCCCTCCCATCTTTTGAAAAAAAAAGGGGATGATAATAATGTTTTTTATTTATTATGGCCTAAAGTATAATCCCCTTGGTAGTATATGGGGCAGTATTTGGGAGAATGACTTATCGGGTCCTTATATTTATATACTGCAGGGAACTATATATCCTTTTGTAGTTAATCAGTTATGTGATGGTTGTTGCTGTTGCTGTGAGATACTCATTATGCCATGTCTGACTTTCAGGGCAATATACGAGAAGGGGATGAGAGCCTATGTGTCGTTTGTCCAGTCCTATGCTAAACATGAGTGCAGCATGATATTCAGGGTGAAAGGTCAGTACAAGCAAGTGTATTGGTACATTCTCACAGTCGATCTGTATTTGTTGGTCGACCCTGTGAGACCCAGGTTATTTCGGTTCTTATATCCCGCTGTTGGTCGACTGAACTGGATCGAGGTTTTCAGATTCAGTGACTTGTTGATTGTAGGTCATTGTATCCAGACACCCCTCATCTCATCCACCACTGGTATGTCTGGTCTGCGCCATTAACAACGACGTGTTGGCGATTCACCGTGGTTGTTACTGTTATACAGTGACTGTCTCTCCAGTTTCTTCTCACACGGGAGCACGGTGGCCCAGTTGTCTAAGGTGCCGCAATTCGCTGTGTAGAGTTGCATCCCTTGGGCATGCCAGAAACCTCTGATAGAGGGTTTGAATGCCAGTTTGCCCTTATTATGTTTCTAGGTTCGTCAGCACAATACTTGTGTTCGTGCATTTTGCCAAAGTGGTAAACATCTCAGACCTGCATGACTTAGGGCTTTTCCCCACATGAAGCTGACACGTCGCGATATAACTGGAATAATGTTCAATGCGGCGTAAGACCCAACTCACTCACTCTTTTCACACAGTTGTAACTTGAGATAACATGGCCCCATCGCTGATAGTATAGCCAGTGCATTATATCTCCATTCTATAGTGATAAGTACCATGGAACCATTCAGTGCTCTATAGATTTGAAACATTTACTTCTTATCAGAAGTTCTGGTGTCTGGTTTCTTCAACGGCCTTGATGCTGTGTTTACAGATCTTGACTTCGGGAAACTAGCTACTGGATTCGGTCTTCTGAAAATTCCTAAAATGCCCGAATTGAAAGGCAAAGTGGTTCCCAACTTTCTACCTATGGAGGTTAATGTGGACGACATTCCATTCAGGTGAGTGGATACAGTGTGTCGAGTTGATGTAAAATACAGGTGAGTTGGTACATGTGACAGGTGAGTTCATACCAGATGCAGGTGAGTTGGTACATGTGACAGGTGAGTTCATACTAGATGCAGGTGAGTTGGTACATGTCACAGGTGAGTTGGTACCAGATGCAGGTGAGTTGGTACATGTCACAGGTGAGTTCATACCAGATGCAGGTGAGTTGGTACATGTCACAGGTGAGTTCATACCAGATGCAGGTGAGTTTATACGTCACAGGTGAGTTCATACCAGATGCAGGTGAGTTGGTACATGCCAGATGCAGGTGAGTTGGTACATGTCACAGGTGAGTTCATACCAGATGCAGGTGAGTTGGTACATCACACTTGAGTTCATGCCAGATGCAGGTGAGTTGGTACATCACAGGTGAGTTCATACCAGATGCAGGTGAGTTGGTTCATGTCATAGAAGATGCAGGTGAGTTGGTACATGTCACAGGTGAGTTCATACCAGATGCAGGTGAGTTGGCAGATGTGACAGGTGAGTTCATACCAGATGCAGGTGAGTTGGTACATGTCACAGGTGAGTTCTTACCAGATGCAGGTGAGTTGGTACATGCCAGATGCAGGTGAGTTGGTACATGTCACAGGTGAGTTGGTACATGTCACAGGTGAGTTGGTACCAGATGCAGGTGAGTTGGTACATGTGACAGGTGAGTTGGTACCAGATGCAGGTGAGTTGGTACATGTGACAGGTGAGTTCATACCAGATGCAGGTGAGTTGGTACATGTCACAGGTGAGTTCATACCAGATGCAGGTGAGTTGATAATTGGTATAGATTGATACCAGATATGTATGAATTGATTTCTGCAGACAAGTTACTTTTCCTGTTACAAATCAACTGATACACGAAGCAGGTCAGGTGAAGCTACATTCTGTCTTTCCCTCATCACCTGATCTACACCAGATTTCATGCACTCACTTCAACCTGCCTAGACACAACGCCAATAGTGCTGACTCAGCATTAAACAAAGTCAGCTTCAGAGGACTGCTAGGGAGCTTGGCAGAGAGGTGAAGGGGATGCGGTCATAGGTCTTATTCTGGTGTATATATAAACTGGTGAATATGATCAGTCTTAAGCAAATGGTAAAATATCAGCTGGTGATTATACATCACTGACACACAATGCAGACACTTAATCAACTTAGTGAGTGAGTTGGGTTTTACGCCGCTTTTAACATTATTCCAGTTATATCGCGGCGTATCAGCTTAATGTGGGAGGAAACCCGAAGTGATGCAGGTCTTAGACGTTTACCACTTCGGTGAAACCCACGCAAGGGTATGGTGCTGACAAACCTAGAAACATAATCGGGTCGAACCGGGATCCGAACCCACACGCATAGGTATTTGGCGTGTCCAAGGGACACAACTCTGCACAGCAAATTGTGGCACCTTAGACGACTGGGCCACCCATGCCCATGAGCAAATCAACTTTAACTCAAAGGACAATAAAATGATTTTAGAAGTATATATATACTGGCATGACAAAAAATTACAAAATGACATTGTTTGGTTATCTCATGCCTAAATACACAGAACAACTTAGTTTGATTTTTGTGGCCATTTTGTCAAATATCACCAAAACTTGAATATGCATTTTTAGATTGTTTCAGTGTATTTTTTTACATTTAAGTACATATTTCAATTGATAGCCTATCATGGTTTTGATGCCAACCGTCAATATTTATGCTTGTCATTGATGTCGAGATATTGACATTTGCAATGCATCGATAGGTCGGTCCCTCATTACATCCATGTTAGTGTGTCTCGAGACCAGGAGACAGTTGTATGGTCATCATTGTGGCTTCAGAGACAAGCATCGGGAGAAGCAGCGGCAGGTGAGGATTGAGAGCGGGGAGCTGCTGCAGAGGCATAAAAAGATGAAGAGGCCACCCAAAGTGAGTGCATCGATCTTAGGTTTCTGGCACAACTAAGGGACACAACTCCTGACTTCAAATTGCAATGCCTGAACAGTTTATGGACATCATTTGGCATAGTTAATCCATTTTAGATTTCTGCCTCTGTGGTCTAGTGCTAGAGCATCTGCCAGGGTTCAATTTCCGGCTGCATCATACCAAAAGATGTTAAAAGGTGGTAGTTAGTGTTGCCTTTCCTGTCGCTCGGCATTAAGGGGCTAAAACAAGGACTGGTTGGCTCGGAATCCGTATACTGTGTCTGAGTGGGGTATTCACGTTAAGCAGTGGCATGGTATCTCAGTGGGCTAGAACTATAAAAAAAAAACACACACACACTAGGGCTGGGACGATACAGCAACTGTGAGATCCGATATGTATCACGCTACATTACTCACGATCCGATATGTATCACAATACTTGCATGTGCTCTTATCTGCAGTGCGTAAGCCATCTCTTTCATAGACTGGATAGCCAAATTCCTGGCACACTGACAATTTACAGTTGTCAGTGTCAAATATGGCACAACAAATGAAAATATTTATGTTTTCACTATTCACTTGCACTACTGATAAGTGTTTAGTGGAACGGTTATTAAAGCAAACATTTAAGATCAGAATCGATATATCTTACTAAGTGTGCTACTGTCATTGATACTTTTATCGAGAAGTAAAAAAATTGTGATGCATCGGTGTATCGCCTCAGTTCATGCATGTTATAAGTGCAATTATCTTGAATGCAACGTTAAGCCGTTGTCAGGTTCATTGTGTTGTGCAGCAGCTGGTTATGTTTTGGACCTCTGTCAACTCCGTGTTGACAGCATGGATAGCTCAGATCATACTCCATTATTGTGAATGAAACAATTTGATGTCATGGTTGGTCTTTTCAGTCAGTGCCGTGGTCCCGGCAGAAGGAGAAAGTGGAGAAGAAAAAGAAGAGAGTGGAGAAGAAACTCCGTGCACAGAAGAGGAAACTGGAGGAAGTTGAACCTGCTAACACAGCTGAGGAGGTTGATGACCTCGGTTCAGATTTGCTGCTCATGAAGAAGCTAAAGAAAGGGAAAGTAAGTGTCAGCTGAAGACATAGCTACAAGTGGTAAATCTGGATGGAAATGCTGGAAAATGTATACTATTCACAAAAAGTTAAGGACCACCTGAATCTTTCATATTACTGTAGTTTATCTGTCACGGCATGAACTGAAGGTTAAGGAACACCGAGTCTTCATATTACTGTAGTTCATCTGTGTCAACATGACAGACGACCCATGAAGATCCGGGGTAGAATAAGGTCTTCAGCAATCCAGGCTTGCTGTAAAAGGTGACTATGCTTGTCGTTAAAGACGACTAACGGGATCGGGTGGTCAGGCTTGCTGACTTGGTTGATGCATGTCATCGATCCCAATTGCGTGGATCGATGCTCATGATATTAATCACTGGATTGTCTGGTCCAGACTCGATTATTTACAGACCGCCGTCATCTAGCTGGAATATTGCTGAGTGCGGCGTTAAACGACAAACCAACCAACCAACATGACAGATAAACTATAGTAATATGAAAGAATTGGATGGACCTTAACTTTGTTTTGGTAGGATTGTCTGAAGGTGATACAGAGTGTAGGAGGAGTTATTGAGTACATGATGCCCAGAAATATAAGTTGGAACACCTGTAAATTTGAAAACATATTGTTTTTTGTCAATGTAGATAGTGAAAGCTGAGGGTAATTATCTATAGCTCTCTATAGAGAGTCTCTATCTGTACTCTAGCAGCTGACAAACGAAACATCTCTGTGGAATTGGTGCCCTAACTTCCAGATTGTCATTCTTGTTTAGTCAGCACCACCAGAGGGCTAACTTTCTACAACATGAATCACTTGGCTTGTTCCTCCCACGTGAAGCTGACACTGTTTGAAGCAGCTTTCAAACAAACTGTCTCACATCCTTGTGAATCTGAGAATGTGTCAGTAACCATGAACCAATTTGAAAGGACCATTGGAGGCTAAAATTTCAGTCAACACCAGAAACCTATGATTGTGGGTTCAATTCTGGTTCGCGCCAATTATGTTTTTAGGTTTGTCAGCACCATACCCATGGTCGTGGGTTTCACCGAAGTGGTGAACGTCTTAGACCTGCATCACTTCGGGCTTTCCTCCCACATTAAGCTGACACGCCGTGATGTAACTGGAATAATGTTAAAAGCGGTGTTAAACCCAACTCACTCACTCAGTCAACACCACCATCATGTAGAACTCTTCCTCACCCAGTGTTATCCTTTCCAGATATCGAAGAATGAATTCAACCAGGAATTTGCTGGAAGTGCATTAAACAAGTTGGACAGTGATTCAGAGTGTGACACGTGACCAGACGAGGAGTTGATGAAGCCATGTTGCTGCTGCTGGATAGTCACTGTCCAGACATTATGCTAGAAGATGAACTGAAGGTGAAGGTCACAGAATCACTGATGTCATGGAGTAATCAACTGGTGAACAGCATCTACGCTGATACTTCTGACGAACATGGAATTGTGAATACCGTGAACCATTTCCCCCCTCATTCTCCTCAGTTTAACAGCAAATGTTCATCACTACGAAACAGTGACAAAAGATTACCCGAAACAGCGATCGAAATACCTGCCTGCCCGACCATCCGAGACGGGTTGATTTCAACTCGGGCTGCCAGATTATCAAATCCCCCTGCCCGACGGTCGGGTTATATTTCATAGTTGAAAATATTCTAAATAATTCCCGATGATAAGCATTAATTCACATGTAAAGATGAATGATAAAATGTAACCAAAAATAAACCCTGTTAGCTTTTCGACAACCTAACATTTAGCGATGTGCTTGTTTTTAATTAAATGATCCCGAGAAACATATGATTATAATGGGCAGGCAGGTTTTGGTCAGGGCTGGCAAGTATTTCAGCTAGCCAGTCCTGTGGTCTGGCTGAAATTTTTGGGAGTTTCATACCCTGCCTGAAACCTCTTTGTTGGATAAGGGACAGACCAGCCTGTATATTGGGGAGGGGATGGTAATGAATAAATGGACATTTCATAATGAAATATTCAGTGATTTGCGTTTTGTCTTTTCAGGGAGGGTTAAGAAACAAATGTTCAAGGACATGGGGAGGGTTATCAAAAAATATGGCAAGCATTAGGGGGTGGGTCATTATTTTCAGTCCATTAATGCATCAAAATAAATAAATGACTGGTCCCTACTGCCAATATTAAGTGACCTCTGAAGATGTGTGTCACCAAATGGCAACATATTTGCCTACTCTTTCAAATATGTTTGATTTGTTTGTTTGTTTTTTAAAGCCGCATTCAGCAATATTCCAGCTATATGATAGCGGTCTGTCAAGTCTGGACCAGACAATCCAGTGATTGACATCATGAGCATCCATCCACGCACTTGGGATCGACAAATATGTTTGAGATAACTAATAATAATAATATATAACAACATGTCCAAATTTACACAATAAAAATATTTCTTAGTAAATAATTACGAAAAAACGTCACATCATTGAAATGTTTATTCATTTTTTTGAGATGGACATATTTTTTCAGTTTAGTGTCATGACCTAAAGTCTTCGTATGGAGCCAAGTATGATCCTAGGGTCTCTGGTTCACCCCAGTTATGTTTCTAGGGTTCACCACCATACCCATGCTTGTGGGTATCACCAAAGGGGTGGGGCGGTCGGGTAGCCTAGTGGTTAAAGCGTTGGCTCATCACGCCGAAGACCCGGGTTCAATTCCCGACATGGGTACAATGTGTGAAGCCCATTTCTGGTGTCCCCTGCCATGATATTGCTGGAATATTGCTAAAAGCGGCGTAAAACCATACTCACTCACTCACTCACTCACCAAAGCGGTAAATGTCTTGAGACATGCATCGCTTTGGGTTTACCTCTCACATTAAGATGACATTAAGACATAACTGCAATTCTGTTGAAAGCGGCGTAAACCTACCTCACTCACTCCTAAAGTTTCTGGCTATTGTCTTCAGTGACTATGCTTGTCGTAAGAGGCGACTAACGGGATCGGGTGGACTCGCTGACTTGGTTGATGCATGTCATCATATCCCAATTGTATAACAATGCTCATGATGTCTGTCACTGGATTTTCTGGTCTAGACTCAATAACTTACAGACCGCTGTCATATAGCTGGAATATTGCTGAGTGCAGAGCTAAACAAACAAACAAACAAACAAAAGAAAGGAGCAAATGGACAGAAATCACAACAAGGTCCAGGGTAGGATAGGTCTTCAACAACCCAAGCTTGCCGTAAAAACAACTATGCTTGTAGTAAGAGGTGACTAACGGGATCGGGTGGTCAGGCTCGCTGACTTGGTTGATGATGCATGTCATCGTATCCTAAATGCTTGGATCGATGCTCATCATATCAATCACTGGATTGGCTGGTCAAGTCTGGATAATTTCCAGACAGCCGTCATAAGGCTGGAATATTGCTGAGTGTAGCGTTAAACTGCCATCATGAGATAACTACCCTTATTGTATTGGGGGCACGGGTGGCCCAGTCGTTTAAGGTGACGTGATTTGCTGTACAGAGTTGTGTCCCTTGGGCCCGCCAGAACACTGTGATTGTGGATTCCAATTCACCCCGATCATTTTTCTAGGTTTGTCAGCAAAATACCCACACTCGTGGGTTTCACCAAAGTGGTAAACATCTGAGACCTGCATCACTTTGGGCTTTCCTCCCACATTAAGATGACATGCTGCGATATAACTGTAATACTGTTAAAAGCAGCGTTAAACTCCACTCACTCACTCAATGATGTATTAGATTGTCTTGTTTCACCTAAAACTTTCCATCCTGCGGGGCCCTAGGTTAGAACTGGTCCCCACCAACCCATGCTGGTCGTAAGAGGCAACCAAATGGATCATGGTGGTCTGACTTGCTAACTTGGTTGATGTGTGTCACCATATCTCAATTGGGTATATCAATGCTAATGATATCAGTCCCAGAATTGTCTGGTCTAGACTTGATTATATATACGAGTGTGGCTTTAAAAAAACAACAGCAAAATCAAATAACAATTTAAGTAGGTTATGTATTGTAATTCAGGCAAAAATATCTATTCCAGTAACAAAGAAACCATTCTATTAACGCTTAAGAGACAATATATACTCCCCCCCCCATAAGAAATGCAAAAGGGATAAAAATGGTTACTGAAATAGTTTTATAGATGATGTTGGTGTTTTCAGGAATGATTTGGGCTATGTAGTGTTATGGGTACAAAATGCCATGAAGAATGAGATGGAAATTTGATTCAGATGTTTTCAGGGAGAAAAACATGCAAAATTGACCAAAACGCAGCCAAGTGCCAACCATGTCACCAAAACAAACCCATTCACTAAACGTGTAGCATGCTTCCATAGGCATTAAAAGCGCAGGGTTTTCCCTCTAGTGGCAATTGTTGTTGACACGCACTTTAATGCAGTACAATGCCAAGACTCAGCAAAGCAGAGAGAAACAATGCAATGGAAGCTGGTAACTCACGATCTGCAGTAGCCAGGGTGTTTAACATGTCGCCAAGCACCATAACAAGACTGTGGGACCGATATCAAAATCAAGGAACAACACGTGACCGTCCCAGATCAGGTAGACCACGATTGACCACCAGGGGGCAGGACCGATACATCCGGTTACGTTATCTCCGGGACAGAGTCACAACCGCATCGTCTACGGCATCCAACATTCCGGGTATGCGCAGGATATCAGCCCAAACAGTTAGGAACCGATTACGAGAAGCAGGTCCCTTTCGTGGGGTCGTTTTAACGGCACAGCACCGTCAAAATCTACGTCAGTGGTGTCAAGCACACATGGTATGGCGGCAACTTTGTTGGAGGAGGGTGTGGTTCAGGGACGAGTCCTGTTCGGGCTGTATCGTTCAGATGGAGGAACTCGTGTGTACCGATGTCAGGGACAGCGTTTTGCACCATGCTGTATTCAACAGGTCGACAGATTCGGTGGTGGTAGCGTAATGATGTGGGCAGCCATCTCGCACACTGGCAGAACTGACCTTGTCCATGTCCAGGGCAACTTAACAGCTCAGCTGTACATCAACGAGATCCTGAGGCCTCATGTCGTACCCATCACGCATACCGCCAACGTCATGTTTCAGCATGACAACACCCGGCCCCATACAGCACGTCTCACTATAGCTTTCCTGCGGGTTAACAACATCCAGGTTCTGCCTTGGCCCTCAAAGTCGCCTGATTTGAATCCCATAGAACACTTGTGGGACGAGTTGGACAGAAGTGTGCGTCAACGTCAGCCACAGCCACAGACTCTACAACAGTTTGAGCAAGCACTTCAGGCAGAATGGGCTACGATTCCCCAAATGTGATTCAGACCCTTGTGGCTCCCATGGGAAAGAGGTCCCAAGCTGTTCTGGTTGCCAATGGTGGCCTTACAAGATATTGATACCTTCATGACCTTGACCTTCACCATATGACATTCGCTTCCTTTTGTTTTGACCTTAACCACTGTATGATCCATCTTGTAAACTTTCATACTTGTTGCATTTTTCTTTATCAAATTAAATGTCTCTACTTATTGTCACCGATTCAGGCTTTGCGTTTCTTTCTTGGGGGAGTATATATTTAAGGTACACAAATATCATTCAAATCAAGATGACACATTCAACTAGCTATTTACTGATATATTTGTTCTAGTTACAAAAAAACTATTCCTAATATAATGGCATACAAATATGGTTAGATGCTGTTAAATCTGAGACTATATACTCGCAGACAAAAGAAACGCAAATATCATATATGTTTGTTAATATGTGAAGAATTACTCATATTCAAGAGATATTGGATTGGATTGATGCACTTACGAACATACTGGTATGTTGTGTGAACGTATGCTCATAAAGGCATCACATGGTCATAGATCCATGACTCAAGATTCACCATTTGCCTCGTGCAAGATTAGCGTGATGAATAAACACTATGTGGTAACACTTGACTCATTGTTAATTTTGTCATTAACTGGTACAATTTGGCAACATCTTCTTGACGTACATACTTCTCTAAATGTTTTTATGGTTTGTGTTTCTTTTGGCGGTGAGTATATATTTAGGGTACATAAATATCATAAATATTCATACATGACATATTCATCAAGCTATATATATTTGTTCTAGTCACTAGAAACCATTCCGAACACAATGACAAACAATTTCATGAGATGCTGTTAATCTGGAGACAAAAAATATATTTAAGGTAAGAAAATATAATTCCCAACAAGATGACACATTTCACTAGCTATTTACTAATATATTTGTTCTAGTTACAAAGAAACTATTCCTAATATAATGACATAATAATATGGTTAGAATTAGTTAAATCTGGAGACAATATATATTTAAGGTAAACAAATATAATTCCCAACAAGATGACACATTTAACTAGCCATTTACTGATATATTTGTTCTAGTTACAAAGAAACTGTTCCTAATATAATGACATACAAATATGGTTAGAATTAGTTAAATTTAAAGTAAACAAATATAATTCCCAACAAGATGACACATTTAACTAGCCATTTACTGATATATTTGTTCTAGTTACAAAGAAACTATTCCTAATATAATGACAAACAAATTTGGTTAGAATTACTTAAATCTGGAGACAATATGTATTTAAGGTAGACATATAATTCCCATCAAGATGACATATTTCACTAGCTATTTACTGATATATTTGTTCTAGTTACAAAGAAACTATTCCTAATATAATGACATACAAATCTGGTTAGATGCTATGTATTTAGGTAAACAAATATATAATTCCCAACAAGATGACACATTTAACAAGCTATTTACTAATATATTTGTTCAAGTTACAAAGAAACCATTCCTAATATAATGACATACAAATATGGTTTGCTGATAAATCTGGAGACAATATATATTTAAGGTACACAAATATCATTCAAATTAAGATGACACATTCAACTAGGTATTTACTGATATATTTGTTCTTGTTACAAAGAAACTGTTCCTAATATAATGACATACAAATATGGTTAGAATTAGTTAAATCTGGAGACAATATATACTTAAGGTAAACAAATATAATTCCCAACAAGATGACACATTTAACTAGCTATTTACTGATATATTTGTTCTTGTTACAAAGAAACTATTCCTAATATAATGACATACAAATATGGTTAGAATTTGTTAAATCTAGAGACACTAATATTTAAGGTAAACATATATAATTCCCAACAAGATGACACATTTAACTAGCTATTTACTGATATATTTGTTCTAGTTACAAAGAAACTATTCCTAATATAATGACTTACAAATATGGTTAGATGTTGTTAAATCTAGAGACACTAATATTTAAGGTACACAAATATAATTCCCAACAGGATGACACATTTAACTAGCTATTTACTGATATATTTGTTCTAGTTATAAAGAAACAATTCCTAATATAATGACAAAGAAATTTGGCCAGAATTTGTTAAATCTGGAGACTATATATTTTTAAGGTAAACAAATATAATTCCCAACAAGATGACACATTTCACTAGCTAATTACTGATATATTTGTTCTAGTTACAAAGAAACTATTCCCAATATAATGACATACAAATATGGTTAGATGCTGTTAAATCTGGAGACTATGTATTTAGGTAAACAATTATATAATTCCCAACAAGATGACACATTTAACAAGCTATTTACTAATATATTTGTTCAAGTTACAAAGAAACCATTCCTAATATAATGACATACAAATATGGTTTGATGTTGTTAAATCTGGAGACAATATATATTTAAGGTACACAAATATCATTCAAATCAAGATGACACATTCAACTAGGTATTTACTGATATATTTGTTCTTGTTACAAAGAAACTAATCCTAATATAATGACATAAAAATATGGTTAGATGTTGTTAAATCTGGAGACAATATATATTTAAGGTAAACAAATATAATTCCCAACAAGATGACACATTTAACTAGCTATTTACTGATATATTTGTTCTAGTTACAAAGAAACTATTCCTAATATAATGACATACAAATATGGTTAGAATTAGTTAAATCTGGAGACAATATGTATTTAAGGTAGACATATAATTCCCATCAAGATGACACATTTCACTAGCTATTTACTGATATATTTGTTCTAGTTACAAAGAAACTATTCCCAATGTAATGACATACAAATCTGGTTAGATGCTATGTATTTAGGTAAACAAATATATAATTCCCAACAAGATGACACATTTAACAAGCTATTTACTAATATATTTGTTCAAGTTACAAAGAAACCATTCCTAATATAATGACATACAAATATGGTTTGCTGATAAATCTGGAGACAATATATATTTAAGGTACACAAATATCATTCAAATTAAGATGACACATTCAACTAAGTATTTACTGATATATTTGTTCTAGTTACAAAGAAACTGTTCCTAATATAATGACATACAAATATGGTTAGAATTAGTTAAATCTGGAGACAATATATATTTAAGGTAAACAAATATAATTCCCAACAAGATGACACATTTAACTAGCTATTTACTGATATATTTGTTCTAGTTACAAAGAAACTATTCCCAATGTAATGACATACAAATATGGTTAGATGCTGTTAAATCTGGAGACTATGTATTTAGGTAAACAATTATATAATTCCCATCAAGATGACACATTTAACAAGCTATTTACTAATATATTTGTTCAAGTTACAAAGAAACCATTCCTAATATAATGACATACAAATATGGTTTGATGTTGTTAAATCTGGAGACAATATATATTTAAGGTACATAAATATCCTTCAAATCAAGATGACACATTCAACTAGGTATTTACTGATATATTTGTTTTTGTTACAAAGAAACTAATCCTAATATAATGACATACAAATATGGTTAGATGTTGTTAAATCTGGAGACAATATATATTTAAGGTAAACAAATATAATTCCCAACAAGATGACACATTTAACTAGCTATTTACTGATATATTTGTTCTAGTTACAAAGAAACTATTCCTAATATAATGACATACAAATCTGGTTAGATGCTATGTATTTAGGTAAACAAATATATAATTCCCAACAAGATGACACATTTAACAAGCTATTTACTAATATATTTGTTCAAGTTACAAAGAAACCATTCCTAATATAATGACATACAAATATGGTTTGCTGATAAATCTGGAGACAATATATATTTAAGGTACACAAATATCATTCAAATTAAGATGACACATTCAACTAGGTATTTACTGATATATTTGTTCTAGTTACAAAGAAACTGTTCCTAATATAATGACATACAAATATGGTTAGAATTAGTTAAATCTGGAGACAATATATATTTAAGGTAAACAAATATAATTCCCAACAAGATGACACATTTAACTAGCTATTTACTGATATATTTGTTCTAGTTACAAAGAAACTATTCCTAATATAATGACAAAGAAATTTGGCCAGAATTTGTTAAATCTGGAGACAATTTATATTTAAGGTAAACAAATATAATTCCCAACAAGATGACACATTTCACTAGCTAATTACTGATATATTTGTTCTAGTTACAAAGAAACTATTCCCAATGTAATGACATACAAATATGGTTAGATGCTGTTAAATCTGGAGACTATGTATTTAGGTAAACAATTATATAATTCCCAACAAGATGACACATTTAACAAGCTATTTACTAATATATTTGTTCAAGTTACAAAGAAACCATTCCTAATATAATGACATACAAATATGGTTTGATGTTGTTAAATCTGGAGACAATATATATTTAAGGTACATAAATATCATTCAAATCAAGATGACACATTCAACTAGGTATTTACTGATATATTTGTTTTTGTTACAAAGAAACTAATCCTAATATAATGACATACAAATATGGTTAGATGTTGTTAAATCTGGAGACAATATATATTTAAGGTAAACAAATATAATTCCCAACAAGATGACACATTTAACTAGCTATTTACTGATATATTTGTTCTAGTTATAAAGAAACAATTCCTAATATAATGACTAAGAAATTTGGCTAGAATTTGTTAAATCTGGATACAATATATATATTTAAGTTAAACAAATAGAATTCCCAACAAGATGACACATTCAATTAGCTATTTACTGATATATTTGTTCAAGTTACAAAGAAACCATCCTGACATTATAACGAATACAGTTCATTATATATGGTAAGTTCATTTTATTAACAAAGTTACATTGAATTCAAATAATAACGATTGTTTTCTGTATGAGCATATTCAACGAACCTGACAATGGACAATTTGTATGAATGTGTTATTTTATGTATTCTATAGTAGCAAACAGTTTACACATTTTACAGTTACCTGATTCACAACCTCGCACATCACATGAATGTTTTATTGAAAGGTCCATGATCAGATTAGTTTTCAAGTGCCCATGTGTTTGGTTGGTTTGTTTTTTTGTTTGATTTTTTTCTGTTTGTTTGTTTGTTTGTTGTTTGTTTGTTTTTGTGTTTTTTTGTTGTTGTTTTTTTGTTTTGTTTTTTTTTAGTTGTTGTTGTTGTTGGGTTTTTTTTGTTGTTGTTGTTTTTTTTTGGGGGGGGGATTAACAACTATTGGGTGCAGTTCATATAACTTTCACAGCTATATTGACAGTTACGTCAAATGGAGTCTGTTTCAGTGGACTGGTTATTCTCTTGCACTTTGAATATTGGAAAACCAAAAGAGTATATCTGACGAAAGTTTGAGATGACGTTTATTTATGTATTCCTTTGAATTCCAGGGGAAATGCACACAAAAGCGGATTTATTAACTTTCAACAAAAATAAAAACAAGACTGTATTTAAAATGTTAATTTTCAAACAAAAGCCTATTTGGATTTTACTTTTCCTAAATTTGGATAGTTGGATAGGCTCTTTAGCAAAACAAGTAAATAATTCTGTTTTGGTTTTCCAGAATGGTAGTGGTCCTCAGCAACCTATGCTTGTGTCCCCAAGCGTTCTAACTGATTAATTTGTCAGGCTTGGTGGCGATGCTACATCAACCATGGGTCTGTCTGGTTCAGACTCGAGGCTATTTTCAAATAGCTGGAATATTGCTTTGTGTTCGTTAAAACATATTTTGTTAAATGTTCTCAAATAACCATCTACAAATATAAGAAAGATAACAATCAAATCATGTATGTCTATCTACAAATGTCAACATTACTTTAAAATATTTTGCAAAAAGATTTTATATACTCCCTCTAAAGCTACGAGGGTAAATCCAATACATATCGAATACATGTCCTCATACACGAGTGAATATATAAATATCCAAGGACCTTTTGACCAGTTGGCAGGAGAACCCTGACAAATGGTTGATGCGAATTTTAACCCAGGTTAAGACCAAGTCCCGTTCCAAAAAGCGCAACGACTGTTGTAAGCCAGTGTTAAAGTATGGGAGTTGCGATTACCTTAGCGCTAAGATCGCTTTGTGGAACGGGGCCCTGGGTCCATCACTTTCAAAGTCAAAACGTCAGAGCAGCAGTGGACCTGACCCCAGAAGTACAAGCGGATGGCGTCAGTTGGGAAAGTCATTGCTTAGGTGTTATGCGACTGTAAGGTGACAATAATGATTTAGTCTCTGCCCTGAGGTCTGACTGTCGATGGGCAATACTAGAACACAGACCTACGTCAGTTGAGAGAATCTGTCAAGTAAAGCGTCAAGTAAAGCATTAAGGAAAGCTCACTTCATGTGTGCAACTACTTCAGGACAATGGGTATGTGCACACATCACAAATGGCAGTGGCTGCAGCCGCAGCTTGCGTTTAATTCTTTCCCCATACCCTTTACTCTCCTGATCTAACACTTGCTCTTCCTTACTTATTTCCTCCCTTAACTCAAATCATACATGCATGCGTTTGTACCAGTAACAACACATTACCAACGATGCATTTTAGGGGACCACCAAGACTGCTACAGGGCAGGGATAGCAACGCTGGAACATCGCTTGAGCAAATGTAATGAAGTCTAAGGAGATTATATTGAAACAAAAATGTGAACAATTTTGATATGGACAATTTTCTATGTGAGGCCACTAATGTTTCTATTTCTAACCTTGTACATATATCTACAAATATGTACAGAGGCCCTGTATATTATAGTTAAGAAAATCTTACTAAAAAGAAATTAATAATTGAAAACATTAATGTTCATATTCTAATAGTATATACAAATAGAAAACATCCTGTATAATATATTGCAGAATGATTAACTGAAATTTAAATTTATACATGAAAGTTTTATATTTCCTACATAACCATCTACAAATGAACAAACATGCCCTGTATAATATTGAACAGAAGGATTACACTCAAATAGAAACTAACAATTAACTACATTTATATTCATTCAAATAAAATATACAAATATATAAAAATATCAACAAATGTGCAAAAATGTTCTCTATAATATTGTACAGAAAGTACACTTAATTGAATTATATATACATAAAACCGATATATCTCCGGTAATACCATGATCTTTATGATATTGTGCAGAAAGATTACAGCCAAAGTGAATGGAAAAGGCATGACAAGTGCCCACGGATAAGAAATGAACCAAACTTTTAGACATCATTATTTCAGTTATGACAAATGTTCATATAATTTAGAGGACTTTGTTCCTTTCAGCACCTGCAAGTTTTGGACTTATAACAACACAAAAGACTGATCTTAGTTGATTTCGAGAAGTGTCTTCTAATATTTGAGCTTGATCAAGTCTTTCAACCAAGCTGATTTTCTTCGGAAATGTGGATAACATCAGTATAAACATATGGTAAAACCTCCATTAGGCTTGTTCATATTTAGCTTTTCGCCTGAGTTCGACAAGTCAGCCCTTTTCACTCATTATAGCCATATGTATAAATTTGATCTTGTTAGTCATCCAAAAAATGCATGTGTAAGAAATAAAAAAGGCACTAATTCTTATCCCAGTTATCTGTAACTTTTGACATCTCAAGTGAGACAAATATTGTCCTTATCCTAACTTGTCCTTTATACACGAAAACGTGTTCCTATTCAACAGTCTACAAATGCGTTACTCAGGGGTGCTGTGCAGCAAGGGGAACTTGTCAGGTGAGACGTTGTAGAAATACAGGATGGGTAATGTACTCAAACGTAAAAGTATGTGATCATATATATTTATTTATTCGGATGGACGAGGGTAAATAAAAGTAAAAAGATTGCTCACCTTATTGAACTACTGTAACGTTTAAAGATGATTTCAAGTAATAAAGTATTTGGGCAACATATTGGTGCACTAAAATTTGGATTTGGATTTATTTTAATTTTAAAAATAATAAGACCATGGTGTCCACCTTCAAGCCAATTAAAACCAATGCATAATGTATCTTCAAAGAAACAGTTTTTATGTATGTACATCTAAATTGATGACAACATGATCACTCTGGGGACACTCATGGCCATATCGTGTAAGAATCAATAATTTGCTGTGCATAGTTGCATCCCTCATCCATGCCATGGACTGTTGGTCATGGATCGAATCCAAGATTTGCAAAATACAAGAAAGACGTTCATTGCACCCTTTGAGAGATGCTAAAGCAACATTTGTTCTTAGTTCCCCTTATTTGACCAGTGCGGGAGCTAGAGACTTGGTTCTCGATGTGTCAGACTTCAGTGGCCTTGGTGTCCATTTAGAATGCCAACCACTGGTTGTCAGGTTACTAATTGTTTCCGATAGGTTCTGTACCAACGGGATTTCCATATGTACCTCTGTGGCATTGATTTTAAGCTCACCCTCAGTACCATATCTATCTGCATTGTGGAAATGACCAAGTATACATTAGTTGGTTGACTGCATTGTTAGTCAATGATGGGATCGTTTGGTCAGTCTACACAATACTTAGCGTGTCTACATTTCCATGGTCATAATGGTCAAGAAGAGGAGTTTAATACAGAGAATATATTTGATCACAGGCACATTTAATCTTGAACCTTCGGAAGCTTGATCACTTTGTACAATCGTTTTAATTCAACATTTCCGCTTCTCTTGATGATGTCGCTTGGGGTCTTATTCTCTTCATGTTTACTTGCAAAATTTGGATCGGCTCCCTTTGAAATCAGAAACTTGGCAATATCAGCATGGCCATGGTCGCAAGCAATGTAAAGTGGCGTCCGAAATTCCACATCAGGACTGTCTAAGGATGCTCCCTTGTCAACAAGATACTTCACAATATCAGCAAACCCAAAATAACAGGCTATTAAGAGTGGAGAACGTCCCTCTTTGTCATGCTTGTCAATGATGGCACCTCTCCTAATCAGCTCCTTGACTACATCTAAGTGATTTTCCTTCACTTCATGTATTAATGCTGTGTTGCCATCAGGCAAAGCACAGTTCACATCTGATCTCTTGTTCAACAGCATCTCGACATGGGGAGTGATGTGCACATGGCCACTGACATAGTATCTGTATGCAAGAGGAGTATGTTGGTCAACATCTTTGGCAAACTTGTTGGCACCGTTTTCAATGAGATAGCAAACAATATCTCCTTTCTTGTGCCTCTCAGCTACATGTAGTGGCGTTGTCAAATTTGCCTGTGCATTAACGTTAGCTTTGTGTTTCACCAAAACCCGAACCACGGCCAGATTGGAATACTCACATGCAATATGAAGAGGAGATAATCCCTTTGAAAGAGAATTTGCATCACATCCTTTATCTAAAAGGATTTCCACAGGTTTAGAATCTTTTTGTTTGCAAGTCACATGTATGGCAGCTTCATCAGAATAGTTTTTGATGTTAGCATCAGCGCCAGCCTTTAATAGTGTTTCCATGATGTCTGTATTTGTATGTCTACATGCTATGTGTAGGACAGTATCTCCACTGTTGTTTTGGCCATTGATGTATTTTATGACAGCATGCCCTTTAATCAGGGCGTTAACAGCCTCTCCTGAATTAGACGCAACAGCCACATGTAGTACAGTGTTGTTATGGGGATTTCTCGAACCTGGATCAGCATTATGTTGCAACAGGGACCTAATGATGCTTACATTTCCGAGTTTGCAAGCTAGATGTAGACATTTATTGATCATCTCCAGGGAAATGTCTTGAGTAAGAAGAAGTTCCATATCCTCCCAATTATTCCGTCTACATAGATGGTGTAATATTGGTTCCTTGACAAGAGTAAAGTCACTGTAATCAGAGAGATCAGCCTTAGAATAAGCAAGCCAGGCTGCAGCACACCTATTATTTGAAAGGGAGCACATGACATACTTGAGGTTGGTAGTTCTGTATTTGTTCAATATGATCACCAATGCTCCATGGCTTTTCCTCCAGAATGCAATGCATAATGGTGTATGGTGTTCATTGTTGTGGACATTTAGATCTGCTTCCATATTCAGCAGAGTTTCAACTGCGCCTGTGTTATCATGTAAGCAGGCTAAATGAAGAGGGGTATTTCCAGATGTATTCTTCATATCAACACAGGGGCGTGTAACAAGTAAACTGATCAGTGGGCTGTATGGTATCTTGCAGGCTAGATGTAAAGGTATTTCACCATCCTTGTTTTGCACCTTAATGTCTGCATCTGCCCTCACAAGAGCACCCACTGCACGGTGTCTGCTTAGTCTGCACGCATAATGAAGAGCCGTATCACCCGTCACAGTCTGCACATTGACAGTGTCACCTTTTGCTAGAAGTACATTGATAATCTCATCACTGATACTGCTTGCATGGTGTGACCTTGGTGTTCTTTGTCCAAGCGAACTCTCCTCATGCTGAATCGTTTTCAACTCTCCATTGTCACATGCAACATGCAGTGGTGTCACTCTTTGCATGTTTGAAATATTTGTATCTACATTCCTGCTCAGGAGAACAGACACTATATCCATACTAGGTATGCCGCAGGCATAGTGAAGAGGAGTGTCTCCATTATTGTTGACAGTATTCACCACTACATCATACTCAAGCAGAATATTTGCAATCATAACTTCCTTTCTCTTGATGGCTATCATAAGAGCTGTATTGCCGTCTTTGTTTCTGCAGTTTAGGAACTGATGGTTTCTTTGATAATATTTTGCAAGTATTGCAACAACATCTTCTGAACTGTGACACACTGATTGATGGAGAACAGTGTTTCCATCTGAATCTACCTGCATCACGTCAGCTTTATAATCTAAGAGGGTCTTTATAAGCTTGCAGTATTTCATCAAACAAGCTATCTGCAACAAGGTAAATCCTGTAGTGCTTCTTGTATTGACGTCGCATCCATGTTGAAGGAGTAGCTTCACTGCTGCTGTTTTGTTCTTTTCACACAGCTGGGGCATCAGCATGCTTTGATCAGAGGCAGCTGTTGTGTAGTCACGCTTGAGTAGAAGCTGTGCAACTTGGAGGTTATTTTGTTCCAGGCATATTTGAAGCAGTGGTTTACAACATTCAATCACGTGTGTATCATGATCATACATTACAAGCTCCCTCACTATGTCAATGTTTCCTATTTGAACAGCCAAACAGAGAAATGTGTGCTCCTTGCCATCATGTGTCCTAGTCATTGATTCCACTATTTCTTCTAGCCCCATGTTGGATATTGTTTTCAAAAGACTTTGAAGCATATCTAGATTACCCTCTAAAATTGCCCTTTCAATATGTTGGTCCATTTCCAGATCATCAATATCTTCAACACATTTTCTCAACACCACAAGAGCTTCAGAATGCCCTCCTCGAACAGCAAGTTCTGACATTGTCTTACAACCACGAATGAATTGCGTACCTTGCTGTTTATTTCTGGTGGGAAATGTTTGTCTGTCGAACTTCATCTTTAAGACGTTTTGCTTACTGTCTTCGGGCAATGTTTTGAGAATGTTTTCCAAAGCATCCATGTTGCCTGCCAACAATGAGGCTATTGCACTTGATGTTAACATCTCTTTCTCCTTGGTCCTGTTGATGGCTTTTCCAAACATTGACATGATATTTTCCATTCTTGTTTTTGTAAATATTTTCATCTTCTCGATAATAATCTCACTGAAAAAGGAGTTTTGCGTGAAAACACTCCAGTATAACATTGGTAATCCATGTTCAGTGTCTTGTGTCAGTAATAACTTGGACATTTTCTTGTACGTTTGAAGCTTAAAGAATGTTTCAATGAAGACCTTGATGTTGAACGCTTGATGGCTACAAACATCAGCATGATCTCCATTCTGTATCAGAACAATGAACCTTTTCCCTAATTCCTTCCATTCTTCAACCCTGTTGAGTCTGATTTTCCATTCTGCAGATATCTGGGATATGTCCTCTGTTGTAACAGTGAATATATCCGATAACTGTTTGGCAGTAGCATGCTTTATCATTTCCATAGGATGAGCCATTGAAAACACTCTTGCAACAGCCTGCTGCACATTCAGGTGGGAAATTGATATTGTTTCCCCATTGTCTGCCAGGTAAATTTCAAAACATGCCTTGCTATGATGAAGGAGACTCATGAACTCGCAGCGTGCACACTTGAGGTACTGACAAACTTCTGTCAAAAATGGGGGAAATTTCACTTTGTCAATGGAACCACCATTAAGCACAACAGTAACAAGGAGAGCAAATGTGGTCAAGTCATAATCTTTCAGATTCTGCATTTCTGTTGCCAGTATTTCAATGTGGACATCATCCATGTCACTAAAAGTTCTTTCACCTATTGTGACAGACTGTATCAGAGTTTTGCAGAGCAGAGGAAATCCGGGAACTTTGTCAACAGTAGCCACTGTTTTTATGTAGTCCTCGGTCACACTGACGTCATGATGCTGAGAGTGAATTCTAACAAGTGATTCTTTATCTTTGGACAACAATGGTCTCTTTAACCAGAGATCAACAACGTTGTCAGGTTGAAACAGTTTTAGAGGACAAGTTGCTGAGAGGTCAGAATAAATGTTGTACCTCATTGTCATAACAAGCAGCTTCAACCCACCCACTAATGAATGGATCGTCTCTGGCATTATGTCCCTCCACTGTTTGAGTTTTGATTGGGAAAGAACACACTTACCAAACATGTCATCGATGAAAATAATCTGGTGACTGGTTTTGTCGACATGCTTCTGCCATTCTTCTGGTGTTTGTAGAATGATAGGCTTGTACAAGGTTCCATCCTCTTGTTGAACATCTCTGAAGTGCCTGAGGAGGGCTCGTCCTAGTGTTGTTTTACCTTCGCCTGGAGGGGAGACAATCACCACACTCCTGTGCGTTTTCAATCTGTCTTTGCATGGGGTGTAACCATTTCTCTCAATGAAGATATCTTTTCCCTCGTCAATGTAATCTGCTATCCAGTCTGTAGATGAGAAGGCATCGTTCACTTAATGTATTTCTGTTTGATCTACAATAGTTACAAATTGAAATTATAACATGCTCTCAGTAACACGCTGCTGTTCCTGAATAACCAGCAACAATGTTCAATGGTGACAACGTACAAGAAACCTCACAGGTATCAGTTTATATGTGAATTTTAGTAGATCATGTGGCCAAGGGGAGATAATTATAAAATCAATAATTTTCAAAAGCATCAGCTTTGTCTACCACTTGAATAGAGTGACACTTGGAATCGATTATAGTTTTTACACTTTTAGAGGCCATTTCCGTGCACAACCAGCAAAGAAAATGTAGACTCGAAAGGTTACTCATGTAAAAGTCACAATAAAGGATTAACAAGAGTATGCAAACAAAACATGAATATTTCTTGATATGTCCTAGTAGACTAAACATACATAATGCCCATTACTCCACATGCTACATACTTACTGACTATAACGTCATAATAATCAATGTAAAATGGGCGAAATGGGACTTGCAACATGGTTACCAAGGGCAATAGCTGTATGTTTTGGAGGTGTTGACTAGGTTGTAAGATCAGGTTCGGTGATTTAGTTGAATTATGTCAACATATCCCAATTTTGTAGATCAATGTACATAATGTCAATAAACGGATTGTCTGGATTCGATTATTTACAAACCACCGTTATACATCTGTAATATTGCTGAGTGTGGTGTTGAACAACAAACAGAAAACTACTTTAGGTTACATGCATAATTTCACAGGAAGCGTTGAGGGTGTCTAAGAACATTAATTAAATGCTCATAGCTGGAATGATCATGGTAAAGTTTTAGCTTCATAAATCGAAAGGTTGTCGAAAATGCAGTTAGTAAATAAATCCATATAAATCTATATTAACAGGGATATGAGAAAGTCAAAGGTCAAAGGAGGATCATAAATTAAATATGTTCCAAATCGTATTGAATCGTAAGATGCATAATATGTATATATTGAATTTTAATAATGACTGAGAAAAAGGGAAAAATGACATCTTCAATACAACAGTTATGGGTTGTACGACTGATTGTGAAAGCTAGACATCGTTTTTTTCTCGCTTCAGTGGGATAAACGTTTGTAATGGAAGTCTTTCCACGGGAAGTACTGCCATAAATCTCTTGGCCATCTATCAGACATTCCAGAAGTTTTTGTTCAAATACGGTCCAAAGCGCAGTCTGTAATGGAGGTCTCATTTTTTGCCTCAAAGCCCGAAAAAATTGATTTCTGAGGGGCTAATGTCGACGGCCTATTATAAATTTCGTTGATCGATCAAAGTTCGCAAAAGGTTGTTCTTGGTGTAGCGGTTGCAAGCACTAAGATTTGATTTTAATGATACTGACAGGAATCATTCTTGAAATTATGTTTCGTTTTACATTAGTTGAAGTATGTTCTGTAATAGGTGATGTTTGTACATACCAGAAGTCTGTTCAGGAACCATCTTCAGGAAACAGTGTGCACTACTTCTATATGTTGCATAGTTCATACGAAGTGAAGATGGGGCAGCCATCATGTTGACAAAGTTTATCAAGACTTCAACTCTCGCATCAAACAGTTGGTCTGACAGACAGTGCTGCTTATCCACAACCCCATAGACGGTGCTGAAATTTCTTGAAGTTACTCGTCTGATTTCAGTAGTAATGTACCTACTGAGCTTAGCATTGAGTGCCCCGACCACGTCCTTCACCCCTTCCCTAGTCCGGAATGTCAACACAAACGTTGGTTGATGTTCAGTAAAAATACACACATCGCAGATCATGTTCTTTGGTAACGAATGTGCTCTTCGGTTGTCCAGACTTTGCAAAACAGACGGTGCACAAAATGTGAAGTGATTCTTGTCCTTCACAAAATGGTGAAGTCTCTGGAGAATGTCCGGGTGATTCTCCTTCAGCCATCTGTGCATTATTCCTGGGTACAGCTTTACGTCTGAAATCAAATACACCACTGACAAAACAAAACTGCATATTAGACAAATTATGTTTATTTGGAAGTATACGAAAAGAGGTCAATTTAAAATTTCTGAAGCACTTCCTTAAACTGTATCTCAGAATTCAGATTTGCTCTTTTCTAACGCACTTTAATGTTGGTGTCTAAAATATAATCGCTCTTTTTTGGATTTTGTATGTGCAAAACAATGGTTTTGTTTTCAGATATCTTCCTTTTGAAACTAAAAATCGCGTGGACCTCCTTTCCACTCCAATTGTCATCACAACCTACACAGTCGTCCCATGGTCTGCAAGTGATGGTCTTACTCCAAGATTTGCCCTCGGTGAAACGTCAAAGACATAAACCAAAGAGCATGAACCATTTGTTTTCTGAGGAAGCTTACTTTGGTTTTGTTGTTGGATGAAATCACACATGAGTAACTCTTTTCTCTCATCATGACTGAGCCCAAAATTGGAACTTGCTGGAACAAATGGAAATGGTAACACTGAAATTTTGTTACATAGCAGCCTATGTTTGATGTTTTATTACACTTATGGAAACTTACATTAAATTCATAAGCTCTAATCAACAGATGCAACGTAAAAGCGTGCTAATATAAACACTTCAGACTAAGAATATGCTATACTAATTTACCAAAGCATGGAATGTCTTCACCATCTTCGTCAGAGAGGGTAGGACTCCTTGAGAAAGAGCATCTGATGTCTTCATCTGAGTAGTCCAGCTCTGGGTCGCTGTCACTGGCTGAGGTCTGTGACATTATGTCTCTTTTGCAAAACAGGAAAATAACCAGGGGCTTAATATATGCTTAGTATATATTAAAGTAACAGTATATGTTCTTCTACGTTTTCAACTCTCACATTCCGGAACAGATTTGCTTGTTGTAAGAGAGAGGTTGATTGGTTAGCAAAAACAGGGTGAACACTGAACAGTGACTGCATGGGTAGATAAGCTCTGAACTCAGGTCTCATCTGTTGTGGATGGGAGCTGTGCCAATCTGCTGATCACGGCTACAAATCCCAGATTTTTCCTTATATAGATTGTTCCTAATATTTATGCCACGATGGGCAGTTCTGTTGCATTCTCTGTAACCATTCACATCGGTCCATGTGGTATATTACTCCATCACAGTTTATCATGTAGGCCTTTGGACCTTTGCCATAAAATACAATACCATCAACGTATCTGACAGCAACTTCCAACACATACTTCTGTGGGTTTGTGTTGTTGACTTCATGAAAGGCAACTTCATACAAATCCCTTGGGGCATCTATAAACGCTCCATTGATGCTGAGAACGACGACTTCAGAGTGTACGTCTTCATAAAGATGTTTGATGAATTTATCTTGGAAATCAACAGATATCTCAAAACCGTCAATGCACGGTTCTTTGGACAAATACTGTCCTAAAGATGGTTTTTCACTTATTCCAACAAAATAGGAACCACCACCTTTCACTTTTGAAAGGGAAGTTATGTTATCTTTTAGCTTTAGATCTTTCCAAATGTATGTAGACAGGGCTTTTTCATCCTGTTGGTGTAACGATAGCTTTTCTGGTTTGGGCTTGTATGCTTTTAATTCAATATGCCTGTCTTCATATAAGCGCCAAAGACTACCAATGCCCCTAATCTTTGGGGCAGAGTATGGTTCATAAAATGTCTTGGACAAAATGGCAGCAATACACAAAGCTGACGGCTTTTGGTTTTCGAAATCTGTCCGTATTCTAGTATTGAAGTATGTTGTTGTGATACAATTAGTTTTCATAACATTTACGAATAGAATATCCTTGTAATGTTCAAAACCAGGTTTATCAGAAAGCCAATGACGGACAAACGAGTCCACAAACAGTGCACCGTCTTCTATAAGTTCACTAAATGTTCGCCCAATAGCTTCATCAACTTCCTCTAGACATCTGTCTGCCTCCTTTAAATCCTGCAGATGAAGCAAAATAATTCCCCCTACAGAATTCCGTAGAGCTGTTGCCACCTTCCCAATATCATGCAGGAACTTCCCTTTATCGCTTTTCCTAGAAGAACATCCTTTGGTATGGAACAGATTTCTTGATTGATGCACCATAAATAGATGTGGTTCACCACAAGTATTTTTAAACTTCTCTTGGACTTCCAGACACTTCTCGCAATCACCTGCAGTTATGGAAAAATATACCTTTTCACTGGTGAGTCATATCCTAAAGAAATCTTATGTGAAGGTAAATGGTTGTTCACATCAAATTTGTTCACTATTATGAGCATAATACATAAATTGAAGAAACTGTTTCTTTATATATGGTATATACGTGGAGTTCACAATAGTACGGCTGCCATATTTCACGAATCATAGTAGTAACTTCCAATGGCAGAATGGAAGGGTGTGTTCATAATCTTATATTCTATGATATTGTTTCATGAATACAGATATATCTTGTGGAGGAATTGGCCTTACTGACTTTCTCTTAAGCAGAGTTAAATAATGATAAGTAGAGAAACAATCTGATGAAGAGGGAAATGTATAGCATTTTTGAGAGATTTCAGATTTTAAGTCACAGAGGTTTAAGGGAATATTTAATTGTCAGTTTACAATATTATAACAGCATTGTTTTGTGTCAAACCATGCAAGGGGGAATCTTCTGACTCCCCTGGACACCTGACACCCACTGATAATCCATGCCACAGGCCCTAGATAACTTTGACTTAAATACCCCAATATCATTATCAGCACAAACATATTTCAAATGTCAAATTCAAGCAATTAATTTTGCACTAATATCCGATCGTGCACACCTCACCAGTGTTACAACTTTAAAGTGAAAGTCAAGATAATTGATTCAGCCTGAAAAGGAGAGAATATTGTCAAACTGAGACCACGGAAAGAAGATCAATTTCTCCTGTTGTCTTTTTAAAAAACGAGTGTTTGGAATCACTTCACATAACAGTGTCAAATAAACAATTACAGCTTTCAATTTTCATTTGAGAATATTAAACGAAAATGAGAGTGTGATGCCATCTGATTGGTTGACAAAATATTGTTAGGTAGGATTTAAAGACAGAAACCTTTAGGACTTTTCACTGTGTGCGAATACTTTGTGTGATAAGTAGCATTTTGTCAAATTTGAATAACCTTTTATTCGACAAGGCACCATTATCGCATTCATGTTAACATTTTGGATAATTAAAATAAAAACTCACAATCGGTATCTAGCGTTTTATTAACATCCTGTTTGAGTAATAAAACACCAACTGCCCTCGGCCATATTCCACACAATAAATGTCTGTCAGGGATTAATGCCCTGAGTAAACAACTGAAGGTATCTTCAGTGTTATTACTAAGGTGACATTAGTTGTGGACACGGTAATCAAATAGGTGAGCAGACATAAAACAGACAATGTATTACAAAATCTGAGGCAGAAGTTTTGGCATCAGCCCGATCGCCACTATCTTTGAAATTGCGCAGTAATGCCTTACTGGTGGCATTTCCGTTTGGGGGGCGATTTCGCGTGTCGTCCGTTTTATCCTGTTTTCGTTTTCCATATTTCATTTAGGCAAGCACCTGTGATTAAGTATGCCCTGAAGTATTAAAACCTTAAAAGTTGCTATGTTGACTTTACTTGTCCTATAAATGGGACTAGACTAATGTCAAGCCTCATTGGATTCATTGGGTCATTCAAAATCCACTTTGTTTTTCTGACTTAGCCAGTTGTACCACATATATAAGTCTAATTACATTCATTGACCAGATTAACAATATTTCAGTTTTATAATTGCAGAGTCTAGACCTGGAGTTGGAGTGGAGATGAGGCCGTAAAGCATAGTCCTTCTTTACTGTGCCTGTTGACCGAAATCACAGTGCCCGAGAGAATCATACCTGGTTTGGTCCCCATGAAGCTGCATTCTGTTCACCTGTAACATAAATGTTTCATATAATCTTCATAAAAAATTGTTTCTCGTATCATGCGTTGATTGGAATGATTCACTTAATATTATTTCATATAACGGCAGTTATTTTTAGCTTTTGGGAATTTAAAAGTTTGTTTTCCTCTCTACAGGCCGCGAATAGCTGTAAGATAGCTGATGCGATATTTTTCTCACAGAAAGACATAAACAAGATTAATAGCTGCCAAAAATGACCCAAAATAATTCTAGCAAATTTTTAAAGATTGGAGATCATATTATGGGATCTATAAGAAAGTATGTATACATGTCGTTATTATAAATGTGTTTTAAATGTGTTTATGAATGGCTTAGTGAAATATACCATGTGTTCGAGAAAAGGTGAGTGAATCCCGCCCCAGCTGTGGCACCCGTCGAAAACCCATTCAAAGGCAAGTAAATTGTTCACCTGACAAAAACATATGATACAAGTAAAAATGGGGAATTGCATTGGACATCATGTTTCAAAAAGTTTATATGTTTTCCACATTTCAACCATTAAATGTTTTGAAAGCATTCCTATGTATATAGTATATTTTCTCAAATAAATAGGCCCAACGTACAAATTTTCACGATGAACAACGCAAAAGTCTAGAACAGTTTCTGGAGAGTCAGTTTACATTAAATTTACAAAAGAATTCACTGACGTGTTTGTGTAGTACATAGCATGAATATACTTAACTCTGGACAGATACAAAAAAGTGAAACTCGTTTTCAACATAGTCATTGCCATATTTAAAACAAAATAAGTACAATTTCGGGATTCAACATCAGTACCGTATCCGCGTCCAATTTCAATCATTAAGTTGTGACACCGGCTTCGAAATCTCGATAGGGTTTGTCTAATAAATATTTGATTTATACATGAAAGATACACCTCAACATATACTGAGTCAAATTAAAAACTTTACATTTTAAAAAGTTGTCCCATATATGATATACAACGGACAAATGTATCAGAGAAGGTAATTTTTAGTCATTAATGTCCAAAGAAGGATTTTAATTAAGGGTGGTAACCATAATTTGTTCCAAGCACCTACGGTATTCGGTAATAACATCAACGGTTTAAATCATAAGTCCCAAGCACGAGAATCTGACACAAGTTCAGTAGCGTGTATGACCACCATGTGCGTTGACAACTGCCACACAACGCCTCCGCAAGGACCTTGTGATGCTTGTGAACACATGATTGGGAAGACGACGCCATTGTTGCTCCAAAATGGTGCCAAGATCTTGCAAATTCTGTGGTTGGTTCTGGAGAGTGCGTAGACTTCTGCCAAGAGCACCCCAGACATGTTCGATGGGATTGTGGTCGGGAGGCCTTGACGGCCAGTCCATGACGTTGACTCACGCATTCCGAAGGAAATTCCTTGTCAAAATTGCTGTGTGGGGTCTGGCATTGTCATGTTGGCAGATCAAACCGGGTCCATGTGCTGCCATAAAAGGCAGAAGTTCTGGTGCCAGTACCTGGTCGCGGTAAGCAGCTGCGTTGAGGTTGCCACGGATGACAAGAAGCCTGGAAAGTGCATTGCCACAGAATGCACCCCAAACCATGACACTTACGCCTCGAAATCTGTCAACTTCCTTTGCACAACACTGGGCGTAACGTTCATGACGGCGCCTCCACACCCTCGCCCTACCATTAGCAATCGAAGATTAAATCGGGATTTATTTCTGAAGATGACTTGATTCCAATTGCTCTGAGTCCATCGTAAGTGTCGCTGTGCCCACAATTGACGTTGACGTCTGTGTAATTGAGTCAGAATCGGCCCGCAGTATGGCCGTCGTGCTTGAAGGCAGTTCTCAGACGGTTTCGAACAGTTTTGCGCACTCAGTCTACCCCTAAAAACTTCATTTCTGGTTGATGTAGCCGTCAAAAATCGGTTACGGAGGTGACGTAAGACAATCTGACGATCCTCTGCATGTGACGTCACACGTGGTCGACCTGGCCGAGGGCGATCAGCGGTGGTACCCGTTTGCTGTAGACGCGTCTCTAAATCATAAACAGTGCGTCGACTACAACCCATCGTCCTTACGACTTCAGCTACGGACATTCCCGTCTGCAACGTGCCGATGGCACGTTCACGTTGCACTTTTGAAAGGCGTGGCGTGACAAATGGCCGTAAAGACTTTTGTTTTCTTGTGTTTTTCTTTTTTTTAATGACTGCTAACAAGTATGGCGGAAAACACGTGCGGTATTATGGCCACGTGACCAGTTGCACGTGAATAACCACTGTTGCCACTATAGTGCTGCGCACATGATTTTGATCGATTCACCTGCACAAAAACGGGTGTTATCTGAAGACAATACGTGGCCATTACTGTTTAAATACACAATAAGGGCCCACAATGATAACTGGTCAAAATGTTAACATTTTAACATTCACGTTCACGTTGCACATTTGAAAGGCGTGGCATGACAAATGGCCGTAAAGACTTTTGTTTTCTTGTGTCTTTTTTTTTTTTTAATGACTGCTAACAAGTACGGCTGAAAACACGTGCGGTATTATGGCCACGTGACCAGTTGCACGTGAATAACCACTTTTGCCACTATAGTGCTGTGCATATGATTTTGATCGATTCACCTGCACAAAAACGGGTGTTATCTGAAGACAATACGTGGCCATTACTGTTTAAATACACAATAAGGGCCCACAATGATAACTGGTCAAAATGTTAAAACTTTAGGATTGTGAAGTTTTTAATTTGGTTCAGTATACATTAAGGATTTGTCAGTTGCAATAGCTATAAATTTAGAACCCTGCTCTTCTTCAGTATGGCAGTGTTGTCTCAACATCTGCTTATCATTGTTTAAATTCAGATCAGAAAATACGAGTATCTAGAACATCCTGAACAATCCATATGTATCCATATTTTTAACATAGGTTATCCACACGAAGACCTGTTTACACTGTCCAGGCGATACAACATAAGATATGTCTGCTTCAGTTACCTTGTAGTATTCATCTTCATGATTTTACACCAGTACAAAATACACTTGAAAACACAGGTACTTTTGATGGAGTGACTTCCACAATCAAGGCAGCCTTATTGCTTGCAGATTTAGGTAAATAGGGTATTCTTTTTAATAATTTATGCTATACTCTTTCGATTTGCTTATTTTTCATTACACCCCATATTTCTGCACCATAGGTTAAGATGGAGAACATGGCTGCCAAAGTGACAAGAGGCTATCTTCATGGAAAGTCCACCACTTGCTGCATTTGTTCTGCTGTGTTTTGGTGTGAATATTAACCCAAAATATTTATAGTCCGAAACAACCTGTATTCATTTCACTTTCAATGTCTATGTTTAATACTTTCGGAATACAACTACCATTATGAAAAACCATGAAAGCTTTTCTGAGGCCTTGTTTTAACCTTGCTCAAACAACTTCAGAGCAAGAGTCGTATGACACTCATTAGAATCTTCGTACAAATATCATGCTTAATTGTACCTCAAAGGTTGTGAAACGTAGACACCAAAGGCGGGTGCCTTGGTAACATTAGTTTGTTCTGACTTGTTTAAAATATTTGCCTCTGAGACCCGTGAATATCCGGGGTTAACATAGGTCTTCAGCAACCCATGCTTGCCGTAAGAGGCGACGAACGGTATCGGGTGATCAGGCTCGCTGACTTGGTTGATGCATGTCATCGATCCCAATTGCGTGGATCGATGCTCATGATATCAATCACTGGATTGTCTGGTCCAGACTAAATTATTTTCACATACCGCCGTCATATAGCTGAGCGCGGCGTTAAACAAACAAACAAGTTCAGAAATCTGCCTACCATTGAATAATGAAACTGTGAACATATACGTTCGTAAATATTTCTTAAGAACTTGTAGACCATTATGAAATGGCATGTTACCTTGGTGAATGTGGCAGATTCCCCTTGCAACAGATCACCACAGATCATTATTCTGTTTATTATTATTTGGTTTCCACAGGACAATTAACCAAACGAAAGTTCCATTATCCTTAAATTCATTAGATGACAGTGCGCGTACAGCATGGGCAACACAAGTGAAGAATATTCTTTTTCAGTATGAATTTGGCTCTGTGTGGTTAGGTCAAGATTAATTTATCACAACAAAAAGTTCTTATACCTTGCAACAGTCATGGCAGTACTCCATAAACGATTCATCAACGTGTTACAGTCATAGCGACCGATTCAGGGCACCCATTGGACAACACATTGAATTCAAAGGCTTATTACCATGTAGTCATGACATGTATATGTCTAGAATCTGTTGTTGTTGCTTTAAATGTTTACAAGGTCATCTTCTGTCTTACCAATATTGGCTGACCTGTCCCTCTTTGGGACTGATGGGAGTGAATAGGGTACACATATCTAGGATATAGTAGTTTTTATTGCTGACTTCTCACAAGATCTTAACAATGTCCTCACAGATCAAGATATTGCCAACGAGCTGAAGCAGAAACATATTATTAGATTAAATCGGTGTGGAAGGGGCTAAGTTGTTGTCGGGGATCACAGAATCAAAACTAGCACAAAATGGAGTGGAAGTGAACATGGAAAACTTCATAGACAACTTCCTACAAGACAGGTTGTTATCAGTAAAACTAGGGAAAACCCATCTGATCCTATTGGACAATGGCACACCACGAGGCAGCATTATATGCCCAACCCTGTTTAACATCATGATCATTGATCTTTTTGATCGTGTCAGCTCTCCTACCCAAACTTCTAAATTCGCTGATGACGGATATGTGTAAAACAGAGATATTTCACAAATCCGAAAAAAACTCCAGTCAGCTCTGGACGGAGTAGATCAATGGTGCAAAAAAATAGAGGTTCACCCTTTCAAATGAAAAAAGACCCGTGGGGGTGCTATTCAAATACAGGGAGAAAGATGCTATGATACCCCGTCTTTCCATAAAACGGCAAACAATCAAATTCGAAAAATCCGAAAAATTCATAGAACAACACCTCACTTGGAGCAAACATACAACATATGTGGAAAACAGACGTCATAGAGACCTGAACGTATTTCGGGCAATTTCAGACACATTTTGGGGCACATCGAGGGACATTGCTGGACCTCTACAAATCACTTATCAGATCTAAAATAGACTATGGTTGCCTTTCACTCAGTCTTGAGTACAGTCTTGAGCCGCCTCGACAGAATACAATACAAAGTCCTAATGCTAACCACAGACGCAGCAACATGTACTCACTAGAAGCACTACAAGTAGAAACAGGAGAACTCCCATTGAAAGTAAGAAGAGAGCAGGTAATATAATTCTGGGGACAAACATCAAACCCTTTGGTGAAAAAGATATGGCAAGACAAAAACACCCGAGGTGAAGCCCTAGCTGGGAAAATTCCTCAATAAAGCCATCTGGGATATCAGTACCTGAACTCATCTGAAGTCACAATTGCAATGACATTAAGCCACCAGAAAGTCACAACAAAGGGTTACACTCCCGGGACTTTAAAAACTCCCAAAGTTGACACTGCTTTAACATCAGAAATCACTAAAAAGGAAAACCCAACCCTACTAAGATCAGTAGCTATCACTAAAATTCAAACTACCTGGGACAGCTGGGCCCGTATATACACTGATGGATCCAAGAATCCTATCAACAACACTGCTGGTTACGAGATCCATATCCATAGGTCCAAACCACTAGCACATTCGGTTCGCCTGCCTGATGGTCAGTCTGTATTCACTGCTGAATTGGAGGCAATTCATCATGCACTCAAATTCATATCGAAACTACCGGAAGCAATGGCAGTCATCCTATCATCCTATCATCCTAAGTGCACTTCAAGCCATCAGCGATAAGAACTCAAACTCGAGACCAAACACAGTGGTGAGGTGTTACTCAAGGGTAGGCAGTGGAGTTGTTAGTTAAGGACCTTGACAACAAACGAAAGAAGGTACATTATAAAGAGAATCTGACGCTAACAGTTGTCAAGAATAAGTTGGAATTTGATCACTATTTATCTTGCCTCTTCAATGACTAGATTTGTTTTGTTTGTTTGTTTGTTTAACGCCTTAAAAGTCCAGTTTCCACCCGTGCCGAGCTAGGCTGGAATTATGGAGTTACATTTTGGCTGGACTAACAAGCCTATGTATAGACCAATCAAATTCAAGGAACGAAATTGACATCTGGTTCGTAAACTGCCGTGCAGATTTCGGTCGATGGTAGGATTTGCAAAGCATGTGTACCGTCAATTTAGTGTCAACAGATGTTTTCCAAATCGTTTTATGTTTTTAATCAAGGTTCTCTGACGTAATTTGACGCATTTCGCGAAGCAAGACCTGTTTTATTACAATATAGAACTTGATTATCGATCGGATTGTCTTCACCAGACGGCGGCATTTTATATGAAGCAAATGCAAGTGACATCAGAGGTGGAATCTGATTGGTCAAGAGGAGGGACATGAAAGGGACATAACTCGTAACAGCCACTAGTGGTGCTACAATCGAGCCCCGAAATTCTAGCCTAATTAGGCAGGGGTAGAAACTTGACTTTTACAGTTTAACTCCCTTGCCTCGGGAAGATGGACCATCAGATCTAATTCAGTCGTCTTGTATGTTTGCTGTTTGATGACGCACTCAGTAATATCCCAGCTATATGACGGCGTCGCGGTCTGTAAATAATCAACTCTATCTTGAAAAAATCTTAGATTTTAAATTACGACCTCTCCAAAGTACTGGCGTGTTTACAGCTCTCTGTGAAGCCTCTAATATCGTATGCAACTATATATGTCTGTTTTATAACCCGGAGGACATTAAGTCAGCTGGACAATATGGCAATAAACCCCAACAAGTGAATAACAAATCTGTTATCTGTCGAGATGTTTCTGTCTCGAGTAAGAAAAGGTAAATAAGCTCACCTTTCAATTTCAGATTCTTTTGTTTGTTTGGTTGTTTTTTAGCTGTATAAGGGCGGTCAGTAAAATTTTGTGTCTGGACAAGACAATCCAGTGATTGACATCATCAGCATCACTGTATTTCTGAAAGAACTGTAACATACACAGAGATTTATATAGACCTGCTCAGAGGGCCATATTCAGCCCCAATTCTGCAGCATACGCGAGTTAAAAGTCCTTGATATATAACTTTCCCTTTCCTCCGAAGTTATGAAAAAATGAAAAAGTAAAATAAACCAATTTTGAACAACTCAGGCATTTTTTCCCAATTTGTCTGCCAAGATCACTTAGTTTGGATTCCTAGATAAATCTCTGCATATACATGAACATTTGGACTGCTATGATTACTTTCGTGCTTAGTATGGGATGTGTATGCAGAAGTTGGTAAGGGGCTCTCATTGGACATGTTGGACTGTATTTTCAGTCTATGTCTTTAGCCACTAGTCTAAAGACAAAGTCTAGGAAATTCTGTCCGGTGTAGTAATTTTTAGCTCAATCCATATAATACTACTAAAACCTTTGCAAAGTAGGTAATGCTAAGAGCGAAAGTCTGGGCCGTAACTCAAAAGGTTTGGGAAGACTGGCAATATGGCAAACACAAAATTAGTGAAAACATGATAATTTTATCGTTAAGAGTAAACATTTATCATATACTTCAGTGTGAAAGTCTGTGATTTCTGAAGTTGAGAAAAATGATATTTTCATTGATGTGAACAAAATACTTGATAGTTTTCACTGCACTGAACTTAACACTTTGACGGAAATATTGTCATAAAAGAGTTACCTCCCCTTAAATTGTCTCCCTTTATCGTAAGCGTCAAGCAAATTGTTGACGTCTTTTTTAACGCTAGTTCCACATTGACAAGGCCAAATAATGACAGAGTTAATATCACTTCTTGCCGTTTGTTATTCTCTCGAAAATGTTTCGTTATAAACTAAAATTTCTCATATAACTCATCAATCGAGACTGTTCGTTTCGCAAAGCGCCATTTGGTTACTTGACCAGCATGTATTCTTTCGCTTCCAACAGTGGTGTCCTTGTTTTCAAGAATATTTATTTTTTAAAGTTAATTTTGTATATTATCATATTGAAATGTATTTTCGTAAACCTAAATATTTTTTAATACTTTTGTTTATATATTATAAGATTTTCCAAACACGAAACTACTTTTTAAATCGCAAATGCAAAGGTGGTGAACCGCCCCTGTGTGTTAGGTAGGGAGAATTTACGTTTCAAATATTTAAATTTGTAATGAAATCATTTAAATTTCCGGTAGAAACCTACTCAAAAAGTATATAATAAATAGGATATTTCATGTGTCTTGTGAAACATATTTAAAATAGTGTCAGAATCGATCACTACCGTCATACGCAGTAACAAATTAATTAAGTCCTCTCATGATCTTCCGGGGGCGGTCGGGTAGCCTAGTGGTTAAAGTTTTCGCTCGAAACGCCGAACACACGGGTTCGATTCCCGACATGGGTACAATTTGTGAAGCCCATTTCTGGTGTCCCCCGCCGTGATATTGCTGGAATATTGCTAAAATCGGCGTAAAACCATACTCACTCACTCACTCACTCACTCATGATCTTCCCTGCACCAAAACTATGTACCCCAAACAGTCGGTCGTTGTTATCTTCCGTAATCTTTATAGCTGCAGTTTAAATTTTATGTTAAACAGAATGTGTTACAAGTGTCTATGCAACACACGAATCTCTACTCAACTTCCAAACCATTTGCTGATAAGTTTAACAACATGCAGGTTATCGGGTAATAAATTCCCAGATAATGCGAGGTATGCAGGTGTGTACTGGGAGAAGAGCGATTTATTGTGGTTTGACGCTGTGTTTCGCAATACTTCAGCAATATCACGTCGGGGCCTTGTGTCGTTGCTTAAATATTTCCGAAAATATTTCTATATCAATTAATATCACGAGTGTTAGAACTGCATTAACCTTTTCTATATTTACAGATAGTGCATTTCTGAATAGCTCAGCAATGACACAAGGGCCTGTGGACGTGGATACCTGCAATGGGTTTCATGTTGTACTATATGGGGAATCGAATCCGGGCCTATTCCACCGCAAAGGGAGCAAACTTTCTAAATAATAACTGCTTATTATTATATACTTAAGTGTGAAAGACTGAGTTTTCTGAATTAGAGAAATGTGATATTTTCATTAATGTGAATATAACACTTGATATGTCACTGCATTGAACGAAACACTTTGGCGGAAATATGGCCATACAAGAGTTACCTCCCCTTAAATTATCTCCCTTTATCGTAATCGTCAAGCTCGTACACAAACAGCTTTACGTCCTTTAAACGTTAGTTCCACATTGACAAGGCAAAATAATGGCAGATGGTCATTTCTGAAGTTCAGTTTATCACTTCTTGCCGTTATGGTATTCTCTCGAACATGTTTCGTTATAAACTGTAAATTTCCCATATACCTCATCAGTCGAGACTGTTCGTTTCGCAAAGCGCCATTTATGTTACTTGACCAGCGTGTTTTCTTTCACTACCACAAGGGCATGTGGACGGGGATACCTGCAATAGGTTTAAAGTTGTACTATATGGAGAATCGAATCCGAACCTATCCACCCGCCCAATGTAAATTAAGATGTGTTATAGTTAATGTCCATTCCACTGAGTATATATCACCCTATTTGGACACTACCTGCACACACTTACGCTTAGACCTGCAGCCCTGAATCATTGTTCATAAGGTAAGCATCCGAAACTTCTTTAAGAAATGATGATGCTATTATATATTCCTCAAAACAGAAACCCATAACCAGATCTGATTGGTTTTTTAACGTCAAACTCAATTTTCCATCTATATGACGGCAGTCTGTAAATAATCGAGTATGGGTTATCAATCAATCATTAATCCACGCAAATGGGATACGATGACATGCATCAACCAAGTCAAAGAGCCTGCCCACCCGTCCCCGTTCGTCGCCTCTTAAAACAAGCATGGGTTACTGAAGAACAATTCTAACCTGGATCTTAAGGGACATACTAGATTATAAAACGCTAACGCAAACAGCGAACATTTTGCTATGGTTGCTCATTTGCACCAACTCGTGTCGTATGGATATGAAGACATTACACGGAAAAAGCCAAGGAACCGGTCAAGTTGATGAAAATATCTCGGGTGTCCACCATTAGCGTCAAGTAAAGCCTGGCATCTCCTGACCAGATAGGAAAGGAAAGTACGGATCACTCGTAAGGAAATGTTGACCCACTTGGCCTGTAGTACACGTGCAAGCTGATGCAGTGTTTGTGGTTCAGGAAGGCGCGGCGATTCAAATCTGGCGATTTAGAGAGCCAGTGGAGGACCTGCACGTCGTGATTCCGTAAGATTTCTTTTGTTACCCACACTTTATGCGGTCTAGCATTGTCGTAGCATTGAAAGACGACTAGCGTAATTCATAATGGGAATAACGAGCGGTTGTAGGATTTCATCACAATAGCTTTGGACGGTTAAGTTGACTTGCACTTGTACCAAATTTGGTCAACCAATATGAGGTTTCCACCCACATCATTACGCTGCCATATATGACCTCCCCCATGATGGCGGCAAAACGTTCATGGCGACATCGATGCCGAGGTCTCATGCGGTGTTTTCTGTATTATGACTTTTGGGTTATGCATTTGGTCGGACTTTTTGAAGATTCCAACATTTACAGTATTCATTTTGGTACAAATGACATTATGTTTATGCTTCACATATCGTTTGTGTTGTCTTTCATATATTTATATTAACATCACCTATGCGTGCCAGTTGTTTGGGCGTATACTTGTGCCAGGACTGATCAGTCTGGAGTGCACGCAACTCATTCTATCACAACACTTATATCTAACCTATTAATAATACATTTGTACCATGTGTGTAATATCGAACAATAGTTATCATTGTTAATAATTCTAAGAATTCTACCTCCCTTACATCTTTGTCATTAATCTTGTATTTTGGCTTCAGTCACACTAACTAAAATTTTCAGATTTTCATCAGACGTCCTCTTCACTCTCAATCAGACAACTAGTTGTTCCCAAATAGCATCGTAACTAATCAAGCGATGACGTATGCAATGGCGGGAACTTCACTTCTTCCACATCTGACCACTAGAGGTAGATGGATTGGGGAGGTGGGTAGGAGTACTTCCGATGTAAAAGAGGTAGGTATTCTTAGAAATATCAACAATGATAACTATTGTTCGATAATTTTACGAAACTACAACCTCTACCACATCTTTGCCAGAATATATCAGAGGAAGCCGGTGGGATCTGCCTCAAGTAACTCCATGTGTAATTGACAGTATTCTTTTCTGGAAACCATTATTCTCTGATTCCAATCATAACTCGAGATAAAATTCCTCTGAAATTCCCCAATGAGGACTTGAAAATCAGAAAAGTTTCCAGAATTGGTAAACTATGTGATACTTTCACTTGAATAACCGTTATATTTGATGATATTGATGATGATAATACCCAATGACGTCATTACTTGTTAACTTTGGATTTAAGACACTAATACCGGTGCTGACGTCACTTCCGGTTCTGACGTCACTTCAGTTATTAACAGTATATATATATATATATATATATATATATATATATATATATATATATATATATCTATAGTATTAGCGACAATCTCTTGTCATCTTCTCCACTGGACGAACTTGTCTCATCTATTGTCATTTAAAAGGGAGGGTGAGGGTCTCCATGATCTTGCCACAGCTTCCGAGGCAGATCTCGATGGATGACCCTGTCTAGGAGAGACCAAGGTGGGAATGCGTAAGCAAATAGACCCGTCCAGTCCATCGATAGTGTGTCGATCTGGTGAGCTTTTGGGTCGGGGATGATTCAGGCAGGTGGCAAATAGATCAAGGTGAGGTGTGTCCCATAACGTGGTTATCCAAGCAAAGATCTGAGGATGTAAGGTCCATTCTGTTGCCACTATTTTCCCCTGGCGAGAAAGGCTGTCTGCAAGTATGTTCAGTTTCCCGGGTATATGTCTCGCTTCCATCCGGCAATTGATGGAGTCTGCCAAGGCAAACAATCATGTAGTCTCCGTCATCAGGGAGCTGGATCTGGTTCCTCCTTTACATGGATGTAAGCCACTACTGTGGTGTTGTCCGTGGCTATGAGGAAACATGATTGAGATAGACGTATCTTCCATGCTAGGATGGCGTAATAGATGGCTTTCATTTCCACTTGCACTTGTTATGTAGGGTCTTCTCTCGTGTGCTCCAAGATCCCTGTACGGTGAGATCGTCCAAAATTTCTCCCCATCTCGAATCTGACACGTCTGTGAATAGATGGTGTTCGGGCGTCGGATAAGTCAGAGGGATGCCGTTCATTTCATGTTCTCTGTGGATCCACCAATGCAGGTCTCATACTAAGTTGGTAGGTAACGGAGTCTTGAAATCTACAACTTGGATCGTAGTGAATTGATCCATGTCAGTAGAGGACCTAGCATCAGCCTTCCTCTGAGGGTCATATCCTGTAGAGACGTTAAGTTGCCTGAAAGAGACATCCACCACCTCAGTGACTTGCTGGTTTACTTGCGAGTGATTGAATCATCGTGATAGTCTTGACAAATCGATCCTATAAACTGTTTATTGTCAAAGTTTCTGAGATAATGGAATGTAGGCAAAATGTTTAAGGGATAACAACGTCTTTATTATATTGTAATTGCGACGTTTCATAAAAGATGCATGTACCGATGTCAAGCAAATCTGTCTGCTTTGCCATCTGTCAACTTCTAAGAAATGCCTATCAAACAATGCATCACCAGGGATAAAAGTATCAGCTCGTTGGGTTCCAAAGCTTCTGACACGTGATAAAAAATGCACCAGACTCATGTCTCGTGATAATCTAGCTCTGTATGAAGCTCTGAGTCAGACGGGTTCTTGCAACGATTTGCGACTGTGGGTAAAACCTTGGTCCACTACTTCCAAACAACCAAAACAGTGGAAGCATTTGACAACTCCAGCAATCAAAGAAGCCAAAATCGGTCCCATAACCTGAAACAATTATGGCATCCTTCTTCTGGAATGCCAAGGATGTCATCATGGTGGACGCTCTTCTAAATGGAAGAGACATAAAACGGAGCATATTATGCTGCATTTTTGAGCCAGTTACTGGATGAATTATGAATAAGACGTGGGGAGCTGAGAAAATGTGTGCTCTTCCACCAGGACAATGAAACAGTGCACAAAGCAGTCATTGCCATGGCTTTAATTGACAAGTGTGAGCACCCACCTTAGACTCCAGATCTGAGTCTGTCAGACTTCCATCTTTTCCCAAACACCTTCAGCTGCTGGCGATCTATAGCCCTTTTTTATATTGTACCGTTATATATATCTTCTATAGTTGTATGCTAGTTTTACATATTAATCTGTGATATTCTAGTAATTTTACTGTCCATCGTTGACAGCTTTTTATATTGTATACATTTCTGTATTATTAATGTACTTCTCGTCACGATATGGCTGAAATACTGCCGATGTGACGTTAAATGTTAACTCACTCTCTTTTCCCAAACATGATGAAAGCTCTAGCTGGAACTCATTTAGACTCGAACGATGACGTTCTGAGAAACTGGGGGGAAAATCGCTCCAACACCATTGGCAAACATGTACCAATTTAGAATATCTTTATTTTATTTTGATATCTTTAGGTCACGTCTTCCCATGCCAGCTTCAGAACGCAGCAGTCAGTATCTATTCAGAGGCGAAATATACACATGTAATTGGATACATTAAAGCAAACTGAATCTATCATTCTGTATTTAGTAAGTTAGATATGATAAGGCAAATAGAAAGACATTTACCTCATTCTGTCGACAACAGGTGAAATGCTCCAATGGTAACAGATATGCTCGTGTCTCTCCTCGCTCAATACTTATCAGTAATTACCCGTACGGTGGTATTGGATTTCAGCCCACCAGGGAGCGGCATGGTGCATTGACTCACGATAGTTCTGTATGGTATGACATGACCTGACATTGTCAGTATTTATCTACACAAATTGATTTATGTTCTTGTTTAAGTAATTCAGCTGATCGTGAGGTACATAGTACAACAGTCCGTGCCTTACCAGGACATTGTCAACAGTGTTTGAAATATAAAACAAAAAATACCAAGCTGCCCCAAGGACCCACAGACTTTAGAGGCCGCAAGTCCAGACTAAACTCTTCAGGCTCTAATTACAAAAACTACATCTAAAAATTGACATGCAAATTTACAGCAGGTTATAAGGATCCATACAAATTTGAAAATACGGGCACGCCACCAGATCTACATGTCACAGGCCTACGGAAGGAAGTGTATTTCGAACATTGAATTTCTAAGTGAGCATTACCAATCAAGAAATTACATTAATGAGTCTTTTAAACACTCTCCAATTCATTTGTCTGTGCAAAATCGTATCCAAGATATTGTGCACTACCTTCTGTGAAAAAAAAGTGGCCTCGCGTTTGAATACATTTCTTGCGTTCACACTCCAACAGGATCACTCAGGCCTTGCATCTCCAGAATCTGATACTGTTATATCGCTTGGTTTGGGGGGATCTTTTATCGATCTGCCTTTAAACGTCTCTTCTCTATGGCAGCCGTGGAATAATGTGCTTTCACCATCTTCGTCAGATACGGTAAGACTCCTTGAGAAAGAGCACCTTATTTCCTCATATGTATCGTCCGGTTCTGGGTCGCTGCCACTGGCTGAGATCTGTGACATTGTGTTTCCTTTGCAAAACAGGAAAATAAGAAGGGGCAATGCTAATCCTATATCATAGTAACAATATGTGTTCTTGCAACCTTTTCAACCAGAAATTCCGAGCAGATTTGCTTTTTGTAGGAGACATGTTGAATGGTTGGCAGCAATGGGCATCTGATGAACTTTGAACGGTGACTACATAGGTAGATAATCTCAGAACTGGGGTCTAACTTCGTGGGTGGGAGATGTCACAATCTGCTGATCAAGGGACAAGCTTCTGACGCCCCTGAACTTCCTTTTCTAATAAAACCATGGCAAATGATACTCATCAAAACTGGGTTGGCTCAACAAAAGTCTTTAGGGCGCAATCTGATAAAATAGGGTAGTGGTATCTTTACTACATCTAACCAATTATTTACCAACTATTTTCAAGAATTGCTGATGAGTTCATTATTTGAACATGTGTCGATTCCATCCACAAAATAGCTATGGCTTCTTTTTTTTAAATCAAGATTATCACAGGCATTAAAGCTCATCATTTTAGCAAATATGAAACTTGAGAAGTGAAGCAAATTTAGAGTATTTTTATCCTTATATTTTTATTTCTTAGTAGTAAATATTTAGTTTTCTTGCATCTAAATATCACCAATTGAACTTCCATACCACACAGGCACCGGCTAACTTTGACTTGAAAACCTTAATGTTATTATAACATCACAATCCAATATATTTGAAATTAATTAGTTTTGTATGGACTTGGGACAATATATTTTTTCGATTCAATCGCAGGGTCAGAGAGAAGCAAAGTCGCCCTTGATGTACCTGTTGACCGAAATCCAAGTGGCTATGATAATCAAACCTGTTTTAGTCCCTATTAACCTGCATTCTGTTCACCTGCAAAATAAATGTTTCATATAATCTTCATAATTATTTAATATACTCATTTTCGCATCGGATATTAATTGGAAGGATTCAATTAATATTATTACAAATAAAATATAAACGATAGTTATATTGAGCCTTTTGGAATCTAAAACCCTGTTTTCCTCTATATAAGATTATTGATCGTCGTCGAAGCAATATTAACACACTCTCTCCTTTACAAAACAGCTGAATTAGAATAAATCCCAAAATGTAAATGTAATGAAGAGAGTGTCTGAGAAAAGGTTGTTAGTGGATGTTAGTACGAAGGGACAAAGACGAGGATATACCGTTATCACGTTACGATTTCAGTTTAACATAAGAGTTAGAAACATTTTGTGACATGTACGACACTTACAAAAATTATTGTACGTTTCCTACAATTATATTTCGCTGATTTTACAATGACTAGATTTGTAGGTATGTTGACAATAAATCGCTATAAAGCAAATTAATCCACGGTATCTTATTTGCACAAACTAGTGTCGTAATTTTGCCCTATTTTGATTAAGGTGACGGTATGACAACGGACAACACTACGACGTGACTTCATGACAAAACAACGGTGCGCGAAGATACTCAAACATACGACAAAGATACTCAATGGCATGACAGAACATCGTGGCGCGAAGATACAACAGAGCGATGTTACTCAAACATACGACAAAGATATCCAATGGCACGACAGAACATAGAAGAGAGTGATGTCACTCAAACATACGACAAAGATACTCAATGGCATGACAGAACATAGAAGAGAGTGATGTCACTCAAACATACGACAAAGATACTCAATGGCAAGACAGAACATAGAACAGAGCGATGTCACTCAAACATACGACACAGATACTCAATGGCATGACAGAACATACAACACAGCGATGTTACTCAAACATACGACAAAGATACGCAATGGCACGACAGAACATACAACACAGCGATGTTACTCAAACATACGACAAAGATACTCAATGGCATGACAGAACATAGAACAGAGTGATGTTACTCAAACATACGACAAAGATACTCAATGGCACGACAGAACATACAACACAGCGATGTTACTCAAACATACGACAAAGATACTCAATGGCACGACAGAACATAGAACAGAGCGATGTCACTCAAACATACAACAAAGATACTCAATGGCACGACAGAACATAGAACAGAGTGATGTCACTCAAACACACAACAAAGATACTCAATGGCACGACAGAACATCGCGGCGCGAAGATACACGACAACAGTGGACACTGTCCAATATGCATATATGTCACGGTAACTGACAAAGGTCTTGGTCATAAGATCTCAATATGTCGTGTGTCCATCTTTGCCTTCCAGTACTGCCTGGCTCACCCTGCCCATCTACCACAGGACGTAGGGATCACACGTCGGCGGTGTCAGCCTACTCGGCTTGTAGTACACGTGAATGCTGTTGCAGTTTGCGTGGCTCAGAATGACGTTGAGACGTACACGGAAATTCAAATCTGAAGATTTAGGTCTAAGGAAGTATAGACCGCCTTCGTGGTCTAGTGGTCGAGCGTCCGCCCGGAGAGCGAAAGGTCCGGGGTTCGATCCCCGGCCGCGTCATACCAAAGGACGTTTAAAGATGGTACTTGTTATTACCCTGTCTGGCGCTCGGCATTAAGGGGCTTTACAAGGACTGGTCGGCTCGGGGTCAGTATACTGTGTCTGGGTGGGGTATTCATGATAAACTTCGTCATGGTATGTCAGTGAGCTAGCACTATAAATCGGCATTAGTCCGGACTAGTACAAGCAGCCACACACATACACATGCACATGCATGCACGTCGCTTTATAAGTGCAATAATCTTGGACGCGATGTGAAAGCCAATTTAACCTCATCTTAGGAAATATATTGTGATTCCGATGAAATGCTGCTGTTACGAGTGCTATCAGCTGTCTAACATTGTCGTGTTAAAATATTACGCTAGTATTGTTCATGATGCCATTATAGGATTTCACATGGTTTGTTATACCATTGTGAGAGAATTCCGACTTCATCACCACCACCTCCGATCTCAGGTTGGTGGCAAAACGTTCATAGCGATTTCGGAATATCCTGGCTCTTCCATAAGCACGATGAAGCATAAATCTCGACTCTGAGCCAGTTCCCCAGGCCATGCGTGTTTAACTACAAGACCCCTCACAAGGGCACAAGGCTAACAATCTTCTCTTGTTTAAGCTGTTACATTTGCTGTCTTCCTCATATTAAACTACCTTAAAACGTCTCCCCGTTATCAGACTATCAAGTCAGTGCACGAAGCCGATTCTTTTTGCCACGCGTACATCTAGTACATCAATGTACTTTGGTCATGTGTGAGGTCTAGCATCTGACACAGACGATATCTATCTATTCAGTCTTGCAATGTATTCATGGAAAAGTATTTATGATGCCTCAAAGTGAGATTGACAAATCAGAGAGCAGAACTACTGACCCCACATGAGCCCGTAAACCGTCAGTAAAAATTCAAGATGGCTATTACTGACCTAATTTCACATATTTCAAATAAAAATTCTGGTACAGAAACTCGTTATTCGACACTGTTTTGTGTTTTTATATCATTAATTGTGATGTGCAAGGACATTAATCTTTTTTTCAAATCACGTTCGTGACTTTATTGATAAAGATTATAGTTAACAAGTTTGGCCTCTAAAGTTTGAAGAGTAGTCTCCCTTTGGCCCTCAACGTCATCGTACAAAGCTAAGAAGAGTAATGCGGTGTGGATTCCACATAATGTAAACTTTTCGGCATCATAACTTATGGTGTTTTTAGTTGCCGTGTACGTTGTCATATTAGGTTCGCAGAAAACTATCTTTCTGCCAACCTGGACTCTTCGCCCAATATGTTTCTGCTAACCAAATAGGACACATATACGGCAGCTAAAGACACCATAACTAATAATATACGTCAACGCGAACCAAAACTACCATTCAGTATATAGTAAGTTAGATATAAACATATAGACATTTACCTGAATACGTCGACGACAGGTGAATACCTGTATGATTATCGCCTGTTTATCGACAATTTCCCCACATGTAGTGTTTGGTTCGGGTTTTCTTACTGAAAACCAAACTGTGACGTTTGAATTGATATACTATAGTACACTACAACATGACATGTAAATTCTTGCGTGTAATTGTCGACACAAAATATAATATTTCACGTTCTTGTTGAAGTACCAAAGCAGTTGTATTCAACGGATCATTGCCCGATAGACCAACCTGGTGCATTGGATTACATGACAGAACAGTAACAATTAGTCATTACGTCCGGTGGTTGTTCTGGTTGAATTATTCCTGCATTGAAACTTATCAGGAGTGAACTAGATACTACAAGCATTGCATCAAGTGTATGTATGTAGGACAATCACATGTGTGTACACCCCATAGGAGTTTTGCTTGACACGATATATTTTTCCTCCACTGAGTCAAAGCACGCAATTATTAGTGTGAAGTAGATATCACTACACGTGATTGTTAGATATGATTTATCTTTCAGTTGTGAGACATATGGTATGAGACAAGTAGTAATCTATTTCTACACACCCTACAATCACGCCATTTATCATCGAATTGGTGCATTTTTTGTCTCTTCTTATGATAGCAGTGGCACATTAACACAAATAGACATTGTCATGGTGACGTTACCCGTTTACTGCTTGCTACTTTAGCCGAGAGTGTTCACAATGAAGTTTCCGCCATATCTATGGATTATCAAGGCGATGATGATAATATAAACTAGATAAAATCACACATCAATATTCCAGCTATTTTAAATGTTTGGTTGAGACACGTCTTGAAGATCAGTTCACCCAACAATGGCTGTTTGATCGGCATTCTAGAAGTTGGCAATTAAGTAAGAAAAACGTACTTTTAAAAAAACTTTATGGATAGCAACTTGTGGTTTATTGCACAAAGCGACGTTTCGATTGAAGTTCTTGCACCGTTAGACAGCCTGATAATGGTGTAAGAACCTACATCGAAACGTCGCTATTTGGTTAAAATCCCAGACCCATCCCCAGAATATGAAATGGTCCCTAGTCTATAATAGGTCTTCAGCAACCCATGCTTGCCGTAAAAGGCGACTATGCTTGTCGTAAGAGGCGACTAACGGGATCGGGTGGTTAGGCTCGCTGACTTGGTTGAAGCATGTCACCGTATCCCAATTGCGTGGATTGATGTTCATGATATCTATCACTGGGTTGTCTGGTCCAGACTCGATTATTTACAGACCGCCATCATATAGCTGAAATATTATTGAGTGTGGCGTAAAACAACAAACCAACCAACCAACCCTAACCTATACTTAACGACTGAAGGAGGATTTGAAAGTACTGGAGTGAGTGAGTGAGTGAATATTGCTTAACGCCGCATCAGCAATTTTGCAGCTATTCGCGGCGATTGAAAGTACTGGAAACACAAACTTTAAGCACTCTGTGGTTTTCCCGTGTTTTCCAGTTATATCACGGCGTGTCAGCTTAATGTGGGAGGAAAGCCCGAAGTGATGCAGGTCTCGGACGTTTACCACTTCGGTGAAGCCCACGAGCACAGGTATGGTGCTGACAAACCTAGAAACATAAACGGTGCGAACCGGGATTCGAACCCACCATCATTGGTCTCTGGCGTGCCCAAGGTACGCACATCTGCACAGCGAATCGCGGCGCCTTAGACGACTGGGCCACACATGCCCCCTGTGCCTAACTGAGTCTGGGGAAGGTTAACCAGTGACTGAAAACACTAGCAGCATCAACACCATCAGGGTACTGTGACCATGACCCCCACCGATAGGGACCCCATTGATTGTATGTTCATTATTACTATCAACTACTGAACCTTCATTGTGACCTTGCATTTATCCAAGACTCTTTGCCCATGAAGACATGTCCCAGTTTTCATCTGTCTACCATTATGTTATGACCTTGGCTGACCTTGAAGTTCATTTTACAGACCTTAGTTGTAACGTGGAAATAGCATCTTCCATCCCTGAGGGTATCATAGAAACGGATTTTTCACAAATACAATTTCCATTTATTGCAACAAAACTAAAAGTATTTATTTTTGCCAACATCCATTTCGAATCATATTAGGTAGTTAGACATCCTTCCTAAATGTTTCGGTTCAACCAGTTCGGGTAAATGTAGAAAATATATGAACAGTTGGACAGGTGGAGAGCCATGACATGCTACAGTCCAGGTGAGCTAAGAAAACACTTTTTGGTCACAATTTAGTCATGTCTGCATATACCAATGAGTGTTTTGAACTTGAAAAATGTGAAGTGGTCATGTGGTCATCATCTGTTTACATCTATGAGTGAGTGAGTAAGTGAGTTGGGTTTTAACGCCGCTTTTAACATTATTCCAGTTATATCACGGCGGGTCAGCTTAATGTGGGAGGAAAGCCCCAAGTGATGCAGGTCTCGGACGTTTACCACTTCGGTGAAACCCATGAGCACGGGTATGGTGCTGACAAACCTAGAAACATAATCGGGGCGAACCGGGATTCGAAACAACAATCATAGGTTTCTAGCGTGCCAAGGGGACGCAACTCTGCACAGCGAATCGCGGCGCCTTAGACGACTTGGCCACCCGTGCCCCCTTCTACATCTATGGAGTTGAAGGTCATGTGAGACTGAAACCTTGAAAAGTGGCCCTACACCAGTGTTCTCAAAGCACGTTTGTTGTTAAACGCCGCACTCAGCAATATCCCTGTTCTATTATCTGTAAATAATCGAGTCTGGGCCAGACAACCCACTGACTGACATGAGCGTCGATCCACGCAACTGGGATGCGATGACATGCATCAACCAAGTCAGCGAGCACCCGATCCCATTAGTCGCCTCTTACAACAAGAATTGTTGCCTCTTACGGCAAGCATGGTTTGCTGAAGACCTATTCTAACCCAGATCATCACGGGTCTCTCAAAGCATGACATCTGAAAACTTATGAATATAATCAAGCGTCTTCTTGAATCTTTACCAATATGGCTACAAATTGCGGCAAGAGTGTTGATGCGGCATTAAACAATAATCACTCACTCAGTCACTCTTTCATTACCAATAGTTTAGAATGAATGTTTCCAACATAAGTTCTGTACATGCATTGTATAAAGTGTGGCGATATGACAAAGATGTCTTCGTTCGTCAACAGTGTTTACTCACTGTAAGTGTAGTTGTGTACAAGAGTGAGCCTGATGCCATGTGCTTGCAGCCAGCAGCATCCTCGTGAGAGTTATCTCCCCTATCCTGACTGAGGCCCATTTAGGGTTTAGCTAATACCACTTATCGCATGTGACTAAAACAAACAAATTTTTAAGTTCATGTTTGAATTTGAAACTGACCAAGGAAAAGACATTCACTTTCACCCATGAACTGACACATTATTACAGGGATGACAATTGGTGTTCTGTTCTTAGCACTAAGATGATCCTAACTCCCTTACTTTAAGATAGACTTACGACAATCGTACAGATAAGATCGCTCTGTGGAATTGGGTCATGCTCTACTGAATGTCTACCTTGCAATAAGTTGGCACAGAGGTAGAATTAGGCAAAAATATAAAGCATGTCTTTGATTCTTTTCAAGGATAAAACCCAACATGTGTTGAATTCCCTGGGTTGCTACCATGCCTAACAGATGCAACTGTGCACAAGGGGGACGTTACAAGTCACGAATCGCTTAGATGAAGCAAATTAATTGCTCAACTCAGGGTCTGCAACAGCTCAAAGCCCTTGCGAACTCTTCCAAAATGGCGGTGCAACTACCGCTTGGTTGCCAAGCCGTAATGAAGAACGAAATAGAAGGGGGCTCGATGACTAGACGATGCATTTATGACAACTTTGTAGATGTGCAGCAGACTGAGGATTGAGCGACGATGGCTGCCTTTGCTAATTTCCCAGTTGATCCAATCAAGAATTTCGTATTCCGCTGTCAAACTCAGCCGCCATTTTGGTTTGAGAGCGAAGCGACCTCAGTGATGCGCTTGCAAGCAGCTGAAAGTTAGCTCACCGTTGTAAGGCGAAATGCTGTAATCGCTTGCAAGCGATTGGAGCTTTGCAATGCACACCAGGCAAATATGAGATTCTAACCCACGATCCCAGGATTCTGGCTCACCGAAGGGATGCAACTCTGGTAAGCGGTCTACTGGTTTCTCTGTGCCGGCCATGAATCTTAATACAGTTGTCTTGTAATAAAATATCAGTACACAGAACACAAATGATTGTTTTCACAGTTTATTTCCACCATCTACACAGTACAAATATTGATTCTGTTGATTTACATCAGTGCAGTTCTGTGACTCATTACTGGATGACCATGTGACCTCAAATGCACCAAACTGTGAGTGAGTGAGTTGGGTGTAATGCCGCTTTTAACAGTATTCCAGTTATATCACGGCATGTCAGCTTAATGTGGGAGGAAAGCCCAAAGTGATGCAGGTCTTTGATGTTTACCACTTCGGTGAAACCCACGAGCACGGGTATAGTGCTGACAAACCTAGAAACATAATTGGGGCGAAATAGGATTCGAACCCACAATCATATGTTTCTGGTGTGTCCAAGGGAGGCAACTCTGCACAGGGAATCGCGGCACCTCAGACGACTGGAGTGTCCGCTAAATGTTGGAGGAAAGCCCAAAGTGATTTCGGCGAAACCCATGAGCACCTATGGTGCTGACAAACCTAGAAACATAATGGGGGGAAATGTGGTTCAAAACCATGATCATAAGTCTGGCGTGCCCAAGGGATGCAACTCTGCACAAGAGATGACCTACAAGCCACGTGACAATTTCTTGTACACGTTTTATCCAGGTGAGCTAAACAAAACATGCAAAAGGTGGACATAGATTTTTTATTCTACCATGATAGGGTGGAGTCCTCCAAAATATCATCTTCGCTATGCACAGTTCAGTAACATAGCTGCTGCCAGGATCTGCTGTAATTGCCCAGATTATTATTCTTGGTTGTCAGCACAATGCCATGGGTTCCACCCCACAGAGGTATATATCCATGTAATACACAGTTCATTTCGGACTTGTGGTTTTGGAGAGAAAAGACTTATCCAACAAAAGTCTCAAACTAACAGACTAGTGGCTCTGTCCATCCCAGCCAGTGGTAAACATCTACGGCTTGCATTACTTCGGGCTTTCCTCCCATAATTGACAAAACATGCACTGATAAAACAGAAATACTGCTGAAGGCAGAGTTAAACCCAACTCACTCACTAACCCAACGTCTACAATTCTTTGAGTGAGACATTGTGTAAAAACAGACATAAAGAAACGATTTAAACAGACATACCAAACATACCATCCATAATACCAACAAAAGCTCTTTTACAAAACAATCTGACATATTCACTCACAGGCAAGTTGAACAGGTTCAGTATATACATGAAAGTGTACAGAAAGTCTCAACCTGCCAAACCCAGCTTCTACCAGACTACTTCACCTCTGCAGGTTGGAGGTGGGGATGGATGTGGGGAGGGAGCAAATTTTCTGAAGCATCATCTCAAGTTACTTAACGAAGGCCACACATTTTTATTCCTCATTTCACACGCCTGCCACCCCTCCTGAAAAGCAACCGGTCTAAGAAATAAATAAAAATAAAAATATTTATTTATATTATGTATTCCGCTCGAATACCGTATTTGATGTAAGAAGCGTCCCGCTCTAATAAGCACCCACGGCTATATTTGCTAATATATTGGCTAGTGAACAATACCAATTAGCACCCCTTCCGATTGATCAATGTACACAAGACTTATTTATTCGCATATAATACGCACTCGTGTGTTATATGCACCCTTAATTATGGGCAATTAAATTCTGAAACAATATATCTGTCGTATATAAACATTTCAGGCTGTCAGCATGATCCACGAAATGTATCCTTCAACTCTGTTTTTTCACCAAAATAATATTCTAATAAGATCCCTCATATTTCTAATTTTGAGAGCGCCCTCATTTCGACAGACCTTGTGTGGAAAAGCTGGAATAAATCCGTGAAACATAGAAATAAAAAATTGTGGCTTAAGCAAAATGTCAGTACTTCGGGGATTGTGTACACAACATTCCTCCATCACAACTGACAACATACCGTCGTCGACATAATAAGCGCCCAGGGTGCTCTCAAAATTAGAAATAGGGGGCTCTTATTAGAATATTATTTTGGTGAAAAAAGTTGAAAGATAAATTTCGTGGTTTATGCTGACAGCCTGAAATGTTTATACACGTGGGCGCTTATTAGAGCAGGGCGCTTATTACGTCAAATACAGTATTGCATTCGTGACCAACTTGTGTTACTCTGGAAAATGTTGAATAACTTCTTGCAGGTTTGGGAAAGTGGCGAGTGGCGTCGAATGTACATATAGTACTATGCAGTGTAGTCAAGGGATATACATGGTCACCAAGTCTCCAGTCGACAGGGACTAGTTGTTTTCTACAAAAATCTAGCTATTTTACATAAACAACTAGTTTGACATGAGCTGTAGACTACTTATGACCAATGGCGTTTCCTCTGGTTGTAATTTTGAATTTCTTTTTTTCATTTAGCTACTGAAATCAGGCCATTTGTAGCTCACTGAACTGAAATGAGTCCTTGAGTGCAGGAACTTTATGCAAGGCCTACCATTGCCTGGCATGACAACAATGTGCAGAGCAGATAACACAAGGCCATGCCACATGCCGCATGCCGCATGCCGCACATGTAGTCAAGCAAGAAACAGCACGCAGTTCGTGGGATGTAAACTGAGTGCTCGTTAGTCCTAACATGGCTGGCTTCCCCTCACTGGAACCTAGGTGCAGCATGATTTGTCAGTTAAAAAGGCGAGTGCACAATGATTGAACGAGAAACATTTGTTTAATGCCATTTTGTACAGAACATCAGTCATATATTGGGGGTGGGGGTGGGTGGGTTGGTGTCTATCAAAAAAAAATTAAAAAAATTTCCTCATAAAATAATTTATTTTTTTAAAAATTGTATTATAAAATAACAAAAACATAATTTGAAACCGATTTAAAAAAACATGTTTAAAATAAAATAAAATAAAATAAAACAAAGCAAAGCAAAGCAAAGCAAAGCAAAGCAAAGCAAAGCAAAGCAAAGCAAAGCAAAACAAAACAAAACAAAATAAAATAGATTCTGTTATATCAGGGAATGTCAGCCAAATGTGGGAGGAAAGCCCAAAATGATGCAGGTTTTAGACATTTACCACTCAGCAACTGCGGAGTATACCAGTCATATACCGGTATATGTATGAGTAATGTAGGAAGGTGTGCACACAAACCTGTGAAACATTGACCATGGTTACAGATTCAACCAACTCAATTCGCAACTAATGGAAAATTGTTTATCAACTAGTCCTCATCATCAACATTTTAAAGCATTCACACGCTACTTAATACTGACTGACTTAAGACATTTCTATTCTACTTTACATGCAATATCACATTGTTCGTCATTAACACTCACAATTGGAAGCTTGTCGACACATCCCTTAAATGTTACTTGGAATTAATGAATACTATTTTGAACTTTCTACAAATCCTGACACATCAATAGACTAGTGTAGTCCTTACAAACATAGGAAACATAGGAAACAAAGGAAACACTTCACATCCAACTGACCCAAGTCAATGATGGCCCTTTAGTATTGCTTGGTTTACAGGTGTTTTCGAAAGCATGGTCTGTGAGGTAGAAAAGATACAAATGTACTGGTGAAATCTGCTCTTTGAGGTACTTCTGTGAATGACAAGAGTTATCTCCCTTCCCATATTAATTAACCAAGCTCCTCACAGCGATAGCCCGTTATCAGAAATTTTGGGTTGGAGGGCTAATTTCAAGATTCTTGTAATGGCCACGTCCACACTAGTGGCAGCGATGTTACTGAGAGTGTAACGAAGGTGTCACGCACTGGGAAGGAGCTTGATTAATCCACCACTTGCCATGACAAAAACTGAATATTTACTTTTATATTCCACAATTTGTAAACAATTGTCCCTCATATCCATAAACCAAGCAATATATGCCTTACAAGATGGAGACTTGAAGCAGCCAGTAATAATGTATAATTCTGGTTGGGTAGGTTTTCCCTTCTTCATGTCCCTCCATATCCCGGAACCCCACTCTGTCATCTGGAAGCTGATCCATGATAAGGATAAACCAGCTTCAAATAAGTAATTAACCATGCTGGCTCTACCCAATCTAACACGACTCCATGCCACAAGAAATACCAGCCAAAACTCCTACCATATTCGTCATAATAGGCACCCCCGTTTACTTAGAAAGGAGACAAAGGAAGGCACTTATTAAAAACCATACACAAATTAATTTTGTTTTCAGAGATCGAGCTGCAGTAAACAAACAGTTCAAACATCAATGATACTTTAAATAAATCTACAATAGAAACTAGGCAATTATTAATCCATCTGCGCTGCTGTTAATAATAAAAAACACACTGTTTCAGTCTTGGTAGGGGTGCTTATAACGATTACCTACAGAGTGGTCGAGAAGTTGTTCAGGCAGGTTGTTCAGGTTGTTCAGGAGCAGAGTGGTTTTACAGCATATACAGACACACAATAACAACTATAGGTACCGGTACGGTAATTGACATGGGTGCTCCCCTACACAGGTAATGAACTGATCCAGTAGGGATTAAACAGCTGACAAACTTTGCACTCTCCTTGAAGTTGATCGTTGCTTTGTCTTGTTTGTACACAAATATAAAAAACTATAAATAAACAGGAATGAACTATGAAATAAACTGCTCCCATCTTTGATCAACTTGTCCTTCATAATAGGCAAGTCCATTTACGAACATTACACAACCGACATTGGATAAGGTTTGGCATGTAGTGCAAATAGCAGGACCCCTCTTGAGTATACAGACCATTATCAAAGGGTTGTCACCGTGGTCACACTACAAGTCTCAATATGATATGTATCAGGATATGTTCTTGACGATATGATATGTATGGCAATACTGTCTTAATGATATGATATGAACCACAATGCGTGTTCTTGGAGCAAGTATGTTTGATTGTGATCCAGTACGGAAGCTGGTGACATATTTTCACGTATAGTTATAACGTTAGGACAATGCAATATATGCTTAGAAATCTGTCATCCATGAATAAGTAAAACTGTTTTAGTCTGTTACCTATCTGACATGCATGTAATCAAAATACCGTATTTGACGTAGTAAGCGCCCTGCTCTAATAAATTAAGCGCCCAGGGCAATATTTGCTAATATATGGGCTAGTGAACAATCTCAATTAGCACCCCTTCCGATTGATCAATGTACACAAGACTTATTCATTTGTGTATAATGTGCACTCGTATGTTATATGCACCCTTAATTATGGGCAATTAAATCCTGGAAAAATATATCTATCGTATATAAAAATTTCAGTCTGTCAGCATAAACCACGAAATTTACTATCTTTCAACTCAAAATAATATTATAATAAGAGCCCCCTATTTCTAATATTAAGAGCGCCCTGGGCGCTTACAACGTCAAATACGATATATGTACTTACAGATTGAGAATGAATCGCATCTTCCAGTATTCGAAAAAAAGAATGAAAATCAAAGGGCCCTTTTCTTAACCCCAATGTAAAAATGAGAGTTTTAGGGGATCACTAGATTACAGCAAAAAAACTCTAGGACCCCTTAATTTCAAACTCTTCTATCATAATGTTGATTTCACATACACAATATAGTGGTACATCAGTCAATGAAATCAGTTTTACACGTAGAAAGGTTATTGTTTTAACCAAATAACCTGTGTTAATGTTTATATCTGTACACAATAGAGCCAGAGATTCACTTTCACTCCTAATCTGGACAAGCAAAGTGAAAATATGAAACACAATGCACAGTACGATTTAACAAAATGGGGATGTTGAGATTGGGATGCGTAGTATCCATGTCAGCGAGGAGGAACAGCGCTAACACATTCCTCGTAGCTGCTTATTATCTTCATGGTGAAATAATATTCACAGAGTTCAAAGATTTATCCAAAGTATTCTTGCTGGCACACAACTTCCAAAGGGCAAAACCTAAACATCTTTAATAGCACCCTGAGGTAAGCTTGAAAAAACACTTAAATAATCCTCATGTGATGAAAATGACGATGGGCATCACATTTTTTAGGGCCCTGGATTCAGCCAGACTAAGTGCTACACGTATATGCTGCCTACACTAGTCTGCACTAAGGTGGTATCAGCAGATTACAGCAGTGTGGTCACACAAGTCGGGATCATTGACATGGAACAGATTTAACATTGCACTATTTGGTTGATGTATAAATAGCATAAACTTCTTAACTCTTCATAGGGACATCTTCACGAGGTAAGGGCGTTAACAGACTATAAAAGTTTCCACCCTTGCTGAACTAGGCTGGATTTTACAGGCTCGATCGTAGCGCCACCAGTGGCTTTTACAAGTTATGTCCCTTCTATGGCCCTCCTATTGACCAATCAGAATCCGCCTCTCATAGCACTTGCATTTGTTTCAAATGAAATGGCGGCGTCAAGATGATCTGATCAACAATCAAGATGTCTATTGTAACAAAACGGGTTTTACCTTGAAAAGTGCATCACCAGGTGAGCACCTTGATTAAAAACATGAAAAGATTTGCAAAATATTTGTCAACACCCATTTGGTGGTGCACATGCTTAGCAAATCATGTAGTCAAATGAAATCTGCATGTTGAAATCCATGTTGTTTACGAACCCGGATGTCTAGTTTGGTACGCCATTTTGATTGGACTATGCTTAGACATTTTCAGCTTGGGTGGAAACTGGACTTTTATAGTCCATCAACGCCCTTGTCTCTGGATTGATTGAGTTGTGTTTAACGCCGCTTTTAACAGTATTCCCTTTATATCATGGCGTTTAAGCTTAATGTGGGAGGAAAGCCCAAAGTGATGCATGTCTTAGACGTTTATCACTTCAGTGAAACCTACACGGGTATGGTGCCGACAAACCTAGAAACATAATCGGGGAGAAACGGGATTCAAACAAAATGCGTCCCTTTCTAATGTTGTGTAGTATATATATATGCGTACTAACATAACAAAATAAACTCAGATGATCTTGATGAAAGACATAATGATAATCATGATAACTGAGTGCAGACATTGACACAATAACGGAATGCTGTTCCTCTGCATAAAATATTGTCACAAGGCACAAAAATATACTGTCAAAAATAAAGTAATAAACAATAATAAACAATTGAAAAATATATTGTGCGATACATATTTCCATATAAGTCATATAAACTGGTTGACTGGTTGAAATTTTCCTCCTAGTGGAAGTTCAAAATCCAAATCTAATTATTTACTGGTATACAAATAAGAACTTTTGAAGCATGACTTAGACAATAATAACAATATAGAAGCCATGATACCCTGGTCACCGAGTCTAATAATTTGGATAACATGTACGGTTCAGAATATCATATCCTCATATGCGTAACTTATATTTTGTAATGGCTTAACATTTGGAGCATTAGCTAAAAAATGAATAAACTGAATCTGAGATAACAGATAAGTTAAATCATAACAAGAAACGTTGATTTTTTTGTTTCTTTGTTGTTTAACACTGAACACCAATATTCCAGCTTTATGATGGCGGTCTGTAAATAACCGAGTCTGGACCAGACAATCCAGTGACTGACATCATGAGCATCGATCTGTGTTTCAAATGTAAGAGTAAACAAACCATTATTCTTTACCATGCAAATATATACCACATATGATTGGTACTTTTACCATAGGTTTGGTAAAAGTATGTTAAAATGCTTAACTCCCAGGGTCCGGAAATGGTCATATACGCCGGACATGTCTAATTGGAATCTCAAATGTCCGGTTAAAAATATTGCTTACCGGACATTTAAATTTTTCTGTCCGGACATGATCTACAGTTAGGACTGGGCAGTTTCTGTTTGCATTTGGAACACAATAAAGATTATCTACACTGACAAGCTTAGTTTGTTTTGATTGCTGTAAATACATCACTTTACTCCCCCTTACTCAAGAATGGTCAGTCTTAAAAAAAGAACTGGATGGAATTGGCTGTTCCATGGGAGGAAAATCTCAATCAAAACCTTCATTGCACTTAGAATAAATAAATATATAAATCAATGTGTAAACTGAAAGACAAAATCAGACTAATTACGTCACACACACCACTCCACAATACAACGCAATGCCCACGTCATCAGTGGAGAACTAAAACTAGGCAACACCACCAGTGTTTTTTCTTGTACCTAGCCATCAAAATTTAGAAGTTCAAAAACATTTGTTTGAAACACTGTTTGATTGAAGAAAGACTTTTCTAAAACAAAATCCCTTCCCTTGCAAATTTGCAATCAATTTTTTTTCAAAGGCTTCTCTTTGGAAATTGAACCATAAACTCCGAAATTCATTTTTGATTTTCAAGAAAATTTTAAAACTAGAAATTAAATAGGTCTGGCTTAATGAACAATACACAAAATAAACAACAATCAATAAAAATACACTGAATTCTGTCTGTGTGCACATATGTCACTTGACGTACTTGAAGTGCATGAATTAACACACACTCACATAAACAGGATATAATGTAAATCCTTGAAAAAGCACCAGGTCTATGTTCAATTATAGGAGTTACGATCATCTTAGCGCTACGACTGTTGTAAGTCTATGTTCAATTAAAGAAGTTACGATCATCTTAGCGCTATGACTGTTGTAAGTCTATGTTCAATTATAGGAGTTACGATCATCTTAGCGCTATGACTGTTGTAAGTCTATGTTCAATTATAGGAGTTACGATCATCTTAGTGCTACAACTGTCGAAAGTCTAGGTTCAATTATAGGAGTAATGGTGAGGTGAGGTGAAATGGGGTTTAACGTCGCGTCCAAGATTATTGCACTTATATGCTTGTACTGGTCTGGACTGATGCCAATTTATAGTGTTAGCTCACTGAGATACAGTTTAACATGAATACCCCACTCAGACACAGCATACTGAATCCGAGACGACCAGTCCTTGTTTTAGCCCCTTAATGCCGAGCGCCAGACAGGGTAACAACAAGTACCATCTTTTAATGTCTTTTGGCATGATGCAGCCTCGGATTGAACCGGCTCTCTGGGCGGACACTCTACCACTAGACCACGGAGGCGGTCTATAGGAGTTGCGATCATCTTAGCGTTATGTCTGTTGTAAGTCTATGTTAAATTATGGGAGTTACTATCATCATGATCATCTTAGCTACGGCTGTTATAAGTCTAAGGTAAGGTATGAGAGTCTTAGCACCAAGATCACTTTCTGGAACCATCCAAGCGTTTATTTATGCAAATCCACAGTGTTTATTCAAACAAGTGTTCTTCAAGACAGGAGTTCAAATTTAAAAAGGGTGCTTGAATCAAGTTTATTTTTTAAATTTCGTTTCAATTGTCTCCTCCCAATATTTCTCAAGTTTTAATCGAACAAAGTTTCACTAGCCATTTACTCAAGGCAAGAGATCATTGTGTGTAAACTTTATATTTCTATGGGTGTGTCAGTTAACCCATCATTAATTCAAGGCAGCTTTTATTAAATTCACTGGCACTTATTCAAGGATTTACAGTATGCACTGTCAAATACTGTCAACATAATGTTCCAGATCTCGCTTCGGTGCTGCTGCCAGCCTAGAGCTACAGAGTCTACTGATAAAGTTGCCTGCTGACTGTTTCATCAGTATTCTCCACTGATGCTTGAAATACATAAACATCTCAAATAACCTAACTACACATACAGATTCAGGATATGCACAGCACCAGCTCTGGCATGTCCACGGAAGAATAATTTTACTGATTTTTAAATGTTCACAATGACCACTGGGCTTTAAAGTTCAGTGATTCCATCGGAAACTGACTTTGTTTTATACTGATTTTTGTTTAAACTTCCACAAAGCAATCTTAGTGCTACTACTGTCATAAGTCTACTTTTAAGTAAGGGATATATGAACATCTTAGTGCTATTGTTGTCGTAAGTCTATGTCAAAGTATGAGAATTATGAACATCTTAGTGCTACGGCTGTAGTAAGTCTATGTTAAAGTAAGGGAGATACAAACATCTTAGTGTTACGGCTGTCGTAAGTCTGATAAAGTATAGGAGATACGAGTGAGTGAGTATGATTTTAGCAATATTCCAGCAATATCACAGCGGGGTAGGACACCAGAAATGGGCTCCCTGACTCCCCCTAGGAGATACGAACATCCTAGTGCTATGACAGTCGTAAGTTTACGTCAAAGTATGGGACATACGAACATCTTAGTGCTACAACTGTCGTAAGTCTGTGATAAAGTATAGGAGTTACAATCATCTCAGTGCTACAACTGTCGAACTATGTTAAAGCATGGGCGTCACAATCATCTTAGCGCTACGACTGTCGTAAGTCTATGACAAAGTATGGTAGTTACGATCACCTTAGTGCTATGACTGTCGTTAGTGTGTTAATGTATGGGAGTTACAATCATCTTAGCGCTATGAATGTCGTATGTCTGTGACAAAGTATGGTAGTTACGATCACCTTAGTGCTATGACTGTCGTTAGTGTGTTAATGTATGGGAGTTACAATCATCTTAGCGCTATGAATGTCGTATGTCTGTGACAAAGTATGGTAGTTACGATCACCTTAGTGCTAGGACTGTCGTAAGTGTGTTAATGTATGGGAGTTACAAACATCTTAGTTCTATGACTGTCATATGTCTGTGTTAAAGTATTAGAGATACGAACATCTTAGCGCTACGACTGTCGTATATCTGTGTTAAAGTATTAGAGATACAATATTATCAGTACAAAGATTGCTTTGTGGAACTGGGCTAAGAGCAAGTCAATGGTTACAACATTTCTCATTTAAAAGAATCATTTATTATTGACAAACTTGTCGAATAAAGACTTTAGGAATAGTTGGTAATTCCGTTCTGGAGACGTTCCTTTGTAGAAAAAGCACATCTAACATATGCATTTGGTTAGCTGTTTGAACATTAAATCTACTGGGGGAATTTCCCAATTACATATCTGTTGGTACTGGCAAAGCGTTCTCATGACACATGTGAAATTAAGCATTGTCAAAGTCAAGAAACTGTCATCATGTTATTGATCTGACTAGGATTTTTTAGAACCCTATAACGCAAAACTCTAAGAATTAATCAAACTAAACAAATTCAAACTATTCTAATTCTCTGTATTAATTCATAAATGTAACTTAAATTAATTTTCAATTATCAACAGATTCATATGATCACAGTTACTTTTGCCACTGAGCATACATAAATAAACATCCATCCATATTTCACTTGTTCATTAATGCTTGTGTGTTTATTAATCAAGGGATTCGCATTTGAATCTGACTAGTATGGACACCTGTCTAAACCAGACTGAATTGTCATCTCATGCATGTTCAAAAGACCAATTCACCTGTAATTCAATATGGAAAAGAAACTGAGAATTCTGAGAGGCTTCATTCATGTATAAAACAATTTAAACATTTCAGCAACTATTCCTTTATTTAAGGAACACTGAGATCAAATCTTCCATAACTTTACTTTCTCGGCAATGAGGCACCAATTGGCATGATCAAAGTAGGTGTCAATGATATGTAGATCTTCGATGTTGTCTTTAACAATATCCACCAGCTCGCCCTCTTTGAACACATGATAGAAGCGGCACAGGTCTGTGTTGGAAGGAGTCTGACTGGTGCTGCCGGGTGATGGCAGACAGTTGTCTGAAATAGTCTCCTCCAGGACTGGTCTGGATGAGCCTCTGCCTTGGGCTGCAGCAACAGGCTGGTCCAGGTCGTTGTAGTCAATGCTGTGGCTAGATGCTGCGGCAAGAGTAGCTTCAGATTTCTTGTTCTTCCTCATCTTCATCTGAAACAAGTCTCCTTGAGATCGGGACTGTCCCTTCTGGAGCCCATTTTGTTTGAGTTTCATCCTTTCACATCCTTTCTTGATGCTTTTATCAGCAGTTTTTCCACCAGATTCTTGATGCTGACTGCCTAAACTCTTCACCCTTGGTCTACTGTATGAGGACCGAGCTGCAGCAGCAGTGTCGAGTTCCAGGGGCAGTGACCTTGCAGATGGGGATCTGGATTTCAGGAAACATTTCTTCTGTTTGTCTTTTCCTGCCAGTTTCATACAATCAGACATGTCAGAGATATTTCTCTTCATCCTCAGCTTGACACCATTTTGACTAGAGTAACCCTGTCCATTTTGTGTGGGCTGTTCAGGCCTGAGACTGCTCATGGGAAATTCCCGAACAGCAAAGAACTCAGGGATATCGGAACTATTTTTAGGACATGTGGATGAACTATCCTGATGGCGGTTCTTTTCGTCCCTCCTGGACATGAAGCCTTGAAAACTGAGTCGAAGTTTCTGGAAAATGTTAAGTCTGACGCTGGCATGCTCTGTCAAGTGTTGGCTACAGTTATGTTTCGATATGTGACTGATATGTTTGGTAGATGAGTCTATGTGACCTAGTGGAAGATGTTTCGGTGTTTCGGAGGCACTCCCAGTTGTAGTGCAGGGCAAATAACAAGGCACTCTGTCCAACTGACAGGTTGACAATGAAGCACTAATGTTCTTTGTAGGACGAAACGTGGCTTCTGCATCCGAGGTCTTTACTTCAGCATGAGACTTCTTTCTGTAATTGAATTTCGATGAAGGCAACATGGGGACAGTGTCCTTGGAGAGGTTAAGTTCACTTGTTGAGATCTGTTTTTCTGACAATTCCTTAAGGCAGGCTTCAAGACGACGACACTCCTGGACAAGGGTGAGCTGATCAAGGGAGCATCCGCTTCGAGACGATCGCAAACGTCCCTCATCCTCAATTTCAAACACGTCGTCCGAAGGCTGGCGGAAATCTTCTAAAGACTTGATCCTGTTTGAGAATCCCGCCAGGTCGTCAGGGGGACTGTCTTGGCAGTGGGTAAAGCTGCTGAGAGAGGAGGTGTCGTCGTCACTAACGGAACTGTTACTGGAGTGGTCAATGTCCGAGCTTGACCCTCGGTATGTGCGGTGGGATGGGTGGGCAGGTTTGTGCCAAGGGACCAACACGTCCTGACTCTCAAACTGAAACACGATAAGTGAGGGAGTGAGTTTGACTTGCCGTATCTTTGAACATATGTCGCAGCATGTTAGATCATGGAACAAACACAAAGTGAGTGAGTATGGTTTTACGCCGCTTTTAGCAATATTCCAGCAACATCACGGCAGGGGACACCAGAAATGGGCAAACACAAAGCATCTCCTCTTTAAATCTTTACGATGTTGATGAAACCTATAAGCTTAAACATTGTTCAAACAAAGGACCTTAATGTAAAAAATCTAGGATTTGAAACAAACAGATAATCACGGCGAAGGACACAACAAAGTTGTAAACAAATCATAGTGTTCTACGTAACTTGCCTATGTGGTCTTTTAATATCACAAGCAACTGTAAACTACTCCATAAATCCATAAATCCATAAAATACATCCACATTCACGTCCACAGCGTGTAACATAAATACTTGTAAATGAATTGTTTGCATAAATGTTTCTGAAGGAAATGAATGAGTATTGTTTTACACTCCTTTCAGCAATATTCCAGTAATATCATCGCAGGGAAACAAGCAACGGGCTTTACACAAGTGGAGAATCAAACCTGGGGCTTTGGCATGATGAGCAAACACTTTAACAACTCGGCCATGTAGGCTGCACCACTGCCAGGATGAAACATCAAACATTTCTGAGATCTGACGAGTGAGTGAATTATTTTACTCTCCATTTCTGATATTCTTCACACACTATAATCAAAGTTTTGTTTCAGACAGGCATGAGTGAGTGTGTGAGTTGGGTTTAACGCCTCTTTTAACAGTATTCCAGTTATATCACGGCGTGTCAGCTTAATGTGGGAGGAAAGCCCGAAGTGATGCAGGTCTCAGACATTTACCACTTCAGTGAAACCCACGAGCACAGGTATGGTGCTGACAAACCTAGAAACATAATCGGGGCAAACCAGGATTCGAACCCACAATCATAGGTTTTTGATGTGCCCCAGGGACGCAACTCTGCACAGCGAATTGCTGCGCCTTAGATAACTTAGCCACCCGTCCCCCCCAGACCGGCACGAACCAATACATGATTAGATGTTTGCTTGTTGTTGAGTGAGTGAGTGAGTGAGTGAGTGAGTGAGTGAGTGAGTGAGGATGGTTTTACGCCGCTTTTAGCAATATTCCAGCAATACCACGGCGGGGCACAGTAGAAATGGGCTTCACACATTGTACACGTCGGGAATCGAACCCGTGTCTTCGGCATAACGAGCGAACGCTTTAACCACTAGGCTACCCGACCGCCCCGACGACAAAGGGAACAATTGAGTGATGATGATGATGATGATGTCAATGTAACAGTTGATTGACTATTTGTTGGTTAAATGAATTTTGTTTACCGAAAACTTTCCTTTAATGTCATACAAACCAGTGATTGCTATTATTATTACTAATATATTACACATTTATATAAGATAGCAGCTACATGATAAATCACAAAGTACAATGAAGAATAAAGCGTGGTTTATTTGACAATAAACCATCGTTCTATTGTGATGTCATTTCTGGACATTCGAAAATGCAGTCACACCTTTATCATGTTTATGACGTCTTACATTGGACGACTTTATTTTTGAGAAGGAAGCGTCTAGTGAGTTGTGCCCCATAGATGTTGCTGGACAACCCAGATAAAAGCGATGGCCGAACAACTGCATCCAAATGTGGGTGAGATATGACGATCAGTATTAGGAGAAAAGGTACAGAAAATCAATGTGAAAATTGTGAGAATATCTGGGGAAAAACCAAACTTAACCCCCCAGTTCATAAAATGGACTTGTCTGATTGATGAAGTCGGCTTGTATTTTACTCATCGAGGAATACATTCATGTCAGGGGGCTCTTTCTCAGGTTGATGGTACACTACTGTTTGTTTGGTTACATACTAATCTGAACAACAACGACAAATAATCACAAAATACAATGCCCGCCCGCACTATATTTTCAAAAACCACTGCCTAAGAACCAATCTTTATATTTTTTGAGGCCTTTCAAACATAGGGCCATTTATACAATGAACACTTTTTTATAAGCAGATAGTGTTATAACGGTTAAATTGCACACATCAGACATGTACATATTGTTGATATCTATCTTTTCGTTCCAGAGAAGAAGTTGTTTAAAGCAATGTTGCCAAATGACCCTATTTTGACCCATCCCTCAGCCCCTGGGGGGGTCAGGCCCACCATTTGTACAATTTTTAATCCCCACCACCTAGGGATGCTTCCAATCAAATTTTGTTAATTTCCAATTAGTGGTTCAGAAGATGAAGTTGTTAGAATAAATTGTTGACGTATGGACGACGGACGGACGATGGATGCCACGGTATGGCATAAGCTCACCTTTGTCCTTTGGACCTGGTAAGCAAACAAGTTCCACAAATGAGAACACATACCCTTCTATGCTTCTGTTCAAAGGCCCAAACATACACCATGAGCTTGCCTCCAGGGGAGAGAACTCTTGTCAACTCCTTCAAGGCCTGAACGCGTCGGCTGTGAGATGAGAAATGATGAATCACTCCTATTGAGATGACAGCATCAAAAATGCCATCTCGATATGGAAGGTGAAGGTTGTCTGCAGTCATGACCTCATGACCTTGGTGATTTGCATGCTGCACAAGCGGCTGACAAACATCAGACCCAATTTTGTATATGGAGTTGTTGATCCTTAAGTAACGGCCATTTCCACATCCTACAACAAACAATAATAGTAGGGGTTGATTTAATTGCCAGCCCGTCAAATTTCACCTACCTACCGCCATTTGGTACATCTTTATTTGCTCATAAATCACCACAAAATGAGGAAAATGGAAGCCAAGATTTAATCTCAAGAGTGCAAAAAAAGGCATCTTAGGGGTGAGGAATTGTAGAATTTTCAAAGCCCCTCCAGGTGGCTACGTGATCACAGGTTCCGCCACTTCTTAGCCTCAACCATTTAGTTGTAGACCAGTTACTTTGGAGAAGCCCTGCTGTCTACATTCAAATTTGTTAAATCTACCCCTGAACAGTAGCAAAGATTTACATGTTCAAATACATGTGATTATATCATTAAAAATGGAATGTACATTGTTTAGTCATCAAAAATCTCAGTCTCAATCTCAATCTAATCTGAAATTGTGAAATTTTGTAAATACCACGGAGTGGGCAATCTAAGTTGGAAGAACTTGTCACCCAGTCCCGTTCACTCCTTGTGAATAAATATGTTTAAAAATGGTTACAAGGATGTTCTGAATGTACAATGTTGCCATGGTTATTGAAGCCTGAGAGCAGGGGAAAACATCAGTATCAGTTCAACCCCAACAAGATGGTCCTGTGCCCCCTTCCACAAGGTGATCTTAGCGCTAAGATAATCATAACTCCCATGACCTCAGTCATAGTCGCACAATCGCTTTGTGCAGGCCCATAAGAGGGATTTCATTGGACGGGAGGTGAATCGATTCTCATTAATAACATATTTATCTCATCGCGTGACCTGACAAGTTAATTGTTGATATTTTCATGACTTTCGAGATAACTTATGTTCAACAAACATACATATATGTACCGAAAATTTGTTAAATAAAACATATAACATTGTATAATATCATATAACTTTTTTTAATGTAATTAGTCATTGTTACTGTGATAATTCACTGTTGAAGTTTGTTTGTTTGTTGTTTAACGCCGCACTCAGCAATATTCCAGCTATATGACGGCGGTCTGTAAATAATCGAGTCTGGACCAGACAATCCAATGAGTGACATCATGAGCATCGATCCACACAATTGAGATCGATGACATGCATTACCCAAGTCAGCAAGCCTGACCACCTGATCCTTTTAGTCACCTCTTACGACAATTATAGTCGCCTTTTACGGCAAGCATGGGTTGCTGAAGACCTATTCTACCCCGGATCTTCACGGGTCACTGATGAAGTGTTGGAGTTGGGGCAGTCATGGCGCCATGAATGTTGTAGACAATGTTAAGGTGTTGGAGTTACGACTGTTGTAGTCTTACAATCAATTACTGAACCCAACAGCTCTTGATACATATGGATATGAATACATACCAACATCAGCTACCAGGGATCCAGGTTCAAGGCTCTTCAGGAAGTGTTTCACCTTCGGCCAAGCTTTCTGTTTGAGGTCAGCGAAATGCGGTGCGATCTGTTCATACACTTCCTGCACATGGATCCTCTCCATGCTGGTTGCCATCTCATGGGGCAGCTTCGTGTGGACCATGGTGACGGTGGTGACGAGGAGGGGGACTGACGAGGAGGGGGACTGACGATGAGGGGCCAGGGGCTCTAGCAGGACTGGTGGCAACTCACCCCATCCTGGCTCTGTCTCAAGTACAAGACACTGTTACTCCCTGAAAACAGATGTCAGAATGATAATAACAAATAGGAACCCTTCAACTCTCGTCTCAAGTACAAGACACTGTTACTCCCTGAAAACAGACGTCACAATGATAATAACCAACCGGAACCAGTCAACTCTCGTCTCATGTAGAAGACACTATCACTCCCTGAAAACAGACGTCAGAATGATAATAACCAACAGGAACCCGTCAACTCTCATCTCATGTAGAAGACACTGTTACTCCCTGAAAACAGATGTCAGAATGATAATAACCAATAGGAACCCGTCAACTCTCGTCTCAAGTACAAGACACTGTCACTCCCTGAAAACATAGAAACCAGATGTCCTCTCTGATCTGCTGATAATGACCCAAACGAACCAGTCAACTATGGTATATCAACTCAAAGGGCCCAACAATAATGATCATTACCACAGCTGTGGATAACTAATGTGTTTGTTAAAGAGTCAATTTCTTCACTCTACCTACAGTGTTGGGAATCATTTCATTTGATTTGAATTGATGAATAATCAATACAGTTCGTCAGTTTGAATCCCTGATGCTGCCGTTCCGTTTCTGCTAGGTATGCAAAAACAATTTTGCGATTCCACACAGTCGCCTATTCTTAAGATGATAAAAGTCATTGATATGTTTATGAATACATTATTATGTTGTATTTAACAACAAACAATCAATACAAGAAGTAAAAAATATTGTAGACAAATCTAAATTCTGTATTCTATATATGCTGACTCACAACAAGTGAGTGAGTGAGATGGGTTTAACGCAGCTTTGATCAGTATTACAGTTATATCATAGCATGTCAGTTTAATGTGGGATGAAAGCCCGAAGTGATGCAGGTTTCAGACGTTTATCACTTCGGTGAAACCCATGAGCACGGGTATGGTGCTGACAAACCTAGAAATACAATCGGACCGAACGTGGATTTGAACCCATGACCATACGTTTCTGGCACTCCTAAGGGACACAACTCTGTAGAGCGAATTGATGCATCTTCGACAACTGGACCACTCATGACTCCACAATGTTTTTGAGCCTGTACCAACAAGAAGCATACAAAAGAAAATCGAAGTATGACCTATCTTTTTATACTAAGGGCTGGGACAGGTTACTCGGGACGGGTCGGGTCGGTACTGAGAAGGACCCAAGTACCCACAAGGCAACCCGGACCCATGGTTAGTCACGTGATAATGACAAAAAGTATCTAGAATTCTTTGGTTACTAGTCACTAATCATTGCTAATGTCCGCATTTCTTTCTATATACCCATTCCTTCTGAATTTTATATGTTTGAACAAAAATAAAACTTCAGTCAACTTCAGAGTATGTATGACCAGATTGTTTTATATGTGTATCAAAATACATTTTGCCAAGAGTACAGTCAAACTTATCCGAATCAAACATTTTGGACCAAAATTTAGAAACCTACAGTGGGTACCCGGGTAGGGTCGGGTAATAGCAGGATGGGTAACCGGGTAGGAAATATGGACTCGTCCCAGCCCTACTATCTTTATAACAATTTGTTTAGATATCAATTTTGACCTTTTTCATAGGAGTTGCTTATGCGTACATCTTTTGAGCAATTTAAGTAATCATGGAAAGATCAGCCTACATCGAAGTTCAACCTTTCTCATGTCACAATCATAGCTCACACTTTGATTGCACTTTTGTTGAAAAATCAAGTGCAATTAACATGATTAAAGTGCTTACTGGTGTAAGAAAATAGCAGGTCTTTCTTATTTTCATCTGGTTTTGTCTCAAACTCATTATAAACATACAACAGGCTACAGACACTACAAAATGATATATAACATTGAAGAAATATAAAAAGTCTCTTTAAATTCAGTTTATTCAATAAAACAATGTGGTAAGGTATGTGTTCTATTTGATTGACACAATAGGGACAATTGCAAAGTAAACAGCTTTTTCCTTTCTGAGAAAGCAGACAAACCATGATTGAAAATGACATAAATAAACTGAAAGCAGTTTCTCTTCTGAAAATACTTGGTAATCAATGTCCAGTAAGTTTTATCAAATCCTTTCAAAACTTCAAGATAGAAGTATATGACAAACTTGTACACCAGTAAGTGCCTGGATAACTATCTAGGCAACTCACTCACTCACTTGCCCTGTATTTAGGGCTACAGACACTATATTTTGCAAAGTGTCTAATTAGTTGGTTGGTTGGTTTGTTGTTTAACGCCGCACTCAGCAATATGCCAGCTATATGACGGCGGTCTGTAAATAATCGAGTCTGGACCAGACAATCCAGTGATTAATATCATGAGCATCAATCCACGCAATTGGGATACGGTGACATGCATCAACCAAGTCAGCGAGCCTGACCACCCGATCCCGTTAGTCGCCTTTTACGACAAGCATAGTCGCCTTTTACGGCAAGCATGGGTTGCTGAAGACCTATTCTACCCCGGATCTTCACGGGTCGTCTAGTTAACAGACAAACTGTAATAAAATAAAAACTAATGTTAAATTCAAAAACCACAACTTTTTTGTTTGGAAACTACTCAATAAAAAGCAAAATCTAACATCTAAAAATCTGGGTCTACCGTAACATATTGTAAACTGTCCAATTCAAAACCAATTGAATAAAGTAAAGGAAAAAGTCAGATTAGTGTAGGTTTACATATTACATGAAGCATTTCCTTTGGTTAAGTTACTAGCTGAACTGTTCAGTCAAAATACCAGGTTTTAATATAGGGGCTACGGACACTACAGGGCTGAGGACTTTTGTTTCCTATGCCACAGTTGTCTGTGCAAGGTAATTCAAACAACTTCACTAGAGACTCGTAGCTTGGGGTAACCTGTAAAATATATTATAGCACAGTCACAGGGCTACGAACACTATGCAGAAAAAAACCATGTTTGACCTTCACCTGCTTACATATCCAAGACCATACCTGATAATCATGCCATGTTTCACAAAGTTGGTATTCAGAATATTGGAAAAAACAACAAAACAGCAATAATTAGCACAATTTGTTGACACAAGTTTTACAATATAATATGAAAAATTCAAGGAAATATTACAAGCATACCTCTTTTGTAAGGAAGTGTCAACTTGCCAAACTTTCAGATACAAAATTGAGACGTACCTTCAGTTGACGAGAGATTGCTATTCGTTTATGCTATTGTAGTAACATTTAATGCATTTTTTAACCTTACACAAGATTCATCAAAGTTAGTGAAGATTTATGCTGCCAAATATATAACGAAGAAAGTTCATGCGGCCATTGCCATGGCTCAAAAATCTAATGCCAAATGGAAAGCTGAACGTACTAATGTCACATCAAGACAGTACAACTGGCAAATGAAAAACTATATATGACCTTTTCATCCTGTAAGTAACCATAGGTCCTTATAACAATTGTCTAAAAAATATGACCCCCATCTTCCCAAGGCAATGAAGTTAACTGACCTTAAAAGTCTAGTTTCCATCCTTGCCGAACTAGGCTGGAATTTCTGAGGTCAATTGTAGCGCCACCAGTGTCCCTTCATGTCCCATATGACCAATCAGATTCCTTATCCAGACACACATCATTTGCATTTTGTTCAAACAAAATGGCGGTGCCCAGCCAAGATGATCTGATCACTAATCAAGATCTTTATTGTAACGGGTCTTACTTTGCAAAGTTAAGTACCTCAAATCATGTGAGCCTCTTGATTAAAAACATGAAAAGATTTGCAAATTGTTTGTGGACAACCACTGTTAACAGTACACATCCTTTGCAAATCCTGCAGTTGACCGAAATCTGCATGTTGAAATGTTATTTACGAACCGGATTTCATTAAGCGATTTTGATTGGACTATGCATAGACTCGTTAGTCCAGCCAAAATGTAACTCCATAATACCAGCCTGGTTCGGCAAGGGTGGAAACTAGACTTTTATAGTCAGTTAACTCCCTTGTCTCAGGAAGATGGATGACCCCTGATTGTGACCAAGCCATTGTGACATACATAAGTATAGACCTACTTACTCATTACAGGCCATGTGTACCAAGTCTATATATATCCCAGATACAAGTGATTGGTCTATTTTTTCCCATCAACATTGTGTGTTATAGATATAGCATGCTATAGTGTATAATAATAAACACATAAAGACAGCTGTTGGGGTGGGTCAATATATTAATGCTACATACATTTTATTTGGACAACAATTCTCACAGAATCAGTTTGGGCTTTCCTCCCACACCATGCTGTGATTTAACTGGAATACTGTTCAAAGTGGCATTAAATCACTCATTTTTATATTAAAATATTAAAATTAATATTGAGCCACTGAGGCATGGTTTCACCTGGCCTTTGAAGTTTGGGGTCCTCATGACTCACTGTCATCAGTACAGTCATGCATCAGCTCAACTTTTAATCAAAAACATTATGAACAAAAACTTAAATGAATATCTGTTGGTTGAAACGTTTTGAAACATGTTGTGATGATTCATACAAATTTCTGTTACACCTCCATCATGTCCATAGTGAGTGAGTGAGTGAGTGAGTGAGTGAGTGAGTGAGTGAGTGAGTGAGTGAGTGAGTGAGTGAGTGAGAGAGAGTATGGTTTTACGCCGCTTTTAGCAATATTCCAGCAATATCACGGCGGGGGACACCAGAAATGGGCTTCACACATTGTACCCATGTCGGGAATCGAACCTGGGTCTTCTGCATGAAGAGCAAACGCTTTAACCACTAGGCTACCCGACCGCCCGAGTGAGTGAGTGAGTATGGTTTTACTCCACTCTTAGCAATATTCCAGCAATATCACGGCGGGGGACACCAGAAATGGGCTTCACACATTGTGCCCATGTCGAGAATCGAACCTGGGTCTTCGGCGTGAAGAGCAAACGCTTTAACCACTAGGCTACCCGACCGCCCGAGTGAGTGAGTGAGTATGGTTTTACTCCACTCTTAGCAATATTCCAGCAATATCACGGCGGGGGACACCAGAAATGGGCTTCACACATTGTGCCCATGTCGAGAATTGAACCTGGGTCTTCGGCGTGACGAGCGAACACTTACACCACTAGGCTACCCGACCGCCCCTTCATGTCCATAAGTGCCTTTGAAGGAGCTAGTTTGTTTGTCATTTAACGCCACTCAGCAATATTCCAGCTATATCACAGCGGCATGTAAATAATAGAGTCTGGACCCGACAATTCAGTGACTGATATTGTGAGCAACAATCCACGGCATTGGGGTATGATAACACACAATCAACGAAATTACCAAGTCTGACCAACCAATCCATCAACATGATCAAGTCGTGTCTTATGACCAGCAAAGATTGCTTGGTAGAAATTCTAAACCAGCATGAAAACAAATGGTAGGCCTGTGGCTATCAAAATTCTGATCAGTTTAGACTTTGTTAATCTTGTTATTTTGACAACATCCACATATTTATCATGTTTATCCAGCTCAAAATGCAACCAGAAATATGTTGAGAAAGGTCTTTAAATCTTGCTAAAATTAATCTCGATTGCAACATTTGCAGTCCAGATTATGAAATTTTCAATGGGTGCATGCCCCTGTACTCCCCTAGTGAGTGAGTGAGTGAGTGAGTATGGTTTTACGCCACTTTTAGCAATATTCCAGCAATATCACGGCGGGGTACACCAGAAATGGGCTTCACACATTGAACTATGTTGGGAATCAAACCCGGGTCTTTGGCGTAACGAGCGAACGCTTTAACCACTAGGCTACCCGACTGCCCCGTACTCCCCTAGAGGGCCAAATTGCATGTGTTTTGTATGTTTGGTGGTCCACCTTCCAAGGTTCTGGGGCTACCCTGATAATCAATTCTTTATAGCCCAATGGGCCATAAGTGAATTTCTTTATGGTGTCATACACTGCTAACCCAGCATCCCATGGGGAATGGAGCTGTGGACAAAACTCTAAGTGGAGATGTTGTCAGATGACTATTATTATATACATCCATGCTTTTATCTTGACCTGGCCAGACACCATTATCTTACCTTACATTAAAATACCATCTCCCCGAGGCAAGAGAGTTAACTGACTACAAATGTCCAGTTTCCACCCTTGCCGAACTAGGCTAGTATTATGGAGTTACATTTTGGCTGGACTAACGAGTCTATGCATAGTCCAATCAAAATCGCGCACTGAAATCGAAATCCAGTTCGTAAAGTGTCATGCAGATTTCGGTCGACTGCAGGATTTGCATAGCATGTGCACCGCTAACTTGTTGTCAACAGATATTTTCTAAATCTTTACATGCTTTTAATCAAGGCGCTCACGTGATTTGATGCACTTCGCGATGTAAGACTCGTTTTATCACAATATATATCTTGATTATCAATCAGATCGTCTTGACTGGGCGCCACCGTTTTGTTTGAAGCAAATGCAAGTGATACGAGAGGTTGAATCTGATTGGTTAATAGGAGAGGCATAGAAAGGACATAACTCGTGATAGCCACTGGTGGCGCTACGATTGAGCCCAGGAATTCCAGCCTAGTTTGGCAAGGATGGAAACTGGACTTTTAAAGTCAGTTAACTCTCTTGCCTCGGGAAGATGTAAAATACTAGCTTCTGATTGGTTAAGGAGCTGCAATTATTTTCCATGTGCCTCGGTGAGAAATAAATCGGAGAACACACCTTAGGTATGCATTCAGAAAAAGGAAGTACCATATTCGACTTAATAAGCACCCATCTCTAATAAGTGACCACGGCGATTTTAATGCTAATATATTGGCTAGTAAAATCCAAATTAGCACCCCTTCTGATTGATCAATGTAGACAAGACTTATATTATTCGTGTATAATATGTGTGTTATATGCACCCTTTATTATGGGAAATTCAATTCTGGAAAATTATATGTCATAAACATTTCAGGCTGTGGCATAAACAACGAAATTTACGATCTTTCAACTCTGTTGTTTTTCACCAAAATAATATTCTAAAAAGAGCCCCCTATTTCTAATCTTGAGAGCGCCCTGGGCACTTGTTATGTCAAATACGGTAATTTAGTTTTCTTGTGTCGTCTGTTTGCTGTCAAAATGGCTGAATCAAAGTGGTTTACTCAGTGGAACTTTGGATGTATATTCTGGGTCTGTATGAATGAATGTTGGTGAGATATATTCGTTGTCGGGCATATGGTGTGACGTGTCCTGTGTGTGATGTGTCCTGTGTGTGACGCGTCCTGTGTGTGACGCGTCCTGTGTGTAAGCCTTTGTACAATTTCACACACAGGGTACATCACACTATAGACCCAGAGTGATCAGTTGACAACTTATAACATTCATACTAAAACATACCATATTCGACGCAATAAGCGCCCCGCTCTAATAAGCGCCTGCGGTGAAATTTGCTAATATACTGGCTAGTGAACAATCCCAATGAGCACACCTTCCGATTGATCAATGTACATAAGACTTATTTATTCGTGTATAATACGCACTATCGTGGGCAATTAAATTCTGGAAAATATGTCTGTCGTGTAAAATACGCTCATACTGTTTTGTATCATATCAGGCTGTCAGCATAAACCACAAAATTTACGATCTTTCAACTCGGCTATTTTTTCTCACCAAAATTATATTCTATTAAGAGCCCCCTATTTCTAATTTTGAGAGCGCCCTGGGCACTTATTACGTAAAATACGGTATACATTTTGCAATCTCTTAAGTGAGTGAGTGAGTGAGTGAGTGAGTGAGTGAGTGAGTGAGTGGTCGAACTGGAATTTGAATCCACAATCATAGGTTTCTGGTGTGCCCAAGGGACGCAACTCTGCACGATGAATTGTGGTGCCTTAGACGACTGGGCCACCCTCTTTAATGAAGATAATATCACCTGTGTTGCAAATAGCAAATGATGTACATTTCACTGACTCACTAAGGCTACATCCAGGTTGCTATGGCAAAGACTACAGCAGATTGATCTCATTTTGAAATTCACTAGACCTTAGTATTTAAATATTCCAAAATGATGATTTTCAAATTCCCACCAAAACAAATCAATAGTGTTATTCATTTTTCTCTTTTCTTCCATAGATATCTGCATAGCACATTCATGACATTGTTATATTGAACAAAATAATGTTATTTGATGTCTTTGTACATAGAATCTATCATATGAAAAAGAATACCACATGAATATGCATAGAATTAAGACATACACAGTCACAGTGAATGCATTTGTGGCTGCAGTTGCATTTATCCCTTCATGATAATATTTGATAATAAACATATTTTTAAAATCAGACTTGCTACATCACGTCTAATAAACAGACCTAATACTACAGTTGTATGGGAAATAACTTGTCAACATATGTTACGAGTGAGTGAGTGAGTGGGGTTTAATGCAGTATTCCAGTAATATCGCGGCGTGTCAGCTTAAAAGGGGAGGAAAGCCCCAAGTGATGCATGTCTCAGACGTTTACCACTTCGGTGAAACCCACAAGGACGGGTATGGTGCTGACAAACCTAGAAACATAATCGGGGCGAACTGGGATACGAACCCACAATCATAGGTTTCTGGCGTGCCCAAGGGACGCAACTCTGCACAGCATATCGGGGCCCCTTAGACGACTTGACCACCTGTGCCCCCTACATATGTTACTAAAACAGGAAGCTACACATATCATATACATCTATATAGGTACCATACACATCTTCCGGAGAAGATTTCTTTTTTTTCCACAAATCTCTGTAACATATTATTTTAAGAGCATGTATAGCAGCTAGAATAATGTTGTTGTTGTTGTTGGTTTGTTGTTTAACGCTGCCCTCAGCAGTATTCCAGCTACATGCAAGCGGTCTGTAAAATAATTGAGTCTGGCCCAGACAATCCAGTGATTGACATCATGAGCATCGAACCACGCAATTGGGATCGATGACATGCATCAACCTAGTCAGCGAGCCTGACCACCCGATCCCGTTAGTCACCTCTTTCGACAAGCAGCAGTCGCTTTTTAGGCAGATGATGAAGACCTATTGCACCCTGGGTCTTCACCGATGTAAACAAATGAATGATAAATACACACTTGGAAATAGTCTTTCACGTCTGTGGATATTTTCTCAATGAAAGTTAGCCATTTTATGACCCTAATGCTTTTACTTTTTAAAAAAAAGAAACAGATGAAAAGCATGTTATTTAAGAATTGACCTTCACTTTGTGTGAGTTCATTTGAGTATGAACCTTCATAGAGTGAGGGCCAAACTGTATGAACGTCGGAGCTTGTTTGGCCCTCACTCTATGAAGGTTCATACTCCAATGAACTCACACAAAGTGAAAGTCAATTCTCATAATTTTTTATCACAATTTCTTACCTCAGAGGATGTAGGCTAAGGTCCAAACACAATTTTATATACTACGTGTGACATCATGTTTACACTGACAACAACCAGCTACATCGCGGAATAAAATAGTTCCCCAAAAAGAGAGGTGACATGAGCGTATGGATGGACAACTTGCTCTTCAGAAACATCTTACGCAACACATGTGTTCAAATAATATCACCATCAGATGAGAAAGGTCTGTAAAGAACTACCTCAGTAAGTCAGTCACAATGACGTACAAGACGTCAAAATGGCCAACACGATAAATGACACGGGAGGATTTCCGAAGTTGTTAATGAACCTGTGGCGGTTACATGTGTTAGTCATCATTGATCAACTGACCGATTATTGAAAGGTGATTAAAGATGCGTCAAACAGACACCAAGGTAAATTCGTAGATTGCTGGAGACGGTCACTGTCAGCCCAGACACAGATCGAGTCGATACTGATGATAGTTTTGATGTGCATTTTTTCGTTTGTTCATTAGGATGACCCGTAGTGAGGAAATTTGTGAACAATAATGAAGTGAAGCTCTCACACGTTTCTCAATGTATACTGAAATGCTGAGACCAAGATTAAAGGGTCTACATGATCAGAAATTATGCTTATGTATTTTTTCGTGCTAGGGAATTCCCAGGGGTTTCCCCAGGAATGTGGAAGTAGTCCATCAGTGTTTACGTCATTTCAAGGACATGGTCTCGTGAAAAACGGGGGGACACCAGAAATCGGCTTCACACATATGAGGAATCGAACCCATGTCTTCGGCGTGACAAGCGAATGCTTAAACCATTACGTTACCCCACCGCCCCTTGACCACAAGGAACTCGTAGGAGAGTGGAGATCAGGCTTTCATAAGCCACTTAAGACACAAAGCAATTAGTGTTGTCTGACTTGGAATGGGCGTCATCCTTCATGGGAGTTGACCTGTGTCCATTCATAAGACGTCAAGCTTGATCTCTGTTATGTCATCTTAGAGAGAGGGATAATGGTGACTGGTATCCTCTCAATGTGGCTCGGAGAAAAGATTGATATATCGGATTCATGGTGTCATGGCGGCAGTCATATATAGCTAATTGATTAGCATGGACAAAGACCCAGCACAACAGCTGATGTGGTTCAAGGTTGAAACCATTTCTTTCTGCTTACCATGTTTACAAGCTGTTTATTTTAGATGTTTATTTTTGTAGACATTTATTTATTTTTGCTTTAGTGTCAACTGAATTTTCTCATTTATTTATCTAGATTTGATTAAAACTTAGTTCACTTGCATGGTTTGTTTGTTATTTAACAGTGAAGACATGGCAAGTCTGTTTCGGCTGAACCAGTGATTCATTCTGATGTACAAGTCCATGACTACACGTCACGGTGACATCACAAATATATTCGCACTCCACTCTACCAAGACAAAATTAAACATGAACTCACTGAAGGTAGTGCAGAAACTCAGTGGGGTGGAATGGGGGGAGGCGGTGCAGTGTAGACCTGCATTAATAGCTTTAAACAAAGTCTGGCGATGTATATACTAGCAACGAGACGATACACCGATACATCGGCGGATCACGATTTTTTACTTCTTGTTACAAGTATCAATCACAATCGCTTTCTAAGTAAAAAGTATTGATTCTTACCTTAAATGTATTCTTTAATAAATGTTACATAAAACACAAATTACTAGTGAAAATGAGTAGTGAATATTTTCATTCATTGCACCATAGCTGACACTTACAGCCAACTGTAAATCGTCAGTGTGCCTGGTATTTGGCCATTCTGTCTATGAAAAAGATGGCTTACGCACCACAGATATGGGCACAGGCAAGTATCGGGATTCGTATCGGATCGTGAACAAGGTATCGTGATATGTATCGGATGGCACAGTTGGTGTATCATCCAAGCACTAGTATATATACCCATTAAAAAGAATTCTTACATTAGCATATGATTGTTTGTTGTTTGTTGTTTAACCAAACTCAGCAATATTTCAGCTATGTGAGGGCGGTCTGTAAATAATCAAGGCTGGGCCAGACAGTGATTGACATCATGTTCATCAAACCATGCAATTGGGATACAATGACATGCATCAACCAAGTCAGCGAGTCTGACCACCTGATCCTGTTAGTCGCCTCTTACGACAAGCATTAGTCGCCTTTTGCGACAAGCATTAGTCGCCTTTTGCGGCAAGCATTAGTCGCCTTTTGTGGCAAGCATTAGTCGCCTTTTGCTGCAAGCATTAGTCGCCTTTTGCGGCAAGCATTAGTCGCCTTTTGCGGCAAGCATTAGTCGCCTTTTGCGGTAAGCATTAGTCGCCTTTTGCGGTAAGCATGGGTTGCTGAATGTTCTACTCCGGATCTTCACAGGTTAATTAGCATATGAAGGCATTGAAAGTTCGAGCAGTCTGTGTGGCCCTACTTGTAATACACTTTCTTGGCCCATTTCTATCATGTTTTTTTGTCAAAATGTATTTCTACAGATACTTGACATATACTACTCAAAAGAAGTTAAGGACCACTATATGGTACATGTAATAACCCCATCTCAGTGAATGAGTGAGTGAGTGAGTGAGTGAGTATGGTTTTATTCCAGCAATATCACGGCAGGGGGACACCAGAAATGAGCTTCACACATTGTGCCCATGTCGGGAATTGAACCCAGGTTTTCGGCCTGAAGAGCGAACGCTTTAACCACTAGGCTACCCCACCACCTCGGTATCTTGTAATTTATACATGCTAAAACTGCACATAGCATTATTTCAAAAGGGCCAAGCTACAAATCGGCTGTTTTGATCAGAGGTGGTGATTGTGATCTGAAACCTTCGATGACCAATCGGAATCAAGTATTCTCTGAATTTATGCAAGAACTGCTTTGAACAGGATTTCAGATCACAATGTGTCAGTTAAATGTGGGAGAATGGCTGAAGTGAGGCATGTCTTAAACAATTCCCACACAGTAGAAACCCACAAGCATGGGTACCAGCGATAGAGATTGGCACTAGTCCTTTAGTCCTTGCTAAACTGCCCAATAGTTAAGGTATCCTATGGACTAGTAGAAATTTGTCATTTTTAAGGGTTTTGCTATATATTATTATCATAAGGACATGTGGACAAAATATACTGATGGAAATTAATAAGGGAACACTTAGTTTTAGATATGATATGACATCATGGATTCCCAGCCTTGTCTACCAAACAAGCAATTGAAACAATGCACACAAACATATCTCAACATTTCATTCTGACATGTGTTGAATTTGTATGCACGCTATTTCAAATATAATGACAGTAAAGTTTATTTCCCTATATTATTCATTGTTCCCTTTTTTGTTTCCACCAGTATATGTTAGTTTCTACCCCTGGGTACAGTTCTGACAAACAAATCAACATAACCAAAAAGGAATTTGAACACACAATCAAAGTTTTCTGACTGACTCACAGATGGGTCACGTGCCCTCACCAGTCTTGAAACGCTTGTCTACATGATTTACTATGAATTCACGTTCCTCAAAGTTTCAGAGCATTCAGAGATAAAAGAATAATAATATTTTTTAACCATTCTCGAACTTGATGAATATCGATAATAAGGCGTCCTAATTAAGAATGACTGCCTCACCATTATCATATTGGCGTCATTAAACTGTGGGTACTTCATGACTGTTTTACAGCAATACGTTCATTGATTTATGTGACACTGGCAGCAGACCAGCCTATGATTCAACTTTGAAATATTTATGTGACCAGGGTGCAACATGGTTTTGTCTGGTACAACAGGTGTTTCATGTCAACATGCACTAGGGCCCACTTGCAGAAAGCCATCTTAGTACTAAGATGATTGTAACTCCCATACTTTATCATAGGCTTACAATAGTCATAGCGAGTTAAGCCAAGTTACTTAAATTGAGCCTTGATTTTCAATATCTGAAATTCCAGGTTAATCTTCTTAAACATAAGTCATCATTTGTCATTCATTCACTACACCAGGCAGTTTGTCAAATAAATGTGATTTCTTATAGTACTCGTTGTGAGTGAGTGAGTATGGTTTTACGCTGCTCCAAGCTCTATTCCAACATATCATTGAGGGCATCTTCCCTAGGCAAGAGAGTTAACTGTCTTTTAAAGTCCAGTTTCCACCCTTGCCGAACTAGGCTGGAATTCCTGGGCTCGATCGTAGCTCCACCAGTGGCTATTACGAGTTATGTCCCTTCTATGCCTCTCCTATTGACCAATCAGATTCAACCTCTCGTATCACTTGCATTTGCTTCAAACAAAATGGTGGTCAAGTCAAGACGATCTGATTGATAATCAAGATCTATATTGTGATAAAAGGAGTCTTACATCGCGAAGTGCATCAAATCAAGTGAGCACCTTGATTAAAAGCATGAACAGATTTAGAAAATATCTGTTGACAACGAGTAAGGGGTGCACATGCTTTGCAAATCCTGCAGTCGACCGAAATCTGCATGACACTTTACGAACAGGATTTCGATTTCAGTGCACAATTTTGATTGGACTATGCATAGACTCGTTAGTCCAGCAAAATTGCAACTCCATAATCCCAGCCTAGTTCAGCAAGGGTGGAAACTGGACTTTTATAGTCAGTTAACTAACTTGCCTCGGGAAGATGCCTTGAGGGAGAAAATGGGCTTCACTAAATCATGAAATTACCTATGTGGAATTGAACAACTTGGCATGTTAATGCTTAAACCACTAGGCTATGCGACGGCCCCACTGTCACTGTGGACAAATTTCAACTGTGCAGCTGGCACACCAATGCAAGGATTTGTTTCTTTGTTGTTTAACACCGCACTCCGCAATATTCCAGCTATATCAATATCATGGTGGTCTGAAAAAAATTGAGTCTGGACCAGACAATCCAGTGATTGACATCATGAGCATCAATCAACACAAATGGGATACGATGACACGCATCAACCATGTCAGTGAGCCTGACCACCCGATTCTGTTAGTCGCCTCTTACGACAATTTGAACCTTGGTATTATATCTCCTCTCATATGGTAAATATGTCGGGTCCATTTACAACTAATGGTGTGTTGCCTGGAATTTTGTATTGCAGTATATTGCGATACTAAGGTCTACATTGTGATATGTATTGCAGCTTATTGTGATACTTAGGTCTACATTGTAATATGTATTGCAGTATGTTATGACAGTTAGGTCTAAATTGTGATATGTATTGCAGTATATTGCGATACTAAGGTCTACATTGTGATATGTATAGCAATACATTGCCATTTCCATACTGATATGCTTTCTTCCATTTTTGAACCGCCCTTCATTTTATTAAGACCAAAAAGTTGCCATAAGACGGCGGTCTGTGAATAATCAAGTCTGGACCAGACTATCCAGTAATTGACATCATGATCATCGATCCACGCAGTTGGGATACGATTAAATAGAATGGTGATATAATACTATTAATACACTAGATAATCAAGGATAGCAATTCACCTGCCAAACGTATCTTCATATCCCTGTCAACTCAAGTAGTTTTCATCATGTCACGCTACTTTACAGAGCAAATATGTGAATAAAAAACAAAATGCCTTTGTGCTCAATTAATGCATTCGCTTGTGAATATTGTATATGATCCACAAATTATTCATTGATGAATAAAAGATATTGAATATATTAATTATCAGTCATGGTCAGCGAGGGATTCGATCTGTTGAAGTGCTACGCACATTCAGCTTGAGTAGTCATCTGCCTCTAGATACAATAACAATTTAATCGGTATTTAAACAGTGTTTCATGAGGCGTATGACCTCTTGGGTATTTGACACTACTTTCATGCCCACTACTCACAACTCATTCCTGCATACAAAAATTGTTAGATATCTATCATGTTTACGGTGTTGTTTTAATTTATCAATATTGTGTAGACTATAACAAATGTATGACCCTCTAAGTTGTGCTCATGACTCTAACAACATTTGCTTTGAGTCATGGTGACTGTTTGCATTGGCCAGGTGAAACTATGGTAAAACAGTAAAACGATTTACGTAATTTCTACACCTAATGCAATTCTAGTTATCATAAACATGATAAACCAAAATATGCTAGTTAATGACAGTCTTGGTTGGGACTCAAGGATAACTCGAAAGTATTTTATCATTGTTTCTTAAAGTCTGTTTAACGAGAGGTGACCATTAGATATGTAATGATTAGGGCTGGGACGATACATCAACTTTGCGATCCAATACATATCATGATACACGCATGTGCTCTTATCTGTGGAGGGGCGGTCGGGTAGCCTAGTGGTTATAGCATTCGCTCGTCACGCCGAAGACCCGGGTTCTATTCACGACATTGGTGAAACGCATTTCTGGTGTCCCCCTCCGTGATATCGCTGGAATAATGCTAAAAGCGGTGTAACACTATACTTGCTAACTCTTATCTATGGTGTGTAAGCCATCTTTGTCACAGACAGGACGGCCAAATACCTGGCACACTAATGATTTACAGTTGGCAGTGTCAAGTATGGCGCAATGGATGAAAATATATACTTTTTCACAAGTAATCTTCACTACTACTTAGTGTTTGGTGTTACAGTTAGTAAACCAAACACTTAAGGTAAGAATCGATATTTTTACTTTGTGTTACCGAGTTAGAAACTTGTATTGAGAAGTCAAAAATCACGATCCACCGATGCATCTGTGTATAGCCCCACTACTAGGAATGACACAGCATGATATGATACTTATCCCGATACTACGGGTGCGATACGATTCATATCCCGACGCAGTACTTTTAATTTTTAAAACTCTTTCTTTCTGCAGGTGAATCACAATCCTGAATCCTTTGTTAATAAATTTCAGTAAACTAAGATGGGATAGTGTAGGGCAGATTGAGAACATATACCGGTAGGCTAGAGGGCACTGTGAATGTTTTGTTTTTTTGGCCAACCAGGAAATACTAAAGAACTGGTGTAAGCTTGTTGTTCAACAGTCTCTGTTATCATTCACATGTTTTTACACCAATATAACTTGTAACACTGTTTAGTGTGTATCATGATACAGGGGTTGTAAATTGATGTAGTGTGGGCCTCGTATCAGGATACAATACTGTATTACCATATCCTTGCAACACTAAAGGCTGTGGGGAGGTGGGGTAGCCTAGTGGTTAAAGCGTTGGATCGTCATGATGAAGACCCGGGTTTGATTCCCCACATTGGTACAATGTGTGAAGCCCATTTTCAGGTGTCCCCCGCTGTTGATATTGCTGGAATATTGCTAAAAGCGGTGTAAAACCACACTCACTCACTCACTAGTGACTGTAGTTTTAAATGGCTGTGTAAATTCACAGTGCATCATTACATCAACCACTCATGACATCCCTTACAAATTCAATCAAAATTCTGTTGCCAATGTGTGTGTCTGAGGTAGCTTTTAAAAAGATTAGCTGGAGCTGGAATATTGCTGAGTGCAGCGTTAAACAAACAAACAAACAAACAATACCTGTTGCTGCTTCAGTTCCATTTGCTGTTTGGATTATCAAGAGCATAATAGGGTTAACGATACAGGACCCTTAACAAAGAGACTTGATGCCTTGTATTGGTAGGGGAGTTTGTAAATCCAATAAACAGTTGGCCTTTTAGAATGAGGTCAAGAGCACTTTGGACAATGGTGCTGATTTCACAATGACATGTTTATTACGTCAATTTATAGTGATTGCAGATTCTTCAAATTGAAGTGGACTTTGCCATTTCTCTTTATTAGAATATGTTTCGGCACACCTTCTCAACAGCAGAAACAACAATATGCATTTAAATAATAGGCCTTATTAAGACGGAGGTGTTGTCAGCATGCACCAGGCCACTGAAAACATGTTGTACTGATAAAAACTGAATTTGAAGTGAAAAGAAATCTCAGATTACATAGGTTTAAATATGGAGCGTAATGTCCAGATTGCCAATTGATTTAAAATATTAATCATAAAATGATCTTTGGAAAAGATTTGACGAATCAATAAAATGACTATTTTTAAATGTCAGTGGCAAAAACAACAACAATCATTGATGAAGATGTTTCTATTGAACTAGCATTGTGAAGGTTAAACTAGTCAATGAAAAAATCAATAATGTTCATAAATGCTTTCACTCATTAATTGGCAACAACAGCATTGACTCCTGAGTGTCGTATTCGTCACGAAATTACAGCGGACTTTTCATAGCTGAGTACATTTCATGGCACCTTCTCAAGTTGACCACAAGCATGGCCGCCACCCAAGGGATTGTGGGAAGAAGACGAACGACAAATAAAAAAACACAATTTCTCGTGATTTGCACAAAACACTTACCCATCATCCGACAATGCAAACACACTGCATCCGTCTTTCCCAGTCACAACATGTCTTCTTGAGGCAGGAATAATCTATCCAGCTAATGCATCACTGATCATCACGATGTTGTCGGTGTGATAAACCCTCCACCAAGACACACCTTTGTCCGCACGCGACTGTGTTCGGGCGAGGTGGTGTACACCTACCGGGAACATGTTTAACTACTATGAGAAAGGGACTCCGAGATCCGATATAGGGCACTTGAAAATAATCAATTTTATTAAATTGAGGATTGCTTTCTGTTGATTTGTCAATAAAATGACTCCGTATATGTACTCTGGTTGGATAGGGCGGTGGGATTGCTGGTGATACGTAAACACCTGAATGGGTTCGAATCCTAATGCATATGGTTACTATGTTAAAGGCGGACTCTGCTCCAAGGCCTGGAGCCCATTTTCAGTCTATAGACTGTATAATCAGCGCAGTGTGTGAAACAGATTTGGAATTGCTGCAACATTAGCTGCCACTTCGCCTAGCTCATTCCCTTCAAATTGTTTGTTTGTTGTTTAACACCGCGCTCAGCAATATTCCAGCTATATGACAGTGGCCTGTAAATAACCGAGTCAGTCGACAGTCCAGTGATTGATATCATGAGCATCGATCCACGCAATTTGGATACGATGACGGTTTATTCTTTTCGGTTGGTTATAACAGAGGGGAGTGAGTGATCGAGTGAGTGAGTATGGTTTTACGCCGCTTTTAGCAATATTCCAGCAATATCACAGCGGGGGACACCAGAAAAGGGCTTCACACATTGTACCCATGTCGGGAATCGAATCCGAGTCTTCGGCGTGACGAGCGAACGCTTTAACCACTAGGCTACCCGACCGACCCTTGAGGGGAGTACCGCCTCATGCCATAACACTAGCAGAAGCTTCAGTCATTGAATTGTAGGATAAGACTCCTATCTTTAAAACAGCGTTTTTGTGCCACAGAGACAAAACATATTTTCGGTCTCTGAAAAGAGTTTCAACTGCATTTTTTTCAACATTTCCATCGATTTTTTTCCATCAAGGCAAAAATATTTTCCAATACTGCCGAGAACATTTAATTTTTTTTCTCTTTGTTGTTTAATTTCGAGCCCGGGCCACCGATATATTATTGTCGGTCACTACATTCCTCATGGAGAAACGTATGTCATATGTATACCAGCACGGGATGTAACAGATGCTATGTTTGGGATAACACTTTCTTAGTAAAGTACAGATTCTATATCTTTTGAGGTTGAGTCCCGTCCGGGATTGGAACCCACACTGCCAGAGTGAGGCACCTAATCGCCAGCACACAAAGTCAGCAATCTAACCCACTCTGCCACTGAGGCTTCCACAAAATGAAAGTCCGACAACTGGTCCGATCACGGACTTTGTGTACTCCTCTGACAAATGTAAGCCCAAGATGTAGTAAAGATGGGATCATGCCTTTGTTCAAAAGAAAATATACATTTGAAAATTGTATTTGACCCCAAAATGACAAACGTTACTTTGCTGAAAACAGTCGCCCAACAACAGCGAACTTAAGCTCCAAAACACAACTGTGTGATACTCGTATCAAATACACTCTTCAAAACACAGAAACGCACAGGCAGATTTTTAATAAATTTATTGTACCTAATATAGTCGATATATTTAATTTAATATCATAGATACAAATATGAAAATTTGGAGCTCGATAGTCACATGTTGTCGTCGTACAAAGGCATTGAAAACTGTTCATTGTCATGTCACATAAGGCCACAAGGTTGCGCTGAACTCGTATTTCGTTTGCCGCCCCGGGCAGTATATCACGGCTCTGCATCTCGTCGGCACTGATTGGATAAGTGTACGAATTCTGTCATGTGGAATTCTGCGTTGGCCAGTTGGATTGTCTGCGGCGTGTTCTGACGTTGACGTACTCGTCGACCGAGTTCATCCCAGAGGTGTTCGATTGGGTTGAGATCTGGAGATCCCGACGACCAGGGCAAGTCGTTGATGTTGGTATTATGAAGGTAGTCTACCGTGACACGAGCTGTGTGCGGTGGAGTGTTGTCCCTTGGAAACAACTCTTCCTAGGGAAGCAGGTGAGGTTGAAGAATTTGATTCTTGTAGCGATTTGCTGACATATTTCCCTGCACCACAACCAAGTCAGATCAATCGTTGAACCACACTCGTCTCCAGTTTCTCAAATTCCAAGGCTGTAAGGTATGGCATCAACGCAAGCACCGCTGTCGATGGATCTGTTGCAAAACAGGGACGATAACTGGTCTTCTGGGTCGGATTCCAGCCTCGCGAAGATGGTTCCTGACAGTCTGGTCAGATATCCTCCTCAAATCAGGGATGTGCCCTGCAGTCTCCGTAGCTGTGGCATTGCGATGACGTAGGTGGAACAGTCGAATGTAGCGATCCTGTGCAGTGGTTAAAAACTCTTGGTCGGCCGCTTCTCGGACGGTCTGTAGTGGAATTGAACTGTGTGTCCCAAAGGCGGCAAATCGTGATGTGCAACAGAAGACTGCGATTCATCTCTTTGGATACGTCTTATGTCGATGTTCCGATCGACAGCCCTGAGTCTCGGCATATTCGAACTTGAAAAATGTTGACAATTGAATGACAAATTATTGCTTGCCTTTTTATAGCCACTACCACGAGTTACGAATGCCATAACTTGCACATGCATTTTGCTTGACTGTTTTCCTCCGTGACATTTTTTAACAATGTTTAAATGCCGTTTAAGACATTGCAAATCGTCAATGGCTGCGTTTTGACGCACCGTTTGTCGAATATCAGGCCACTAACATTTTCCAATAACATATATCCAATTTATATACCGGATCTTTTGTGTAGTACATACTACCTATGCGTTTCTTTTTTTGAAGAGTGTACTTCACCATCGAAAAAACATTTCTTGTTTGCTTCATTTTTAGCCATCATCAAACATGGCCGCGTATATATTTTCTTTTGCTCGACGGTTTAGTTCCCATTGGGAGAGAACGCTATACTTGTGTTTCAGATAATAAGTAATAAGTATTTCGTAAGATATTTCCGTTCAAACACTATCTGACCATCTGGCCTGGCAGCCTAATGAACGCGCGTCATAATCTCATTACTGTCATATATTGATTCCCTTTAAGAAGCCGTGATCACATTATACGTCAGTACATGGTGTCACGCAAAGGTCACGCCTACACTTTATACCCGAGTTTTGAAAACGTTCAGCACAACAAACAACTTAGTCTTCTCTTAAAATAGATGCTTTCCAACGGCGTATGACCGTTTTCATGAAGGTTAGGCCACAACTTGTTTTAGTGATTGAGTTTGGTTTATAACGCAGATTTGAACAGAATTTCTGCCAGCCCACGCCATGTTAGAATGATGTGAACGAAATCTCCAAAGGGATTAAGGTCATACCTTGACCACAGTGTGAAACACGTACGTGCACGAATATGGTGCTGATATGATGGACCCCTGAAGATCCGGGATAGAATAGGTCTTCAGCAACCCATGCTTGCTGTAAAAGGCGACTTACTTGTCGCAAGAGTCGACAAACGGGATTAGGCGGTCAGGCTCGCTGACTTGGTGGATGCATGCTATCGTATCTCAATTGTATGGATCGATGCTCATGATGTCAATCACAGGATTGCCGGCCAAGAAAGCTGTCATATAGCTGGAATATTGCAGAATTAAAAATGAAGTGATGAAAAACGGAGTAAATCTTGAATTCGAACTCAAGAATCCACAGAGTCATATCTTAGCCCTATACAATTGTCATATCTATGTTAACACATTTGAGTTAAAAACTAATGTTATTGCACTTAGGTCGCTTGATCCAAGTCGATCCTGTCAAGGCTAAGGGAAGCAACTCTCAACGATATATTATCACACCTATACTGACCACTTAAGGCATCAGTCAACAAATGTGTATCATTTTCACTAAATCTGTGAAAAAAATAGTTATGCGCTATATTGTTTAACACTATACTTGTCGTGCACATAATTACTACCGTAGCTGGAGTGTTTTCCTTTCATCGGGCTGTGGGGTAGCCAAGTGGTTAAAGCGTTCGCTCATCTCGCCGAATGATTGGTTTCGATTCCCCATTCGGTATGACCCGTGAAGATCCGGGGTAGAACTGGTCTTCAGCAACCCATGCTCGCCGCAAGAGGCGACAATGCTTGTCGTAAGAGGCAACTAACGGGATCGGGTGGTCAGGCTCGCTGACTTGGTTGATGCATGTCATCGATCCCAATTCATTATTAGATTGTCTGATCCAGACTCGATTATTTACTGAACGCCTTCATATGGCTGGAATATTGCTGAATGCGGCGTTAAACAACCAACCAACCAACCAACCAACCAATTTGTACAATGTGTCCCCCACCTGATATTGCTGGACTATTGCGTAAAGCGGCATTAAACCATATATACTTACTCAAGACTGTTACTTGACGGAAATACATGAAAAGTAATAGCGATCCCAGATAAAACTCATTCTACCTTTGCTCTACCTTGTTTGAATACTGTTAGAAGGTCATATAGAGAAAGAAATAATCTATGCATTGTGTGCTTGATATGATGGAGATACGCTTTATAAACGTAACAACGTTACTTGTCATTCATATACATTTCCAGACAACGCCGACAGCACATTATGAATATGCAAAAAAAGATTTTCGGAAGATGTAGGCTTTAGTTGTTTCGATTCTTCTCGCAGGCTGTCAACCTCATTATAGCGCCCACTTCCTCAGAAACATAATATTGTTCTAAGTATGCTTATGACTAGAAACTGTGAATAGTTGCCAAGGCGACCGTTGGCGGTGTGAAACAGAATGAATAATGATGTATTACCGTATTTCATCCTCTTCCACAAAGATGCTGTGAAGAAACTGTTAACTGCAGGGAACAAACCTGTGAGCTCAAACTCCGCTTGTCCGGACCGTTCCGAGTCAATTGTTCGGATGTATTGTCCATTGGGGTTAATGGAAACATTCCAACGATTCCAGCCCAGAAGACAAATGTTTTGGATTAATAGGGTTGTCGATAATGTGTTGACATGTAGTGCCTTTCCGTGTGTATATGATATAAAGATGAAAATAGATAAACAGCAGCCAATATATAATGTTTAGGAATCTATATGATTACAAATCATTGCGGACACGAAATTCATCTTAATGCTGTGCTGGTTGTATTTAGGAGTGAGAAATGTGTTGCGATTTTAATGCCGCTTTGAGGACTATTTTATGTCATATAGAGGGTGTGGTTTGCGCGGTAAGCAGCAAAGTGCGGAAGGTGGCAGACGTTAATAATTTTGGTGAAATCTACTGGCATAGTGCAGAAAAACCAAGGATAATAATCAGGACGACTCTTAAAGCGGAACACCCACAATTGCTTCATCTTTGTAACTATGAAACGAGGGTCCATCGACCACTAGCACGGCGCACACAAGTAGACACTGAGGTGAGTTTGAATCCAGTGAGTTTTGCTTAGCGCCGCATAAGACAGCTAGTATCCATTAGCGTTATCATTAATTGAATGTTTGTTGTTTAACGCCGCACTCAGCAATATTCAAGCTATATGACGGCGGTCTGTAAATAATCGAGTCTGGACCAGACAATCCAGTGATTGATATCATGAACAATTGAGATCGATGACATGCATCAACCAAGTCAGCGAGCCTGACCACCCGATCCCGTTAGTTGCCTCTTACGACAAGCATTGTCGCCTTTTGCGGCGAGCATGGGCTGCTGAAGACCAGTTCTACCCCGGATCTTCACGGGTCATACCAAATGGGGAATCGAAACCAGGCCTTCGGCGAGATGAGCGAACGCTTTAACCACGTGGCTACCCCACCGCCCCGATGAAGGGATTGCACTCCAGCTACGGTAGTACTTATGTGCACGACACGTATAGTGTTAAACAATATAGCACAAGCATTGTCGCCTCTTGCGGCAAGCATGGGTTCTACCCCGGATCTTCACGGGTAGGTAGGTCTTATATATTTTCAAGTTGGGTAAAACAAAGGAGTACGGCACAAACCTAGATTTGTTTATTTGTTTGTTGTTAATATTCCAGCTTCATGGCGGCGGTCTGTACTTATTCGAGTCTCGACCAGACAATCCAGTGATTGATATCATGAGCAAAGATCCACCAATTTGGATATGATGACATGCATCAACCAAATCAAGAAGCCTGACTATCCGATCCGTTAGTCGCCTCTTACGACAAACATGGGTTGCTGGAGACCTATTTTCTTCCCGGATCTACTCGAGTGACAAACCTAGAAACAGTCGGGGCGAATCTGGGATTCGAACCCACAATCATAAATTCTTTTGCCAGGGGACGCAACTCCGCACAGTGTACGATTAACAACTTGGGATCGAACCTAGTCGTTTTGCACGGCAAGCGAACACGCCATCCTTTATTCTAGCTGCATGAGAGAATAGTCAAAGCAATGCCTATGTTTAATACCAGACACACCGCCTCCGTGGTCTAGTGGTAGAGAGTCCGCCCGGAGAGCGGAAGGTCCGGGGTTCGATCCCCGGCCGCTTCATACCAAAAGACGTTGAAAGATGGTACTTGTTGTTACCCTGCCTGGCGACCGACATTAAGGGGCTAAAACAAGGACTGGTCGGCTCGGAGTCAGTATACTGTGTCTGGGTGGGGTATTCATGTTAAACTGCGGCATGGTATCTCCGTGGGCTAGCACTATCACTCGGCATCAGTCCGGACTAGTACAAGCAGCCACACACACATACGTGCATTCACGTCGCTATATAAGTGCAATAATCTAGGACGCGACGTTAAACCTAATTTCACCTCACCTGATATCAGACACCATCTGTGAATATATTTTATGTATAAATAAACCTACATCGGCACTCGCTATTCAAGTAACTGTCACAATCAGATACATCCAATGTACACGTATGGTATTTACATTCGTCCAATGTGCGTTAATTGTATCTATGTATACTAGTAGAGATAGCAATCCCGACCGATGATACTGTTATATAGGTCAACAGACAAATAATGCTTCGCACTATACATATCTGGTTATATAAATTCATGTATACTGAACGAAAACAGTTAGGGATCTAATATTATTTGGGATATTTTTTATGGAATTGTGTATTCAGTCTTTACTTTAAAAATATACCCAAAATTCATGACCCCTACCTAAGTTTTTTCATTATTGGAACATCATTCATATATGTTGTATACATAGAAGAGGTGCAATATGAAGGCTTATCTTTTCTATACAGCCATCCATCTGCCCACCAGCCCATTCATCCATCATTTCATCCATCTACCAAATCCATCACTCTATTCACCTCACCTCAATTGATCCTATAAACTGCAGGTGGTTGTTGCAGCATCGTCGAATGTTAACACTTGTTCATGGCTTAATGACAAACGTGGTTTATGGTCAGAACCTTGAGATGAGGGTCAGAACCTTGAGAAAATGGCGTGAACCTTGAGATAATGGCATGTACCTTGAGATAATGGCGTGTAGCTTGAGATAATGGTCAGAACCTTGAGATAATGGCGTGAACCTTGAGATAATGGCATGTTTCTTGAGATAATGGCATGTACCTTGAGATAATGGCGTGAACCTTGAGATAATGGCATGTATCTTGAGATAATGACATGTACCTTGAGATAATTGCGTGAACCTTGAGATAATGACACGAACCTTGAGAAAATGGCATGTACCTTGAGATAATGGCATGTATCTTGAGATAATGGCAGGTACCTTGAGAAAATGGCATGTAACTTGAGATAATGGCATGTAGCTTGAAATAATGGCATGTATCTTGAGATAGTGACATGTACCTTGAGATAATGGCGTGAACCTTGAGATAATGACACGAGCCTTGAGATATTGGCATGTAGCTTGAGATAATGGCATGTAGCTTGAGATAATGGCATGTAGCTTGAGATAATGGTCTGACCCTTGAGATAATGGTCAGAACCTTGAGATAATGGTCGCGACCTGAGATAATGGCCCGCACGAAAATCCAGCCAAAGGAGAGGACACCAAGTATTCAAAAACTCCGACAGTGCTAAAACACCTGTGGTTCCCGAATGACACATATTATCGATGACCAACACGTGGTCAAGCCGAACAATACACAAGGTGGTCAAAGGTCGTATCGCTGTGGTGACCAGGAATTCGTATCCAAGCAATGGTTCTGACACATATTGATGGATTTATAAACATAATTAATATGTACACTCGTGAGATTCGATAGCCAGCCATGAAGTCAAAGGTCAACACCGTCCACATATTTTCTGCATTGATCGAAATATAGTTTCAAGATGTGTCTATCACACCGATGGCATCTTAGATCAAGCTCAATAGTTGGCCAACTTGGTGTGTATTATTTTGTTTGTTTGTTGTTTTTTGTTTAACGCCGCACCCAGCAATATTCAAGCTATATGACGGCGGTCTGTAAATAATCGAGTCAAGACCAGAAAATCCAGTGATTGACATCATGAGCATTGATATCATGAACATCGATCCACACAATTGGGATACGATGACACGCATCAACCAGGTCAGCGAGCCTGACCACCTGGTCCCGTTAGTCCGCCGTCATATAGCTGGCATATTGCTGAGTGCGACGTTGAACAACAAACAAACAAAATGTGGAGCCGATTCATGGTATCTGACGCCGTGGTATTGTTGGAATAATGCTTAAAACTGACGGAATGCATTACGTCCAGGGGACTGGGGCCACTTGCACAAAGCGACCTTAGCGCTAAGACTATTGCAAGTCTATGTTAAAGTATGGGAGTTACGATCATCTTAGCGCTAAGATCGCTTTGTGCAAGTGGGCCCTGGTAGGTAAGGTGGTCGCTCGACACACGGAAGACCAAGGGTTTGACTTGACATTACTGTAATATATCACGGAGTAAGGGGGCACGGGTGGCCCAGTCGTCTAAGCGATTCGCTGTGCAGAGGTGCGCCAGAAACCTATGATTGTGGGTTCGAATCCCGGTTCGCCCCGATTATGTTTCTAGGTTTGTCAACACCATACCCTTGCTCGTGGGTTTCACCGAAGTGGTAAACGTCTGAGTCCTGCATCACTTCGGGTTTTCCTCCCACTTTAAGCTGACACGCCGTGATAAATGACGGAGTAAAATCATGTTGACTCTCAATCACACACCATTTTCAGCCAACACCGAGGTCCTCCGTTTATTACTATTGACAATGTATCGCACCTTCAAACAGCTGTGCTGGAGAAGGATATCTGATTATCAGTGAAACGTTTATGTATGAATACTGCATTACTTTGTTGTCGGTTATAACGGACCAACACGTGTCAATTACAGTCGCCTGCAGCAGAGCGCTTATTACACTGACTCGGTTCTCAGTGGAGGAAATACGACAGCTAAGTTCTTACCAACATAAACGGTCCTATTTGACATATATACTACTGAAAAGACTTTACAGAACACCCGATTCGTTCATATTACAGTAAATTACATTTATATCGAACACGCTTAAAACGAACTGATTGATATAACGAACTTAGTTTTTAGTTACGGCCATTTGTGGTATATATGCTTATAACGAACTGTGGTTATTACGAACTAAAATAAGTGATGCCCTTGGGCTCGTTATAACCGTAGATTAATGTCCTATAGTTAGTATGCCGTGTCAATAAAAAGCACACGATTCTTTCATATTACTATAATTTATCTATCATGCCACATCTTCCCGAAGCAAGGGAGTTAATGGACAATAAAAGTCCGACCACCGTTGCCGAATTATGGAGTTACATTCTGGCTGGACTAACGAGTCTGTGCATAGTCCAATCAAAATCTTGTAACGAGTGAGTGAGTCTGGTTTAACGCTGCTTTTAACACTATTCCAGTCATATCACGGCGTGTCAGCTTAATGTGGGAGGAAAGCCCGAAGTGATGCAGGTCTCAGACGTTTACCACTTCGATAAAACCCACGAGCACGGGTATGGTGCTGACAAATCTAGAAACATAATCGGGGCGAATCGGGATTCGAACCCACAATCATATGTCTCAGGCGTGCCCAAGGGACGCAACTCTGCACAGGGAAACGCGCGCCTTGGACGACTGGGCCACCCGTGCCCCGTCTTGTAATGAAATCGACATTCGGTTCATAAACACGAAGACTGCCATGAAGATATCGGTCGATTGCAGGATTTGCAGAGCATGTGTACCGTCTACGGGGCGTGAACGGATATGTGTTTTTTTTCAAATCTGTTCATTTTTTAATCAAGGTGCTCAAGTGATTTGATGTATTTCGCGAGGTAAGACCTATTTTGAATATCGATTAGATCGTCTTGCTGGGCGCCGCCATTTTGTTTGAAACAAATGCAAGTGATAGGAGAGGTGGAATCTGATGGGTCAATATAGGAGGGACAGAGAATGGCTATAACTTGTAATCGCCACTGGCACCGCTACAACCGAGCCGCGAAATTCAAAACTATTTTGGCAAGGGTGGAAACAGGACTTTTACGGTCAGTTATCTCCCTTGTCTAGGGAAGATGATCATGCCATTAAAGTGAGTGAGTTGGGGTTTACGCCGCTTGTAACAGTATTCCAATTATATTATGGGAGGAAAGCCCGAAGTGATGCAGGTCTCAGACGTTCACCACTTCGTTGAAACCCACGAGCACGGGTATGGTGCTGGCAAACCTAGAAAAATAATCCGGGCGAACCGGGATTCGAACCCACAATCATAGGTTTCCGGCGTGTATGCACAGCGAATCGCGGCGCCTCAGACGACTGGGCCACCCGTGCCCCCTCATGCCATTGAAGATTAACTATAGTAACATAAAAGAATCGGGTGTTCTTTAACTTCTTGTGAGTGAGTGAGTGCGGTTCTACGCCGCTTTTAGCAATATTCCAGCAATATCACGGAGGGGGACACCAGAAATGGGCTTCACACATTGTACCCATATCGGGAATCGAACCCGGGTCTTCGGCGCGACGAGCTAACGCTTTAACCACTAGGCTACCCGACCGCCCTTAACTTCTTGTGTGTAGTGTAGAACATGGTTGCTCCAAACAGTTAGAAACGCATCAGAAAACTGCTTCATTCATCATTGATTGAGGGGATGTGCCGTGATATTACAGAAATACTCTTCATGGTTGCGAAAAAACCCATCTCACTCTCTTCTTTTCACTTGATTTGTTTCATGTTCCGGACTCATCCTGTAAAAATAAAAAAAAGGTTTGGAGAAAAGAAAATTATCAGCTATATTATACAGGAGAAACGATAAACACGTATTAACTTAGGTTCTGTGTTTAAAAAAGATGTGTTAACTTTCAGTGATCTGTTAAATTAGTATTGGGTCTTAAACGTCAAACCCCGAATAAAGCTGCAAGAGAGGAGGCTGGGAGATTTTCTGTGAAGGTTTTTCAATATAAGGGATCACTTATTTGTTGCGATTGCTGAGACAAAAATCAAATATTATTCTTAAGCATGCGTACCACTTCGAGTTCAGTAAGGCAGATAGGGGGACATTGCTGGGCTTATGATGTTAAAAACTTGTTATATAAGTAGGGTTTGGGAGAAGTTTGGCTCCATCAAGGTGTTGGCTATGTTGATTTATTTATTGACCAATTTCTAAAACGCTGTAAAGATATTGATGTTCAGATATGATACGATAATATCACAGCTTCTCCAAAGTTAGACTTTTACAGACATGTTAAAATAGAATATGGTTTGGAAGATTATATCTTTTGTATTCACAATATGACCTTTCTTCAATCTTTAGCAATATTTAGATGCTCTAATCATACGTTAATGATGGAAATAGGTCGACAGTGCCACATTAACAGAAATTTAAGGGTCTGTCCATTTTGCATAGTCTTAATAGTAGAATCAGAATACCATTTCTGCCTCCAATGACCATTCTATGCAGATTTAAGAGACATCATTATACCAAAGTATTATTGCGTCCATCCAAACCAGCAAAAACTTAAAATGCTATTCTCAAACTCGAATCCGCCTTTACTTAACAGTCTAGGGAAATATATTTTCTTAGCACTTAAAAAACGCATTAGATATTTTAAAGATGTCATTAATTATCCAAAGTAGTAATACTCCACTATTGTACATTATAAGGCAAACGTTTAGGCGCTCTCGGTCAAATATTTACGTGTGTGAGTATACACTTGTATAATCTGCCGGTGGAATAAACAACATCAACATCAACAATTAGTGTAAACATGGATTTCACAACGTATTTTCAACTACTTTTAAAATTTGCACATATTTTTCTGATCCCCGGGAATCATTATTTATAGAAATTTAAATTTATCTCATAACCGCTGTCCTCCTTCAAGCAATCTGTTACCATCGCACGCTCCAGTCGCGTGCCGCGATCAACGTGTCCCCTATCCCAGATCCCCTCACTTCGCGTGCCGGCTTCGTTTTATCCCCCACTTGGCCTACTTTTGGACAATACCGTCACATCTTTGCTACCTGTTGAGAGTGCGTGACCTTTCAACCCTTCCCAACTGATTACAGGTAAACGGGAACCCGGGGAGACGGTGGGGTAACGCACCTGCCGGAAGGCTAAAACCGTTATGGGCAGGTGTGCTATATCCGATACTGTACACAACCTTCACTTTCAAATATTTCCCGCGATTCGTCCACACGGGCTTCGCGTTATAACATTAAAACAGTTAATCACTGCAGTTTAAAATCTTCCGATCTGGCCCAACACACACGTCGATTTTTTTGTGGGGACTCCGTGAAAATGAAATGCGCACTTAATAGAAACAGAGACATGGTTTTCATGATCATATTCTATAAGCATTAATTAAAGTTGACGCACACCACTCAGCTGTGGAGAGCAGCTGTTACTGTAATGAAACATGCCGGTTACAAGAACATTAAAATCGGTTGGATATTAAGTTTTATGTGCATTTCATACAATTATCACATCTGAGTATTTCAAACACGTCTTTGAGAAAATGAAAATATAATTATCATACACAAAATAAAATCATACGTGGTTTTACGGACAGACACAAGACACGACCGACGGCTTTGATGGACAATAACTCACATCATAAGTTTTTAGATTATCTCTTTGTACAAACAACTATCAAATGTCATTAAAACCCTTAATTCGCGACATATATGATCCAGTAAATGAGCAATATATGTCTAACTCTACCTTAAAGCGAACTTCAGAAGAAAGTATAATTTATTATGTAGTTGGGATAAATTACTATCTTTATCTGGAAATATAATTGTATTTCAGTCCAATGTAATAACATTTGTTTCTTTGTTAGTTGTTTAACGCCGCACTCAGCAATATTACAGCTATATGACGGCGGTCTGTAAAATAATCGAGTCTGGACCAGACAATCCAGTGATTGACATCATGAGCATCGATCTACGCATTATGGACCGATGACATGTATCAACCAAGTCAGCGAGCCTGACCACCCGATCCTGTTAGTCGCCTTTTACGACAAGCATAGTCGCCTTTTACGGCAAGTATGGGTTGCTGAAGACCTATTCTATCCCGGAATCTTCACGGGTCCGATGTAATAACGCTTAATGCGGATACTGTCAGTCTGTCTCATTGACAACATGGTTTTCAGATATTATCAGTAAGAAAAAAACATAACAAAAAGAATATTTGACATTTTTGTCTCATCGTGTGGCCTGAAGCTGACAATTTCGTTCGTGACTGCGTTTCTCGAGAAACTGTCTAACCGCAAATCTTCTGTAATAGTTATAGAGAATCTCACCCGAGTGTCTTTTGATATTAAATATATCAACAAGAGTTGATAAAACTCGTAAAATTCCGAGGCTTGCCGAGCATTTTTGCCACTTTATCAACGAGTGTTGATATATTTGATATCAAAAGACACTCGGGTGATATTTTATTTATCATCCAAATCATTCTTCCAACTTTTTCAATTTGCAGACAGTAATTAGCAGTGTCTTCAGTGTAAAAAAGTACTGCTAACAGTTTCAGTAGCAGAAACATTAGTTATGTCATTTGATTGTGACGTCATGTAACAGTGACGTCACAATGGTCTGCAAAGCATTGTGGTGCAATTTGATTGCTGCGATATCTACAGTGTAGATATCGCTTGATCTCATCCAAGCGATATCTGACCCGTGAAGATTCCGGGGTAGAATAGGTCTTCAGCAACCCATGCTTGCCGTAAAAGGTGACTATGCTTGTCGTAAAAGGCGACTCATGGGATCGGGTGGTCAGGTTTGCTGACTTGGTTGATGCATGTCATCGATCCAAAGTGCGTGGATCGATGCTCATGATATTAGGCACTGGATTGTCTGGTCCAGACTCGATTATTTACAGACCGCCGTCATATAGCTGGAATATTGCTGAGAGCGGCGTTAAACAACCAACCAACCAACCAACCAAGCGATATCTCCTGAGCGAGTCAGTGTTGGATGATAAATTTGTTTTACCATCGCTACATCATACAGCGTCTCTACAACTGTACATTTTTAATATTTCAAACAACGCCTAAAAGCATGACCGCGTGCAAACAATTAAGTATTCAGATGCTTAACTCCTATCATAAAACTACATCCGTATGGCATTCGTGTTGAAATAAACATCTGTCTCTCTGCTCTGATTAATGGCATTGTTAAAAAGTACAACTCTCTATATGTGGTGTTCTATACAATCATGGTTTATATTCACACCGTCATGTGTTTTATGCTACCTTAAGCCTGCTTGGAACGCGTAAACTTTAACTTTAAGGATTCAGTTAACTAAACGTCTACCGGCTGTAACACCGATAGCACAGATGGGTATGCCACCGTGTGTTACACCACTGTATATCAATCCGTATCATAGAGGTCTATATCAGTGTGATTATATATCGATGTATATCAATGTTTGTCTAATCTAACAGAGATGTATCGCCGTCGGAACGGAATCAATCATGTTGATAACAACGATCTTAATCATGATAGACGTTTGACGATATATAGATGTACATTCACTACAAATCATTCATTTGTTCTTCGGAGTCCCCTGTGCAAATGTTCTTTGTTCAATCCCCATCTACACGCGAGGCAGCGTTACAAAACAGTTCTTTAACACGCCCTAGATATGTTATAACACGGTATCGACAAAGATGATTGTGTTTCAGGACAATGGTCTACCAACAGCTCAAGACTCCCCTTTCAAGATAGCAAAATCAAAGGAGGTCCTTTAAAGCTGAACAAAATTGATAGTCTCTTCCAACGCGAACGCCCAATATTCACCTCGAGGGCTGGACAGGTGATTTTTTTCAACAGGTGGATGTAACCGACCTCAGGTCATGGGGCTAATCTACATACAGATATCCTGTACACACGCGCCTTTGAGTAGGAGTGTGAGACAGAGCATTCAGCGACATAACATTATACTATATTATTTAAGAATTGACTTTCACTTAGTCTGAGGTCATTGGAGTATGAACCTTCATAGAATACGAACGGCGGAGCTTGCATACAAAGTGAAAGCCAACGCTTATATAACTTAATTTTTATATCACTACATTTTTACCTCGAAGGATGTACTTTTAAACACAACTACATTTAGTGAGTGAGTCAGTTTGGTTTTACGCCGCTTTGAGCAATATCCCAGCAATATCACGGCGGGGACACAAGAAATGGGTTTCACATATTGTACCCATGTCAGGAATAGAATCTGAGTCTTCAGCGTGACGAGCGAACGTTTTAATCACCAAGCTATCCGACCGCCCCTCTATACTTAGTACGTATGACTTCATGTTTACTTTGAAGACCGACCCGTGAAGATCCGGGGTAGAATAGGTCTTCAGCAACCCATACTTGCCGTAAAAGGGGACTACGCTTGTCGTAAAAGGCGACTAACAGGATCGGGTGGTCAGGCTTGCTGACTTGGTTGATGCATGTCATCGATCCAAAGTGCGTGGATCGATGCTCGTGATATTAATCACTGGATTGTCTGGTCCAGACTTGATTATTTACAGACCGCCGTCATATAGCTTGAATATTGCTGAGTGCGGCGTTAAACAACAAACCAACCAACCAAATTTGACAACCATCTGTATCGCGGATTGAAGTAGTTCCTCAAAAGGAGAGGCGACATGAGCGTATGTATGCTTACATTGTTCTACAGAGACATCTTTTGTAGCTTGTTTACAATACAAGTATTCAAATAATATCACCATTAGATGGAAATGGTCTGTAAAGAGCTCAGTAAGTCAGTCACAATGACAGCGCGTTGTTATATATTTACATCAAAGCGTCAAAATGGCCGCCACGACAGGAGTGACGGGCGAGATTTCAGAAGTTGTTGATGAACCTGTGGCGATTACAAGTGTGAGTCATCATTGATCAGTTGGCTGATCATTGAAAAGTGATTGTAAGGATGTGTTAAATAAATGCTTTGATTGATGAAGACTGTATCTGTCTGCCTGGACACAGGTTTAGTCGATACTACGATCTAGTTTTGATGTTCTCCGTTTCGTTCACTACGATGGGTCGTAGAGAGGATATTTGTGAGCAATCAAACTCTGACTTCCCAATGTATGCTAAAACGCCGTGTTCAAGACTAAAAGGTCTAAATGACCAGGGTTCCGTTGTACAGAGCGATCTTAGCGCTAAGGTGGTAGTAATTTCGATACCTTAACATAGACTTACGACAGTCGTAGCGCTAAGGTTGAACGTCCTGGTGCATATCTAGTTCTTTAAAAATGTTCCAAGTCTTTAAAAAGAAACTTATTAAATTAACGTGTATATGCTTGTTAATACGATATATATAGAATGTAATGCTAATTTCCTTAAGCATGCGAAACATGCTGAACAACAGGGCGAAGTTATAAACTGCCTATGTCGTCATAGTGAGCACGGGAAATGATCTCATTTAACGCCTAATAAAACATTATTCCAGTCATATCACAGCCTGTCAGCTTAATGTGGGAGGAAAACCCGAAGTGATGCAGGACTCAGACGTTTACAACTTCGGTGAAACCCACGAGCACGGGTATGGTGCTGACAAACCTAGAAACATGATCGGGGCAAACCGGGATTCGAACCCACAATCATAGGTTTCTGGCGTGCCCAAGGGACGCAACTCTACACAGAGAATCGGGACGCCTTAGATGATTGGGCCACCCGTGCCCCCTACTACTCAGATTAAACCCAGCAGCACGGGTATGGTGCCTACAAACCAATAATCGTTAATAGGACAAAACCCGGAGTTGAACCAACGTGCAGTGGATTCAGGGACGTCAAACGGCCGCAAATACGCAGATAATTGCGACGCCTTGAACCCTTGGTTGACATTAAATGTTTTGTTAATATTAAAGCTTAAGGCAACAGATTGCATAGGTTCACAGATCTGCGCCATTAGTGTGCGATGACAAAGGATCGACACCACTACTATCCCATAAACAAGTGCATATTTAGAAATAGTAATGTTTATTTCCCAAATATATAGTAACACGTATGTTTCTAGTCTCTCTTACAGACCGCAGAACATATAGTATAAAACATTCACCCAGATCCCCTTCCCATTTTCTTTTCAGCTCCTACCGGTATGGCAGAACAGGCGTATCCTTTTCGCAAACCCCTACATGTTATAGTCAGTATGTAACATAAAACATTGGTCCTTACTGAGAAGTTGCGGGGCTGGTTAGATTTTATTATTAATGTCTATCCCTGAAATCATGTCCTCCATATGGATCCCCATGTAAGTAGCATCGTCATTTCATTATCCATGTTGACTATCTAATCCACATTAAGCCTTATTTGTACAAGCACGGTGTGGATTGGGAGAGTTGGGTTTCACACCGCTTGGCAATATTCCAGCAATATCACTGAGGGGACACCAGAAACTGGTTACACATTTTGTAGCCAGCCAAGTGGGGAATCAACCCAGGCCTCAGCAACACGAGCTACACTAACCACTAGACTACCCAACCGCTCGTACGGGTGTGGTTGGTTGGTTGGTTTGTTGTTTAACGCCACACTCAGCAATATTACAGCTATATGACGGCCACACTCAGCAATATTACAGCTATATGACGGCCACACTCAGCAATATTACAACTATATGACGGCGGTCTGTAAATAATCGAGTCTGGACCAGACAATCCAGTGATTAATATCATGAGCATCGATCCACGCAATTGGGATCGATGAAATGCATCAACCAAGTCAGCGAGCCTGACCACCCAATCCCGTTAGTCGCCTTTTACGACAAGCATAGTCGCCTTTTACGGCAAGCATGGGTTGCTGAAGACCTATTCTACCCTGGAATCGTACGGGTGTGCAAACCAGACCGAATTGATACGGAATAAAGAAAGACAGCACCAAATAGTTTATTGTGATTTGTTTATTTGTGGTGAATGCAAACAGAATGCATGGAACGTAGCTTGTTCATGGAATATTGCACAACTTGGGTTGTAATGAGTGATGTAGCACCGACATTAATCAATAAATAACGAACATATGATACAAAGATCGTAGAAGACTAACTAGGATAGAGCAGACACAGGACACAGCGACGGAGGCTAATCAAGAAAAAATATTGCACAAAATAAATCGACTTCTTTGTAAACTTTGGCATAATGCGAACAACATCAAAGCGGCGTGTGGTAGCTTGTAAAATGCAACAGTGACAAGTTGACAATGCACTAATGACTAGTTTCGGATTTGTCAAAAAGCAATTTACAAACTATAGGTTGTCTAAGACGAGGTAAAGTTTGGAGAATCTCAGTACTGTTCAATACTGTTGAAGCTGTAAAGTGATGGTACCCAGCATGCAATAACATGGCGGGTTGACTTCATGTTCAAATATACACTTCCTACCAAATATGGTAGTCGAATTGTACAATTCTGAAAGTTAGTCGAGACTATAAACTCAGTCCGACAAGAAAGATGCGTTCAAATATTTACATCCGATAACAGTCGAGCGACGAGACGGAGAAGAACGAACAGTAACAGTCACACATAACGGTAACAAAACAAATGGCGACTACTGGAAGCAGTCCGAGCACTACTAGAAACTGGAGTATTCTTCCGCAAGACATTAGTTCCTTGGCTGGAGAACTGGTGCACTGGGGATCTTTCCATCAGTGAATTTAAACTGACGTTTATCGTGGCACTTCTCGAGGGCGGGGCAGTTGGGGTGGTTGTCCTTGAGGTGAACGTAGTGGAGCTCGGGGTCACCGGTGGTGTGTCCGCAGTCTTCACAGACGTACATCTTACACCGACGTTCCTTGTAAGCGAAGGCCAACTCGGAGCCGTGCACCTTCTTGGCGTGGGACTCTAGACTGCAACGCTGGGTGAAAGCTTTGCCACACTTCTCACACTTATATGGCTTAACACCTGCAAATCAATAACAACATTTTACCCATTGTCTTATAAATGTACCAATATAATACATACATATCATTTTCCCAGCTTTGTTTATTCAAACATTTGAAACATACACAGGAGTTTATATCATGGCACATAAATAAATCTCTTCTCAGATCGGTAAACAAATTCGATCATAATTATTGTGATTAATTTACTAAATAATTTAACCGAGTCTAAATTTTAAAGAAAACGCAGAACTTCATGTAGAACGGAATATGAATAATACAATTAACCTAAGTGGCATAGTTATGCCGTGTTATAACTGCTTACCTGTATGTATTCTCGTGTGTCGCTTCAGGTCGAAGGTGTCGTTGAAGCCCTTGCCACAGAACGTACAAAGGTACCGTTTGACCTCGCTATGGTTCTTCACATGGCGGTTGAGCAGCCGCTGCAGCGCAAACTCCTTCTGGCAAACCTTGCACATGTATCTCCCGTTGTCGGTCATCACAGCTGTAAATTTAAATTTGAATTTTATTACATTGAAAAGTAAAATTTGAATAGAATATGAAATAGAATCACAATTATGTAAATTGAATATTTAATGAGGAAAATAAACGTTCGCAAGTTTAATTCTGATGTTTCTTGAATTGGTGACAGAAGGCGTTGTTTTTGTTAGGTTTTTTTTTTTGGGGGGGGGGAGGAAGATTTATAACTGGCGTTTACCTTTCTGTTTGATGACGGTGTCCTCGAGGTCCGCTTCAGTGAAAGATGGGTTCTTGATACCATAACCGCCATTGATCACTTCTACGTCTGTACGCCCTGCTTGCTGAAAAAAATCGAAGTGTAAAATTGAGAACATGTCCTTTTTATTTACTTTGTAGGAACCTTCAACTATGTCTTATACACCCCATGCTTTACCCATTACTTTCATTCAGTTGATAATCCCGTAACGTTTGAATGTATGAAGTTTAAGAAACAAACCTTGAGGAGAAGCAACAACGTAGGCGCCATCTTGACATCTCGGTGTTCGTCACGGGACGCCATCTCAAGGTCGTGCAGGGAGACCAGGGACCATTTGGCTTCCTTGCCGCTGTTTGGGGACGAGCCTGGAGTGGTGGGGGTCAGGCGGTTCTCAGCGTCCTCATACTTCACATTGGGCGATATGTCGGTGACCACAGACAGGGCCGACATTGGGGAAGTGGATTTCATCTCCCTGGGAAGAGTGTTCAGTTCAGATGTCGATGATCTGTAGGGATTCGCCATGGTTATATTATTGCGGTGATCCATGGAAAAGTTCAAAGGTTGAGGTGATACACTTCCGTTAGGGTCATGTTTGGTCAATAAAGGCATAGGTTGAGCAATAAGGTGCGGGGTGACCGGACGTTTAGCGAAAGTGTCTTTTGTATTGGTATCCTCCCACGGCCGCAGGGGCTGGGGTGGGGGAGGCCTGGGCTGATACTTCACCGGTGGGATGGCGTTTTCTAGACTAGGTGGACACGTTGCGCGGGGGTGATCAGAGGTGATGGTTGAGCACGGTTGAACTGCACTATGGTACATGGATACATTGGTCTTATCCCCGAGGCACATATTCCTCACTGCATATGGGGGTAAGGAAGACACATGGGTGGGGAGATGAGCCATGGTGAGGGGCAGAGCCTTCGTACCCTGGGGTAGCACTGGTATACGACCGCCTTGCACTGGTAGTGAAGACAAAGACTGAGTGTAAAACTTGTTATTGGTAAAGTTCTGCAACGGTTGCCTGGCAAAAGGAGTCCTTGGTACGTCAGCAACAACGTTCAATGGCCTTTCGAGCATTTTGGGGACAATATTTTCCTTTGAGTTCTCTGCGTAGCGGGAAGATACATATCCAGCTGAGGTCACAGGCATACTAGTTGCAATTGAAGGTTTAGTTGCATCACTGTGTGGTTTAAACATGTCTGTGCGAGGACTGGGTGGGTTGCTCGACGACTGCCAGCTTGTCTCAGAAGATGGGGCGTGAGACGGCGTTGGGGGTGGGGTGAGGGTGGCGTAACGGGATCTGGGTGGCAGACGTCCAGGTATTGGACTACTCATCCATGGCATGTGCAGAACTGGAAACACTCGCCGGCAGGCGATGGGAATGCTCTCTGCAGCAGATTTAGGAGTCGAGCTAAGAATAACTGAAGGAAGACTTCTAGTTGGGGCGGTCATCCTCACCGGTGTAGCAGACATCTCAGTCTTTACATTCGGGGTGGTAAAGGAAGGACGCACCTCTTCCACCCGGGACAAGGAGGGAGAAGGGGCAAGTGGGGGTGGGGTGACTGTGGGTTCCATCTGTGTGGACGATACTTCAGACACTGTACTGACAACCGACGAGTCGGGTGTCGGTGTGTTTGCCGCCGAACGGTCAAACGTACTGGGGTGACTAAACGATGACGATACATCAGAAATGTCTTTGGATGCATAGCCTGAGGAGTAGCCACTGGAATCGCTGTTGTAGGAGAATGGCGATCCTTTGCTGTTGTCGAGGTGTGTGCTATCGTGACTTGTGATGTCATCGTTAATGCGTTCACTGGCTGTGACGGTCAAGTCGACGGAGGCGTCTTCTGACAAACGGGCTCGTTTGGCTTCAGTGACGGCGGCGTCTGTAAACACAAAGTAACATATTAGAAATAAACTCATTTATCAGTTATGCTATCAACCATATTGTAAGACATTCCAGTCTCGTACTTCAATTAAACTGGGGCAGAGTCATTTCTTAGAACGAGTTACCAATGGCAAGTGATTGATCCCATTGTCCTCATATCCTGTTAGGATTAGAACGGATTCTCAGGGTTTATTTTTTTCTATTGTTCAAAGGTGTAAAAGGGTCGTTATCTCCCATGGCTAGTCACAAAAGACACTACAGGTCAGAGGTTGTAGCAAGGTCCGGCATGCCCCGGGGGCCATACCCGCTTCAAAAGATCAAATACCAGATAGTGACCTCGTGCCCACTGTACGCAATGGGATGGCACGGGCCACAAATTCTTTAACATTCGCGGTGTTTTTGCCAATATGGCGAGGAAACATCTGTTGCATGTACCACGTGACCCATAACAATAAGTCACGTGACTGGCAAACCCGATCCCACCTCTGCACAGCAGGGAGATTGCTGGTCAGGTTTGCTCACGGCTTAATGGTCTGTCGTCTGATGTAAGTTTCCCGCGCTTTCCTATTCATCTGCTATCTGACGGGCCGAGAGCTCCGCCGACATCTGCTCGCCTCCTTTTTAACGGTTCGGCAGAAGATAAATGGCAGGCGAGGCGGGAAGAGCGAATGAAAGCGTTCTTTGTCCCAAGCAGCCTCATTCCTTTGCATGTTGAAGGTTTGAGTGAAGGAGGGACATTTGCCTTCCGATAGACAGGTGACCCGAAAAAACAAGCCACGTGCCTGGCACGCGACAAGGCAGACGACATAATACACGCCATTTGCAATATGATCGAGACTCGTCGAACACGCGGCTTTCTTATACAAGGAAGTGTTTGTTTTGCCGCAAGCAGATCGCTTTTATATCTTCACAACTGGGTGATTGCCTTAATATTGGCTAATAGGCTTCAACAAAGACTCATTATGTATTCCTGGCGAACAGCTGATCTGAAGTCGCAGCGGAGAAATAACAAAAGACTGTTGAGGAGTGTGATGCGACGTGTAATATTTGGGAGATTAGTGTATGAATATTTAATGGTAGCATGATGAGGGAATGTTGCCTGGGTTAGTTTTTAATACAAATCATTCCAATAGTTCCAAGAAACGTATATAATTACTCACAATATTACACGGGGTACTTCCAAAACCAATTATAGATTTCTTTACAGTTTAAACTGTTTTCACTTCAACATTAACTTCTTTTTAACGCGTTTCTAAATTTACTTATTCAAACAAGTCCCCTGTTGTAACAGTTCACAGTGTGTGCAACAGCAAGCACACTGTAGGATTGGCCATGATATAAAGTGTACATATATACCATGCAAAAGATGTTACGGAACACACGATTCTTTTATATTGCTTTTCACAGACTACCTTTATTATGAAAGAATCTGTCCTTAACTTCGTTTGAGTAGTATACGTATAGATGTTGCCTATTAATAGGGACCGTTCATTATGTTACTAATTCAATGACAAATGTAGTCACATGAATGCTAATTGACATGAGTACCAAATAATGATATCTAACAAGAATATACTGCTTTAAGAAAATTAACAGTTTAATATTTTCCGAAATCGACTCCTAATGCAACCATAACGTCATCAACTTGTCCTGCTCAAATATGGCGCATCGCAACATGGCTTGATAATAAAACCAAACGCCCAAATTCAAAATTAACTATGTTTCCAGTTGTTCTCGGCCGCCCCGGGGATAGATAGGGTAGCACCCCGGTGGGGGTGAGTTAACACGAACCACAAGGGGGGTCGGATTACGGGATGACCGGGCGTTATCGTGACCGCGATCAGAGGTCAGTGAAATTTGGACAGCTAACAATATGGCGTAAGGGGGAGCGGACGACCCCCGTGGGGTGGGGATTGATGGACAAAGATGGGTCAGTCGCTAATGAGGCTACATCAGGGAGCGTTATATGGGGGTATAAATTTAAGGGGGGTACAGATACTTTGGAATTAAACGTCACGGGAATTGTTCAAGGTGGTTATTAAGTTTGTTTGTATAGGTTAACATGTTTCGACCTTAAGCTTAGAGGAAACGATTGAATTTTCAAGCGGTACGTACACTTTAACAGATTTTTGTTTCATTTAGGAATCGTACTTACGGCCTTACGTGATAGTCGATTTCTTTGAGTGGGGATGTGATTGATAGTAGGATCAACATTAACCTACTGAGAAAAGGGTTAATTAACTTTCGTTTTCATTCCATTTAACTTAGCATTCAAAGTTAATTGTAAGCTTTTCGGCGTTTCAACAAAATAAGCACTGTGTCCAGTAAAGTGTTAAAACCGCCGACGGGCATCTTCCGTTGTTTTGACAATAATTGACTGAAGGCTTGTTTTACTAGCCCAGAGACAAAGGACTCGACTTCTTAATTTAACTGTCTAAACACTTTCTCACACCTAGAAGTCGTGTGATTCTTGCACTGATTACACGGCAGTGGTAGTCGTATACAATGAAGGGCTCAACGCTTGAGTTTGATTTGAATCGCCGGGGCATTACGTAATCACGGTAGTTCATCAGACGAACCCCGACACTGACGGTCAGTCTTTACGGGGGGTCGTAAATGTGACGTCATCAAGAGCGCCCATTCAAACCCATTGACTAACGGCAACTGCTACTCTGGGATTTGCCTTTCTCGGTAACCAGGGCAACGGGTATTGTTGGACGTCAGACGCGCGAGGTTTGAAAGCCATAGACAGCTGCGCGTGGTAGTGTTTGTGGCGAGGCCTGGGCTTGTCACGGCAATTATTGACACCGGTGGAAGATGAATCGTTCGCTGGATAAAAAGAATATTGACTTTGATTCGCATACGGTGGGGACTGTTAGTCACTTTACGTCACCACAAACACAACGTTTACATTGTAATCGTCCTGTTATGTAATACAAAGTCATAAACAACTATTGTCCTGTTACTGGAAACAAACATCATCATCAATCATTGCGACTGATAATATTTCAAACATCCAACTTTTCAATACCTGACAATTATCACCAACCTAACAAATAATGTCACGAAGACCGTATGTAAAATAATGCCATTCAAAGTATTTCGCATTTACAAAAGTAATATAAAAATTTCATGCAAAATTATTCGCCTAAAGATGAATAGTCATTACAAAAATAAACTCTGACATGATCAATGGCCACGTCGAGATATACTAAGACACTACGGAGTTTGACAGCTGACACGAAAGCTGGGTGTATACATACACAACAGCAATATACACACGTGTCGCTCAAGGGTTGATGGATGGGAGTGCTATTAGTGGACTGGTAGTATCAGCTAGATTTGTGAACTGATGGATAAAGGATTGAGGACATATTGCCGAGTGTATTACATATTACTGTAGCAGTGAATCCATTGCACAACGAATTAGGATACCAAACAATCAGAAATATAAGTTACCATGTTAGAATATCACCGAGAAGAGAGACATGTCGAAATGAACTAGGAAGTTCGTCATGCGTGTCATTGAAAGGTAAACAAAATACTCATGGTGGTGTTATAAGGTGTGTGGTTATAGCAATCATTGACAAGCGGCCATAGAAGCTTATCCATCTTGTCTACTCAACAACTATGATAGCAATCGTAATTATGGGTAGAAAAGTGAGGGAAATTTGAAATACGAACGACAGGTGTTGAAGGGTCCCGTCAACGTTTTATCGATTGGGAATAACAATAGAACGTGGGTTCACACCAAGAATAGCAACACTGCCAGTACGGGTAGAATGCTGGATGCTTAATATAACACAGTTATAACCGACTGGACTCTATACTGAGCAAGAAGTACACACAAAACACTGTACACTTAAAAAAAAGTACCTGTCATTCAAGCATACACAACATACAACTACAAAAATTAGAATATTTTAGTCGTCTGCTTCTCGTCTAGGTCGGTTGTGTAAAATAACGTATATGTTTGAGACTCGATAAGCGTTGTTGACAAGCTGGTCAAAACAAGCCCGGAGCGAGTGAAAGCTGACACGAACAACATAGCACTGACCTGTCCGAAGTATGGCGACCTCCTTGTCCAGTGAAAAATGGCCATTGGGGTTGACCACTGGGTTAGACAGTTGGTTTGTAGTCTCAGACGTCTCTGAGGTTGTTTCTGAATGGCGTCTCTTCTTGCCTTGAAACCTACACACTAGAAATGATTTCGGCATTTTCGTGTTTGAGGCGCTGACCCGCCTTGCTCTGAAGTCTATCTGAATGGATGTGCTCTCTCACTCACATTGCTGAGCATTTTGTAATGAGCGCCCTTTCCGGGAAAGCGTGCATGGCGCACGCGCTGGGCGCAGCCAGCCACACAAATTACAGCGGTTAATTGTTATGCAAATGAGGTGAGTTCTAGCGGTAACTGCATTCTCGCCGCAAGAAACCCGTTGTCTGTTAGACATTGACGGGGGCTTTTCAACTCAGCGTGTGAGCGCTCACAACACAAATAAACTCGAACTGGTCATGATAAACTCGACCGGACACGCATCGGCGAATATATTCTGTGATCTATGTCCAGTGTTAAACTTAAGACAATATTTGGAAGAGAAAGTAATAGAAGAGCGATTGAATTGAGATGTGATTTTAATACAACCATCACTTAAAAACAGATACGGCAGTCAAGTACATGAGTTTTCCTGTATAGATGTTTATTTTGTATATTTTTTTACATGATTTTCTAGGGGGATTAGATGACGGGTTTGACAGGACTGACACTTGGCTTGTTTGAAGACACGAGCACCCCTGCTGTCTGACATGACGATTTTAGGAGATAAACTATCGCTAACCATTACTAGATGACTTGTCGAAGTTATTTTGTTGTCTGTGTTTACGTTTGATATATATTATTTGATTCACATTTGCCATGATCTATTTAAAAACACCGACCATCGATAATACACACATTCATTATGCTTTTTTAAATAAAATTACATAGATATCTGAGTATATACCTGAAACTAACGTTTCAATTGGTGGAATAAAAAAATACAATATTTCTTGGTGTTAAATTGTATTTATATAACTTTGAGTGTATGAATTACATTTATGGCACAGGTTAAATATCTATAAAATGAGAACATTTTGTGGAATGTGGTAATTTGTAGTCAGGGTCATTACAATTTTCAAATTTGAAAATAGGAACTCTACAGACTTAAAAGAATCTATGATCATGGCTTACTAAAATAACCGAAAAACTAAAAAACAAACCGACTAAATAGAATCAAATTCCTTATTTGTTGGTACGGGGGAATATTGAAAAAGCTATACAATGTAGTATATTGTGTGTAAGTTAGGTAAGACTACAGGTGTCTTGTATTAGGCAGTTCCTGCTAAGATCACGTCTTGTCAGAAGGCCTGTGTTGGTTGGGCCGATGGGACTCTCACGGACAGGACGTACCATGAAACCCGAATTACAAAACCCCGTGTCTAATCTTACTCGAGTACTTCAAGGGGATCTTAGATAACGGTGAGGTTGAATTACCCCCTTCCCATGTCCCTCTTACAGCCATGGGAAAAACGCTACAGTCAATCTAAGATATTTCCCCATAAACAGTAAATAGTGATTATATGATCATATCTCATAAAAACAATCTATGTCTTAACTTTGCTACAACAATCCTACAGTTCCACAAGAAATACTCTCATAAGTAAGTTATCAATTTATAACATTGTGATTGTGTGATATCTTGGGTGCTTAATCTTTAAATACAGTCTCTTTATACGACAATGGTAATTTAACTTACAACACTGACCAGCGTATGGCTATCAATACGTTTGATTTGGGTAATTGTTTTGACGAAATATACCCATCACAGCACCTTTTGCCCATTGTGTTGAAAACGATTGCTAACCATTTAGTAAATCAATGGAAACAGTTGAATTATAGTTACTTATCTCGGGCAGAATCTAACATGATCTGACTTATTTTCTCACTATAAATAAATACATACACTAAGAATGTGTATACCTTGATATAAGTCATATAAATAATATTGATTTAAACATGTTTGATCGACAAAGTCAAAACGATTAGAGACAAGCGAATCAGTTACGTGGGACTCTCTTACTTAAAACTGTACCTGTCTTACAAGGTAATATATAGAACCGATCACATTACTTTTTTAGAAATAAAGTGAAAATAATTCATTTGATTGTAACCATGACAAAGTTTTTTTGATACTTTATCGTCGCTTTAAAATGCACGAAAATTCTATGCGCATGTTCCTCCATTGTGTGAGTATATACCATAGATCTGAACCCACTCAGTGTTTGTGACCCATGCAAAAAGCATGCGGTCCGCCTCAGGACAAGTCATGTTAGGCTTGGACTTAGTGATGGTCACTTCGCCCTCACAAAGTAAGAAAATTACCAAATCTGACCCTCCATTTAGATGACCTGTTGGACTTCCCCGACCTGCACGTGCACTACTCCGTGGGAAAAGTCGTCTCCTCACGTTTTTAGTCGTAAATGCGCTTTTTCAGTTTTGCCGTGCTTTTGCTGAGCGCAACGTTGCTATTTCTTACACTTTGTAAGGTAAAGACAAAATAATGATATATTGAACTTCATCCACCATGGCGGTTTCGGTCTTATGGCATTCCCATGATCAACTACAACAGAATCTTACGCCATGTTCTTAAAGTCTGAAAATATAAATAGCGGAGGAATACAGTTATTATTTGCGCTCAGTTATGTTACTTAAATTTACAGTTTTCACTTTGAAAGAGACGAGTTTTAATATCGGCATATGAAATGATTCTGCTTAGATGTTTAGACCTAGTGACGTCATCTGTAAACAAAATGTATATAAAACATTGCTTTTTCAAAGAATGAAACTTGTGATATACTTAAACATGTGACATTAATAGTTAAGCTTAATGAATCGTTCCATTCTTTAATTGATTCATTCGTGTACACAAGGTTACATTATTCGACTTTTCTTTGAAGTAGGTTAAGATTGCTGCAAGAAGCGGTTCTAGAACGGTAACCAATATGGAACCCCATACAGGTTAAGTTAGACACGCTGATTACTGAATACTGAGTAAGCCTGTGATTGGGACAGTCATCAAACACTTCTACATAATTAACACACACTGTCTAACTAATGAGAACGTTATTAATTACTCAATGTGGTATTGTCGGTTGTAGTGTCTCTGTGTAGTATATTGTCTCCACGAACTGTAAATCCGGTTTGGATACTGTGGGATGTGTGGTACGGTACAGGAGCCTAAACATACACCGATGACGCTATTTTCAGAGGGAGGATAGGGGAATAGCGAGAGTCGGGGTGAACATCGTTCTTCGTTAAACACTATTGTTTGGACAAACTTAATGTATCTTGTTTCATAAAAGGCGAATATAATTAAAAAATACATGGGCTGTTATATTCATATTACTTATTCTACAACCTTTGAGTTGTTTCGACAAACTTGATTTATTTTGATAATAAAAGCGAATATAATTTAAAAATACATAAACTGTTGTTAAATATTCCACAACCTTTGAGCTGTTTCGACAAACTTGATATATCTTGTTTACCGATTAAAAAATACGTAAACTGTTATACGTGTATCAAAATTATTTATTCTACAAGCTTTAAGATGTAATTAATGTATATTTTCATAAATAAACCAGATATACAAGTTCATTTACAGTATAAAACCAATTACCTAATTATTGAGTACACGTTGAAAAAAATCCCCTTATACTTAATTGTGATTTTTGCCCCCAAAGGAGCACTCGCTTGAATATCGTTTGTACTTGAGAACAAATAACAGTTTGCAGCCAATAGGGTTGCTAACTGTCACTGTCTCAAAATGTATACATCACGGTTCTCATCTAAAATCTTCGGCCATTTTTCCAAGCTTTTGTGGACTTATGCCATGAAACACACGTGGCGAATATGTTAAGAAAGTTGCAACAAAGCCATGTTAGGCGAAGTGAAACAATTCGGGTACATGTGTTAGACGGGTGGGTTACAGTCGCGATGTAGATGAAACAGATGGCCTTCCATACAGTACCCGGCCCAGCACGGGTATTGGGAAACTCTTTGTGACCGGGGGTTGTGATGCATGTATATCTCGGGAAGAATGCCAATGGCAGTTATCTATGTGAATACACAACAGGCTCGTCCATGTGGTCAGCTCACGAGACTTGACCCACTCGACCGGAACACCCCGTCGCTGATCTCTTGTTGTGGGGGATGTCAACAAGAGGGGATTTCCTGTTTTATTGTCCATGCTGATAGAATTGATTCAGAGGAGGAGAAGAGAATAAACAGTTTCGGGTTTATATAGACGGCATATAGTATATTCGTTTTCAACAACAACAATCGAGCAACATGTTATTTTACACCTTTATTCGATGAATGAATGAACGTGCTATTTAAACATCTCAGGCTTTTCGAGTGAGTGAGTTCGTTACTTTCAGCTAAATATTTTTCAATATATTCAATATTTTCAATATATTCAATATTCAATATTCAATATTCAATATTTTCAACATTCAATATTTTCAACATTTTCAGTATTCAATATTCAATGTTTACTATTCAATATTTTCAGTATTCAATATTTTCAATATTTTCAATATTCAATATTTTCAACATTCAATATTTTCAATATTCAATATTTTCAACATTCAATATTTTCAATATTCAAAATTCAATATTTTCAGTATTCAATATTCAATGTTTACTATTCAATATTCAATATTCAATATTCAATATTTTCAATATTCAATATTCAATATTCAATATTCAATATTCAATATTCAATATTCAATATTCAATATTTTCAATATTATAGCGGTGTCAGGTGATATCTAGAAAGGAACTACACATTTCTCGATTGTACCGTCTTTGCTTATATTAACAAACGAAAAAGAGAGACAATACGTGGCTAAACATGATATTTGACATGATTCCTCCACATTTCAACACAGCTTCATTCAGATATACATACTATTTACATGTGAAGATGCACAATACAGTGTATGTGAGTGTCGGCGTGCTAACGTGTTGACGTTTTGTGACTGATGGTTGTTTGTATCATTTGCTGGCGAAATATTGTAAATATACGTTCTTGAGAATGTATGTAGGTTGGTGTCTGCATGCAAATACTTTTTCTTTTTGTTGCTATTCTGTTATGTAAATGTATTATGTGTAGGCAACTATGCTTGTTGTAAGAGGCGACTAACGGGATCGGTGGTCAGGCTCGCTGACTTGGTTGATGCATGTCATCATATCCCAATTGCGTAGATCGATGCTCATGATGTCAATCACTGGATTGTCTGGTCCAGGCTCGATTATTAACAGACCACCGTCATGTAGCTGGAATATTGTTGAGTGCGGCGTTAAACAAACAAACAAACAAACAAACATTATGCGTTATTCATGTCATACACGTTATAACCCTGGGCTTATAACACAACGTCATCGACTGTCGTAAGTCTATGTTAAAGTATGGGAGTTACGATCATCTTAGCACTTAGATCTCCATGTCAAAATAAGACCCAGTATTATGTTATTTAATTCTTGACAAAAAATGTTAACATAATTTCCAAACTGTCGCTACAATAAAGTTATAACACATTAAAACCACCCTTATAACCGCGACATACTGTCACGTACACAAGAACCGCAGTTGACCCAGTTATTAACCCTAGGGGCTAGGAGTGGTATATGTACACGCGTTTCGTATATTGAGATTCAAGACACAAAATGAACAGTCTACTCCAACTTAGGGAGATTATGTTTACTGATTTCGATAAGTACACATCTCGTGTTTGTCAACAGATCATCCCCGCGTTAATCTGTCGCTGACACTAGAGTTTGACGCTGCCAGAGCGGCAGTCACCACGGGGTGTGAGCGGCAGATATCTACCCTGACTTGACTCGAGATTAAAGCCGGTGGTTAATCCCGATTAATCTATCGCACGATCACCGTGTGTCATCAAGAAGCACCAATATGAAGTGTCTACTACTATCATATCACTGACGTTCGAATGTTTCATGTATTCATTTATTTTAACGGTATGCTATTGTGTTATTGAAAGTGACAAAAAATATTTATATAAACTTAATTATACGTCAACGTCAGAGAATAACCATTCTCGAGCATACGCTGAAACATAACATTGAGCATAAAGGTAAAATAGGGGCGGTCGGGTAGCCTAGTGGTTAAAGCGTTCTCGTGTCACGCCGAAGACCCGGGTTCGATTCCCGACATGGGTACAATGTGTGAAGCCCATTTCAGTGATGACACCGAGTTAAGTCTCTACAGAAAAAATTTGTACGATATCATAAGGAGACAGCAGATAGTTTATCTGAGTTTCACTTTTTTACATAATCATTTGTTTATGAATCACACGCACCACATAAGGAAGAGCATTTATAGATGTCAACTTCTTTATTATGAGGAACACAAGATTTCGGAGTATATACTTACTCCTTCATTAGGTGTATAAATGCATTGAAGCAGAGAACATATATATGTACATGTAAGAATTATTTTCATTTAGGACTTGGCTTCCAGTTCTCTATCGCTATCACCTATCAGCGATAATTAATTGTAAAGAGTTGGCTCCCATTTGTCCTTTGCTAATCACCTATCGGCATTTATTTACTCGAAGAACGAGTAAGCATATACTCCGAAATGTTGTGTTCCTCATAATAAAGAAGTTGACATCCATGAATTCTCTTCCTCATTCAAATTAATATCATATCAGCGTCAGAGTTTGCCAACATGTCGATAAATGCATAAATTAAATATCAAATGACATTTATTAAAATAAGTTATAATCAGTTGTCAAACGATAGCATTACTCCGCCAGTTTATGCCACATATTCGCATTCGACACGTGTCCAAATCAGTACATATCGACTCGACCCAGTCGTGCTGATTGCCTGAGGGTACTACCATCTTTACAACTATCCTTGTCTGAGATCAGCGCATACAAGGTGTGAACCGGCCGACCTCCCAGATAATCCCAACGTTTATAGGTTTATATAGCGTCAGCCCCAGATCATCCCTCTAATTTGTACATATTCCGCCAAATCATATTGCTATTTTATTATACGTCATTCTCACTTGGTACTTATATGTACAGCGGCAACATCAAAGGGAGCTGTTTCAGATATGTTTTAAGTACGTCGCAGGGAATAGCTCAAGTCTATATTCATATTGTCCCGAAGGCGATGTAGCACGTTTCGAAACAAATACGCAATTACATATTGTTTGACATGTTAAACATGGATCCGTCTGTATATATAATAATCTATTGATGTCTGCGTTGACTTTTCGCCCATGGCAATACATTTATATTATGATTCAACCCCAACTGGTCGTATTTGACTTTCGAATTGTAGTTTCAAGTGATGTGAAATTGGGTTTAACGTCGCGTTGAAGATTCATGCATGCGTGTGTGTGTGTGTGTGTGTGTGTGTGTGTGCGTGCGTGCGTGCGTGCGTGCGGGTGTGTGGCTGTTTGTACCAGTCCGGACTGATGCCGATTTTACAGTGCTAGCTCACTGAGATACCATGCCGCAGTTTAACATAAATACCCCACTCACACAATATAATGACTCCGAGCCGACAAGTCCTTGTTTTAGCCCCTAAATGCCGAGCGCAAGGCAGGGTGACAACAAGTACAATCTTTTAACGTCTTTTGGTATGACGCGACCGGGGATCGAACCATGAAGGCGGTATGTAGCTTCAAGTCTGCATATCATAACGTGATGTTGGTTCTACGACTATGCCACACTGGAAAATACGTATAGACATGTAATGGTTGCGTTTGACTTCCGACTGAAGATGTATTCAAATAATGCCACGTAGAGGACACCAGATATGGACGTCACACATTATACCCATATAGGGAATCGAACCCATGAATCGATGACGTGTCACCGAAATTGATATTCATCTTCAGTAGCCACCATTTCGCATGTTAACAGAAGCTATTGCACATTAAATGAATGATGAAAATCTGTTTTTCTTTTGTGGTAATATTGCACCTTGTGGGTTTAGCATCTTGCATACAACCTGTATCAAATCGTAATGCTAAAACATCAACAAATAAAATTCCAGGTTTAGCAGTGATTTAAAACTTGCATACTAGCATAGTCTATATTATCACTCTGTCAACATGCCAAGAAGATATCTTTGTTTATCTCCGTGTTTGTTTGTAAATTCGCCAAAGCCCTGTCAAACAACTTCATGTAGAAACCCCGCTATCCCTTGTACAAATTGCACTTAAGATTTCTTCCGGTGCACGGGCTGACACGATCTGACCACTGTGACGTAATGCACGTGCACGAAGTGACCGACGCAAGGCAGGGCGTGTATTCCTGGATCGTGCCAATGCTTGGCAGCATTCAAATCAAATGTCCGAGATATATGGCCTTCAGTTTTGCTACATTCCCATGGTGACTACGTTAAATTGTAATACACTCCCGAATACCTCCATATATCATAAAAGTGCTAAGCGTGCATGTTAACTGGTGCAATATTAGCGTGCTTTGCTTGTTTAAAGCTGTCATACTTTATGGAGCATTAAATATAATTTTCGAATTGGCGAGATTATATGAACAATTGAACGCGATGTGGATGCAATAATCGTAATGTATTTCTATAGAATTTCATCTTTAACGTCAACGCAGGTGCCCTCGATATTTGCTTAAGCACACACAGAAGTAAAAAAGACGGCGTTTTATTGGTTTTGGGTTTAGATTCGATTGATCCAACACGGATGACGGAACCTGACAATGTTTTTTTAAAGCATCTATCACAACCGCTAATTAACGTTTGTTAAAAAAGTTGACGTTTAATTGGTGTCACCTAATTGTATTGACGGTAGATGATAGCGACTGAAGGCACGCGGTAAGTTTTCAGCCGAGTGACCATCATTTGTACTGTACCTGTGCGTTGTGTTTATGACAGGTAAACAACGTCCATCGCTATTGTCTAGACGATAAAATTGCATTAAATGATCAATGGCTACTTTGTAAAGATGCAATAAATTCTACCAAGTCTACACGTGTCTGTTGATCGAGGGTAAGTGATCGACGATAGAAAAAAGTCTTTTAAAAGATGTCATGTTCTGTTGGAAGATGAGGAAGCTGACTTATTACCTACTTAGCGTCGTTCCTCCTCAGTAACAGTGAAAACATTTCTTCATCTTAAATAGAATACGCGGTAGTGTTAAAATGCAAATGGCTTCATATAACTCATGTAATGAAAATGCCAATACGCCGATTATTTCTTAAATATTTTCTGATCCGGGATTAATATTATTCAAAATACAATTATTAGAATTGTGAGAGTTTAATGCAATTTCATTATGAGAGAAATCTATATTTACGAGTCAACTCCAGCGTCATTTTCCAAATTAATGCAAAACAGAATATTTATCCGTATGAAAAAAGTTATTTTATAATATTTATGACATTCTACATTTTCATTTTTAAAAAAACCCTTCATTTGTGTTCAATTGTACAATATTTGGAACAGTTAAGATAGAAGATAAAAATTATTAATGTGTTATTTTCTATATTACTTTAAGGATGTTGATGGGTTTTTATAAATCCAGTGTGTTTAACCGACAATACAACCTGGTGTCAGAAACACAATTGGGTCAATTAGCATTAATTAATTCCCTGTTGTCTCAAGTGGGTAATGATTATATCTGTCATAAACGTGACATAGTGAACACGTGACACAACTCAACAGAAAGCTGACTAGCATGACTGGACGAGACTGACCGATTGATGACCACAGCATGCTTGTCTTTCCAATTTCCGAAAGTATGTACCTCAGGATACATGTCTCGAATTATACCATCTGATGCTTTAAAATAAAATGAAATGAAATTTAAAAAATATATATAAAAAATAAATAAAATTAATTAATATATAAATCGTTTGTCATAGCTTGTAAGTGTACATGTTGGTACATCCATTCAGTACAAATAAATTAATATTTTGATTTTAAATGGTGAATGGGAATTGTAGTATTACATATTCATAAAAAAAAATCATTTTTTATTATCAAATATTACGATGAAAGACATTGATGAGAAGCGAATATATGACGATTCAGTGGCTGGGGTTTGACTGAGTGATAGGCATGTCGAGTGTCCATAGTACAATTGGATTAATTAGCATTAATTAATTACCAATTGTCTCAAGGAGATAGTAATTATATCTGTGTCATAAACATGGCACAGGCGGCAAGTGACAGCGAGCAGAGGAAGCGAGCTGGACGGCACGACTGGACAAGACTGACCGATTACTGGTCATTATGTCTTGACTGTATCCGAAAACTGTTGACAGGCATGCGAAAATAGAGCGTGATTTTGTGTCTTGATGATATCACTGAACTTAAAACCGTTTATCTTGTATGTAGAATCGCATATACCAAGCTATCTTGAAGAAATGAATGAGTGAGTTTAACGCCGCTTTGAACAATATTCCAATTGGATCACGGCATGTCAGTTTGATGTGGGAGGAAAGCCTGAAGTGATTCAGGTCTAGAAACATAATCGGGACCAACCGGAATTCGAACCAAAAGTCATAGGTTTCTGGCGTGGCAAAAGACGCATCTCTGCACAGCCGACTGAGCCACCTGTGCCCCCAATAAACGAATGAACATGACATTAATTGACCAAATATCAGTTCGTTAGCGTTTTAGATAAAAAAATAAATTCTGTGTCCGATTTGTCACCGACATTGCCATGGTAACAGATAACATCAAAATACACGTTTTTAACATTATATTGGACCATCATTGTACTCTGAAATAAACTCATGTTTTGAGCCCAAAATACTATAATACAAATATAAAGTACGTCAAAGTCATTTCAAGCAGTATTTTTAAAGATATCTTTAGGTAGTTAAATATAATTTACTGACAAATACCTTGGTCTCTTTAGTGAACGTGACATCTTTGTTATAACGGTTTTAAAATAATTCTCTAGAGGTTAATGGGTTGAACAGCTAATGGGTAAGTTCTGGTTCATTACTTCACAAAACAGTGAATTAAGTCCAAATGGAGAATAAAAGATGGTTTTAGTAACACATCATTTAATTCATCTTACGCCTAACGGACTTCGGCCTCGCCGGGGTTCCTATACTCAAATTAACCTTATCTCACATAATCAATACGAAGAGACAAGAAATCTCCAAAGGCAATAGGATTAAATGTAAATCCCCATTCAAAAAAGTCAACCACGAACAAATAATATAATTGTCGTAATTAATGTTTATCGCCTGGGGTGGACACAAAAAACAGTTGTTTTAACCGTAAACAAACAGTAGAGCAAATTGTTTGTCACGTCGTAATTGACTGAGAAACACCGGTGAAGATGCTGAGAGATGTCATCAAGTCCGGGGCCCCGGGGGTGAGGTGCTGGGGGTGGTGGATGCCAGAGGGGGTAGTTAGGCGTGACATACTACTGCTTCCACACCCCAGCCTACTATCTTGTCTGAGAATATGGTCATTTGTTTGTCAAACTCAATCACAGAATAATTATTCAAAGAAAGCAGATTGTGTTGACACGATAATTTGACTGTGTAATTGTGATGTCATCCAACTGTTGTTGAGGCCTTTGTCTGTTGTTTACGCTACGAGACTACGCAGACAATAAGCCCGGTTTCTCACAATGATAAACACTTCAAATTGATTTCAAATATTTATATAATAGATAAATATCATTATAACAGGATAGGGTTTGTTTTCCTTGTCGATTGAATACCTTGTCCGACTATATGATCTTGGAATATATGATCAATGAGGTTACAAATAAGTGTACAGAAATGTTTATACGTATCAATACACTATTCAACGTTTTCCTCCTTTTGATTCAATGAAAAATGGACATAAATGTAAGTTGTCATAATGTATTGTAGATACACTTAATTCTTGCGTTGATAATCTGTATTTTATTACGACTAAATGGGTCAGTAACCATGGTAACTGGGTTGAAAATATAGTCTTAGAGAGGCATTTAGAAGTTGGGAAAACATAAACACATGACACTTTTTATGGATAGCATCATCTTAATACGACCTTTCAGAGCCTCGTCCTGCTCCTTCATCATTCCCCTGATGAAGGAGCAAGAAGTAGCTCTGAAACGTCGTATAAAGAATAAAAGAAATTGCAATCCTAAAAAAGTGTCATGTATTTATGTCAAAAGAATATTTCTTTTCAAAATAAGTCAAGCGATATATCATCTAGATTATTTAGCTCTAAAGCCATAATCTATCACTGTTTTCTTTTGAAAGATAGATTTTACTTAACAAAGGTATATCATTACATGTATGAACATTCGACTCATGTCGTCAAAGACTTCCAATAGAAACAGGGGCTTATGAGTTTAATCATTTGATCAGATGTGGATTTTGACATCTCAATAAAAGATCTTCATTTTTTAATATCCCTTATATTAATAAAAAATGAAAGATTATTCCACAAAACCAATATCACACATCCGAAAAACCTATATTAGTTTATAAATACAGTAAAGAACGGTTATAACGAACTCAAAGGGACTACTAATTTTAGTTCGTTATAAGCATATATACAGCATAACTACAGCAAATAGTCGGGACCAAAAAAGTAAGTTCGTTATATCCGTTATATTCGTTATAAGTGTGTTCGTTATAACCGTAGTTTACTGTATTTTAGAATGTGAGTTTGATAACATCTTTAACACCTCATCCTGATACTATGTAATTATATAATATTGATATTTGTGTCCTCTTCCAATGTACATGTAACTATGTATGTATTCATGTTGGTTTTGTTCTATGCATATTTATCCCATGAAACTTTATATATTGTGTTATTGCACTACCGTTGTTCATGAAATGATAATCGGTATTCTCCGGAAGGGGACGCTCCTTCATTGAATAGTAGGTCGACAGACAGAATTAGTTTATAGTGTCACGTGATAGGCAACTATAATAAAACATACATACAAAGAAAGTGTCCTATGATCAAGTATTAATATGCTTATGAGACGCTTACGATAAAATACATTATGTGCATCGGCCCATGTAGACATGATGACAGTATTGTGACTAATGCCGATTTATAGGTCTAGCTCATTAAGATACCATGCCGCAGTTTAACATGAATACCCCAGTCAGATACAATATACTGACTCCGAGCCGACCACTCCTTAATTTGGCCCCATAATGCCGAGCACCAGACAGGGTAACAACAAGTACCAACTTTTAACGTCTTTTGGTATAACGCGGCTTGGGATCGAACCCCGGACCTTCCGTTCTCTGGGCGGACGCTCTACCACTAGACCACGGAGGCGGTCGAATAGTAGAAAGTAAGTTACAGCCTTGAGTAACTGATCCGACAGAAATGTGACTTGCATTAATATTAATCACTGACAGAAACTTAGCAGCATCACAGTTTTCATAAATTGTAGGTAACATCACAAGAGGAAGATTTATTATGATTATGATTATCATTATCATTATTAAGAAGTTGACATCTATAAATACTCTTCCTTATTAGTATCACTTCTAAATGCCTTTCAAAGACTTATCACAAGAGATATTTACTCGATAGCTTTTTATCACGCATTGACAAAGAAGAACTTATTATATGATTGTGTCTCTTATTGTATATAATACAGTTATGACTTTAAGATAATTAATAAATATACAGTACGTTGTTTACACACACAGCATGAGAATAAGTATATGTACCTATAGATTTACTATAAGTTGATATGCCGTGGTCAGCAGTTTTTTACGGTGTCATTATCGCAAGGTTAACTTTTATACACACATATTTACCCTTGGCAAACTTGTCACTGCTATTGCTCTCAACTTGTTAAATATTATCCAGACTGCCTATGTACATACTTGCACATATTTCATATTGATGTTCGACGGAAGCCGTATAGCATAAAGCCAAACATTTGCAACTTTCATTGATGTCAGTCTCGTAATTGGAACACTTTTGTCCAATGCTGTTGTGTTTTGTCAATACAAAATGTTTAAACTGACATTGTTGAGGCATGCTGTAACCTCATACTTATGAGATTACATGTGCAAGTCAATATTTGACCAGTAACAGGCACCACGAGTTCGTCAGAAGGACATTTGCTTGGCGGCAAGACTATGTTGTATGCGTGTTGCTTCTTTTCCGTTTCTAACTTTAGACTCTGCTTGTGATGCGGATGTAGTTATGTTTTTATACATATTTATAATATAAATTGTATTTTTTTGTTATAGCATCTTATGTACATGTTTATGGTAGGCGTTGTGAATGCTTTTCTTAATGATGAAACCAGGACTGCATCACGTAACACGTCTACTGTCTTCCTCTGCTTCACCTTCTCATGTTCTCTTTGTTTCACTTTACTCTTCACATCTGTTAATGTCATTTACTTCTTATTCTTTCCAAGTTCTTCTTCTACTGCTTTTCTATTTCTTCTCTTTCTACGTTTCTAGTTCCTCTTCTGCCACTTTTCTATTTCTTCTTCTGCCACTTTTCTATTTCTTCTTCTACAACTTTTCTATTTCTTCATCTACTATTTTTTTCATTTATTTCTTCTGCTATTTCACTATTTCTTCTTCTACAACTTTTCTATTTCTTCTTCTACTATGTTTCTATTTTTTTTGGTGCTATTTTTCTAGTTCTTCTTCTACTACTTTTCTATTTCTTCATCTACCATTTTTTTTTATTTCTTCTGCTATTTCTCTATTTCTTCTTCTACAACTTTTCTATTTCTTCTTCTATAACTTTTCTATTTCTTCTTCTACTTTTTTTCTATTTCTTCTTCTACTAGTTTTCTATATCTTTCTTCTACTTTTTCTCTATTACAACAACAGTATAACAACAGTGAGTAGCCATATTTTATAACACTAGTGGGTAGTCACATTTTTCAACAACAGTGAGTAGCCATATAGTATAACAATAGTGAATAGCCATATTATGTTACAATGATGAGTAGCTATATTTTGCCACAATGGCCACACAGTATAACAATAATAGATCGACATTTATTATAACAACGGTGAGTAGTAATATACATGTATGTTGATTTGACAAAGTAATATGACAAAAGCCGACCGCCTCCGTGGTCTAGTGGTAGAGCGTCCGCCCGAAGAGCGGAAGGTCTGGGGTTCGAACGCCGACCGCGTCATACCAAAAGACGTTAAAAGATTGTACTTGTTGTTACCCTGTCTGGCGCTCGGCGTTATGGGGCCAAATTAAGGACTGGTCGGCTCGGAGTCAGTATACTGAGTGGGGTATTCATGTTAAACTGTGGCATGGTGTTTCAGTGTGCTAGCACTATAAATCGGCATCAGTCCACACTAGTACAAGCAGCCACACAAACACACACACGTACATGCACGTCGCTATATAAGTGCAAGAATCTTAAAAGATTGTACTTGTTGTTACCCTGTCTGGCGCTCGGCTTTATGGGGCCAAATTAAGGACTGGTCGGCTCGGAGTCAGTATACTGAGTGGGGTATTCATGTTAAATTCAGTCCGGACTAGTACAAGCAGCCACACACACACACGTGCATTCACGTCGCTATGTAAGTGCAATAACCTTGGACGCGACGTTAAACCCAATTTCACCTTACCCCACCCAAAGCAAAAAACAGTAGTTAAACAATGTAACAATTCTGAGAAGTCACTCTTCAGTCCTATAACACGTCTGTCAGAAGGTCAGGGTCGGGCTAAGTAAGACACATCAGTAAACATGTCTGCAAATACCGTTATACGAGATTCTCTGTAGTCGGAGACACACATAACGCGGCTCTCGTCGCCATTATATATAAACTGCCCGCAGATAAAGCCAGCACGCAGAGAGATGAATCAGGTGTTAAACACATCCCGCAGAGCAACCAGATCCCCAGGTTGAGAAATCGATGAAATGAAACATCGTGTAGAAGACAACAACCACATCATCTACTTTACCCGTGGGAGTCAGGTACTTCCAGGGATGGGGGAGTGGTAGTGGGGGTGGGAGAGGGGGTGGGGTGGTATGAGAGTGGATGCGTGTTATAAACAGATATAAACCTCTGTACGTCCTAGGGCTGATGCCAGTTTGGTTATATAAATCACAAAAGTACAATTGTTTTTTCTGGTGACGTGGGATTGACTGCTGTGGGCGGGATAGTTCACATCATTATCAGTAGGGCTTCGAATAGTCTCTCCTGCAGAACCCAGAACATATATTTAATTTTATATATATATATGTATATATATATATATATATATATATATATATATATATATATATATATATATATAGAGCGGTCTGTAAATAATCGAGTCTGGACCAGACAATCCAGTGAGTGACATCATGAGCATCGATCCACGCAACTGGGATACGATGACATGCTTCAACCAATTCAGCGAGCCTGTCCACCCGATCCCGTTAGTCGCCTCTTACGACAACCATAATCGCCTCTTACGGCAAGTATGGGTTGCTGAAGACCTATTCTACCCAGGATCTTCACGGGTATAACCTGTCATGTATTGAGAGGAATAGATTAACTGTATTCATGTGAACATAAAACGGGTGTTGTTAAAATTCTCTTGAGTAGTATATTTCCGCAACCATGAAGATGCGATTAATCGACTTATGTAGTAAGTAGGTCACCTGCTCTATTTTGTGATTTCTCATCTCCATGGTAACCTGCGGGTTTCATCGTCGGAAGAAGATTTAAGAATTACAGATTACAGTAGGTTGAATACAGTTCGTCTGTTATAGGATATGCGTAAAACTGTTTCACTAATTTTATGCCATGCATATTTAACAATTTCCTAAAGTGCATGCGTTCATAAACCAACAGCTTTGTTATAGTGATGTATACGTTCAGGAAATATTGTACCGGCGTTTAGAGATTATACGCGGACATAACTAAAGGCGGAAAAAAACCACGGAACTATAAGCAGACAAACTTCTCTCCTCGAAATTCCGTCTGAATAGATTTGATTTCAAGAAACAGGATATTTGTCTGCAGAAAGGGGATGCTAAATAACTAGGATGTCGATTCAGTGAATTTAAATCAACTGTTTAATTTTTGAGCGGGTTGTTAATTTAGTACGTAAAGGAGATGAAAAACACAATAATGATAAAGATGATATTACTATTAATTCATACACCAGACATGGATGCCCTCCGGACAAAGGCAATTAAGCCATGTTTATTTTTAACCCGGAATGTTCACAATACGTGATACTGACGTAACATTCTTCGCTTCCGAAACAATTTTGGCGGGAAATTACGTGCAACTGAGAGTGTAAGCTGTAAGCTGTAAGCGTTCACCGTGGGGAAATATACAGGGGGCAGGTGATAGCACGTCGATATGGACGCTGATACCCCCTACTGGGTAGAACGCAGCATCCCCCCTCCTCCCCCCTACTCGCGGATGCAACTGGGTGTTGTATTGCGGAGGGGGATGAGTATGACAGAATAATTGTCCACTTGAGATCGCGACTGTCATTATCTCTGAATGCCGTGGTGTGTTTGCTGTGTTTTATAAAATAAGACATAGATGAAAAAAGAACCTAGCTGTCTGCCGATGGGTTTTTAATGCTGCCCCATCTTAGTTACCGCTATCGCGTGCTGCGTTGTCATACGTGACCTCATGTGGCCAGTATTATGATGATTGTGTTTTGACATTGGTAAAGTTGTTTTTTGTGTGTTAGGATGTACACTGAAATAGGACAGAAGGATAAACAAACCTAACAATCTCACACCTTATGCGTTTCTGCTATTGTACTCAAATTGCATGCATGCGTGTCACGCTAAGCCTTAAATGTGACAGTAGCAGTGTTTTCCTCTCACAAGCTGACATTGGTATAACCGGCATACTGTTCAGAGCGGCGTCAAACTCACTTACACCGCTCAGTCTTGGTCTTGTATTTGAGACGATAACACCAAGTGTCAATGGGAATTTCTGGAGTGGTTGGTAGCCTTGTTGTTCAAGCGTCTGTCCGACGCCAAAAAACAATGTTCGATTCCAGCATTGCTACTACAGTGAGTGAGTGAGAGTTAGGTTTAACGCCGCTTTTAACAGTATTCCAGTCATATCACGGCATGTCAGCTTAATGTGGGAGGAAAGCCCGAAGTGATGCAGGTCTCAGACGTTTACCACTTCGGTGAAACCCACGAGCACGGGTATAGTGCTGACAAACCTAGAAACATAATCGGGGCGAATCGGGATTCGAACCCACAACCATAGGTTTCTGGCATGCCCAAGGGACGCAACTCTGCACAGCGAATCGCAGCGCCTTAGACGACTGGGCCACCCGTGCCCCCGTGCTACTACAGTAGATGAGCGTTACGATTAACACAAGTCTGTGTTCAAGTATAGTCTTTACGATAGTAGTATCACTTAACTGCTTGTTGAAACATTCAAAAACTGTAATAAAATAAATCTGAGTGTTTTACACAAAAAATAAAACACATTGTTCACTGTTATTCGTTGTTGTGGGTTTCCACAGAATTTTTGGCGCCTCTTCAGTAAGTCTTGAAGAAATGACAAAAGACAAATTCTGTCTCTTACAGAAAAAAAATCCCTAATATGTAACGGTCGGTCCCTATTATGGATCCTGTCGGGGCCATTATGATGCGTCGTGTTGACATGGCCCCGGAAAGATTCCTTACCATTGACCCGCGCATGTCAGAACAACGGAAAACACGACATCCATAGAATGGTTCCCAGGATTTCGAGGTCGTGATTATGTTGTGTTGTACGTCCCTTTCAGCAATTTGCTTGCCCTACAACAGCGGTGGGAACACTTAATGGGTTTCAGACATTGTCGCCAAGAGGGGGTCAAACCAGGTTTGGTGTTACGAGAAAATTATTTTAATACTAGACTATTGTACCGCCCCATAAATTGTAGGGGTCACGGGTGCCCAGTCGTCTAAGGCAACGCAACCTGGTTCCCTGGGTATGCTGCGCTGGCGCTACACCGAGCGCCAGCGCAGCATACCCAGGGAACCAGGCTGAAGGCATCGCAATTCGCAGTGCAGAGTTGCGTCCCTTAGACCCATTCTGTTATGTTTCTTGACTCGTCACTACCATAAACACATGTTCGTGAGTTTCACTGAAGTGGTAAAGGTCTTATATTTGTAACGTCTCGATTTTTCCTCCCACGTCATGAGATGGCGTGATGTAACGGGTATACTGTCCAATACGGCTTTAACCAAAGTTATTCTCTTACGGACAAACTGTCAGCTGTAATTATAAATAAAATGGCTTTAAAAAACAAAAAACAATTTGATGGTAGCTGATCCTATATTGATTCAGTTGCAACCACTGGGTTTATTTTGAAGTGTCTGTGGTTTTCGAGCGACGCTAATTTACAGGACTCAGGCCGACTCCGGGGTCTAGAGGGTCAGCGAAGGAGAGTGGAGGGTCGGTGGTTCGATCCCCTGGTCGCGTCATACCGAAAGGTGTTTCTTTTTACCCTGCTTGGCGCTCGGCTTTGAGGGGATAAAACAAGGAATTCTCGGCTCGGAGTCAGTATACTGATTGAGGTATCCATGTTAAACTGTAGCATGGTACTTCATTGTGCTGGCACTATAAAACCGGCAAAAATGTGGACTAGTACACACACAAACACGCGTGCATACACGCACGCACACACATGCATGCACTTCGCTATATAAGTGAAATAATCTTGAACTCGACGTTAAAACCCACCTCACCCCACCCCACCTCTCCTCACCCCACCTCACCTCACCTTAATTCACCTCACCTCACCCACTTCACCTCACCTCACCCACCTCACCCCACCCCAACCCACCTCACCTATAAGAGTCTGTCCTCTGTATATCAGAGAACATTTACTGCTGAGTGCGGCGTTAAACAATAAACACACCACCAATGGCTGGTAAATCTTAGTGATTTAACGAGTGCTTCCAACGGATCGTGCTTTCCCACTCGTCTGAGTGATTCAACGCCATCATTGATTCTTTGCTAAACGCCTTGTTTGGTGTGGAGGTATTTTAAAGCAAGTTTTAAATCAAACTGTATTTAAATATTAAACAGATGAAACAAAATATGGCTCTAATAATACATCATACATGGATCATGCACATCTTTGAAATATATACCAAGATATGAGACAAGCTAAACCAATTGTTATTCAAATAAGCAATTTATAGATTAGACTTTTAACGAAAAAATGCCTTGCATGAATACTTTTTGATAGCCATCTTTCTGTTCAAATGAGAGCTAGTATTTTGCTAAGGCTGTACAGTGTCCAAAAGAAATTCACAATGACCACACCTGCGCTACTGTCACGATGTGTCAAGTAACTAAGGTAAGGGAGGTAACTCCAACGATCATACGGCATAGGAGTGAGGGAGTATGGTTTTACGCCGTATTTAGCAATATTCCTGCAATTTCACGGTATGTTCTGTAGTTTGTGACAGGGCCGCCTGTTTTCTAAGTGAAATGTGTCTTGACGTTGCCAGTTGGAATGGTACATCACGCGATGCAGATTACCTGTGAAAACAGTAATCGATTTCACAGACGCAACTACAAGCCGGATACATCTTTGAAGGGCGGAGTGCACTTGAAATAGTATTTGCTGTAGATGAATTCTCTTAATTCGGGAGAAATAATTTGCATTTGTTGACAACGACTTTGTCAGATAGTTGTTATTTGTGTTGAAAATATGCCGTAGATTATTTAGTTATATGTTTTTTTAATACGTCAACGTGATTAGCAATGTTTATTGTTTCAAAAAGGTTGAGTGGTGTGCACCCCTGCACACTACCCCACCCCGCAACCATCATCCCCACCCCGACACCATCATCCCCAGAACTTGTATTTTAGTAGTTGTGATAAGCACTTTAAACTAGTTTAACTTGACTGCCACGGGTATATCTGGCTAAGGTAGGAAGAGAGGAGGTGTGAATACATCACCAATGACAACTGCATTCAATCAGTTCAATTCCTGCCACATTGTGTATAGGCTTTGTAATGTCACAATGGGGCAAGGGTGTGGCGTGTCAACGTGGACTTGGCGGCGGATGAAGAGGTAAGGAAGCGCTCGTAAAATATCTGTATTCAGACCTGGTCTTCAGGTCCGTGTCAATAGCTTGCGACTGTACTTGAACACGAGGCTGAGTGAGTCACTTCTAACGTTACTCGTAGGATTACTGCGTTGCAATGACGGCGGCAGATGACGGCAGTTGGCTTTACAGTGGATGGGAACAGGTGCGGAACGTGCCTGAATTAGTATAACACACATGTATGATTCAACATTCTCTCTCACGTGGGTACATCAGCATGTTTTCTTCAGGTACTTGGTTGACTTTCCAGTGTCACAGCTGTATGCTTCAGCGTAATCTCTTACACTCGTGTATGACGCACCATATTCTCGAAAACGCGTATGTATTAGAATATTCTCAAACACAGCATACTTTCAGCATACTCTCTCACACACGTGTATGTTTCAGCATACTCTCTCACCCACGTGTATGTTTCAGCATACTCTCTCACACACGTGTATGTTTCAGCATACTCTCTCACACACGTGTATGTTTCAGCATACTCTCTCACACACGTGTATGTTTCAGCATACTCTCTCACATACATGTATAGTTCAGCATACTCTCTCACACACGTGTATGTTTCAGCATACTCTCTCACACACGTGTACGTTTCAGCATACTCTCTCACACACGTGTATGTTTCAGCATACTCTCTCACACACGTGTATGTTTCAGCTTACTCTCTCACACTCGTGTATGTTTCAGGATACTCTCGAACACACATGTATAGTTCAGGATACTTTTGAACACACGTGTATGTTTCACCATACTCTTTCACACACATGTATGTTTCAGCATACTCTCTCACACACGTGTATGTTTCAGCATACTCTCGAACACACATGTATAGTTCAGGATACCTTTGAACACACATGTATGTTTCACCATACTCTTTCACACACGTGTATGTTTCAGCATACTCTCTCACACATGTGTATGTTTCAGCATGCTCTCTCACACACGTGTATGTTTCAGCATGCTCTCTCACACACGTGTATCTTTCAACATTCTCACACACATGCATGTTTCAACATACTCTCACACGTGTATATTTCAGTATACTCTCTCACACGTGCATGTTTCAGTATACTCTCTCACACATGCATGTTTCAGCATAGTCTCACACACACGTGTATCTTTCAGCACTCTCACACGTGCATGGTTCAGCATACTCTCTCACACACGTGTATCTTTCAACACTCTCACACACATGCCTGTTTAAGCATACTATCTCACATACGTATATTTCAACACACTCTCACACCTGCATGTTTAAGCATACTCTCTCACACCTGCATTACTTCGGGCTTTCCTCCCACATTAAGCTGACACGCCGTGATATAACTTGAATAATGTTAAAAGCTGCGTTAAACCCAACTCACTCACTCATGTGCACATCACCTGTGGTGAGGTACTCATTGGTATGATGCATGTAACATCGCCTATGATACCCGTATCAAATATATTACCATCGAATAACCGTTTCTTCTTTGTTTCATTTTAATCCTCCGTCAGACATAAGTGTATACTGTCTTTTGCCAGGCAGTTTATGAAAACTATACACGCATCCAAACATAGTTATCCCTGTGGGAGACTCGTCTCTTGACTGCTTTCCGTCACCGGTAACGAAATCTACAAGTCGGTACATATCCACTCGATACAGGAATTCAAATTAGCCCAGTAATCAAACTCGAACGTAAGAAATACCAGACATTACTGTACAAGATTCACAAGCCTTTTATTGCAACAATACAAATGATGAACGCACTGACGTGTGACAACGCAAACACGTAATGCTAGGCCGCGTGGTGTAATGTGATAGTAATTACATTTGAAGATCCACACACTCGGTATACCGTGACGCGGTTTGAAAAACAGTTAAGATGAACGCTATCTAATATGTAAGACTTGTTGATGTCTCTCATAAAAATGCAATTTAATTCGGAGGCGCAGTTAAACTTATTGCTCGTGTCACGGGACCCAAGACACTTTCGAATGAAGTCAAATGCTTTCACTGAGACATCACCCAAGTTCTCATTCGGTTTTCTGGTATATTGCTTTTTAATCATCGAGTGTTTTTAGAGGTGAGGTAAAATGGGGTTTAACGTCGCATCCAAGATTATTGCACTTATATAGCGACGTGAATGCACGTGTGTGTGGCTGCTTGTACTAGTCCGGACTGATGCCGATTTATAGTGCTAGCACACCGAGATACCATGACGCAGTTTAACATGAATACTCCACTCAGACACAGTATACTGACACCGAGCCGACCAGTCCTTGTTTTAGCCCCTTAATGCCGAGCACCAGACAGGGTAACAACAAGTACCATCTTTTAACGTCTTCTGGTATGACGCGGCCGGGGATCGAACCCCGGACCTTCCGCTCTCCGGACGCTCTACCACTAGACAACGTAGGCGGTGAGTGTTTTTAGAAGCACGTGTTGGCCAAGTAGTCTGAAGCGCCTGGAAAACGTTGTGCAGAGTTGCGTCCCTTAGGCGTGACAGAAAACTATGATCGTCAGTTCGAATGCCAGATTCGCCCATATTACGTTTCTAGGTTTGTCAGCACCATACCCGTGCTCGTGGGTTTCATCAAAGTAAATTTAGTAAACGTTTAGCACATGCATTACTTCGGGATTTTCTCCCACATTAAGCTGACACGCCGTGATATTACTGAAATACTGCTAAAAACGGCGTTAAACCAAACTGACTCACTGGAAGCTTATTACTCAAACATCTCGCTTTCCGTATAAGTTTGAAGAGTACTGGTGTTTTTTAGCTGAAGATGAACCCCCATCTATTTTGTTTTTCTTATCGCAATGAATTGTTCTGCAAATTTTGTGATCTTTCACATGGTAAAATGTAAGAAAAGAACCTTCAAGTGCACTATTTTTTTGTACTCCAATACTTATTAAAACAGAATTATTATGATTAAAACCATTAATATTCAAATATATTATCCTTATTATCATTTTTTGCTATTATTTAGTTACCCATAAACAGAACTGACCGTATATCATGTGAGAGTTGTCTGTATATTACGTCAGAGTAGTCTTTATATCATGTCAGAGTTGTTTTTATATATCGTGTCAGAATTGTCTGTATATCACGTGAGAGTTGTCTGTATATCACGTCAGAGTAGTCTTTATATCATGTCAGAGTTGTCTGTATATCACGTCAGAGTTGTCTGTATATCATGTCAGAGTTGTCTGTATATCATGTCAGAGTTGCCTGTATATCATGTCAGAGTTATCCGTACATCACGTCAGAGTTGTCTGTATATCATGTCAGAGTTGTCTGTATATCATGTCAGAGTTGACTGTTTATCATGTCAGAGTTGTCTTTATATCATGTCAGAGTTGTCTGTATATCATGTCAGAGTTGACTGTTTATCACGTCAGTGTTGTCTGTATATCATGTCAGAGTTGTCTGTATATCATGTCAGAGTTGTCTGTTTATTATGTCAGAGTTGTCTGTATATCATGTCAGTGTTGTCTGTATATCATGTCAGAGTTGACTGTTTATCATGTCAGAGTTGACTGTTTATCATGTCAGAGTTGTCTGTATATCATGTCAGAGATGGTCAGTACGACGTTTCATACAACGTTTTCTCACTGCAGTGTGCTGAGAGTGTCATCTGCCCTTGTCCTGGGCGCCCACCCAGCGAGGGAACTTACTGGGGCATTACTGGCTGATGCTATATCCAGGTTAATGTAAGGGTAAGGATAAATCGGGTATCTGATGACAGAAATATTGATATCATGCGTCGTACCTGTACGACCCTTTACAGTTTCATTGTCACTTATGTGGTGTATGGACCTGGTGGCAGTCGTCAACACGCCAGGCTGAACAGAACTATCTACACGACACTTGAGTCAACTGCACTACAACTAACACAGCACTACATAACGAAAACACTACACCACGCCCACACTGAACTATAAAACACACTGCTACACTACACTTCACTTTAACTACAAGATGAAAAGGAAACCCTACACTACACAACACTACACTATTCTGTACAACACGACACTACATTACTCTATGAAAACACTACGCTACACTTACTACACTGCAAGGCACTACACTATATTACACTATTAAAACACTACAGTACACTATCACAACACTACACTACATTATGAAAACACTACAGTTCACTACACTTACTCTGCACCACATTACACAACACGTGTACAAAACTATGAAATCACTACAGTACACCACACCATGAAATCACTACACTACACATACATTACACTATGAAAACACTACACTACACATACACTACACCATGAAAACACTACACTACACATACACTACACCATGAAAACACTACACTACACATACACTACACCATGAAAGCACTACACTACACATACACTACACTATGAAAACACTACACTACACATACACTACACTATGAAAACACTACACTACACATACACTACACCATGGAAAGACTACATTACACATACACTACACCATGAAAAAACTACATTACACATACACTACACCATGAAAGCACTACACTACACATACACTACACTATGAAAGCACTACACTACACATACACTACACTATGAAAACACTACACTACACATACACTACACTATGAAAACACTACACTACACATACACTACACCATGAAAACACTACACTACACATACACTACACCATGAAAACACTACACTACACATCCACTACACCATGAAAACACTACACTACACATCGAATACACCATGAAAACACTACACTACACATACACTACACCATGGAAAGACTACATTACACATACACTACACCATGAAAGCACTACACTATGAAAACACTACACTACACATACACTACACCATGAAAGTACTACACTACACATACACTACACTATGAAAACACTACACTTCACTGCACTACACCATGAAAACACTACACTGCACATACACTACACCATGAAAGTACTACACTGCACATACACTACACCATGAAAGCACTACACTGCACATACACTACACCATTCAAACACTACACTACACATACACTACACTATGAAAACACTACACTTCACTGCACTACACCATGAAAACACTACACTACGCTACGCTTCACAACACTTACACTAAACTATGAAAACAGTACACAACATTACCCTACACTAACCTACACTATGAAAGTAATATTCTACACTCTACCACACATACACTACATGATAAAAGAACTACACTACACTACGCTATGCTACACTAAACTAAACTACGCTACGCTACGCTACACTACACTACGCTTTACTACACTTCACTACACTACACTTCACTACGCTACACTACACTACCCTATAGTACGCTTTACTACACTACACTACACTACACTACACTACATTACACTATACCACACTACACTAAACTACACTGCACTAAACGATACTACGCTACACTACACTATGCTTTACTACACTTCACTACACTACACTTCAGTACGCTACACTACACTACCCTATTGTACGCTTTACTACACTACACTACACTACACTACATTACACTATACCACACTACACTAAACTACACTGCACTAAACGATACTACGCTACACTACACTATGCTTTACTACACTACACTACACTTCACTACACTACGCTACACTAAACTAAACTACGCTACGCTACACTACACTACACTACACTACACTACACTACACTACACTACACTAACCTACACTATGAAAGTAATATTCTACACTCTACATTCTACACATACACTTCATAATAAAAGGACTACACTACACGACGCTACACTACGCTACACTACATTCCACTACACTACATTCCACTTCACTACACTACGCTACGCTTCACAACACTTACACTAAACTATGAAAACAGTACTAAACATTACCCTACACTAACCTACACTATGAAAGTAATATTCTACACTCTACCACACATGCATTTCATAATAAAAGGACTACACTACACGACGCTACACTACGCTACACTACATTCCACTACACTACATTACACTTCACTACACTATGCTATGCTACACTAAACTAAACTACGCTACACTACACTATGCTACACTACTCTACGCTTTACTACACTACACTACACTACACTAAACCAAACTACGCTACGCTACACTTCACTACGCTTTACTACACTACACTACACTACGCACACTACGCTACACTACACTACACTACACTACACTACACTACACTAAACCAAACTACGCTACGCTACACTTCACTACGCTTTACTACACTACACTACACTACGCACACTACGCTACACTACACTACACTACACTACACTACACTAAACCAAACTACGCTACGCTACACTTCACTACGCTTTACTACACTACACTACACTTCACTACACTACACTACACTACACTACACTACCTCTGCCACATCCACAAAAACTACCTCTGTCACAACCACTAACACTACCTCCGCCACCGCCAGTAACACTACCTCTGTCACATACACTTACATACCTCTGCCTGACTTGGTTGATGCATGTCATCGTATCCCACTTACGTAGATAGATGCTCATGATGTCAATCACTTGACTGATTCTTTACAGACTGCAGTCACATACCTGGAGTGCGGCCGAGTGCGGCCGAGTGCGGCCGAGTGCGGCGTCAAACACCAAACAAACAAAACACTGCCAATACCACAACCACCACCTTTGCCAGTATCAATACAGTCCATTCATTATAAAATTCATGCTAATTTGAACTGTCAACTTGTTGATCTCTCTGATATATTTATGATATCTAGCAAATACTTAACCTAGATGTTAATAATGTCTCCAAACAACAAACCTATAATGTGGCCTTGGAGAGGAATAGAGGCATGTAACAGGAATTTATAGCTCGTTACCATTTTGGATACATCTCATGGATCACAAGGCAAGCCATTTTCTCTCGGATATGAGAAAGCATTTAGAAATTTAGCCATTCCGCTTCGTAGTAATTGGAAAATGCTATGACGGAAAAACACATAAATATGTAAGCGAGTATATAACACACGCCTTGGTTTCTGTAATGGTAGTTTCCAGTTCACCTGCGGAGATGTACGCTTCAGCGTTCCTTTAATCTACCTGTACAGGTGAGTGGTGACCGCTGGCCCGTTATCGGCGGGCAGGACAATAGTGACCACTCCTAGTCTGTCAGGGGCATCCCGGCCGTAGGTCCCTCCCCACAGGGGGCCCTGGCGAGGTTGTATTCAAATTCAAATCAATATTGATACACAGTTAAAGTTAGTATTTCAAACCGGTGATAAGAACACACATTGAAACACAAGTAGATCAGCGATTCCAAAATAACAGCAGAAATGATTTATGACGAAGATATAGATATAAATAGAATGGAAATGGACAACAACGAAATGGTGAGCACGATGATGATGATGATGATGATGACGAAAATAAAGACGACGACCACCACCACTACTACTACTACTACTACTACTACTACTACTACTACTACTGCTACTGCTACTGCTAACTACTACTACTAATACGGCTAGTACTAACTACTACATCACGATGATGATGATGATGATGACGACGACGACGACGACCACCACCACCAATACTACTACTTTATTGTTGAGTGCGGCGTTTAACAACAAACAGAAAGAAACTGACGGCGCTCAACAACAATTGTTTGTTCACGATTGATGGTAATATTAACATCAAAGCCATGATGGAGCAATAAATGTACATTAAGGATGTTGCACACAAAGCTTGAGCTGAAGTTGTACCGAACAGGTCATGACAAAATTCAAAAATAAAGTTAATAGTCAGAAGTGTAAATAATGTGACAACAAAAATAGCGGCCCATTAATATAATTACCGTCGAGGATTACGGGTTGAAAAGTGACTCCGTTGAATTATGACTTGTGGTTTATTCTTTATAGCATGTCTAAATTGGTGCAAATATTTATCAGTGTGTTCGGGATGAGGGTTGGAGGTGACACGCATTTATAGGCATGTGTTAACGTATACATATACAAATTGCCATGGTTCCTGGCTTTAGAAATGGTTATCACGATATGGCTGAAATATTGCCGATGTGACGTAAAGCATTAACTCACACACTCACTCACTCACTCACTCACTCACTTTAGAAATGTCCAAAACATGTGTGTGCATGTACAGCTGTCCAGTGACTGCCTGTACGTACGCTTGCGCGTGTGTTATGTTTGTTTGATTGAGTTTTACGTGGCTTTGGGTAGTATTTCAACCCTAACGCCACGCTGGTTACAATGGGGCACCAGTCTTCGGGCTGAACGAAAGTGGCCCGGTGGGTGCATGTGTGTTTGAGCAAGTATGTGGGTGCTGGGTAGTATTATATATGTACGTGTGTGTGTGAGAGAGAGAGAGAGAGAGATAGAGAGACCTGCAATCTGGAAGCCGTAAATAGAAAGAGGCACACCGAAAGCGTTCTCAACCTAAAACGTCCCCATTTTCATGGTGGAGTTAGGAATATCGTTTAATGATTATATTTTCGAAGTGTTAACATGATGTCAAGTATATTTCAGTACAAGAATATATAAATGTTGTAATTTGAGATCATTCTGATATAATTATATTGATGCAAATATATATTGCGTTGGCACGCAAGTTGGTATATTTATATACAATCTTCAACCCCGTTATATTTCAAAATATAAAATCCCACTTCACAAACGAATAAACAATTATGTGAGAAGTTAGTATCAATGAGGTTAGTTAAAAAACACTAACATTAAAAGCACCATTCGAATTCGATGCATGGGGACGTTTTCGGTCGAACTCAGAAGAAACCATTAAACTAATGCACGACAAAGGTCTGAAAGAACAGACTGCAAGTGTTACCAGCTACCAAAAGGACGTGCCCACAACGTTGTAAGAACATTACTTTGTTTAAGCAAAGTGGCATCCAACGTTACCCTCAACGTGACGTTGTCGTAATATTGCTACAACGTATTAAAGCAGCCAATAAGTCGAACGTTGCACAGACGTTGCATGGTTCCACGGGAACGTTCTCGTGACATTACTGGGAGTCTACATAGTAACCAAATAGTAACCTACGAATGCAAAGTTGCCTGGACCCCCTGTGTTAACTGGGTAATTAGCATCTCTGTTGGAAGGGTGGATCACATCATCATCAGGATTAGGAATAACAACGGTTTATGCAAGGCGGGTGAAGCAAATCAGAAATGCATAGTTTTGTATTATGAACCCTAGAAGTTTCTGATCACATATGTTACATTGACCACTGCCATCATTTGCAACATGAAACAAAAGTGCAGACCGATCGATGGCGGCACCAGACTCGCCAACAGCAAAATACCAAGTTTGGTTCCAAAAGATTAAACTTTTTTACTATTTCTGAAAAGGTCAAACACTTAATAGATCACACAAAGGTAAAGATCAAAGACACATCTGCATACTATAAGCATTTCAAGATAAGAAAGCTGAAAACCTGACCAAAAGGGCAATGTTCTATTAAGTCAGTGAACTGTTTCCGTATGGGTGTGGCAATGAAGGCAACTCTTCGAAAAAACACCAAATCAAAGCGATTGAACTCGTTTATAAAATTGACAATGATGTTACACTTTACACAATTCCTATAAAATACTGTTTTAATTGTGGAAAGAGGTGTGCGCAATTAAATGAAAAGAAACAAAACCAGCACTATTTCAAAAACTTCAGTAAATTGTAGTAACATCCGTGCATTTTGCCGAATTTAAAAAATGCACAATGAATTTTGGAAATGTGGACGTTATCAAATGCTTTGAGCCTAAAACACTTGTAATAAGTAGATAACGACGAGCATTCTCTACCACATTAAGCGACTCTATACAATACAATGGAGGATATCCAAATACTAGTACTTGTTCTAGATTGTCTAACAAGAAAACGCACCAGTACACGGGTTGTGATGGATGCTTTTCGAGAACGGGGTTCGACGTGTGACCTACAGATCTAGCCCCAAGTGATTTCCACTTGTCCCCTCAATTGGAAAAGCACCTGCGGGGTTGAAGATTTGAGGACGGCAACAATTGACTGCTGGACTTCTCTATATCGGACATTAATGATTGGAAAACCATATGGAACATGTCTGTGAAACCGGAAGGGGACTATGTTGAAAAATAATATAATTGTAAGTTTAACAAGAATTTCAACATTAAGTGAGTGAGGCTCAAAACGTTTTGATATCCGCTTGTAAAAGTACTTTGTTTATTACTTAAATCTTAACAAAAATGAAGATTGAAATGCAGCTTGGTTTTTGGTTGTATAATTTTGGCCAGTAAATCTTGAATCTGGATTTTTCCCGTTTTAATAAAACATTAAACGCCCCCACCCTTCACTCTACCGCACTCAAAAAGACATGCATGTACGTAAAACAACTGATGCAAGCTGGCAGATACGCATTCAGAAACACCCGGATATAGACACTAAAACGATTTTATCGATTGTAACATTAGATCTTTTTATTTACACTAGAAGTCACAATTCAAAGGAGTCACTTTTCAACGCGAGGCCCGGGTCACTATTCAACGACTTGGTAAGCTGACAGGGTCAATTTTCAACTGTTGAAAACTGAGACCGGGTATGTTTTCAATGTTGAATACTGACTCCCGGGTCACTTTTCAACGCGGGTCCATTTTCAATGTCACACCGGCAAGTGCTCCAGTTGAACACCGTTGTGTCGTAGTTGAAGGGACCTACGTAGATACTTCGAGTTATCCGAGGTTCGACATAACAGGGTTTCCCCCTAAAATAAATAGATTATTTCGTCTCTAAATATATACACAGTCTAACCTCATTGTGTCGAACGCGGATGTGTCGAATTCCCAGTTGTATCGAACCAAGAGTTAAAAATAAGGTGAAACACACCCTGATAACGTATCTTTTAAATATAAATTACAACTCACCACAAGTGAGAAGTGGTACCTGTTATGACCTACACGCAACATGGCGTGAAACACACCCAAGGGAGTAAACTGTTGATTGGTCAGATGGTAATAGAGTAGTGCTGCTAGTTGCCTTCGTGTGCTGTTGTGTACAGAGGATCAATGGTTAGTTGACCAGTGTAGTAGAGTTGTGCTGCTAGTTGCCTTTGTGTGTTGTTGTGTACCGAGTATCAATGTTAAGTTGACCAGTGTAATAGAGTAGTGCTGCTAGTTGCCTTCGTGTGATGTTGTGTACCGAGGATCAATGGTTAGTTGACCAGTGTAGTAGGTTAGTGCTGCTAGTTGCCTTTGTGTACTGTTATGTACAGAGGATCAATGGTTAGTTGACCAGTGTAGTAGAGTAGTGCTGCTAGTTGCCTTTGTGTGCTGCTGTGTACCGAGGATCAATGTTTAGTTGACCAGTGTAGTAGAGTAGTGCTGCTAGTTGCCTTTGTGTGTTGTTGTGTACCGAGGATCAATGGTTAGTTGACCAGTGTAGTAGAGTAGTGCTGCTAGTTGCCTTCGTGTGCTGTTGTGTACAGAGGATCAATGGTTAGTTGACCAGTGTTGTAGAGTAGTGCTGCTAGTTGCCTTTGTGTGCTGTTATGTACAGAGGATCAATGTTTAGTTGACCAGTGTAATAGAGTAGTGCTGCTAGTTGCCTTCGTGTGATGTTGTGTACCGAGGATCAATGGTTATTTTATCAGTGTAGTAGGTTAGTGCTGCTAGTTGCCTTTGTGTACTGTTATGTACAGAGGATCAATGGTTAGTTGACCAGTGTAGTAGAGTTGTGCTGCTAGTTGCCTTTGTGTGTTGTTGTGTACCGAGGATCAATGGTTAGTTGACCAGTGTAGTAGAGTAGTGCTGCTAGTTGCCTTTGTGTGTTGTTGTGTACCGAGGATCAATGGTTAGTTGACCAGTGTAGTAGAGTAGTGCTGCTAGTTCCCTTTGTGTGTTGCTGTGCACCGAGTATCAATGTTTAGTTGACCAGTGTAACAGAATAGTGCTGCTAGTTGCCTTTGTGTGCTGTTGTGTACCGAGGATCAATGGTTCTTTTACCAGTGTAGTAGGTTAGTGCTGCTAGTTTCCTTTGTGTACCGTTATGTACAGAGGATCAATGGTTAGTTGACCAGTGCAGTAGAGTAGTGCTGCTAGTTGCCTTTGTGTGTTGTTATGTACAGAGTATCAATGTTTAGTTGACCAGTGCAGTAGAGTAGTGCTGCTAGTTGCCTTTGTGTGTTGTTATGTACAGAGGATCAATGGTTAGTTGACCATTGTAGTAGAGTAGTGTTGCTAGTTGCCTTTGTGTACTGTTATGTACATAGTATCAATGTTTAGTTGACCAGTGCAGTAGAGTAGTGCTGCTAGGTGCCTTTGTGTACTGTTATGTACAGAGGATCAATGGTTAGTTGACCAGTGTAGTAGAGTAGTGCTGCTAGTTGCCTTTGTGTGTTGTTATGTACAGAGGATCAATGGTTAGTTGACCAGTATAATAGAGTAGTGCTGCTAGTTGCCTTTGTGTGTTGTTGTGTACCGAGGATCAATGGTTAGTTGACCAGTGTAATAGAGTTGTGCTGCTAGTTGCCTTTGTGTGTTGTTGTGTACCGAGGATCAATGGTTAGTTGACCAGTGTTGTAGAGTAGTGCTGCTAGTTGCCTTTGTGTGTTGTTGTGTACCGAGGATCAATGGTTAGTTGACCAGTGTAGTAGAGTAGTGCTGCTAGTTGCCTTTGTGTGTTGTTGTGTACCGAGGATCAATGGTTAGTTGACCAGTATAATAGAGTAGTGCTGCTAGTTGCCTTTGTGTGTTGTTGTGTACCGAGGATCAATGGTTAGTTGACCAGTGTAATAGAGTTGTGCTGCTAGTTGCCTTTGTGTGTTGTTGTGTACCGAGGATCAATGGTTAGTTGACCAGTGTTGTAGAGTAGTGCTGCTAGTTGCCTTTGTGTGTTGTTGTGTACCGAGGATCAATGGTTAGTTGACCAGTGTAGTAGAGTAGTGCTGCTAGTTGCCTTTGTGTGTTGTTGTGTACCGAGGATCAATGGTTAGTTGACCAGTGTTGTAGAGTAGTGCTGCTAGTTGCCTTTGTGTGTTGTTGTGTACCGAGGATCAATGGTTAGTTGACCAGTGTAGTAGAGTTGTGCATCTAGTTGCCTTTGTGTGTTGTTGTGTACCGAGGATCAATGGTTAGTTGACCAGTGTTGTAGAGTAGTGCTACTAGTTGCCTTTGTGTGCTGCTGTGTACCGAGGATCAATGGTTAGTTGACCAGTGTTGTAGAGTAGTGCTGCTAGTTGCCTTTTTAGTGCTGTTGTGTACCGAGGATCAATGGTTAGTTCACCAGTGTAGTAGAGTAGTGCTGATAGTTGCACTTGTGTACTGTTATGTACAGAGGATCAATGGTTAGTTGACCAGTGATGTAGAGTAGTGCTGCTAGTTGCCTTTGTGTGCTGTTGTGTACCGAGGATCAATGGTTAGTTGACCAGTGTTGTAGAGTAGTGCTGCTAGTTGCCTTTGTGTACTGTTGTGTACCTAGGATCAATGGTTAGTTGACCAGTGATGTAGAGTTGTGCTGCTAGTTGCCTTTGTGTGCTGCTGTGTACCGAGGATCAATGGTTAGTTGACCAGTGTAGTAGAGTTGTGCTGCTAGTTGCCTTTGTGTGTTGTTATGTACAGAGGATCAATGGTTAGTTGACCAGTGTAGTAGAGTAGTCCTGCTAGTTGCCTTTGTGTGTTGTTATGTACAGAGGATCAATGGTTAGTTGACCAGTATAATAGAGTAGTGCTGCTAGTTGCCTTTGTGTGTTGTTGTGTACCGAGGATCAATGGTTAGTTGACCAGTGTAATAGAGTTGTGCTGCTAGTTGCCTTTGTGTGTTGTTGTGTACCGAGGATCAATGGTTAGTTGACCAGTGTTGTAGAGTAGTGCTGCTAGTTGCCTTTGTGTGTTGTTGTGTACCGAGGATCAATGGTTAGTTGACCAGTGTAGTAGGTTAGTGCTGCTAGTTGCACTTGTGTACTGTTATGTACAGAGGATCAATGGTTAGTTGACCAGTGTGGTAGAGTAGTGCTGCTAGTTGCCTTTGTGTGTTGTTGTGTACAGAGGATCAATGGTTAGTTGACCAGTGTTGTAGAGTAGTGCTGCTAGTTGCCTTTGTGTGCTGCTGTGTACCGAGGATCAATGGTTAGTTGACCAGTGTAGTAGAGTAGTGCTGCTAGTTGCCTTTGTGTGTTGTTGTGTACCGAGGATCAATGGTTAGTTGACCAGTGTAGTAGAGTAGTGCTGCTAGTTGCCTTTGTGTGTTGTTGTGTACCGAGGATCAATGGTTAGTTGACCAGTGTTGTAGAGTAGTGCTGCTAGTTGCCTTTGTGTGTTGTTGTGTACCGAGGATCAATGGTTAGTTGACCAGTGTTGTAGAGTAGTGCTGCTAGTTGCCTTTGTGTGCTGTTGTGTACCGAGGATCAATGGTTAGTTGACCAGTGTAGTAGAGTAGTGCTGCTAGTTGCCTTTGTGTACTGTTGTGTACCTAGGATCAATGGTTAGTTGACCAGTGTAGTAGAGTAGTGCTGCTAGTTGCCTTTGTGTGCTGTTGTGTACCGAGGATCAATGGTTAGTTGACCAGTGTAGTAGAGTAGTGCTGCTAGTTGCCTTTGTGTGCTGTTGTGTACCGAGGATCAATGGTTAGTTGACCAGTGTAGTAGAGTAGTGCTGCTAGTTGCCTTTGTGTACTGTTGTGTACCTAGGATCAATGGTTAGTTGACCAGTGTAGTAGAGTAGTGCTGCTAGTTGCCTTTGTGTGCTGTTGTGTACCGAGGATCAATGGTTAGTTGACCAGTGTAGTAGAGTAGTGCTGCTAGTTGCCTTTGTGTACTGTTGTGTACCTAGGATCAATGGTTAGTTGACCAGTGATGTAGAGTTGTGCTGCTAGTTGCACTTGTTTGCTGTTATGTCCCGAGGTTCAATGAGGACATAAAAACAAGTATGCCTGTTCACGGCTCCTCTGTTCAATTTCCGGTGTAAATGAGTTACAGAGAAACCCATACTCTTTTTAATAAGAATCTCCGGTCCTCTGGTGTATCCTGACGCAACACTACAAGGTCGTTCCAACATTGCACAGCACCCAAATCCCCTCACGATGTATACAAAGATCAGTTTGTCACAAACCGATGTTTCGTTACCCGATGATTCAATTGTACACAAAGGTAACACATTAAATGCCACCCGATCATAAACCATTATTCTTTAAGAAAAGAAGATCCACTAGCTGTACCCATCGCCCTCCCGCTCCGACCCCCGAGTCACAATACATATATTGTTATAATTTTGGAAAAACCAGGAACAGATATTACATAGACATTCCACTGTTCTCTCCTTTGTAACATTAACAGTGTCTCATGCATTCTTGTCGCAATTTCAGTTCCTGGTATAATAATGTGACCCTTTAGTGTTATACTTGTGACGCTCCTGTATATATATGTTAAAAATAATGTGGACAATGCTTTCAAATGTTATCCTTTGTTTGTTTGAAGCAACACTATCATTAAAGGCACATATAATATACATGTAAGGATGTGAATGAGTTAACGTTTATAATGGGCACTGTAATCTTGGCGTACAAATTTTACCCCCCGATCTTGAACCTGATTTTACAATGATATCGTTACTTTATCACTTTATCAAATACAAAAACCAGATGAAACATGTGTACTTATGTAGATTCTGATATCACTGGATAATATACACTATATAACCATGTCTGACGTTCTATTGTAATATGTTCCAAGATATATTTCCTGACCCGATGTGGGGGTTGGTTTGGGGGGTGGGGTAAAAGGGGGGTGGCCGTGTATGGATGGGGTGGGTGGGGTGGGTGTGGTAGGGGGGATGTGTTAAATATATATAGGCTCATAGTTATTATTAAAACATATATCTGTTTCTGCAGCTGTACCTGAGAAATATCAAGCCACCATACAGATTCTGTTTCCATTGTCCATAAAAATAATTTATTTTAAAGAAATACAATTGTAAACGAAAACTAGTCCCTTTATATGGATCCAACCTTTCATTATTTTAGATTTATTTAAAATATACGCCGCCTCCTACTGACCATTTTGTTTCCTATGACAATAAACGCAGGTCATTTGTTAGTAATGTGTGATGCACGTGTATGTACAGGTATTGCAAATATCTTGACACGACATTGTTAACAGGTGATGCACGTGTATATACAGGTATTGCAAATATCTTGACACGATATTGTTAACAGGTGATGCACGTGTATATACAGGTATTTCAAATATCTTGACACAATAGTGTTAACAGGTGATGCACGTGTATATACAGGTATTGCAAATATCTTGACACGATAGTGTTAACAGGTGATGCACGTGCATATACAGGTATTTCAAATATCTTGCCACGATATTGTTAACAGGTGATGCACGTGTATATACAGGTATTGCAAATATTTTGACACGATAGTGTTAACAGGTGATGCACGTGTATATACAGGTATTGCAAATATCTTGACACGATGATGTTAACAGGTTATGCACGTGTGTATACAGGTATTTCAAATATCTTGACATAATAGTGTTAACAGGTGATGCACGTGTATATACAGGTATTGCAAATATCATGACACGATAGTGTTAACCGGTGATGCACGTGTATATACAGGTATTGCAAATATCTTGACACGATAGTGTTAACAGGTGATGCACGTGTATATGCAGGTATTTCAAATATCTTGACACGATAGTGTTAACAGGTGATGCACGTGTATATACAGGTATTTCAAATATCTTGACACGATAGTGTTAACAGGTGATGCACGTGTATATACAGGTATTGCAAATATCTTGACACGATAGTGTTAACAGGTGAAGCACGTGCATATACAGGTATTGCAAATATCTTGACACGATATTGTTAACAGGTGATGCACGTGTATATACAGGTATTTCAAATATCTTGACACAATAGTGTTAACAGGTGATGCACGTGTATATACAGGTATTGCAAATATCTTGCCACGATAGTGTTAACAGGTGATGCACGTGCATATACAGGTATTGCAAATATCTTGACACGATAGTGTTAACAGGTGATGCACGTGTATATACAGATATTGCAAATATCTTGACACAATAGTGTTAACAGGTGATGCACGTGTATATACAGGTATTGCAAATATCATGACACGATAGTGTTAACAGGTGATGCACGTGTATTTACATGTATTGCAAATATCTTGACACGATAGTGTTAACAGGTGATGCACGTGTATCGCAAATATCTTGACACGATAGTGTTAACAGGTGATGCACGTGTATATACAGGTATTACAAATATCTTGACACGATAGTGTTAACAGGTGATGCTCCAAATATACAGATATTGCTAATTTCTGGTCATGATAGAGTTAACAGGTGATGCACGTGTATATAAACATACTGTAAATTTCTGGACACGATAGTGTTAACAGGCGATGGTCCTTTATATACAGATATTGCTAATCTCTGCCTATGATAGCGTTAACTTGTGATGCACGTGTTCCACCCTAGACAATGAATTTCACGTGATGTAAATGTTACGAAAGATTTTGTGTTAATAAAATAAGTTAAACTCTATTGCATAAATGTGATGCTAATGATGTAACAGCTAGAACAAAATATATTTGATGTATGTACTGACTGAAAACATTTTATGTTAATGTTATCAAGCCCGGAAGCCACATTGTTTATTTTGTTTGTTTGTGTGTTTAACGCCGCACAATATTACAGCTACATGACGGCGGTCTGTAAGTATTCGAGTCTGGACCAGTCAATCCAGTGTTTGACATCATGTGCATCGATCCACGCAATTGGAATACGGTGACATGCATCAACCAAGTCAGCGAAGCTGGCGACACATAGTACTCATGTAATGTCAATGGTATAACGAACTGTTTGAACTGTTAACCACCCGAAACATTCTCGTCATATGAAAAAACTGAGGACTGTTGCACCTAAAGCTTGAGCTGAAGTTGTACCGAACAATTCTTGAACAAAATTAAAAAATAAAGTTAATGGTCATGAGTGTACAAACCGTGACGCCGAAATTAGCCGCCAATTAATATAATTACTGTCGATCATAGGCATTTGCTCTCTTGACACAGACATGATAGGTACACGGTGAACGTGAACCCGTGACTCCGTCCGTGAGAAGTACACACCACAAAGACTGGGTAACCACGCCTACATGCACCGAATGTCTATACCCCATAGCATGCTCCACACGATAGTACTATCGTACCCGTGCCAATAAGTATAATGGGTGTACGTCCAGGCGTTATAACACTGTTTGTTTGTTTGTTTGTTGTTTCACACTGCACTCAGCAATATTCCAGCTATATGATGGCGGTGTGTAAATAATCCTGTCTGAACAAGACAATCCAGTGATTGACACCATGAACATGGATCCGAGATATCAGGATACAGTAAACAAAAGCACTGCCCTCCCGACCGAATGTAGTCGCCTTTTATAGTGAGTGAGTGAGTGAATGAGTTGGGTTTAACGCCGCTTTTAACAGTATTCCAGTTATATCGCGGCGTGTCAGCTTTATGTGGGAGGAAAGCCCGAAGTGATGCAGGTCTCTGACGTTTACCACTTCGGTGAAACCCACGAGCACGGGTATGGTGCTGACAAACCTGGAAACATTATCGAAGAGATAATTATTTGTTGTGGCCTTAATGTGTACACTTTTAGCGTATATAATTAAATATATACATAATCTTTAATGTACCAAGCGTAATTAAAAAACTGCGTTGATTTCCGCGACATAAATTTCATCTCCGTTCATTTTCTCTTCGTTCATTTTCGGGGAAGAATGGGGAGGTCAAGCAATATGGCCACATATATCGGTTCAATGAATAACATCACAATGCTTTACACGCCATAACAGATGTACAATTTACACTCAAGGCAAGCCATTTATCGACTGACGTTCATATGTTTGAAACCAAAAGACACTGAGATGAGATTTTCTATTTATCTCAAAGGCTGTAACATTTATGATTTAAATTATTGTCTTCAGACACTGCTAGGAGGTTCTACTACACCAAATCAGAACCAGTTGGGACTAGTGCAGTTTTCGCAGGGAGCCTTCAGTGCAGATCGAGAGATATCTGCAGGCTGTGATTGGAGGATATTTTATCTCTTTCAAATGTATATCCATCCAGTTATTAAAACTGACCATGTTTTTTCTATATTTAGTACTGTCTTTTTCAACATGAGGACTTATGCTGAATGTGACCACAGCTATTTTCAAGTAGGTGACATTTGGTGCGAAACTGGGGGTGGTGTGTTTAGCTTCCTGTACTCGGAAAAGGAGCTGGCTAAGCTAGTCATTTTTTATTTTTTTACTGCTGCTCTAAGGCTAAACTGTGCACACACGTACAGTTAATAGCTGTTGAATGCTTAGTTATTTAAAAAAATAAAATAACGTTACTATAGAAGTCTATGGAAAAAAACATTTGGTTGTGTCTAACCTAGGAGTTTTTAAGTGTGCACATCTAACAGTCATGTACGTTTGAGTGAGTGAGTGAGTTAGGTTTAACGCCGCTTTTAACAGTATTACAGTTAAATCACGGCGTGTCAGCTTAATGTGGGAGGAAAGCCCGGAGTGATGCATGTTTAAGACGCTTACCACTTCGGTGAAACCCACGAGCACGGGTATGGTGCTGACAAACCTAGAAACATAATTGGGGCGAACCGGGATTCGAACCCACAATCATAGGTTTCTGGCGTGTCCAAGGGACGCAACTCTGCACAGCGAATCGCGGCGCCTTAGACGACTGGGCCACCCGTGCCCCCCATGTACGTTTGAAGCTTGACGCCAAGGCGCCTAGGTATATCCATCACGATGCATAATTGTTACGCGCTTTTAATATTCGCAAACGTATATAGCGTGAGATATATCATTCTCATTCAAGCATAGATATATTGAGGAACCATATTCAATTCATGCCATCAGAAGAGACAGGAATTGTTATGGTCACACTCGTTGCCTGGGAAACCTGCGTCCGAGGTTCGAAAAACGGTGATGTCACTTTTGATAATCCACGCATCCACGCACACCTAGTATTCGTAATGCACCGAGCTTTAGTTGAAATAACTATTACTATTCAAGAAGAAATGAGATTTTTATTGTGTAAACCGAACTTAGACTGCCGCCTGGCACAAGAAACCTTATGAAGTGATAGAAATAGGTTTGTGAATTACTAAAAGGCGTGATAACAAAACGCGTACAGTAGAACTTAGACGAATGCGAGTATTAAAGATCTACCCATCCAAGACCTTTGAAGACTTATAAGTATTATGCACATCTGGGATGGGTTTCATTTTTTTAATAGTTAGAGCTATTAAACATGATAAAAATGAGAATATATCGGTGTAATTATCTCTAACAGGTGCCCTCTGGGTTATCACGCCCACTACCTCGACCCGCCTTCCTTGTTGTAAGAACATACATTTCTTGTCTACATATTGTTGGCGAGGATATACCGAGGTCATCATTTTACTCAGCAGGGCTGAAGTACTTAACTACCGGGCAACGATAGTATAAAGTGTGTGTGCGTGCGTGCGTGCGTTTGTGTGTGTGTGCATGTTAGTGGTTATGGTGATGGTGGTGGTGGTGGTGGTGGTGGTGGTGGTGGTGGTGGTGCTAAGGTTGTAAGGTAAGTGATGCTAGTGTTAGTGGTTATGGTGATGGTAGTGGTGGTGGTAGTGTTACGGTAAGTGATGCTAGTGTTAGTGGTTATGGTGATGGTAGTGGTGGTGGTAGTGTTACGGTAAGTGATGCTAGTGTTAGTGGTTATGGTGATGGTAGTGGTGGTGGTAGTGTTACGGTAAGTGATGCTAGTGTTAGTGGTTATGGTGATGGTAGTGGTGGTGGTAGTGTTACGGTAAGTGATGCTAGTGTTAGTGGTTATGGTGATGGCAGTGGTGGTGGTAGTGTTACGGTATGTGATGCTAGTGTTAGTGGTTATGGTGATGGTAGTGGTGGTGGTAGTGGTACGGTAAGTGATGCTAGTGTTAGTGGTTATGGTGATGGTAGTGGTGGTGGTAGTGTTACGGTAAGTGATGCTAGTGTTAGTGGTTATGGTGATGGTAGTGGTGGTGGTAGTGGTACGGTAAGTGATGCTAGTGTTAGTGGTTATGGTGATGGTAGTGGTGGTGGTAGTGGTACGGTAAGTGATGCTAGTGTTAGTGGTTATGGTGATGGTAGTGGTGGTGGTAGTGGTACGGTAAGTGATGCTAGTGTTAGTGGTTATGGTGATGGTAGTGGTGGTGGTAGTGGTACGGTAAGTGATGCTAGTGTTAGTGGTTATGGTGATGGTAGTGGTGGTGGTAGTGGTACGGTAAGTGATGCTAGTGTTAGTGGTTATGGTGATGGTAGTGGTGGTGGTAGTGTTACGGTAAGTGATGCTAGTGTTAGTGGTTATGGTGATGGTAGTGGTGGTGGTAGTGGTACGGTAAGTGATGCTAGTGTTAGTGGTTATGGTGATGGTAGTGGTGGTGGTAGCGGTAGTGGTAAGGTTGTAAGGTAAGCGATGCTAGTGTTAGTGGTGGTCGTGGTAGTGGTGATGGTAGTGGTGGTTGTGGTAAGGTTGTAAGGTAAGCGATGCTAGTGTTAGTGGTGGTCGTGGTAGTGGTGGTGGTAAGGTTGTAAGGTAAGCGATGCTAGTGTTAGTGGTGGTCGTGGTAGTGGTGATGGTAGTGGTGGTTGTGGTGGTGGTAAGGTTGTAAGGTAAGTGATGCTAGTGTTAGTGGTTATGGTGATGGTAGTGGCGCTGGTCTTGGTAGTGGTAAGGTTGTAAGGTAAGTGATGCTAGTGTTAGTGGTTATGGTGATGGTAGTGGCGGTGGTCGTGGTAGTGGTGGTGCTAGTTTTAGTGGTAGTGATGATGGTAGTGGCTGTGGTCGTAGTCGTCGTAGTGGCGGTGGTCGTGGCATAGATATAGTTGTTCACGAACATAAACTGCAGATCCCTTATCCGCTTAAATTGCTTTGGAAATAGCGAAATGTCCTGGTGACAGTTGTGTCCTGTAATATGAAATGGGGGCAAACTAAGTGTGTTTTTATGAGTCATTTTCTAAAACGGAATATCATTTGCTAAATATGATTGCATGGTTATTAACTTCTGTTCGTCATTCGGTTCAGTTATAAAGAGGCAGACTTTTGTACTGATTGTCTGTTCTCAGGAAGTAGGGCGTGACACGCTGCTTTAGAAATGATGCCGTTAACACTGGCATCAAAGTAATTTCTGTTGATAAACAGAAGACAGATAAACGGAAGCCATCAAGTAAAAACCCACGTACCTTCGCTACCGACAAGAAGTTGTTAAACTGAATGTTTGATGGCGAGTCGGATTAAGCGTTAGAACCAGCCTTTTCAACTTTTTCTCGACACATTCATTTAACATGCATTGTGCATATCAAAATAATATTTCAAGTTTACAAAAGGATGTACTTAGTGATTTGGTAAATGTAGTTTTACGCCACAGTAAACACAAATAAAGACATATCTCATCACCAATGTCAGGTATGAGGTACCGGGGCAGACGTTGTCATAGAGTGTTCATTGGGAGTCCCTTTCATAATAAATTGTCCTATTCCAATGTATGTCGATACATATGTTGCCATGAGGTGAGGCGGTTTGGTGCATGAGGTTTTGCGTCGCATTCAAGAATATGTCACAAGAAAGGTGCCTTATTAGATGTATGTAAACCTACTGTGAGAGAGAGGGAGAGAGAGAGAGTTTTGTGTATCTGTATGTGGTGTCTGTGTGTTTCGGTACACACGTGTGTGTGTGGTTTGTGTGTGTGTCTCTTGCACATGTCTGTGTGTGTGTGTGGTGTGTCTGCATGTGATGTGTGTGTACGTATGGTGTGTGTGTTTTGAGTCTGCATGTGGTGTGTGTGTCTCTTACACATGTGTGTGGAGTGTGTGTGGTGTGTGTGTATGTAGTGTGTGTGTGGTGTCTGCATGTGATGTGTGTGTGTGTATGTAGTGTGTGTGTGGTGTCTGCATGTGGTGTGTGTGTAAGTATAGTGTGTGTTGTGTCTGCATGTGGTGTGTGTGTAAGTATGGTGTGTGTGTGTGGTGTCTGCATGTGATGTGTGTGTAAGTATGGTGTGTGTGTGTGGTGTCTGCGTGTGGTGTATGTGTCTCTTACACATGTGTGTGGAGTGTGTGTGGTGTGTGTGTATGTAGTGTGTGTGTGTATGTAGTGTGTGTGTGGTGTCTGCATGTGGTGTGTGTGTAAGTATGGTGTGTGTGTAGTGTCTGTATGTGATGTGTGTGTAAGTATGGTGTGTGTGTGTGGTGTCTGCATGTGATGTGTGTGTAAGTATGGTGTGTGGTGTCCGCATGTGGTGTGTGTGTAAGTATGGTGTGTGTGTGGTGTCTGCATGTGGTGTGTGTGTAAGTTTGGTGTGTGTGTGGTGTCTGCATGTGATGTGTGTGTAAGTATGGTGTGTGTGGTGTGTCTGCATGTGGTGTGTGTGTAAGTATGGTGTGTGTGTGGTGTCTGCATGTGGTGTGTGTGTCTCTTACACATGTGTGTGGAGTGTGTGTGGTGTGTGTGTATGGTGTGTGTGTGTGGTGTCTGCATGTGGTGTGTGTGTAAGTATGGTGTGTGTGTGTGGTGTCTGCATGTGGTGTGTGTGTAAGTATGGTGTGTGTGTGGTGTCTGCATGTGGTGTGTGTGTAAGTATGGTGTGTGTGTGTGGTGTCTGCATGTGGTGTGTGTGTAAGTATGGTGTGTGTGTGGTGTCTGCATGTGGTGTGTGTGTGTGTAAGTATGGTGTGTGTGTGTGGTGTCTGCATGTGGTGTGTGTGTAACAATGGTGTCTGCATGTGGTGTGTGTGTAAGTATGGTGTGTGTGTGTGGTGTCTGCATGTGATGTGTGTGCAAGTATGGTGTGTGTGTGGTGTCTGCATGTGGTGTGTGTGTCTCTTACACATGTGTGTGGAGTGTGTGTATGTAGTGTGTGTGTGGTGTCTGCATGTGGTGTGTGTGTAAGTATGGTGTGTGTGTGGTGTCTGCATGTGGTGTGTGTGTAAGTATGGTGTGTGTGTGGTGTCTGCATGTGGTGTGTGTGTAAGTATGGTGTGTGTGTGTGTGGTGTCTGCATGTGGTGTGTGTGTAAGTATGGTGTGTGTGTGTGTGGTGTCTGAATGTGATGTGTGTGTAAGTATGGTGTGTGTGTGTGTGGTGTCTGTATGTAGTGTGTGTGTGGTGTGTCTGTATGTGGTTTGTGTGTATATATGTGCACATGTCTGTGTGTATGTGCGTGTGTGTGGTGCATGTGTGTGGTGTTTGTGTAGCTACTTAAACTTGTTCGGATTGCGAAGGACAGTGCGGAACCTTGTGCGGCAGGCCTGTCATAAGTGTTGTAGCGTCTCTACACCAGTGTTTTGGCATTTTTATTTACCTGGTGTAACGAAACACAGAAACGGTCAGATTGACAAAAAATAGTTATGGTGGTCAGTTTTTTGTTCAAAGGGTAAATTCTTTAAGGTGAATCACTTAAGCGGTATTATCAAAATATTGGCAAAGCATTAAATATACATTACAGTGCACTGTTCTAAAGTATCCACTTATCCTTCATTTTCTAGAAACATTAATTCCTTTTATTCTCAAACTACCTTAACGTACACATGTATAATATGTATGATTATGTACAGTGAACACTATTCGCCCGTCGTCGTGGATGTAAGCGTCACGACATGCTAAACATTGTGTCATAAATGTTTGTTTGTTTGTTGTTTAACGCCGCACTCAGCAATATTCCAGAATAATGACGGCGGTCTGTAAATAATCGAGTTTGGACCAGAAAATCCTGTGATTGACATCGATCTACGCAATTGGAATACGATGACATGCATCAACCAAGTCAGCGAGCCTGACCACCCGATCCCGATAGCCGTCTCTTACGACAAGCACAGTTGCCTTTTACGGCAAGCATCTGTTTCTGAAGACCTATTCTACCCCGGAATCTTCACGGGTCTCAAACCCGTGACTTCGAACTGACGAGCGAACGCTTTAACCATTTGGCTACAAGGTCCGGGCGTACCCCCCTCCTTTCCTGGCTACTGTGATTTCTCTACTGTTACTCTGTGGGGATACCGGTTTGGCACCGGTTCTCCGCAGCCTCTGCTGTTTGTAAGAGACGACTTGATGAATCAGGCTTAGGGGCTTGGTTGATGGCGTGTGATCGTACCCCGACGGCGTCAATCGTTGCTCACAATATCAATCATTGGATTGGCTGGTTGTCTCTGTTATTTACAGGACATATCGCTGGGATAATTCTGATTGCGCGCGCAGGCACGTAGGCAGGCAGGCAGGCAGGCAGGCACGCACGCACGCACGCACGCGCACGCACGCACGCACGCACGCACGCACACACACACACACATGGTCCCTGAAGATCCGGGGTAGAATAGGTCTTCAGCAACCCATGCTTGCCGTAAAAGGCGATTATGCTTGTCGTAAGAGGCGACTAACGGGATCGGGTGGTCAGGTTCGCTGGAATATTGCTGAGTGCGGCGTTAAACAATAAACAAACAAAACATACACACATACAATTTCCCAGGGTCGTCTAGTAAATCTCATGAACCATCATCCACTGTCTTTACAAAGACTATGACAAAACAGAGTATGATACCTGTTTCAGAGATTCACAAGAATAGTCAGAATAGCCCATATCCCAACCACACCCGTGTAATGTTAAGTGTGTTAAAAGAATATGCGATCTAAAGAATATGCGGTCGCGTATTGAAGGCAGTTTGTTTGCATCCGTTAGAAATCTTCTTACCTGTTTGTGTACAACGCTGTAACCGTAGACCTATATACGCCTTTGATAAAGATGAAAGAAGGTCCTTGGCGTTATAATAAAAACAAATTGGATAACTGCCAACAGGAATCAGTTATTCAATGTGGGTCATAACACGCCCAAATTAGTCACAACGGTATCCGTGTGCACGGGTGACCCAGTCGTCTGAGACACCGCGATTCGCTGTGCAGAGTTGCGTCCCTTGGGCACGCCAGGAACCTATGATTGTGTGTTCGAATCCCGGTTCGCACTGTTCTGCATCACTTCGGGCTTTCCTCCCACATGAAGGTGACACGCCGTGATATGACTGGAATACTGTTAAAAGCGGCGTTAAACCCAACTAACTCACTCACAACCGTATCCAAGGTATGTAAACAGTATTATACAAACAGGCAAATTCGAAACGTCAACCCGAGGGATTAAGGAGTCCCGATTATCAGCCGAAACAGATTGCATAGGGCGTAAAAGACAAAATAGTTGTGAATAAAATATGCATGGGTAATTTAAATCAGTGATGACACCAGGTGTTCGCGAAAAGGGTACGCGTGTTCTCCTGTACCATCAACACTACCACTCACAAGATTGTCTTGAAAAGTAGGTTTCAGTGAGTAAATGAGTGAGTGAGTATGGTTTTACGCCGCTTTTAGCAATATTACAGCAATATCACGACGGGGGACACCAGAAATGAGCTACACACATTGTGCCCATGTGGGGAATCGAACCCGGGTTTTCGGCGTGACGAGCGAACGCTTTAACCCTTAGGCTACCCCACCGCCCCCGTTGAGTAAGGAGGTGCGAAACATTAATGTATGGGAAGGAATCGCATGTTGACAAGCAATGTGTCATGTTTATTAAATTCCTGTGATTAGATCATATAATTTCTGGAATGACTCTCCCAGGCCTTTGATGATGAAGCATTCACAGAAACACGTCTCTAAGCAACCGACTCGGTACAGCCAAGACAATGGCGCTATCAACACCGAGTGCACGTCTTACGTCTTACGTTGGCAGAGGAATGTGACGTCCTTATTTTTGTAGAAATGTTATATGCTGTTATTTAATTGAATACACATGGCGAAGAGCATATTGGATACCTCAGAGTGAAAGTGTTTACACAGAGAAAGATCTTTTATTTACCGACGGTAAGCGTTGGTAAGCTTGTAAATGGACTCCTTTGAACAATTTAAATTGAGTTCACTAGTCCACTCCATCACTAAATTATGGCATTTTTCAAATATTTTTGTCTATGTAATGAGGTAGCTATATGCTCACATTTACATACCTGTATCTTGAATGGGGTTAACAAAGTTTTGAACGAGGTTTCAATTATATTATTACGCGTCAATATAACGTGGAGAAACGTCCAAATTGAAGTAGGTCTTAGATGTCTACCGCTTCAAATGAAGAAATCCACGAAGACGGATTAACGGACCATGACACAAAACCTGGGGGAATTTGGGATCTTAACACTACCAGTTGAGTGAGTGAGTATGGTTTTACGCCGCTTTTAGCAATATGCTAGCAATATCATGGCAGGGGACACCAGAAATGGGCTTCACACATTGTACCCATGTCGGGAATCGAACCCGGGTCTTCGGCGTGACGAGCGAACGCTTTAACCACTAGGCTATCCGACCGCCCCACGACCAGTTTAGCTTGGTACGGATAAGTGGGGAATAATTTTGAGAGTATCGATAGATTCAGAGTTACCTCACAACAGTTCGATACGAACTAATACGCACGATGGGCATGTTTAATATTGACAATATAACACACGATTCCGTTAGATAATTTCCTATTTGGGGGTGGAAGGGTGGATGGGGGGGGGGGGGGTAATTTTGGGGAGTTAGTCGTGTTAAAATATCATCATCGTAGGTTCGATCAGTAGCATTACGAATACAAGGTTATTATTTAATTCTCTTAAGTGAAAACTCACAACATCATCATCCATCTGTAACTTATGGTACAACAGTGGCAAGATATGACTTATTTCTTGCAGGCAGATTACGATCACCGTATCATCATTTAGTATGAATATATATTTTTAATAAAAATATATTCATTCAAATATGTAGATTTATCCATCTACCTATTTGTTTTTACTACCGAAAAGAACATATTATTATCAGTTATTATAGCTACTAACTGGTATTTGTTCAGTTTCACTAATGATATCAATACTTTTCAGATATTGGTTTAAGTGCAACTTTCAAATTTTAAAAAAACAACAGTTTGATTCTTCAGACGTTGTCTCGCATATTGAAGACGAGGTTAAGTGATCACTTTGTTTAAATTTCCATGGTATTGAACGACTTTTGTTTGCTCAGAGACATAAAAACAGTGGGGGTTTAAAGTAAGAGTTAAAGGTCAATTAAAGAGGGTTTTTTACGAGGAACCCGTCTATCTCACACGTTATGTTTGCTCATACATCGCGTCCATCTGCTATGACCGTATCGCGTGGGTTACGAAAATATGTCACGGCCGGTTAGCTGAAACGTCTTACATAATGTAATTCTTTGGGGCATGACACTACGATAAGCCTCGCCTTCAAAACACGTTCTGTGGCAAACTCATTAAGTAACTCGCCATTAAAAATTCATAATTTACCGCAAGGATATTGCGCGCTCTACGTAGGCTTGCGTAAGGGGTCACTACTCTCGGGTGTTGGTCGTCTCGTACACAGCGATACGTGACGAGAACTTCTCTGCAACCCTAGGCCTACCGTATGGTCTGGACAAAGTGTAACTATTTAAATGAAAATCAATATGGTTCAATTTGAATTTCAAATTAATATCTTTGGGTGAAAATTTTCAACTGACATTTTACAAGTTTTTTCGTTGAAAAGGGACAAGGCTAGGGGCAGTATTAACAGAGTCAATGGATCAAAGTCACACATGAAATTGTTTCCAGACATTGGACCTAGAATGTGCACAGAAACAAGACAGTGGGGTTATAGTCTTGTTTTTTCCCCGATAATATATTTTTTCTCAAGGGTTACATCTTTTTGTGCGGACATAATGTTTTCCTACAGTTGGCATTATCAGAAAAAAAGAATAGACAAGACAATTGAGAAGACGCGTGACACGTATAAAAAGTTGCCCTTTATATTGTTTTACTTAATGCAATGATTGTTTGTTTGTCTGTTTAAGATGAGATGAGATGAAATGGGGTTTAACGTCGCGTCCAAGATTATTGCACTTATATAACGACGTGCATGTACGTGTGTGTGTGTTTGTGTGGCTGCTTGTACTAGTCCGGATGGGCCGGTCTCACACTGTTAGCTCATTGAGATACCATGCCGCAGTTTAACATGAATACCCCACTCAGACACAGTATACTGACTCCGAGCCGACCAGTCCTTGATTTAGCCCCTCAATGCCGAGAGCCAGACAAGGTAACAACAAGTACCATCTTTAAACGTCTTTTTGTATGACGCGGCCGGGGATCGAACCCCTGACCTTCCGCTCTCCGGGCGGACGCTCTACCACTAGACCACGGAGGCGGCCTTGTCTGTTTAAGGCCGCATTGTATTACTGCAGCCTGTAAATAATCGAGTCGGGACCAGACAATCCAGTGATTGAAAATATGAAAGCGGACCACGGAATCGGGGCATGCACGGGAAGCCATTATAGATTTGTAAAAGTACGCCAGATTCCATCATTTTCAACATTCGACTGAATATCACCCATAATGCACTAGTGGAACCGGTGGTGGGGGTGGGGTAGGCGGTGGAGTTGGGCACTGGCCGCGTCATACCAAGACAGTTAAGATTTGTTACTTGTTACCTTGCATGGCCCTCGGATAAAACAAGGACTGGCAGGTTCGGAGTATGTTTGTTGTATCTGAGTGGGATATCCATATTAAACTGCGGCATGGTATCTCAATGGGCTAACAGTGTGAGACCGGCCCATCCGGACTAGTACAAGCAGCCACACACACGTGCATGCACGTTGCTATATAAGGACATATGTTCCATGCCATCGAAATTGAAGCCGAAGATAAAAAACCCGGGACAAACACGTTGGTGCAAATACACGCGATGCTATGAAAGACATTGATGGAGGTCGTATCATGCTATCGCAAGTTTGGACAGGAAGCGAAACAAGGAAGTACATTCAAACGTGCACGTGTTAAAAGAAGCACTTCTCAATTAACATGAGGTTAACAGCCTTCTAGGATAAACGCATTCAAGTGCGTGATGAAACATCTTTTTTTCGGTTAGGACACCTTTTAAAGCAAATATTCTGTAAAGAAATTGATATTATGTTTTTGTATGATATATTATCGATCGAGACGCGTTGAATCAGTTCTGTATTAAAAATACTTATTTTCAAAATATATTTAATTACTGTCACGTAAGTTTCATCGCATGTCATGCGAGACCTTTTTATGCGAGATCTTTTTTGCGAGAAGTTTATGACCAAGGATCTCGGTCTGAGAGAATCCGATTTTTGAACGACTACAGGATCCTTGTGCGAATAAGGGAGCGCATTGCGGCGAATAACAAGACTTTTCTACACGCTGGTGGCGTTGGTAGAAGGCTAGAAAATCCTCCATAGCCCTTCAAGATTATTGCACTTACATTGTGACGTGCGTGCGCGCGCGCGTGTGTGTGAGTATGCGCGCGTGCGTGCGTGCTTTTGTGTGTGTGTGTGCGTAGCTGCTTGTACTAGCTTGTACTTGTACGCTGGTTGTATAGTGACAGCCTCTGAGATACCATGCCGCAGTTTAAAATGGCTACCCACACAGACACAGTATACTGACTCAGAGACGAGCAGTCCTTGTTTCAGCCCCTTAATGCCGAGCGCCGTTTAACGTCTTTTGGTATGATGCGGCCGTCTGTAACTCCATAATACCAGCATAGTTCGGCAAGGGTGGAAACTGAACTTTAAAAGTCAGTTAACTCTCTTGCCTCGGGAAGATGTTCATCGTGCTGTCAACCAATGTTTTCAAACAAACAAACAAATTACCGGAATATTGCTGACAGAGAGGAAAAGGAACATTTGCCGACTTTTTTTTCCTTTTGATTTATGAAACCTTCTCAAAGACCTCATCGACACTGAGACGCTGTAGCGGGTTGTCAAGGTCACCTTCACCTTAACGCATCTCCGCCCCCTGTCACCAGTCTGACAGTCCACTTTACGTATTGATTGTACAATACCATACAGCATCCTCATCCATAACGGTCCTCCTACATCGCGGCCGCTGGGTCCCGGCTTCTTGATTGAGCTGGCTAATAACAGCCTTTGACAGAAATCATTGACTCTCTTCCGAACCCTCCCGTTATGGACAAAGATGTTCCCTTAACGGGTCTGCAATGAACGCAACACTGTCAAAATATATATCCAACATGACATGTTGGATTAGACCCTGATAAATGGCCGGTCATATATAACATTTTCAACTTATGGATAATATACCATTTTTATGCAGATCCGATGATAAAATTTGATAAATTACCTTTCAACAATACTAAATTGGTAAATAAACCATTGAAATATAATCGACACAGATTAAGATGGTTAAACTGTACTGAGTCGCCTTTGCCCGTTAATCCTTGATTCTAATAAGTGGTCATATTAACCAAAGGAGAATTTCTATAAAAGCAGTTTAAGTAACTAGGGGATCTCATCTTTCAGCTGGCACTATTGACTAGGAAGGTATGGCAATCACAATGCACCCTCGCGGGCTCATCACGCTACGTGAACACCTTGTTGTGGCGAAACAGGGGGCATTTCATTCCCAATAGGGCCACAACACAAGGACCCGAGTGTGACTTTTTCTGTATGAAGGTTATTTTTTCGTGGTTAACGGAGAGTGTCCGTACCGTTATGCACTACTGACGGTTAGGGCAGGGAGGTGGATGAGTTGGGAAATAGGGTGGCTTGAGGTAGGGAAGCAATGCACGGAGATGAAGTACGGAGGGTGGGGGTGGGGTGTTGTTTTGGATGAGGGATGAGGTGAGGGCACTAGGGGAGTTTTGATTTTGAAGGCATGGCTGAGGGTCAAGTCGGGTGGGGTTGGGTTCCGTGGATTGGGATTGGGTTGATTAGGGGTGTGGTTGGATATGACGATGGGGGAAGAATACATGGGAGATGTATGTGAGTCGTGTGTGTGTGTCAATGTGGTGTGTTTGTGTGTTTTTGCTCTGAGTGTGTGTGCTCTGTGTGTGTGTGGTGTGTCTCTTTGTGTGTGTGTAGTGTGTGGTGTCTTTGCTATGTGTGTTTGCTCTGAGTGTGTGTGTGCTCTGTGTGTGTGGTGTGTGTCTCTTTGTGCGTGTGAAGTGTGTGGTGTGTTTGCTGTGTGTGTTTGTTCTGAGTGTGTGTGCGCTGTGTGTGTGATGTGTCCCTTTGTGTGTGTGTGTGTGTGTGTGTGGTGTCCTTTGTGTGTGTGTGGTGTGTGTTTGCTCTGCGTGTGTGTGCTCTGTGTCTTTCTTTGTGTGTGGTGTGTGTTTGCTCTGTGTGTGTGCTCTGCGTGTGTCTGTGTGCGTGTGTGGTGTGTCCCTTTGTGTGTGTGTGTTTGCTCTGAGTGTGTGTGCTCTGTGTGTCTCTTTGTGTGTGTGCGTGTGTGGTATGTGTCTGTGTGTTTGTGTGTCTGATTGTGTGTGTGTGCGTGTGTGGCGTGTCTCTGTGTGTCTCTGTGTGTGTTGTGTGTATGTCAGTGTGGTGTGGGTGTATGCTCTGTGTGTGTGTGCTCTCTGTGTGAATGAGTGAGTGTTGGGTTGGAGATGGTTGCATCCGATAATGATTGGAAGGAATTATTGATGTATGAAATGAGGACGAATAGCCGTTTTAATTATTAGAAAGTAGTCTGGTTAAAAACACATCACATCAACCCAAATGCAAAACATTTCATTAACGTTCACGTTCAAGCCTTACAGACACCCAAACGCTGATACGGTAAAACGGGACGAAGCAATGCCTTTCTAAAAGCGTTTACGTGCGGCCTCTATCACCCATATTGTTCGGGCCTGGTGGATAGGAAAATAAATATCCACTAGCTCAAGTGTTCACTCATCGCAACCCTCATCCACTATAATACCGCTGAAGCATGTCTATAATTGCACAAGCTTTAACCTTGTCGTTGTCTACTTAGCATGCTCTTCTTGTGTATTCAGTTCACTTTTTCAAAATGTTACTTTAGGCACCATAGGCTGAGTCCACAAGAAAACACACATAGCTCAGTGGGTTATTTGAATCGACGCTTATACAACTAACAAAACTATAACTATAATCATGATGCACGTAACATACAATACTGTATAATTATGGAGCATAGTGATGATAAAAAAATGTCCATGTTGAATGTGTGGCTCGTACTCCCGCCTACCTATTAGCGTGTCACCAGTGCAAATGTATTCATGGTCATATGAATCACGCTCGCATAGGTAACTTCAACTGAAAAGAGTGTATAAATCATATACGCGTCTAAATTTCATCACCCAAACTTCAAAGAGTGATAACACTATTTCACATACAAAACAGTAAGCGTTCATATTTATGTATATTTTAAAATATACTTATGGCTTACATTAATTTAGCACAACGACATTTTAATATGCTACCCTATTCCATAACAGATACTTTGCCACACAAAATCCATACGACGGGCAAATTAATCGTTGTAATATCCATATTATTGAAGTGACGACAGTTAAACCTTTATGGACTGCCTTTCTGCAAAGAGGGGATAAACAAAATTGAAAATTTGTTGAAAAATCATAGTCTAATTTGGTCCGGGAAGAGAACGCCACAGACGGCCATCTAAGCCCTATTATTACCGGCTAAGATCTTGAATTCTAATTTCTATGACGGGAGTTAGCAAGGAATCTCAGTAATCTACGTGACTTTGAAAGTATACGAGAAGAGCATCCCGTCTCTGGCTGATAGTCTAAGATATCGGTGCCAGTGGATTATCCCCTTTGGGGCGCCCCCTACAACCCACCACAGAGGTGGTCCATTGTTCCCCCGAAAGTTGTAACGCCATAGACACCCCCTTCGTTTAGAATTTGTTTTTTTTAGTAATTGAAAAAATATTCTTCACGTAACCTCTGCCAATTTCCATGACCTTTTCTCGCAAAGTACCCGTCTAGAAGCTTTAGCCAATGAAACCCACCCATATTTACCAGGCGTAAGTAAGCTTTGGCATTTTATGACGGATTAACGCCGTGCCTTACTTAATCCACGACGCTGTTGGTTGAAATGGCAAACCGCGGTGTGGTTGAATCATAGCAAGGGCTATTATAAACAATCTCGGTTTACACCTGGATGGCCAGACACCGTGTATTCCCAATACGAGTTGTAAGGTTGCGTTTCAAAGCCCGAAAACAACGCTGATGCGTTCTTAAAGACAAACAGTTCAACCAAAGCATGGAAAATAAAGCGGCGTGATTCGCTGCTCCGATGTTTCGGGGGACCCCGCGTTAAGCTACCCCCTACTACACGACTTAGCTAGGGTTATTGTGACTAAGACAAACAATGAGGAGAAACAAAATGGAAAATGATGCTTGGATTTACAGGATAACGGGTAGCAAACGGGTGGCTAGGTTAACAATAGGCAAACAGGGGCAGTTTCCTGTCGCTAAACGACAAGATAACATAACATCGCTGTTGTCCCTGCATGGTTGCCCTCATCCCTGCGCTACCCCGGGGCATAGACTCAGACACACACATAGCCACCCCTCTTGATTTTTCAGCCAAATTGTGCAAAAATATAGCCTGTATGATCATAAAGATCAGATTTCACTAAAGGCTTTAGCGTCGCTTGATGCGGTGATTTTGCGTTGGTACTTATATGATAAAACGTTTGGCATTAACTTAACAGAGCTTATTGAAAAAGTTATTCTAGCCGGAGATTGTGGTCGATATACATTCATGGGAAATATTTTTTATGCTTTTGCGATGACAGAGTTTTATCTACGTTTTCTTTGTTATGCGAACAATACATCTTAGCGGTAGCTTTTAACAGACGCCTTCAATGAGATGATCACTCGTGACAAAAAAACATCGGATAGTTTTGCTGGAGCAATCACTGTCTTATACGTGAGAGGTTAACTTACTATGGGTAAACTACATGTTAAATAACACGTACCTGTACTAAGTCTTGTGGGTATGTCATTTATAACATAGGAATCGTTTAAGCGTAGGTTTCTAAACTACCTTTAAACTGCCGGACAAAAAAAGTATACAGCCATGTTTGTTAGTGGCTAAATGCCACAAAAATAAATGGTTATTCGATGGAGATGTATTATTTTTTATACGGATGTCATATTTGTGTTGTGGGTCTCATATTTGCAGTGTTTCGACGACTGTTTTCAGCCAAGAAAGGTGTATATTTTCTAGCCAAGAAGGTGCATCTTTTCTAGCCAAGAAAATCGTTTAATTTTCTAGCCAAGAAGGTGCATCTTTTCTAGCCAAGAAAGGTGTATATTTTCTAGCCAAGAAGGTGCATCTTTTCTTGCCAAGAAACGTGTATATTTTCTAGCCAAGAAACATGTATATTTTCTAGCCAAGAAGGTGCATCTTTTCTAGCCAAGAAATGTGTTTATTTTCTAGCCAAGAAACGTGTTAATTTTCTAGTCAAGAAACGTGTTTATTTTCTAGTCAAGAAAGGTGTTTATTTTCTAGTCAAGAAACGTGTTTATTTTCTAGCCAAGAAACGTGTATATTTTCTAGCCAAGAAAGGTGTATATTTTCTAGCCAAGAAGGTGCATATTTTCTAGCCAAGAAATGTGTATATTTTCTAGCCAAGAAAGGTGTATGTTTTCTAGCCAAGAAATGTGTATATTTTCTAGCCAAGAAACTTGTTTATTTTCTAGCCAAGAAACTTGTTTATTTTCTAGCCAAGAAACGTGTATATTTTTTAGCCAAGAAACGTGTATATTTTCTAGGCAAGAAACGTGTATATTTTCTAGTCAAGAAACGTGTATATTTTTTAGCCAAGAAACGTGTATATTTTCTAGGCAAGAAACGTGTATATTTTCTAGTCAAGAAACGTGTATATTTTCCAGGCAAGAAACGTGTATATTTTCTAGGTAAGAAACGTGTATATTTTCTAGGTAAGAAACGTGTATATTTTCTAGCCAAGAAAGGTGTATATTTTCTAGTCAAGAAACGTGTATATTTTCTAGCCAAGAGCCTTGTCTGTTATATAATGTCATTCTTTAATTCTGTGCTTCAAAATCGCTTTCCCTCTCTCACAAACAATACCGAAACATTGCAAGTTTTCCTGGAATACGCGCATTAATATTTATTACGTCTGAGGGTAAGTGATGTGTCAGTCGGACAGGGACAGTAGCCAATATAGTTCCAACTGAAATCTCTTTCTTATACAGTGGCGAAGCAACATATACGCCATAGATGTTTTTTATTGCCTTTCGCGGCAATCCATCAGTCTGTCTGCTGGAGTAACTGCCCTTTGTCAAAGGGAAGCTACTCTAATCCTAGTCTATGAGACGTCACAGCCACGGTCAGACGTTGTTGACAGCCAGTCTGTCCTGTCATAACGTTAAGAAGTGTAGTCAGATGTACACACAGCGACAAAACGAAACAAGGTAACAATTTAAACATATTTCGGCCAAATCCAACTACTATTTTAATTTGTGGAGAAAGGTTCAAGCCGCAGAGGACTACCAGCACAAATATGGCTACTGATCCCACTTGGCTAGGCCTCGGGGCCTCGCAAAATTGTGTCGAAATTTATATCTCCAAAGTTGCCAAAACTTATAAAATGCCTTAGCTACGTCACAGTTAGACACTGATTTTCAGTATATTAGACTGTTATTTTGATAATGAAAGCAATTATCTCAGTAGTTTATCCAGATTCCCGATGGTTAATTCTGACTCGATCGCCAAATGACGAGGGTGTTAATTTGGGGAAACTGGAAGTCTCCACGGACGATGGTTTTAAACATTTCTTACAAATTGTGTAAATATCTGCCCACACAGCAGAGGGGTACCGTTGACCGTCTCGGTCTCTCCCGTTAATGTATAGAGTGTCATCCCCCGGGGCGAGGCTAGTGTCCACACTGTCAGTGTAAGTGAACACGACATAATCCCTCAAATGGGGTATCACTGCATTCTTGTGGTCAGAAAAATGGTTTGGCGCTTGCATGGCATGTTTATTTGGATTTATTTTGGAATTTGTTACCTGGCCCGTCGACCTATCACTCTTAACCAGTTCCGACATTTTCAATTTGGCGAACGGGAACTGCGAGTATGTGGGTAGTAGTGTTCTGCGTTATAAACCTATCAACTGGAATTATCCTGCCAACACCGGACACCACTGGGAACACTGGATGCAACTGGACCGGGGATGCTCGGGGGATGGGGACTAGCGTTAGTTAGTGTTGGGGAGGGACAGGTGATAGTGGAATGGTTGATGGATTGGAAGGAGAATTAAAATGATAGACGTGCATGAGTGAGTGGTAACGTCACGTTTAAGACTACTGCTACTGAACCATGGTGTCGCTGACTGATGGAGAGTTAATGGCGAAATAAACCAGAAGTTGTTATCCATAAGATGTACGTTTTTCTAACCTTTTTCGTCTTTTTTTTCACTCCCGTTTGATAATGGTGCAAGAATCTCCCTCGCTATATGCAATAAACCAGAAGTTGCAATCCATAAAGTTGTACGTTTTTCTTACTTATTTGCCAATAAAGAAACGTTGAAATGAGTGAGTGAGTTGGATTTCACCCCGTTTTTTACAGTATTTCAGTTATATCGCGACGTGTCAGCTAATGTGGGAGGAAAGCCCGAAGTGATGCAGGTCTCAGACGTTTATCACTTCGGTGAAACCCACGAGCACGGGTATGGTGCTGACAAGCCTAGAAACATAACGGGGGCGAACCGGGATTCAAACCCACAATCATAGGTTTCTGGCGTGTCTAACGGACGCAACTCTACACAGCGAATCGCGGCGCCTTAGACGACTGGGCCACCCATGTCCCCCCATTGAAATGAAATGCTGACAATCCTACAAACATAATCGAGGCGAACCTGGATTTGAACCCACGATCAAAGGCTCCTGGCGTGGCCAGGGGATGCAACTCTGTACTGCGAATTGCGGCACCTAAGAGGACTGGGCCACCCGCGTCCCTGGAAGGCTGAAAGGTTGATGATTGTCGATTGCATAAGGATTACATGGTAGGGTTAAAGAGTTGATGGTTGATGGATGGATTATAGTATTAATGATTGATGTTTAAGGACGGTGATTCTATGGACAGTTTCAATGTTTGATGGATATTGATGGATCGACAGGTTGATCTCTTTACGACGGAAGGGTATTTATGGTGGTGTGATGGACATGTAGATAGATCTTAATGGTTTGATGGTATATCGACGGATGGGTTTATGGACTGATAGTTGATGCTTAATGGCTGAAGTTGGGTAGATGGATAAATAATGGTTGATGATGGCCCGATGGGACGCAGATAAGGTGTTATTTGATTGCTAAATGGCTGATGCTGGTTGGATGGGAGATTAAAGGGTTGGGGGTCGGAGGAGGCCTGAACAGAGGTGGAAGGAAGACTTCAAGATTAAGTGATTGAACCGTTTAATTTGGATGTGGGTAAATATAAAGTGGAAAAAGTCATCACTGAAGGCTCTTCCTCCATATTAAACCGACACGCCATGATATAGCTAGGATACTGTTCAAAGTAGCGTTAAATTCAACTCACTCACTCACTCACTCACTCACTCACCCACCCACCCTGCCACTCACTCACTCACCCATCCCGCCACTCACTCACTCACCCATCCCGCCACTCACTCACTCACCCATTCCGCCACTCACTCACTCACTCACTCATCCCTCCACTCACTCACTCACTCTACATCCGCACACTGATCCTGGCTACACCTATAACAGTTAATCCAACACGACACACCCACTACCACCCTTTTACTCCCCAAGTCCCTCCCCACATTTCCTTGCTACAAACTCACCCAACACTCTGACCATCTCCCCCACAAACCCTGATACTGATATAATGTGAGGGACCCTTTCCGTTAATCTGACCCGAGTCGGGTAACCCGTTTGGAGACAGTTTTGTAGAGTAAATCAGACCGGCATTAGCGTGTCACAGGTGTTGAACCTGGCAAGGTCAGCATCAATCTGTTTCGAGTGACCTTGATAAGCGCAAATATATTGCTGAAAAGAATTAATTGTTTTCACAGCGGAATATGGTTAAAATATCATGACATGCTGTACCTGTCTTAAGTAACTTGTTAGCCGGTAAGAGTTGCTGTGGTCGGATATGCTGGCTACTTAGAGAATCGTGTCATCAACTTGGAGTGAGTTGGTTTTAACGCGTATTTACAGTATATACGTTGTGGCCGGTTGGATGAGATGGTATTGTGACTTCGCAGGCAGCTTGGGTTTTATATTCCTCAGTGAGCTGAGAATGAAAATCGAGTGTACACTGATTCATTGGCCAGGGAATATTAATATAGCTCCAAGAACATTCACTTGGTGAATAGAATTTGGCGTAATATAACTAACTGCTTCTTCTTCTTCTTCTTCTTCTTCTTCTTCTTCTTCTGCTTCTACTGTTTTTTTCTTCTGCTTCTACTGTTTTTTCTTCTGCTTCTACAGCTTTTGCTTCTGCTTCTCAGTTTTTTCTTCTGCTTCTACTGTTTTTTCGTCTGCTTCTACTGATTCTACTTCTGCTTCTACTGTGTTTTCATCTGCTTCCGCTGTTTCTTCTGCTTCTACTTTTGTATCTTCTGCTGCCGCTGTTTCTTCTGCTTCTAGTGTTTTATTCTTCTGCTTCTACTGCCTTTTCTTCTGCTTCTACTGTTTCTTCTGCTTCTATTGCTTCTACTGCTTTTTCCTCTTTTTCTACTGTGTTTCTTCTGCTTCTACTGTTTCTCTGCTTTTTCTTCGGCTTCTACTGCTTTTTCTTCTGCTTCAACTGTTTTTTTCCTCTGCCTCTACTGTTTCTACTGCTTGCTCTTCTGCTTCTACTGTTTTTTCTTCTGCTTCTGCTCCTGCTTCCTCTTCTGCTTCTTTTTTTTTTTTTGTTATTAAAGTTATCAATTGTTATTATTAATCTATTAAAAACCAATTTGTTTAAAACATGACCTGACCTGTTGTATATCTAAACTGTGATACTTAGCTCACTGTTTAACTGTCCTATGTCGACATGTATTTTCTGTTAGTGCTCCTATCGGCTGCATTTGACACTATTGATCACAGAGAGCTACTGGCGTGTCTTCAGTCCGAGATTGGTTTATGGCCACTGCTCTCTCGTGGTTTGCATGATATCTGTCTTGTGGTTATTGTTGAGACAACATCCAAAAATGTAATCTGATATGTGGTGTTCCTCAGGGCGCAGTACTTGGGCCTGCATTGTTTACGCAGTCACCTGGAAACCTCGTCCAGCTCATCGCCCATCAGAGCACTGACCACCATAGTAATGCTGATGATACTCACTTTTCGAATAGTACCATCTGATGCTACAACGGAATTGAATCAGACAGAATGATGTGCAAAAGTCTGTTAAGATAGATGATAGAAAACGAACTGAAGCTGAATGACCGAGTCTATGTTGATTGGTGCCAAAGATTTGGCTGGGATACGTGCTTGTCGGATTGGTAACCCATCCATCCCATCAGTGATTCAGTTAAGACACTTCGGTTGTATCTGGAGCCTGGTCTCACAATGAAGCAAAAAAAAGAGATTATACAAATTATGCAAACATCTGCGAAATATTAGTAACATTCCTAATCTCCTGTCAAACGAAACATCTTCTTGATTTCAAGACTAGATTATGGCAACAGTCACAAAAGACCTCCTCTCTGGACCACAATCTGTTCAGATCACGGCAGCCAGGATTACAACCCGTAACAGAAAACATGCACACATCCCGCTTTCCTGGCTTAGTAACCGATGTGACTCTGTATACGAACTAACCGTTGTTACCCTTCGGACGAAGTTACCGAAGTTACTACGTATACGACCTTACCGTTGCTGCTCTCTATCTCTGAATGTATCAAGTACGTTAATACAGGTTGGCCCTCACTCTAAGCAGGTTGACACTCCAATGAACTCACACAAAGGGATAGTCAATTCTTATAATTTTATGCTTTGTTTTAACGTGAGCACCTGATGGGAAGCAGCCACATAATAGTTAAGTGTTAGTTAAGATAAGAAGTATACTTTTATCTGCTCAATGTGTTCCTCTTTGAGTGTAATTTGTTAAAATGACCAAGCAGTGCTGGTAATAAAAACGTTCATGTGTTTCTAAGTTTCTATTTGCAGGTCAACCGTTCCACTCATCCCTCGATCTCGATTCTTCGGTTATGTCGAACATACTGATTACTTTTCTTTGGGATAAAGACAGGAGGGATGTCGTGAAATCTTTTAAATCCTGATGTCAATGAAGTGAACAAACCAGCCGCTTAATATTGTATTCCGATTAGGTCTTTGTATGTATCGTTTTTATCTTTTTTCATTTTATTATGTACTGTATTGTGCTGTGTGTCTCATAGGCCTGTTGGCCGGATGTTGTACATTTTATCAAAGTTTTTAATTTTGTCCTCTATTGTTGCACATCATTAATATATGATATGTGACACAATAATATACTATTTTTCTTCTTCTCCTTCTTCGTCTTCTTCTTAATACCAGATTATGTCACGGGAGCCCCACCCATTTCCATTGACTGATATGTCGTTATGATTTGTTGTTGCTTGTAATCCGAATTTAGAAAGAACAATATTGTCAACCATTGTTATTTGTTTTGTCCCAGTGATCAGAAATAGTTCTACCGTAAATAATCCAACGAGAAAAATGAATTAGTTGAAATATTTCCTTATAATTTTCACAAATCTAAACCGAATATGCTTAAAACAACTTAACGGATGACGGGAACACAAGAGTCCAACTCTTTCCTACTGGATACCTGATTACATGAGCTGACGGTGTCCGCATGAATTATCAAAATGAAAAGATATGCAATGTTCTTGTACGTACATGTTCCTATAATTATGCAGCTCTTGTCGACACAGACCTGAATATAATTCTATTTTTGTACTTTAATGATAAATTAATTTAGACCACAAACAATAATTGTATAAATGACGGCCTTTAATTTTGCGCCAAGGGCCATAAGCCATGTTGTGTTCCATAAACATAAATAATACCTGATCAAGTTCACTTATGCCTGTAGTACACGTATGTCTTTATCAGCTTTGTTTGCGATTTAACAACGCTTTGTTTACAATATTGAATTTAACTGCATTGATACCAATACCAAGTTAAAGGGCATGCATAACGAAAACGTCGTTCTGACGAAAACATGACAAAATTATCATATGAAATTTCCTTGTTGAGAAAAGGTAATTCGAATTGAAATATGATAAACTGCCGAGCATAAGGAACTATACAGCCATGTTTGATGGTGGCTAATAATGAAACAAACATGAAATGGTTGCTGGGCTGTGATGTATTTGATACGGGTATCATAGTTGTGTTTTGGACCTTACGTTTGCAGTGTTTCAGCGACTGATTTTGATGACGTCTTGATAACGTTTGTAATGTTTTGGGCAAATCAATTTCCAACGTATATAACGAACAACTCATATAACGAACAACGCATATAACGAACAACGCATATAACGAACAACGCATATAACGAACGACGCATATAACGAACAACGCATGTAACGAACAACGCATATAACGAACAACGCATATAACGAACTGATTTCTCTGGCCCCTTGTAGTTCGTTATGTCCATGTTCTACTGTATATACTTGACTGCCCGACAATTTACTTTTATAATACACATGTACAGTGGTTCTGGTCGAGTAAATATCTTTACACGGACCCTTTAAGAACGTAATCCAACATCAGAATCAACGGTAAGTAAGAAAATGCAGCTGACATGCTGACAGAACGATACCCTGATGTTTCACTTCTTCTTTGAAAGTAAAATAATTTTGTTTCTTGAGGTAGTGACAGAAACGACATTTTTGACCACGCCCTTTCCCTCCCCTCCCACTCCAACCTTTTCCTAGAATATTAAATGGGCGGTCCCCAAATGAGTTTAGGTCGCGCATGGTGTACATGCATAAAATATCACGGCGCTCTTGGAATGATTAAGTACCTCGTAAATAACAACATCTTTGGAACAGCGCTTCAGTTCCACATTTACTGCTATGCGTAGTGCATATGTACAATAGATGAACATGACATGCACTTGTGTTGCCATTCATTAGGCGCGCTCTGCGGCGAAGCAGAGGATACAACTATGTCTAAAATTGTTGTCAATAAAGGCTGAATACCGTGTGAAGGAAGGACGTAAAGGCTCTCGCCTTCTGTTTTGTACCGAGCTATGCTCCACTCTACAGGTTGTGAATAAACTCAGCTTGTGTCACACAGGTACAGCTGATAACCACCGTGTCATAAATTTGTAATGTATCACGGTAAATGCGCTTCATGGGTTGCCATTGAATTGATGATATTTCATATGAATGTAATGTGTCCTTGAGCTGGGGACATTTTCATATATCATGTGCTGATGCTGTAACTGGTGACATTGCTATGAGAAATGTATTTTTACTGATGGAAAGTGTTCCTACACTGTAGCTGATTGTCGTCTGGAATGTTGCTATACTGTAGCTAATTGTCATGTGAAAACGAGAAGGGAAATGACGTTTAGCAGCTAGGCATTCTGTCCCAGACATTAAGAGATTTTATCCAACGTCATACTATTTGAAAATAAATAGTTTTTATTCAAAACCTTTATGGATCTAAAATAGGTTACTCTGAAAACAGGGGCTAAGCAATCAACTCATTCTACTCGGAGCATCCAGCATGTCCACTGAACATCTTTTGAAACCTGATATATTTTCAAGGGAGCAATCCATCTTCCCCTCTCAAATATCAAACATACATCATATCATCGGCTATTGTTCCGTCAGCCTCAGCGCGTTGTTCTTGCTGGTGCCGCTAGTCTCTGAGGTCGGATGATTTTCTTTCAGGTCTCTTTACTGATTTACGATTGAACATAACCACCGTAAAAAAATGAAACTATCAAATTTCAATTGATCATCAATTTTATGTATTGCCTTTACTCAACAAGGAAAATTGACATTTTCCTCATAACGTAAGAACGACGTATTCTTTTTTTTTTCACAACACATTTGTTTCAGGGCATTCGGCATGCCCTGCTAACTATAAACCTCAGACATAATAACCCTTTTCCAATATGTCATCCACCCGTCCTCGCGGTATATATTCTAGAAACTGGACGGTTGCGTCGATTGTTGTCACGAAGATGTGTTCTGAGTCCCACAAGGTGGACACGCTGAATGTATTGAACACATTGCTAACATCGTAAATCCTAATGTACACTCTCCGTTGTCATAATGAATCATACCGAAATTAACGTGGCGTGATTGAGTAGACATAAACTTTGAAAGATAATCCCAGTATATTTCATTAACACACAAAATTCATGATCCAGTAACCTTTTACAACTATATCCAAACCCCGAACAGGTGCTTGGTATTTAAAAATGGCGACAACTGAATGCCATGATAAATGAAGCATAATCCCGCCCAAAAGGACGTGTCCTTTACAGTCGCTCAATGGTGTGTTACAGTGACCGCTTTACACCGAAAGAAAACTTTGGAACACAACATTAATCATGTTCTTATCACGAAGGGAGCAGACAAATTGTCTGCTTTTGTATAAACATATCATTTCGATGTTGGCAGATGAAGGTTCTGTCTGTCAGCTAGCCACCGTAGTTTGGGAGGGGGTGGGTCGGTTTAGGGGGGGGGGGGGGGGGGGGGGGGCCCAATTCGACACGGATCACTGACATAGAGAAGATACGTAGGATTGAAGCTGATAGCTGCCTGTAGGTAAGAGGGATGGGCAAAGACTATCGAAGTGACAGGCATGGTCACATCAAGTGATAATGTTTCTGTAAAGGCAGAGTGATTGCCCCGTGTGGGCTTGTCTGCTCTGATTACTTATTTGTCCCTATTCACATCTCTTGTACATTGTCATTCAAGTACAAGCGGGCCAAGAGCTACCTCACATTTATTTCATCTGACATAATAGAGCCATACACTTTACCCGGTATTCCAATTACCTACCTGAGTAAAAGATGTATACCTTTTCAGGGTTCAGTGATTTCGGACCAGTGTTACTGTTAGTGTTGATAACGTTTCTTGGGGTAAAAAGACGATCAAATATCAGTTGTATTCTTTGATATGTTGAAAGGTTTGATTGTCACCGCTGCCGGCCTCTGTGGTCTAGTGGATAAAGCGTCTGTGTGTGTGTGTGTGTGTGTGTGTGTGTGTGTGTGCGTGCGTGCGTGCGTGCGTGCGTGCGTGCGTGCGTGCGTGCGTGTGTGTGTGTGTGTGTGTGTGTGTAATAATCTGAACTGAACCATAATTCGTTGCATTGACAGCCAAATGCATTATTGGATTGATTTAAATTTATTATTTAGATATACTTACAGGATCCTTGATGATCATGTGCATTGTCATTCTAGTATTTAAATGAATACCCTAGAAACATTCGCCACCGTAGCTTTGTTTGAGAAGTGACGTCACCAACACCCTCCTTCTTATCACTAACATAAACACACAGTTCAGCTCGATCATGAGTGAGTGATTTGAGTTTAACGCTGCTTTTAACAGTAGTCCAGTTGTATCGAAGCGTGTCAGCTTTATGTGCGGGGAAAGCCCGAAGTTTTGCAGGCCTTCGTGTTTACCACTTTGGAGAAACCCTCGATCACGGGTATGGAGCGAACAAACCTAGAATCATAATCGGGGCGAATCGGGATTCGAATCCGCGATCATAGGTATCTGGTGTGCCCAAGTGATGTAACTCTAAACAGCGAATTACGGTGACTCAGACGACAACTTTTTATGCCAAATCAGCAACACGTGCATGAATGATTTCAGAATGGATTGTAACGAAAACATCCAACCCAAATATTGATGGATGTTTTTTGTTTTGTTTTTGAAACATTATGCATGAAAGAAATTATCTGAAAATTAAGTGAGTGAGTATAGTTTTACGCCGCTTTTATTGATACATTTTCCAGTAATATGATGGTAGGGGATATTATCATGGTTTCAAATATTATCACCATGTGGGGAATCGAACAGGAGTCTTCGGCGCGACGAGCGAACGCTTTACCCACCAGGCTACCCGACCACCCCCGAGAAATTGAAGCTCCGTAAACTGCTCTGATTTCGCAATGCTGCATTCTTGTTCAGAGCTCTATGTTGGTGCACTTATTCATAAGGTATTTTTTAGCTATGAATAAGAGACCAGTAATTATAGGATAGAAAGAAACCAACCATTTGGTCATTTGATATTCTGGGTTCTGAACCTGTGATTTCATAAAAAGAAATTTAAAAAATGATAAGCTCCTGACAATGCTCGAAAAAGATGTTTCATTTTCAAACTTTCGTTTTAACTCACCCTGTTTATCTTTGTTTATTTGCTGTGTAAATAGTCATCACACCTTACTGGCTCATTCAGTCGCCTCTTAATTTGCTGGGGATACAGTTTAACCCGGAATCTCCACTGACTGCGTGTAATTCGTGTGAGAAGTGAAACACAAACTACCTACGTGTATTCTAAGGAGTAAATGGCAACATCCAGCAAAATAGCCACATCCAGCAAAAGCAACATCCAGCAATAGCCACATTCAGCAATAGCCTCAGACTGCAATAGCAACATTCAGCAATAGCAACATCCAGCAATAGCCACATTCAGCAATAGCAACATCCAGCAATAGCAATATCCAGCAATAGCCACATCCAGCTAAAGCAACATCCAGCAATAGCCACATTCAGCAATAGCAACACCAAGCAATAGCCACATCCCGACAAAGCAACATTCAGCAATAGCCACATCAAATAATAGCCACATCCAGCAATAGCCACATCCAGCAATAGCAACATTCAGCAATAGCCACATCCAGCAATAGCCACATCCAGCAATAGCCACATCCAGTAATAGCCACATCCAGCAATTGCCACATCCAACCAAAGCAACATTCAGCAATAGCCACATCCAACAATAGCCACATCCAGCAATAGCCACATCCAGCAATAGCAACATCCAGCAATAGCCACATCCAGCAATAGCCACATCCAGCAATAGCCACATCCAGCCAAAGCAACATTCAGTAATAGCCACATCCAGCAATAGCCACATCCAGCAATAGCCACATCCAGCAATATACACATCCCGCAATATACACACCAGCAATATACACATCCCGCAATATCCAAACTATATCAAGAAGTCTATAACTTAATCGAGTTGGGACCAGAAAAATAACTGTAATTGATACAATGAACAACGTCCCCCGCCATCGGGACACGATGACACGCAATCAACCAAGTCACCGAGCCTGACCACCTATCCAGTTTTGTCGCCTTTTACGACCAGCATAGGCCGCTTGGGGCCTATTACAAACCGAGTTCGGTCTAGTGACACATGGCAAAGTGTATTCGTGTCAGACAGTCACAAAGACCCTTACGTTGTTAAGAACATTTGTTGTTGGCACTTTGTGCCAAGTCATATTAAATTAGATAAATAACCACAGGTACAATTTAACATACATCGTGTTATATAACGCATGACGCAATTCCATTAGGGTCGTGATGGGTATACATGTTTTTCATACAGCGTATTAACATTTCAAGGTTGTTATGTTCCGCGGAGCATTCATCAACATAACACTATCCCTATTTAAATAAATTCACGATTTGAATGTTTTCAAAATTTGCATTATTATTGTTGCAGTGTTGAAGATAATGTCAGCTTTTAACAATATATTGATAACATTATTCAGCCTTATGTTATATGTTCGTCACGGTAGCATCTTTCTGTTTAAATTATAATGAATTACATAAAAAATATGTTATGTCGGTGTATGGAAGTCTGTGTTATCATCGCATCACTGTGAATCATCCTTGGGCGTGCTTACCACCATAGCATCTCTTTTGTGACATACATTTCTTTGCAATTATAGCACAGTTGTGTTATAATTTAACACTGCTCCAAACGTTAACGTGATTCAGCTATCCTTACTGTTATCTGGGAGATAACAAAATAGCACAAAGCAGGAGCGTGTAAGACGCAAATTTAAATATTTTCACTTTATTTACGAAGCGTTTAATGATAATATTGACCTTCAGTGTTCCAGACATAAATATATATATGTTCGCGTCAAGGGCATGATCATGTTTCTAGAAGCAGAAGAAATTGCTACTATTTATACCCTTTCAGATATATTGTCTGGTGTTTTACGGGTTAGGCAACCAGCGACTTCAGGGATAAGTGAGTGATATTTTTGTGTGCTTTTCGCAAAATTCCAGAAATATCACAACGAGGAAAACATTTTCTCAAATGGGAAAATCGAACCCGGGACCTAGCCATGAGGGGCCAACGCATTACCCACCGCCCCAACAGGAACAGGAACAGCAACAGGAGAACAATTGCTGCGTAGGTTCTACAGGTTGGATACCATACGTTCACTTTTTCAAGAACACCCCGTGACATCAATATTTGATGGTGATTTATAAACACATGCTCATGATATAGTCGGAAGCGTACTGTAGACTCTGTTATAACATATGTATTAATATTTTACTACTTGTAAAGAAATTTATCAATGTTGTATATGAAAAGACATTTTTAATTTACTTGTGTATATATATATATATATATATATATGTATGGATGTATGTAAACACACGCATACACAAAGTAAATTGAAAATGTACATGTATATTAATAAGCCTTTTGAGTTCCGTTAGAAGTTTGAGATGCTCATGTAAAAACATATACATTCTCGCTAACATACCTAATGCAATCCGTTTGCTACAGTTTTTCCGATACGTTATAAGATAGTTCTTTTGAAAAAGCATACAAAGATAACATTCTAACTGTAAATAATTGTACAAAAACATACAAATATGTCAAAAAGAGATAAAGTTTGAAAGTCTGTCAAAGGCCCTACCAAAACGCCCTACCCGATGACAAGGAAGCTATTAGAGGCAAGGTAGATTTACGGCAAATAATGAGCGCGACAATGTTGCTTCAACATACGCCTCGCCCAAGCTTGACGCTTCATTGCAGCCAATGAAAGGACCAGAGACAACATCCCTCCAGCCACCATCTTCCAAGGCTCAGTTCACTCGCAGTAACAAAACTTTCCTCAAAAGGTCCCGTTTTCCTTTGTGAATAACTAGTGTTGGTTCTGCCTCAGAGAAAGTGACAGAACATGTTCCCATCTTTTGTGAATTCTTGCACGCCTTCTTTTATGCATCTGTAAACGAAGGCCGAGGGGTTTCAGAGGTATACAGATTAATAATAGCAATCTCGATAACGCTATGCATATTTTCCACCGAACATTCACAGGAAAGTTACTGTAACCTGTTAAACTACGGCCAAATACAAATTCTATTGACTGAACTGAAAGGAACACGTTTCATCTTTTAAACCATCAACACACAATTTAGCGTTATGTTAAGTAAAGGCAATGCGAGATACACGGAGTATTCAACATTGAACACACAGACGACACTCTGGGTGTTTGTTGAACGTGATGAAAAAACCCTTGTACCGTTATTGAATAACCTGAAAGCGACCCTTTCCTTATCTTAACAAATATCTGCCAAAAGCAGAATTGATTGTAGACACCAGCTAGGAAAGACCATTTCAAATACTTCTGGAAACACCGTATCAACGAACATAAGGTATGCAGCATTAAACTATGATGATGTAATTCATCTGCATTTATTATCAAACGTTATCGTTTTCATAGGCATTATTGTTTAACCATCGTGACTTCCTTATGTTGAAATTAACAAACATATCATTTTAGACCCATTGTAAACATAGGGCGTTCCTACACTATTGTACTAAGAAGGAAAGGAAAACTGAAGCATGTTTCGACATTCACCTTCCGAGGAATACCGTATTCAACGTAAAAAGCGCCCCGCTCTAATAAGCGCCCACGGCGATATTTGCTAATATATTGGCTCGTGAACAATCCCAATTAAGACCCTTTCCGATTGATCAATGTACACAATACTTATTTATTCGCGTATAAAAAGCATTCGTGTGTTATATACACCCTTAATGATGGGCAATTAAATTCTGGAAAAATATCTCTCTCGTATATAAACATTTCAGGCTGTCAGCATAAACCACGAAATTTATCTTACAACTCTGTTTTTTCCCGACAAAATAATATTCTAATAAGAGCCCTCTATTTCTAATTTTGAGAGCGCCCTGGGCGCTTATTACGTCGAATACGGTAACTGTGGATGGAACAGTAGGGTGGGTTTCACTACCCGTTATTGATACCCGTATGTCATGGTGTACAAGGATACCCGTAACATGCCCGTAGTGACAAGCGCAGTCATCTTGAAACTGTAACACCAAGAAGGATTTGATTTCGACATTTAGGAAAATAATTGTTGACAGAAGACAACCGAACGAATTTCTTTCTCAGAGGCAATCGGCTCACGTTACGATCATGTTTTATTTGGCCATTGTTTTTTGCTTGAGCAGGCATATAATTTGTCCCCAGTTCACATTCTTCAGAGTAGATGGTCCATGTGAGAAGAACTTCTGGCAACAGTGTAGCCTTCCCCGATACTCTGCTAAACCAATACAGTTAAAGGTCCATATGATACACATATGTGTGCTGAAAAACACCTACTCCTCAACATGTTAAGTGTCGTAACTGACAGAGATACCTATAAATAAAGACCGTATCTTCAACATCCACAGCTTTGGGTTTATGACTATGGCGGTTATATGTCGACGGTTATGTTGTATGCCCCGTCAGCCACACTGATGAGCACTGTCGCTCAATTAAACATCTTGTTTCTTTTAAAAAAATGAAACTATATAATGCTTCTGAACAAACTGCCGCGTAGTGTTATCAACTTCTGGCCGTTATCAGTTAAACAGAGACAGGTTTATGGCTCCACTGAGGTCTATGTTGCTCATACAAACAGGTCAATTTCATGTCAGGCCTCGGATTGCATTGTTGATATGTGTACATGAGATGTGATATTTTCCTGCGTTGTTTTCCTTCACATGATGGTGAAATGGCTCTGCAGATTAGTCACATCCTAGTGGGGAAAGTGTTCCTGATGCATGAGACGGAACCTGATGACTTGTTCTCCTGCTACTACTGCTGCTACTGCTGCTGCTACTGCTGCTACTGTTGCTACTACTGCTGCTACTACTGCTGCTACTGCTGCTACTGCTGCTGCTACTGCTGCTACTACTGTTAATATTGTTACTGCTGCTGCTACTGCTGCTACTGCTACTTCTGCTGCTACTGCTGCTACTGCTGCTTTCTTCTGCTGCTACTCCTGCTACTACTGTAAATACTGTTACTGCTGCTGCTACTGCTGCTACTGCTGCTATTGCTGCTACTGCTGCTACTACTGCTGCTATTGCTGCTGCTACTACTACTGCTGCTACGGCTGCTGCTGCTACTACTACTACTACTACTACTACTACTACTCCACTTCTACTGCTACTACCACAACCTTTTCCCCAACATTTACATATGCAGTAACTACAACATACCGCTATTGTTACTACTGCGGCTACCACTACTGTTACTACTATATACAGAAAATGCTACTTCTACAATTACTTCTAATGTGCATCTAATTTCTAATGTCCCAGGCATTATATTTCTAGTCTTCTAGTCTAGGCTTCTAAATGAATCGTGTAGTCAGCCTCGGCGACTTGTTTGACAGCGTATAATCGCACCCCGACAGTGTGGGACTTTGCTCATAATATCAGCCACTGGTTTGTCTGGTCTGAAATTCACGGAGCATCGCTGATTCCGGAGTTCAAATATAACATGAACATGTACCACGAGTTTCACCAGATGCAGTTTCATCATCCAAAAACTGGCTCCCACAGGAGATATTGCTTGGATGAGATCAAGCGATATCTACACTGTAGATATCGCTGCAATGAAATTACATCACAATGTTTTGCAGACCATTGTGACGTCACTGGTTACCATGACGTCACAATCAAATGACATCACTAATGGCTCTGCTACTGAAGCTGTTTGCAGTACTTTTTACACTGAAGACACTGCTAATTAATGTCTACAAATTGAAAAAGTTGAAAGAATGATGTTGGATGATAAATAAAATCTCACCCTCGTGTCTTTTGATATCAAATATATCAACACGCGTTGATAAAAGTGGCAAAAATCCTCGGCAAGCCTCGGAATTTTTCCACTTTTATCAACTCGTGTTGATATATTTGATATCAAAAGACACTCGGGTGAGATTCTCTATATGTAAGACCGAGAAAAACCGAGTAGACAATGTTTGATCGAAAGGGTCGACTGGGACCAGGGCCGACTGGGAACATTTGTTGTAAAGTGGGCCAATAGGACCATGTTTCATCGAGAGATCCAAATAAGACCGTGTTTGATCGAGAGTGCCGATTAGGACCACGATTGATCGTGAGGACCGATTAGGACCATATTAAATAGAACGTACCGAAAAGGATCAAGAGGGCCGAATAGGACAATGTTTGATCGAGGAGGCCGAATAGGACCATGTTTGATCGAGATGGCCGAGTAGGACCATGTTTGATCGAGATGGCCGAGTAGGACCATGTTCGATCGAGGTGGCCGACAAGGGGCGTGTTTGATCGAGAGGGCCGAATAGGACCATGTTTAATCGAGGAGGGCGAATAGGACCACGTTTGATCGAGAAGGCCGAATAAGACCATGTTTTATCGAGATGGCCGAATAAGACCATGTTTTATCGAGATAGCCGAATAAGACCATGTTTTATCGAGATGGCCGAGTAGGACCATGTTTGATCGACATGGCCGAGTAGGATCAGTTTCGATCAAGTACGGGTCATTAGGAATAATTTAATTACAAGATGGACCTAGTAGGGACGGGTTTGATCTAGTACGGTCGATTAAGGACTGGGTTTAATAAAACAAAATGGCCCAGTAGTGCCAGGTTTGATCAAATACGGACAGTTAGGACAAGGTCTAATCAGGGAGTCTATATATTCTCTGTAAAGTCTCCCTCGTTTAACTATGAAGGACCGAGTAGGACCAAGTTTGAAAGAGTAGGACTGAGTAGATCAAGTTTGATCAATAAGGCCAGGTTTTATCAAGTACGGCAGATGAGAACTAGCCGTAACCAGGGAGTCTATATAATCTCCATACAGTCTCAGCCTCCCAAGTGTAACTACGAAGGACCAGATTTGAGTAGATCAAGGTTGACCGAGAATGACTAAGAAGCTTTGATCAAGCAGGGCCGTCTTGTACCAGGTTTAACAAGAAGGACTGAGAAGGTTTGGTTGAGTAAGATAGAGTAGGGCCAGGTTTGATTGAGTAAGATAGAGTAGGGCCAGGTTTGACTGAGTAAGAAGAGTAGGACAAGGTTTGACTGAGTAATATAGAGTAGGACAAGGTTTGATTAGTAGGGTCGAGTAGGACCAGGTTTGATTGAGTAAGAAAGAACCAGGTGAACCAGGTTTGATTAAATAAGAAAGGACCAGGTTTGATTGAGTAAGAAAGGACCAGGTTTGATTGAGTAAGAAAGGACCAGGTTTGATTGAGGAAGAAAGGACCAGGTTTGATTGAGGAAGAAAGGACCAGGTTTGATTGAGGAAGAAAGGACCAGGTTTGATTGAGTAAGAAAGGACCAGGTTTGATTGAGGAAGAAAGGACCAGGTTTGATTGAGGAAGAAAGGACCAGGTTTGATTGAGGAAGAAAGGACCAGGTTTGATTGAGGAAGAAAGGACCAGGTTTGATTGAGTAAGATAAAGTAGGTCCAGGTTTGACTGAGTAGGATAAAGTAGGACCAGACCAGGTTTGATTAATAGGGTCGAGTCGGGCCAGGTTTGATCAGTCGGGCCGAAAATAATCAGGTTCGATCAGTACAACAACGACAGTATAAGTATAACTATATTCAAGAGAATACTAGTATATGTTGTAAACATGAATATAGAAACCACCCACAGTTCAGTTTTTAAGTGTATAGTATTCTGTCATATTGTAAGGATGCTTGTATAGCGCTTAACTCCTTGAATATGTATGTTAAAAGCACAACAAAAGAATAAATCATGTCAATGCAATAGTTTGCTTCACGTATTACGGATGCACATGTTTGCTGTAAGTACATACATTTATATACAGTGTATGGCACAATATAATACAGCGGACACAGGAGATACTCAGATGGTTCATGTTGCTATCCTTGGTGTGTTTAGGGAACCAAGATGCTTTACAAAAACCATGTGCGTAACAATTAACCGAGTGTTTAGAAACCGTCTTACGGTAGGATGCATTTAATTTGTTTGCAGCTTTCAAACATAAGGCGCAGTTTCCCCAAACACGAGTCAGATTTTGTAAGTCATCTCACTTGGCAACGTCAGTTTGTTTTAGGACATAGCCTTTATTATCTCCCATATCAGAGAGAATACAAGACACCAATAGTGTCAATGTGATTCGATAAACGTACACGTACAACATATACCATTAATTCTCCTTCCCATCCTTCCACCAGTCCAGCATCTACAGATTCTTCCATCCAATTATAACAAATATAATGCCATGCATTTTGATATATGATGCCTTAATTGTCGTATACTAGTATGCTCTCTGCTTCATAGCATCCATTCATGATGAAGGAGTAAGTATATACTCGTTGTATAAACGTTGTGTTCTCCATAATAAAGAAGTTGACATCCATAAATTCTCTTCCTTATATATATATATATATATATATATATATATATATATATATATATATATATATATATATGTATATATATATATCACTTCTTAATGCCTTTCTAAGGCTTGATTCATTAGGTTGGTCAATAGAAACCAACTGATTATCCTGTGTCTTGATGATGAAAAACTATTGCTTGCAAAAAGAGAAAATTTAATTCACGTTTAATCCTCATTTAATTGATACTAAAATACACATTGTTGGGGAATTTTCTGATGTCACATAGGATGTTCCTATATTCAGTGTAGTCATACAGTGTTTGCTGCATGTGTGCATGTAGGTACGTGTGGTGTAATAAAATACACATTGTTGGGGAATTTTCTGATGTCAAATAGGATGTTCCTATATTCAGTATAGTCATACAGTGTTTGCTGCATTTGTGCATGTAGGTACGTGTGGTGTACTAAAATACACAATGCTGGGAATTTTTCTGATGTCAAATAGGATGTTGCTGTATTCAATATAGTCATACAGTGTCGGCTACATGTGCGTGTGCATGTAGGTACGCGTGGTCTTGCCTTCAATACGTACCTATATTAAAATATGTTCTTATGAAAAGAACACTTCTGCATGTGAAAACATATTTTGGCTAGAAATAGTTCCGACTACACAACTAACAGTAAATTAAATTGAAACATTCATCTGAACTACACATGACAAATCGGCTGTAGTACACTACGGTTATAACGAACTCAAAGGGACCACTAATTTTTGTTCGTTATAACCGTAGTTCTTTATAACCGTAGTTCGTCATAAACATACACACAGCAAATGACCTGGACAAAAAAAGCCAGTTCGTTATATCCGCAAGTTCGTTGTAAGAGTGTTCGTTATAAACGTAGTTTACTGTACACACAAACTGTATCCAAAGCGTAGCCTTACTCGGGCCACCAGGGAGCGTGACTCTGGGTATCCGATACATCACCCACCCAATGTCTCCCTTACCGTAAAACCTGACCCTCCCCAACCTCGAGAGAAGGTGTAAGCTATTAACGTCGTATCAGGATATGGGCACCAATCACTGAACGTAATGGGGCGCAGCAGCGATCATCTTCATCCTGGACAACTTCAAAGACCTGGATGCTATACGTGAAGTTATCTTCAGGTCAATAAACAAACAGGTCCACCATACACATGCTCCCTCTACCAAGTGATCTTTACTGTAATGGTCTATCTTTCTACCATCAATGAATACCGATAGACCGTTAAAGATTCAAGCGAGATGATATGTTTGATATGACGGCGAGAGTCATAGGATCTCGAGAAGTCAACATCTGTACAATGATAGCATCGCCTTCGATGAGCTTTATTTTCATTCCACATCACTAAAAACGTGTAAACTTTTCAAATACAGAAGTAGATATTCATTTTAACAATAAACGAAACGCCTATCTTTTCTAAAAAAATTTATCAATCCTGAGTTATTTTCACCACCGCGTGTATCCCACCAACCGTTAAGCATGTCAATGGATGAAGAACTACTTTTACTCTCGGTTGTTATGGGTCAGTGAGCCGAAGCGGGTGTAGCGGGTAGAGGATGCGCTGGAACGCGAGGGAACATAACGCCGCTTACAGATGTAGAGGGCTGAACGTTATCTGTAGCGGGTGGATGAGACAAGGCGACACACCTTCACCTCCTCGCTTAGAGAGCTCCCGGTTGTTCTGAGTACATCGCTAGGAGCTTGCTGTGGACTGAAGTGATTCTGAGAAACTTTAAACTTAACACGGATTTTGTAAATTACTGTGTGAGAATTTCCACCGTTAAACTGACGATCGATATTGGATATTACGACGGTGTGTGATGATTCTAAAAAACGACTGTTGATTACATTTCCACGTTATTTAATGATATTTAACAAGGTTTTTTAAAAAAAGTTTTTAAAAGGACAAAATGCCTAAATCGTTTCTAGTTCGAAAAAAATCCTGCGTTCAAACACGTACATGGGAAGATGTTGCCACGCCCATTTTTACCCCCGGGAACTCGGACATCTCGACCCCGTGGACCACACCTCCTCCGACTCCAGAAAAGAGAAAAGCATCAGACTGCGAAGGTAAGAGGGCGTGATGAAGATAGCATCTGATAGCATCTTCTGAAGCGGCACTGTAAATAGAGGGCGTGAGGTGCTAGCTAGGGAATACGCGAGAATATAACTAATTTACCTTGGCAAAGAGTGTAAATATTGGATTCATCTTAAAAATAGTTAGCGAAGAGAGCGTAGGACTATTTTGTTAAGATGTGTTCAACTACGAATGGCTTTTGTGTGCTGTGTAAATAGTTATTAAACTCGAGAAAGAGCGGTATAATCCTCGCATCTATACTGCTTTTAAGGACGAAGTTGTTGATATATTATGTGCAAACTTCAACTTTATCAAGTCGTACAAGCTATTGAATACACTATACAGGATTATTTATTTTTTAAACGTTTTTCAAGACCCACAATATCCTGAGTATGTCTCAGTTGACATAGAAAATATATAGAAAATAATTCTTTTTGTGGGGAACCTGTCATGATGATTACCACACGGATATGTTATTATTCGAAGTAATTTCATAATCATCATCACCCATTCTTCTTCCTCCTCTGCTTTTTCCTATATTCTCAACATCATTATCGTCATTATTATCAATACTAATATCATTTTCATTATTATCATTATTATTATTATTATTATTATTATTATTATTATTATTATTATTATTATTATTTTCATTACCATTTACGAAGATGAACACAACATATTTATTTAATACATTACGTCATTACTAATATTTCGATTGTGTTGTTTGATTTTCTTACTGACAGTCGAGTGCACACATTTCATCATGAAATGTTTGCATGATATACACCAAACTGATGGAGATTAATCATTGCACTGTTTAATGTAGAGGGATAAAACATTATAATTAAACATGATTTCTCAATTTCATCATACTACGTGGTATTTGCCGGGAACAATGGTCATTTTTAATCCAAGGCATGCGTGAAGGAATCGTTGCCGTTTGGTTGAATGCTATCTGAAAATCTCCAATCAGAATAAAGCATATGTTTAAACTTGTGTGCATGCATATAAAAATACAAAATTGTGTTTTTAATCTAATAAATCAAACGAAGCATTACGGCATATGTGGTTATAAACCATCCATCCATCCACCTGCCTACTGCGACACCCATCACCATCCATCCACCATCCATCACTTGATCCATCGATCCACCCATCTTCCACCCACCACCCATTTATTCATAGCTACCTATCCATCCATGCATCCAACTTCTTTCCAGCCACCCACCCACCCATCAACATTCACATATCTACCCATCTATATACATGTGTTAACGTAACTATGACATTCATCCAGGTATCCACAATCAATTGATCTGTAATACCAACTAAGCTTCAATCGAACAGTACTATATGGTATAAACTTTAAAAATTGGATATCCATCTTTTAGTTTGCATACACGTAGACAGTCACTGAAACACACCTAGATCGCTACACCTACATTCAATAATTGTTAGCATAAAGAGTACCTCACAAACCCACTACTACATCGGAGATGTGTAAAGCGTTAAACAGTTTCATTACTTGAACCAGTTATGGGTATAGACAAGGGGGTGTTTTTCTACCTTGCCTGTCTGGCTTCTCGCAGCCTAACATCCCGTTCTCTGTTCTGGATAAAGAGTGAAGGGAAAGGACTAGGTGTGATATAGCGGAGGGAGTTCTGTGTTCCCAGTCTACAAAACAAACTTTCTTTCACGTTAGATACGATTTGAAGATGAAAAGGCGTTGAATAACTCCGTTCGGCCTTTGAGGTACACTCATGTGCAAACATCGGTTTCCTCAAAAGCCACACAGCATGACATGGATGTGGACCGTCCTTCTGTACATGCACATAATGATGAGAGTGTTCTTCACTTGACAATGAAATATGTCCTTATTTTCTATCTTTCGTTGTGTTAAGATTTCCCCAACGTATTCTCAATTAAATTTGTTGCTATTTTTTCTGTTTCCTCTTTCAATACTCATTCAGTCCTGGCGATCCCGGACTGAAGCGTTATCTTAAAAAATTGTGAATTTCCTCGAAAGTTATGTTCCGTGATAACACTATTACTTTCTGCTATGAACTATCTTTAATCACGTGTTTCGTCAATCACACACCACCATATACAAAACTATCTGGTATTTGCTCTTAACTCACACCAACACCTATTCGTAGCCCATTGAATGATATGATTTATTGCACTATTACAATAGCCCAAAATGTCAATGTCGAGTTTATTTACCTATCAATATAAATCCAAATCTCTCGAAAATGAAATAAAAAACCTAAATGTATTGCCAGATTTAATATTGTTAGCCAATTTGGATGTAAGTAAATATCAAGAAAAAAACCTAAATGCTAGCCACTTCATGTCTACCTGACTTATCTGGTAACGTTATCTTAAAATTAGGTTGAAGTGAGAAGAAAGAGAATTGATACATGTTAAGATAAAAACACGCTTCTCACATGGAACATGTGCATAATACCATCTTTGTTCAAGTATATTTTTCTCTACCTGTGTTGCCGCAGCGACTGTAATGAATTTGATAAATATCTCGATAAAATTCACAGATACTCCTTCAATGACCCTGCGACGTTACCCCCCATACCTTTCCATTATTGAAACACAAAAACATTCAGATAGGGCATTCTCTTCAGCTAGCAGGCTATAGGTGGAGAAAAAACGATGTAATTTCACTTGTCGGTTTAAATCAGCAGGTGGGGGTAGTCGAACCAACTGCACCTAACGGTTGCCAGTCACCCATCCTTCCCTGACTGTGAGACTCGTGGTAACCATTAGAGAGGATAGATAAAATACCTCCTTATAAGCTACCCTGGAGTTCGACACAGAACGGTTTTCCTCGCAGCTTCTCTGAAAATGGTTGGACAAATTAAGAGCGTCGTCACGGGTGGGATGCATTCCGAAGGATTCCCTTCACGGAGGCAGGATAGGCCGGGCTTTACGGTCTGGAAAAAATACAGAACACTTGTTGCGGATGAATGTTCGAGAACAATGCCATGTCTGTATGATGTCTCTCTACGACACTGCATGCGGGATTGGTGGAGTTTTAAGGAACCCATCTGAAAACAAAGGCTTAGGAGCTCGTCTGAAGAGACGTTGCTTTCTTTTCTTGTACACGTTTTATGGTGTTATTATTGTCACTGGAGGCATTTAAGTATACTTCATATACACATGATGTACAAAAGCACGCTTTTTCTGTTATGAAATTCTTAGCGGTATGTGAATCTTTTCTTGTGAGCCTCTGTATAGAACGTTGTCACAGTGTGAGTTCATGTTTCATATTTTACTTATTAACATGTCTGTATTTCGGTGATGGAAACGCGATCACGGGTTAAAGATATTCTGTAGGTTAAATCGAAGCAGAAAACTGGGCAACTTTTTCTATAATGTTTATTATAATACTTATAATACTATATATACTATAATTATTTACATGCCTGTATGGCGTACTGCATGAACCATGATTACGGATTAAATACAAACTGCACGTTAACATAAAGCAACGTATACTTTCATATACTGAAACTCTTCGAACACGCAAATTCAAAGCTGTAATATTTGGCAGAATGGCCACAAAAATCAAATTAAGTTGTTCTGTGCATTTAGTTATGAGGTATCAAACACAACAATGTCGTCGTTCAGGTTCGAATCTCATTCGATATGCTTCGAGATGAACTTGAGCACAAAAACACTTCATGTATGATTCTGGAAAACGTTATAATGCTTTTAATGTGTCAGTATATATTACTTGTTTACATATCTGCAATGAGTATTGACTAAAACGTGCCGAGGAACCAATCTTTACGTGAACACAATGTAGAAAACTATGAAACTTATAACTATCAAAGTTATGAAAAAGTCAGAAATCATTATTTTTGTGTGGATATTTTTACTGAAATTGTGTGTCCTAAACAAATGTTCCCCCAAAATGATCCATATCATTTTGTTTCAGCATATTTCGACATACCTTAGCTGTTTTCTTTGAATCAACAATACCTCTTAACAAATGAAATGAACCCTTTCCATTTAACTCCCTAATCCATAGGTTGTAAAGGCGAGGTATCATCCACTTCAACGTATTGGCGAATCACACTTATAACTGAATAACTGACCCAATGAAGTCTGAGTTCAAATAACAATATCCGTTCTCATAAGCACATCTCCGTTCTCTAAGCACATCTCCGTTCTCATAAGCACATCTCCCTTCTCATAAGCACATCTCCCTTCTCATAAGCACACGACTGTTAAATGTTTGACATTCATATAACTGCTCAGCGCTTTTGAAAATACCTGCCTTCTTGACATCACAAAATATAACTCAGCAGGTAAAACTCTAGTATAGTTTACAAATACAGTTTACTACGTTTATAACGAACACGCTTATAACGAACTGACAGATATAACGAACGTATTTTGTAGTCCCGGCCATTTGTTGTATATATGTTGTTACATGCTTATAACGAACTACGGTTATTACGAACTTAGATTAGTGGTCCCTTTGTGTTCGTTATAACCGTAGTTTACTGTATGCCAATTGTGAAGGTGTTTAAAGTTAAGGGGCACATTCCTTGAGGAGCGTGGTTAGAGAAAGAATGACAAAGGGAGAGTTCCACTTTCACCCGAAAGGTTACAAATTTCAACTGTTCTGTCACCTAGCAGAACCTATATACAATATTGATCTGTTCATGCTCTGTTGATGGTTGTAACACCGACGACATTGTAGCCTTCTCTAGTAGATGATAATGGCCCTGTGTGACGATAACATCACGGTAACACATGGCCCTGTATACTGCTGTGCATTTAACCGTTAGTATAGAGATAACCAGCCTCAGCATCTTTGACGTAACAGTGGGCATGATATCCACATAAAGTTTTAATTTCCAGTTTGTAAGTGCTAGCTATTTAGGTATAGGTGTGTTCCCACCGTATCTATTTCATGTGTAAAAAGTGTAATGAAACTTGAATAGGTTGTTCGCGATTGTTTCCCCATATGGCCAGTGAAGGGTGGGAGATGGTCTGAGTTGTGACATCCGAGCAGAGATACTAAAAACAGCTCGTCATAAGATCCCTTATAATATCTTTGTCGGTTCCCAACAACAGCGATACAAGATACAAAACCTCAGCACCCACTCTCAACATCGGACAACACACATCTGAACAGATATACCAGAGTGTAAAACTCTCACCATAAGATCCATGTCTGTTCTCAACATCAGACAGCAGACATTAAAGTAATAAGAAATCAATTGTCAACATCAAACAAAAAACATCTTAGTATTTAGCAAGCAACTCTCAACATCACACAGCAAACATCTAAGTATTTAGCAAGCAACTCTCAACATCACACAACAAACATCTATGTACTTAGCAAGCAACTCTCAACATCACACAGCAAACATCTAAGTATTTAGCAAGCAACTCTCAACATCACACAGCAAACATCTAAGTATTTAGCAAGCAACTCTCAACATCACACAACAAACATCTTAGTATTTAGCAAGCAACTCTCAACATCACACAACAAACATCTAAGTATTTAGCAAGCAACTCTCAACATCACACAACAAACATCTAAGTATTTAGCAAGCAACTCTCAACATCACACAGCAAACATCTAAGTATTTAGCAAGCAACTCTCAACATCACACAACAAACATCTATATGTACTTAGCAAGCAACTCTCAACATCACACAGCAAACATCTTAGTATTTAGCGAGCAACTCTCAACATCACACAGCAAACATCTAAGTATTTAGCAAGCAACTCTCAACATCACACAACAAACATCTTAGTATTTAGCAAGCAACTCTCAACATCACACAACATACATCAAATTATTTATGAACCAATTTGCAACATCATTCAATAGACAAATTATTCATCAAGCAGCTCTCAGCTACAGACATCCAAGAATGAAAGAGTCATTTCTGCCACATCCAACCAGTGATAACATCCCTTAATTGGGAGGTCATGTCACCTTTCCAATAAGGATTATGTTTGCATCTTACCAACATCAGCAGCTCTATTAAGAATACAAGAGTTCACATGTTCAGCATCTCTATGCAATGTTAGATGTGTTTCTGTGCTGACATGTCAAAGTGTACAGGGATGGCACATGCAAAACATAATGCCATCCGTCGCAACTATCTTCATATTGTGTGATACGCAATGATTGTGAGAAAATGAAAACATATCCATGACTTTGAAATTTCCGCACGCCCAAGGTCAAAGATGACGGTTAGTTGAACTAAAGTGATGACGTAGAGATAAAGAAAAGTCATAATTATACCTCTGCGACTGCAGACCCGTCTCTATAAGACAATACGTAGTTTATTCAGGTATTGACAAAAGATTAAAATCAGTTAACAATTCTGTTTAAGTTACTTTTCGAACTAGTCGTACAATTAATCAATACCAGCCACACAAGGTACATTAACACAATACCCGTGAGTCATAAATCCCTCATATCATTTAATATTTGCAATAATCAACATGGTTATAAATTTATTTTAAGACGTGTAATAACACTTCTGTACATATTTATTCTCAAAGTTAAGGGCCAAAAGTTAAACTCTTTATAAAATTAAAGGAGTATACATTATACAAAGTCCAATGGTCCTTTTTAAAAGTGTATGTTTTATAAGTTAAAACGTAAATTTAAAACGTCAGCGTAAGTTCACTTCGAGAAAAATCATATTCCCAGACACATTTCACGTGGTGTTATTGCCACAGGACCACAGGCTCATACTCCCCACTGCGCGTGGCCGTGTAATGAGAAGGCGTGGTCCATATCAAACGGCTACTGTTCCCAGTGAGATGGTGATGGCAACGTGAAACCGCTTATCTCCATCAAGGGGGATAACCTTAGACTATCAGGTGGCTCACTGCTTCGACACACGTTTTGGGTTCAATGCTTCAACCATGTGATTGACAGGCGCCGGGTAGATACATCTGGCTTTGTGACCTGTGTTCGGATCTATTTCAGGATCAAAAGGGTGGCTAGAAGGGGTGGTTAACACGTGGATCAGATGTTGTCTGTAGGTCCTTGTTAAACCCACCCTTATAACTCCACATAAAACAAAGTATACCACGTATACTCAGGTGAATATTATCATGTCAGCAGGGCGTCAACGATGAGGGCTCTTTCTGTACATAATCACAATGTATATGCAAGGTATTTTGTTTCTGTGTGAATGCCTAGACTAATTGTTGAGAAATGCATCCATCCATTCACTCTCCCATCCATGCAAATCTCCCATCCTTCCTTCCATCAACTCACCCATCTTAAAGCAAGCCAGGCAGTCATCGTTCCATCCACCTAACCATCACATCAATCCATCCATTATTTCACTAGTGATACATACATCTTTCCATATATGTCTATTTTCATGAGAAATATACAAATGACATTGGTACTTTGTATTTTTCGAACGAAAGATTACTTTTTTAGAATGATCATGCGTTTTATTAAAGAACATCAACATTAGATATTCAACTGGTCTAAATGGGACATTTCTGAAACCGTTGTTAAGTTGAAAAAAATATTAAATGCTGTCAGTTAAGCCATATACATAATACATTAATAACAAAAAAATAAATATTTGAATTATTCTATTATTTTCTCTCGACCGAGACTTCACAGAAGGGGGCACATAAGAGCATAGCAAGTTAAACAAAGATTATTATTGAAGTCTTACTTGATGAAAAGTGACCTCTGGGCATCCTAACAGATGTGGCGTACATCTGGCAAGCCAGACAGGTCATCCTTCTCAAGTTTGGGTCAGTAAGCTGGGCGCTCAAATTCTTACTTCCAAGCCTAATTAATTATTTACTCACAAACGCCTGTATCATAACATTCTCAATCACGAACTCTTTGGGAGGAAGTTTGCAAATCATCAATAGACCTGCATTAATATTTAATAACCAAATGGAGGTTACAGACCTCGGCATATGTCAAATGAAAATATAACACTTTATAATCGACATATTAAAATAAATTATTTACATTCTGTCACAACACGTTCGAAAAGTACGTCAGTTTTTATTTACTGCTTTGTTAAACATTAGCCGATCATGAGCGAAAAACCCAGTAATACGCCAAGCGATGTTTGCTTGTGTGAATTAAACTATATCACTTTCGTCATGAAGGAATACAGAATTAAAGAAACGTTTACCATAAATGTATTTCTTTTCGTCACACGTGAGTTATTTTCGGGATAATATTTTTAGAAGATAGAAACTTTGTGTCAGTTCGAATGAACCCTGATGGCAATGATAAAAAAGAAACTATTTTGTACCGGCTATTTGATGTTAGTTTCTATGCACCGCCCAGCCCCCATTCAATTACCACACATGTAACTGTTGAGGTGCAGTTGTGTATGGATATTCAATATTTTTATAGCCCATTATATACATTGTATCATAATATTTTTCTGGGGTTAAATAATTCAAGCACGGAATGATGACCTTTTAAAAAAGGTTCCATATTGAGCGTATCGCCAAAGGGCTGAAGGACGTGTACCTGCGTTAAATAAACCTCATCGCTACAGAGGGCGGGATCCGAGCTACCATCCCTCCTCCCATCTAACACCAACATCACACCCATCCACGCAACTCACCTGTAGACATTAATTACTTAAACATGTGATAAACACTCAACGTGTGTGCTGTTCACAGTTCACGCATGGGGTTCTGAACAACTTCTTTGTAATCTTACCGTGCACAGAAGTCGGTCCTCGTCTTTATTCTTGATGTAGTGTAGGGGATGCCGAAAGAAAAAAATATTTTTTTAAATCTTTTTATTGGACTGGCTGGACTTAAAGTTTTTTTCAAAGAGATTCCTAACTCTGTATTTTTCACGATCATGCTATATCATTAATAATTCTACTATTACATTTTAGAATTCTGCATTTTGATTGGTCTGCCAGTTATCGAATCGACTTTAGTCAACGATCATGCTGATGACTGCATTACCACGAAAGAATATATTTATTTAGCAGCACTTCTTTCGCAAATCCGCCCGTTTGTCAATTTGAAATTTGATATTTCAGTGTGATACGAGAATGTTACAAAGTCACACATACTTTCTTAAGTTATAGTATGGGTGCTAATCACTGTATGATATATTTCCTACACAACAAGAAATAATAGAAACACTTTTGCGAAGAAGACATTATTATTTTTCTAATTTGAAAATGTCTTATTATGAAGGAGATTTGCAATAAGGTGTTTCTGTAATCGGTATTGTTTTGACTTGTACCATATTATTCCCTTCCACTGAATTACCCGCCTAAACTGGACAGAAAGGAGACCAGTCAGACCGCTTCATCTGTTTCATATTAAGAGCAATGCATAAATATTCAGAGTGACAAAACATTCTCCACAAGACTGTATGACAAGATAAATGACCTCAACCCGCGGTGTCTACATTGCACAGTTTGAGGTACAATCGAGCATGCTCTTTCTACCAAGATTTCAAAGAATGTCATACAACTCTTGTTCAGAAGTTGTTTGATCAAGGTTACAACATTCAAGGCCTCAGTGACGCTTTCAAAATTTGACGCACCAGTGACAAAAATGACGTCCGATGCAATTCCCTATTTTGACTTGTACTATATGTTCCCGTGTTTGTCTAGGTGAGCACTCGGTTTGAGGTTGCATGTGTTTGTGACTGGCGTCACCGATGGAGCAGGCTACGCTCATCTTTAGGCGAAAAAATGTTATCATCACTATTTGATAGGGGGGCGCCCAGGCGCCCCGATTCGCTGTGCAGAGTTGCGTCCTTTGGGCACACCAGAAACCTATGATTGCGGGTTCGAATCTCGGATTATATTTCTAGGTTTGTCAGCACCATTATCGTGCTCGTGGGTTTCACCGAAGTGGTAAACGTCTTAGACCTGAATCACTTCGGGCTTTCCCCCCACATTAAGCTGACACGCTGCGATATGACTGGAATACTGTTAAAAGCGGCGTTAAACTCAACTCACTCACTCACTTTTTGATAGTGATTCAAACACATGCTTGTGATATGGTCGAAATAGTACAATGCACATTGCTTTTAACAGAGATTTCTCATGATTACGAAAAGGGTTTGGTCGATGTTATTCAACAAATTTCCATTGCAGAACTAGCACCTTCTGTCAACAACAAAAACATCCATCATATATATATATATATATATATATATATATATATATATATATATATATATATATATATATATATAAGATGTTATGCTATTTCTCCAAAATACCCATTAAAGATGAAACCATTCTTTCTTTATGCTTTGTAAAATGTCTGTATGATAAATGTGTTTTAATTGTTAAAATGTCAAAGGAATATTATATAAACTACTTTTTTTTTTATTAAAAGTGTAGACTGAATAGTTTTCGTATCTGTTTCAATGAGGAACACACCTCACCACATAAAGTATGTGGGAAATGTGTTGGTGAAAAATTAATCTTTCACCATTCACAAAAACACAGTGAGAACATTGAGACGACAAAGGACGATGGGTAAAGCGTACCGCAGGAGGATTAATGTGCCATCGAGGTGTAAGGCTATACTAAATGACGATATAAATTACAAATGTGCCCGTCACCATACCATTGTCGTAAACCTTACAGCATCATAATGTGACGAGCGTCTATATTACACATTTCAGACAGATTTACCTGACTTTAATGATGACGAGGCAAAGATTACGTACTGAGGTGGAAATGAATATTCCCGAGTCTTCAATGAGTGCTTGTTTTCTCCGAGAGTAGGTTTAAAAGAGCTGATATGGCTTTAAAAAATATTCAATAAGGTTATCAGTTTGTGTATACATATGTAGTCAAATGCACATGCATAACTTTGGTTAACGTTTGTTGTATATATAAAATTCGTTATTTATATAACACATCATTAGCACCACATGCTCCCTTAAACACTATATAAGGCGCAGCAATTAGCGAGGCAGAATTGCGCCCCTTAGACGTGCAAGGAGCCTATGATAGTATGTTCGAGTGCGATCATGTTTGTAAGCACCATGTCCGTACTCGTAAATTGTACCAAAGTAATAAACGTCTGAGATTTGCGGAAATAACGTGACTAAAATACTGCCCAATGCAAAACAAACCCACTCACTCACTCCATGAAAGGTGAGTGATTGAGTTGGGTTTTTAAACCGCTTTTAACATTATTCCAGTTATATCACGGCGTGTCAGCTTAAAGTGGGAGGAAAGCCCGAAGTGATGCAGGTCTGAAACATTTACGACTTCGGTGAAACCTATGAGCACAGGTTTGGTGCTGATAAACCTAGAAACATGATCGGGGCGGGCCAGGATTCGAACCCACAATCATAGGTTTCTGGCGTGCCCAAGGGACGAAACTCTGCACAGGGAATCGCTGCGCCTTAGACGACTGGGACACCTGTGCCCCCACTGCAAGAAAGAGGCACCTAATTTGTAAATAAGGAATTTACATTAAACGTTATATACCCTTGTTAACATACGTTCTTGTTCAATTTCTTCTCGGTGTATCTAAACTTGAAAATGAAAAACAGTACATGAAAATGAAAAATGTATGTACCGCCTCGAAGATAAATATTTTCATAAAACAACCTGTTGTAATGCTAAACATCTTACGTTAAGGATTGGACAGCTGTATTGTTGTTTGAATCTAGGCATGTTTTCGATTAAACGTTAAAACCAGTGGTGTATTGTGTTGAGAAGTTGGGGTTAAATGGCTCAATGTCTGCTTTAGTATAGAATCACGTTAAGCCTCCATGTGTAACACAGTTTCACAGAAGATAGGATATCTCGTCCTGCAACATAGCTGCACCACATAAATTCCCAGTCAAAGACGTGAATGTGCCGTAATCTTGTATCAACACATTAATGACACCGCCTGTATGTGAAGAAAATAACATTTCAATGAAAGAACGCAGCGACATGTTTATCTTGCTTGGAACATGCACCCGTAATCCACCTTAATCCTACTTTAAATGCAAAAAGTCCCGGATGATCTTATAACATGGAGGGGTGTAGCATAGCCATGTGCATGCTGGTACAAAATGTCGTTGATGTAAGAATGTGTTAATTTCCCAACACATCAGCAGAGAGAGAGAGAGAGAGAGAGAGAGAGAGTGTGTGTGTGTGTGTGTGTGTGTGTGTTTGTGTGTGTGTGTGTGTGTGTGTGTGTGTGTGTGTGTGTGTGTGTGTGTGTGTGTGTGTGTGTGTGTGTGTGTGTGTGTGTGTGTGTGTGAACATAAGCGCCCTCTTTCTGTAGGTGTCTTCACTGTGTAACACAATACCAAACGGGATTCAAGGGGAGCATAATAGGCTCTCATCAAAAGGATTAGCATTACAATGCAGCCCACGCTCAATAGCTAATCATATATGCATTTAATTTCTGAAACTGCATTTTATAGCTTTCTTATCATATTTCAGATGACACAAAAGAAGAAAAGGCTCCGGTTGTACCTGTTAGGAAAGCAAGCAAGGACGCTGAGGTTATATCTCCCACAAGAGAAGATAGCATAACGTCCAATATTTTCCAGTTCCCACCAAGACTTAACCAACCCCACTTTAGCACGGCCTTTAGCCGCCCGCAAATAGAACACATCCCTTCAAGACGGGGGCATAATGATTACGGCGCCCTTCCCCATTTTCCGCATCTTCCAACCCTCCGACCGCCAGTTTTGTGGAATCATGTTATGCATGCGCATGTGCATGGGCATGCGCACCCAGCGTCTTTTATGCACGCTCATTCGCCACCTCCAAATTGGCTGCCAACTCCATCCCCTTTCAACTCATCGCCTAATACCTGGATCTCACCTTACGCTGGGAAAACACCTTCGCCTCTCGGAGTTCTCTCCCCTGCGGAAATACCGTCACCTTCTTCAACAGTAATGGCGGACGAACCGTCGTCCTTTAACAGTGCGGCAATTCCCATGCATCCGTCTTCCCATATGGGTCCGGTTGATCTGATGACCAGGCAAGGTGACCAATCACAAGGCTTGTTAAAAGCGCCAGTCCCCTGTTTTCCTATCAGAGAGCGCGTTACACCCTATCCAAAGGTAAGAATATTTCGAAGAAACAAATTTTGGAAAACTATCAATGCAATGCTGAACTGTGGGCGAATTCATTTTAGAATGAAGTAAAATGAAAAATGAAAGCTTTGAATATCTGTATAGAAAATGTGGTGGCGATCGAACATCCATCTCGATGAAAAACTTATGGCGGTATGATTAGTTAATCTTATCCATTCCAGCCAACAGGAATCAAGGTTGAAGTCATCAACAATGGTTTTGGGATCAAGAACCCATTGTTGACCAACGAGAAGCCAGGTGCTATTCACCCGGATGTGCACGCTATTCGTGAGTACTTCTATATTTTGTGAGTGGTGAGCGAGTTGAGTTGAGTTGAGTTGAGGTGAGGTGAGGTGAGGTGAGGTGAGGTGAGGTGAGGTGAGTGAGTGAGTGAGTGAGTGAGTGAGTGAGTGAGTGAGTGAGCAGTTATATAATAATCTCACTGTCTATTGAGGGGAGGTTTCATTAATGTAAACTGCCTGGCAAAAGAAAGTATAATGTTGGATTTGACCAAAAATATTACAAACCTTATGAAAACGTCTAAAAACAGTCGTGAAACTCACCAAGCTTAGGCCCAGAAGGTAATTTTGATCAAATACATTACCAATTACCATTTCTGATTTGTTAAATATTCAACCACTATCAAACATGGATGTATACTTTTGTCAGTCCGGCAGTTTATATTTATCTTACTGTCCACTGATGACGACCCGTGAAGTTCCGGGGTAGAATAGATCTTCAGCAACCCATGCTTGCCGTAAAAGGTGACTATGCTTATCGTAAGAGACGACTAACGAAATCGGGTGGTCAGGCTCCCTGACTTGGTTGATGCATGTCATCGATTCCAATTGTGTGGATCGATGCTCATGATGTCAATCACTGGATTGTCTGGTCCAGACTTGATCATTTACAGACCGCCGTCATATAGCTGGAACATTGCTGAGTGCGGCGTAAAACAACATACCAACCAACCACTGATGCATGTTCATTCATTTTTAACTTAATTTCGTCGTTATCTGAATGGGGGGCACGGGTGACCCAGTCGTCTAAGGCGCCGCGATTCGCTGTGCAGAGTTGCGCCCCTTTGGTACTCCAGAAACCTATGATTGTGGGTTTGAATCCCGGTTCGCCCCGATTATGTTTCTAGGTTTGTCAGCACCATACCCTTCCTCGTGGGTTTCACCAAAGTGGTAAACGTCTGAGACTTGCATCACTTCGGGCTTTCCTCCCACATTAAGCTGACACGCCGTGATATAACTGGAATACTGTTAAAAGCGGCGTTAAACCCAACTCACTCACTCACTCCGTTATCTGTATGATATATTGCAGTCGTGACGTATACTTATATCTCTCTTACATATTTGCATTGTCAAATAAAGCAGCGTGAACAATGACAGGGTTTAGTATAAAGGAGTCTTCTCTCCATGCAACAGATAGTCCTCCTGCGTACCTGATGGCATCAGAGCCCTGTCACTCGTGCAGCTTGTGTGGGTTCAAGACGGACACCCCACGATTGCTGCAGAAACACCTGAAGACACACAAGGAGATAAAGCGGTTCCTGTGCACTGTATGTGGAAAGGGTTTCAACGACACATTCGATCTGAAGCGGCATACTCGCACTCATACAGGTACGTCATGGCGCCATGTCTGGAGTCAGCGAATAAAATGTTGTTTAACACCGCACTCAGCAATATTCCAGCTATATGACGGCGGTCTGTAAATAACCGAGTCTAGACCAGACAATCCAGTGATTGACATTGTGCATGGATACGATGCAAGTCAGCTAGCCTGACCACCCGATCCCGTTAGTCGCCTCTCCCGGCAAGCATGGGTTCCTGAAGACCTGTTCTCTTCCTGGATCTTCACGGGTTCGGTGGGTAGGTAGATAGGATGAAGGTAGGTTTTTGTGTGTTTGTTGTTTAACGCCGCACTCAGCAATATTCCAGCTATATGACGGCGGCCTGTAAATAATCGAGTCTGACCAGAGAAACCAGTGATTGACATCATGAACATCAAGGCAATTGGGATACAGCTATGCAGGTAGGCATGAACTCATGGCCAAACTACTTTGTGGTTCAATTCGAAAGGTAATCTTGTTTAGATATGTGTTGTGCAAAACAAGGCAGTAACAAAAAGACACCTAAACTAGATTGGTGGGGTCAGGATGTGTATTATTATTATTTACAGATTAAATAAAAAATGCAGCAAAGAGTGTTTGGGTGATCCTGGCAGTCAGGCTGGTTATTATTATTATTATTATTATTATTATTATTATTACTGGTAGTAGTAGTAGTAGTAGTAGTAGTAGTATTTGTGGTGGTAGCCTGGCGGTTAAAGCGTTCGCTCGTCACGCCGAAGACCGGGTTCGATTCCAAACAATGTGTGAAGCCTATTTCGGATGATTATTATTATTATTATTATTATTATTATTATTATTATTATTATTATTTGCCTTTCAAGAGCACTTTGAACAGTCAACAGGTGTTTTTTATTATCTGCAGGCGTGCGGCCTTACAAGTGTGACATCTGTGGAAAGGCCTTCACACAGCGATGCTCCCTGGAGTCCCATGGGAAGAAGATTCACGGAATGATGTTCATGTTTGCCTTCAATGAACGCAGGACTAAAGTGTATGTGTGTGAGGAATGTGGCCATTCGACTGACGACCCCGAGGAGCACTTCCTGCATCTGCGCACGCAACATCCGAACAATCCCGCCATATTGCGATGTCATGATAGGCGCCAGTTTAAATTTGGAGGAAAACTTCACGAAAGGAGGAAAACTGACTCCCTCGATGCGGAAGAGATTCAAGTGACCTAACGAAACACGCGGAGAACAGCAACAATGCCTGGTCTGTGTACGCTTCGGTGGACAGACTAATAAAACATGTGTCCAAGTATGACTTTCTCACAGCTTTGCATGACCAGGTCATCTTATTTATCTGTTAATATTTAATTCTTTCTGTGAGAAAAAAATGAGAAAATCGTGATTTATTTGTTCTTGTCCATGCCACAACATGGCTAAATATATATCAGTTGCCTATTACATGTAATGTGGTCGGGCACGCGATTCACGGAGGGGGAAGCAAATTTACCCTATTGTCCTTAACTGTGTACCACCCCAAGGAAGTGAAGAGACTACTATCATCATTAGATCGTCATCTACCTAAAGGTTAAACAAAAAACATTATAATTGAAAACTTCTCCATTTGCGCAATAGTACACACCTATCATCATGTTCCTCGTAACTCTAGACTTTCCGAGACAAGCCGAATGGCAGGCTACGGAAAGGGACGAGTGGGGACGAATGCCTTCAGTTAATATGAATGAAGATATGGTGGTTAGTCAAGTCTCTGTTATATTCGCTTCAGTGCCAACCTCTTCATTAATACAAGTTTCGTATACACTAACGCCTCTTTAGTCCGGACCCCTTTTATCCGGATACCCTATCTTCCGAACATTGAAAACAATTACAAACAGTTAAAGGGACTTGCTACTATGTTGATAAGCTCATCCGAACGATTTGACTTGAAATAGTACCGTCCGGAATAAGGAGGTCTAACTCAAACTGTGGAATATATAATAAGATATTTTCAATATCACTACAGTCAATGAACAATCTCATTAAAATCAGATCTAAGTTACGGCCCGTACGACTGATTCCGTCAAAATTATCGTCGATATCTCGCTTCTGTGGGATAAAGATTTGAACGGAGGAGGCGTTGCACAGTACGTTGGAAGCACTGCCATACAATCTCGACCATATATTAGACATTGCAGAATGTTCGTTTGTTCAGTTTTCAAAATTTTAATCAAGAACTGTGTCAACATATTTTTCAAGCACTGTCTGAAATGGAAGTCGCCAGGTTGAAACGAGCGTCGTAAAGCTCGAGAAAGCTGCTTTCTAATTGGCTGATGTCGACTTCTTGTTATAGTTTCAGTGATCGGTCAAAGTTAGCGAAAGGTCGTTCTGACGTGACCCGTAATGGGATGTCCTCAGATCTTTGTTTAGCGGCAGCGTGAACTTAGATCTGATTTTAATGACATTGGTCAATGAAATATTTTCAGTTCGACTTCATCAATAGGTTCTTGCATGTCTATTTCACGTGAGAACAACACGAAGTCAGCTGTGTTTTTTGGCCCAACACGTGTTTTAAATACACTGTGAGACTCTAGGATCTGCAATATTTGAAAGTTAGACATAAATCGATTTTTTTTCTACGAATTCTGTTTATGATATGTGCATTTTTTCTCTTTTCTGTTCACAATATATTGTTCATACTGACACAATAAATTATTTATGATTTGTTATGTTTTAATGTCATTTAATGTCTGTCAAAATATGTTATAGCAATATACCCCACATAGTCTGAGGATGTTTGAAGCATATTTAGTTGCCTGGTTTGTGTTGTGTGAGGGATGTTGTGTGATGGTTGCTGTTTGATGTGTGATAGGTGTTGTGTGATGGATGTTGTGTGATGGTTGCTGTTTGATGTGTGATAGGTGTTGTGTGATGGATGTTGTGTGATGGGTGATGGGTGTTGTGTGATGGTTGTTGTGTGATGGTTGTTGTGTGATGGTTGTTGTGTGATGGTTGTTGTGTGATGGGTGATGGGTGTTGTGTGACGGGTGATGGGTGTTGTGTGATGGATGTTGTGTGATGGTTGTTGTGTGATGGTTGTTGTGTGATGGTTGTTGTGTGATGGGTGATGGGTGTTGTGTGACGGGTGATGGGTGTTGTGTGATGGTTGTTGTGTGATGGTTGTTGTGTGATGGATGTTGTGTGATGGTTGTTGTGTGATGGGTGATGGGTGTTGTGTGATGGGTGTTGTGTGATGGTTGTTGTGTGATGGTTGTTGTGTGATGGTTGTTGTGTGATGGTTGTTGTGTGATGGGTGATGGGTGTTGTGTGACGGGTGATGGGTGTTGTGTGATGGATGTTGTGTGATGGATGTTGTGTGATGGGTGTTGTGTGACGGGTGATGGGTGTTGTGTGATGGGTGTTGTGTGATGGATGTTATGTGATGGGTGTTGTGTGATGGTTGTTGTGTGATGGATGTTGTGTGATGGGTGTTGTGTGACGGGTGATGGGTGTTGTGTGATGGATGTTGTGTGATGGTTGTTGTGTGATGGATGTTGTGTGACGGGTGTTGTGTGATGGGTGTTGTGTGTTGTGTGATGGATGTTGTGTGATGGATGTTGTTTGATGGGTGTTGTGTGATGGATGTTGTGTGATGGATGTTGTGTGATGGATGTTGTGTGATGGTTGTTGTGTGATGGATGTTGTGTGATGGGTGTTGTGTGATGGATGTTGCGTAATGTTTGTTGTGTGATGGTTGTTGTGTGATGGATGTTGTGTGATGGTTGTTGTGTGATGGATGTTGTGTGATGGATGTTGTGTGATGAATGTTGTGTGATGGATGTTGTGTGATGGTTGTTGTGTGATGGATGTTGTGTGATGGTTGTTGTGTGATGGATGTTGTGTGATGGATGTTGTGTGATGGATGTTGTGTGATGGATGTTGTGTGATGGGTGTTATGTGATGGGTGTTGTGTGACGGGTGATGGATGTTGCGCAATGTTTGTTGTGTGATGGGTGATGTGTGATGGGTGTTGTGTGGTGGTTGTTGTGTGATGGATGTTGTGTGATGGATGTTATGTGATGGGTGTTGTGTGATGGTTGTTGTGTGATGGATGTTATGTGATGGGTGTTGTGTGACGGGTGATGGATGTTGTGTGATGGGTGTTGTGTGATGGATGTTGTGTGATGGGTGTTGCGTGATGGGTGATGGGTGATGGATGTTGCGTAATGTTTGTTGTGTGATGGGTGTTGTGTGATGGGTGTTGTGTGCTGGATGTTGTGTGATTGATGTTGTGTGACGGGTGATGGATGTTGCGCAATGTTTGTTGTGTGATGGTTGTTGTGTGATGGGTGATGTGTGATGGGTGTTGTGTGGTGGTTGTTGTGTGATGGATGTTGTGTGATGGATGTTATGTGATGGGTGTTGTGTGATGGTTGTTGTGTGATGGATGTTGTGTGATGGGTGTTGTGTGATGGATGTTGTGTGATGGGTGTTGCGTGATGGGTGATGTGTGATGGATGTTGCGTAATGTTTGTTATGTGATGGGTGTTGTGTGATGGGTGTTGTGTGCTAGATGTTGTGTGATTGATGTTGTGTGAAAGATGCTGTGTGATGGTTGTTGCGTGATGGATGTTGTGTGATGGGTGTTGTGTGATGGATGTTGTGTGATGGATGTTGTGTGATGGGTGTTTTGTGATGGATGTTGTGTGATGGGTGTTGTGTGACGGGTGTTGTGTGATGGGTGTTGTGTGTTGTGTGATGGATGCTGTGTGATGGTTGTTATGTGATGGGTGTTGTGTGATGGATGTTGTGTGATGGGTGTTAGGTAATGTTGTGTGATCGATGTTGTGCTGGATGTTGCGTGATGGAATTTGTGTGTTGTGGGATGGATGTTGTGTGATGGTTGTTGTGTGTTGTGTGATGGGTGTTGTGTGTTGTGTGATGGTTGTTGTGTGATGGATGTTGTGTGATAGATGTTGTGTGATTGATGTTGTGTGACAGGTGTTGTGAGATAGGTGTTATGTGATAGGTGTTGTGTGATTGGTGTTGTGTGATGGTTGTTTTCTGATGGTTGTTGTGTGATGGTTGTTGTGTGATTGGTGTTGTGTGATGGATGTTTTGTGATGGATGTTGTGTGCTGAATGTTGTGTGCTGGATGTTGTGTGATGGTTGTCGTGTAATTGGTGTTGTGTGATTGGTGTTGTGTGATGGATGTTGGGTGATGATGTCGTGTTATTGGTGTTGTGTGATTGGTGTTGTGTGACGGATGTTGGGTGATGATGTCGTGTTATTGGTGTTGTGTGATTGGTGTTGTGTGATGGATGTTGGGTGATGATGTCGTGTTATTGGTGTTGTGTTATTGGTGTTGTGTGATGGATGTTGGGTGATGATGTCGTGTTATTGGTGTTGTGTGATTGGTGTTGTGTGATGGATGTTGGGTGATGATGTCGTGTAATTGGTGTTGTGTGATTGGTGTTGTGTGATGGATGTTGGGTGATGATGTCGTGTTATTGGTGTTGTGTAATTGGTGTTGTGTGATGCATGTTGGGTGATGATGTCGTGTAACTGGTGTTGTGTAATTGGTGTTGTGTGATGGATGTTGGGTGATGATGTCGTGTAATTGGGGTTGTGTAATTGGTGTTGTGTGATGGATGTTGGGTGATGATGTCGTGTAATTGGGGTTGTGTGATGGATGTTGGGTGATGATGTCGTGTAATTGGGGTTGTGTGATGGATGTTGTGTGATTGGTGTTGTGTGGTAGTTGTTGTGTGCTGGATGTGTGATGGATGTTGTGTACTGGATGTTGTGTGCTGGTTGTTGTGTGATGGTTGTTGTGTGATGGATGTTGTGTACTGGATGTTGTGTGCTGGTTGTTGTGTGATGGTTGTTGTGTGATGGGTGTTGTGTACTGGATGTTGTGTGCTGGTTGTTGTGTGATGGTTGTTGTGTGCTGAATGTTGTGTGCTGGATGTTGTGTGCTGGTTTTTGTGTGATGGTTGTTGTGTGATGGTTGTTGTGTGATGGATTTTTTTTTACGTACTGGATGTTGTGTGCTGGTTGTTGTGTGCTGGTTGTTGTGTGCTGGTTGTTGTGTGCTGGTTGTTGTGTGATGTTTGTTGTGTGATGGTTGTTGTGTGATGGTTGTTGTGTGATGTTTGTTGTGTGATGGTTGTGTGATGGTTGTTGTGTGATGGTTGTTGTGTGATGGGTGTTGTGTGATGGGTGTTGTGTGCTGAATGTTGTGTGCTGAATGTTGTGTGATGGTTGTTGTGTGATGGATGTTGTGTGATGGGTGTTGTGTGATGGTTGTTGTGTGATGGTTGTTGGGTGATGGATGTTGTGTGATGGTTGTTTTGTGATGGATGTTGTGTGATGGTTGTTGTGTGATGGATGTTGCGTGCTTGATGTTGTGTTATGGATACTTTTTGACCGATGTTTTGTCGTGATTGTTGTGTGGTGTGGTTCACTGGTAGTTGATGTGCGTTTGTTGAATGGTAATTATTAATGGACGTTGGTTGATTTACGTCTGTAAAATGTTGAAGGATGTTGGTTTACTCAAGAACGGAACACGATTCGGACAACTGACGTTATTTGCATTGAATGCTGTTTAAAAACTGTCACGTCACCCGAAACTGAAAATATATACATTTCACTGCAAACTGATGATGTTTCCGCTATCGTTTGCAGCAAAACTGCATCAAATGCAAGATAATACGTGATCGAAAGAAAAATCGTAGATTGACTGAGCAAATGTTATTTTTTGATATGACGCAGTCAGCGGTAGTAAGGCCAGTTAGGCCCATCATCAGCTCAGGGCCCTTGCCCCCTCTACACGCAGCCCAGACAGCGAATGAGACTTCACCTAGGAAGCGCTGCCTAGTCAAACCCACCGAGAACCTTTCGGAGAATGTGAAGACATCTCAACACTGCGGCCTCCTGCATTAACCAGATTGTCTGAGGGGCTGTATTCCTGGCAGCAAACTCGGGAACTCTGACAATGTCAGACAACAGATTGGGAGGTACCAAACCTAACACACCGAGAACAAATGGGGGGTCGGACAACTTGATTCTTCGGATGCAAGCGTGACATTTCGAAAGCGAGGCCGTCATATTTGCATGCCTTTCAACATACACACAAACACACACGCGCACGCACGCGCGGTATCTTGAAGGCGATGTTTGACCGCTCGTCACGCAGAATCCCCGGATTCGATTGTACAAAAATCCTGCCCAACCCTTGTATAATTGTATTATTGCCTACACAACATGAGTAGCATCCTCCTTAAGACAGCATTTGTATGCTGTTGCTTTACTCGTTTCCTTTTTTTGTCGACCTCAGCACATATTAATGTATGACCTCACATTCTAATCCTTCTTGTCACATTGACCCATATGATATAATGTATACCATTGATGTCCGCATTACCAACGCATGAGCACGTACTCGCTTTTCGTCTCGAATCATACACACGTTTTTAGACAGATTTATTTAATATATGTTATATTAAAATTTATTAGATATATTATTTATGCGTGTTGAACAACCACTGTGCGCATACAAAGAGTCAAATTATGTTCAGAACACTGAATGTACGTACATACGCAGTAGTCATGTTTAAAAAGTCAGTTGAATGTGTTGCTATATCAAAGGGGCAGATCGGGGGGTTTGTGATTAAAGCGTTTGCTCGTTATGACGAGGACCCCGGATGTATGTCAACAACTATCTACATTATGTAATAAAAAAATAAACCAATGTGTTCTTTCTGCAGCTGATACTACAATCTCATTATTTAAGTATGTACAAAATATTTGCATTAATTGAACCTTTCATATTCCTTCGATGTCCCCATAAACCCTCACTGTCTGAGACCCCCCACAGTCCCTGCAGCCCACGCAAACCTTCACACACATTCACATTCACAAACACCTTCACATTCACTTCACATTCACATACACATTCACATACACCAAACCCCTCACAGGTCTTCACAGTCCCGTCAACCTCCACAAACCCCTCACAGGTCTTCACAGTCCCGTCAACCACCACAAACCCCTCACAGGTCTTCACAGTCCCTTCAACCACCACAAACCCCTCACAGGTCTTCACAGTCCCTTCAACCACCACAAACCCCTCACAGGTCTTCACAGTCCCGTCAATCACCACAAACCCCTCAAAGGTCTTCACAGTCCCGTCAATCACCAACAAACCCTCACAGGTCTTTACAGTCCCCTCAACCACCACAAACCCCTCACAGGTCTTCACAGTCACCTCAACCACCACCAACCCCCTCACATGTCTTCAAAGTCACCTCAACCTCCAACAAACCCCTCACGGGTCTTCACAGTCCCCTCAACCTCCACAAACCCTTCACAGGTCTTCACAGTCCCCTCAACCACCACCAACCCCCTCACAGGTCTTCACATACCCCTTAACCTCCAACAAACCCCTCACGGGTCTTCACAGTCATCTCAACCTCCAGCAAACCCCTCACGGGTCTTTACAGTCCCCTCAACCACCAACAAATCTTCACAGTCCTCCCTCCACAAATCCTCGCAGGTCTCCACATACCTTGACATCTGATGTCCAGCATTTTCCTCTCCATGACAAATAATTCAACTCCAAAATGGCCAACCGTCTTGTTTTCTGATACATGCCACTCAGAAATTCATCTGACATAACAAACGTTGAAAGATGTACATGGTTTAATAGCCCAACACCTGCATGGCAAGATTTATTGACAGGTATTGGTGCATGCATCTGAAATGTATGTCTGAAGATTCTGTAAATTATTTAGTTTATAGCACTTCACTGTTGATTTCCACGGTTGTTTTGCGAAGTGAGTAACCGAAATTCAAAAACGGTAACGCCATTCCTTTCATATCTTCCCCCAAACACCCAGTTAGTTGTGACAGCCTCATTTTACCGCCTCTGTGATCTGAAGCGAAAACCACATCAGTAATGTGGAAATTGCAAAAAAAATGTTATCGTGGAGATTTCATATGTGTTTTTTTTTCAAGAGCCTCTACTGGTAATTGAGCGTATCAGTTTTCAGCTAAAAGCTGGGTTCTCTTTTGTTAAGGGGGCTATTTATATATAATGTTATAGGCAGCGAGATGTGTCACACAGCTCTCCTAATGGAGTATCTGTACTAAACATCCTTTGATAAACCGTTGTCTCTTAAGTGAAATACAATTTCCTATTTCACGTATGACTATATATTTAACCTACGCTAGGAAACATCAAACGCAAACAACAGATGCCATATACTGTTGTGCCAAATACGGATGCGTTTCCACCCGCGCTCATACGTGAAATAACGGGGGAACGTTTTTGCATAATTCACGCAACATTAGACCCCCGAATATGTTTGCGATTCATCATCCACGTTGCTTTCATGTATTGCTAGCTTGTCACATCAGAAAATCGTCTTTGAGCATGATTATGTCGAAAGGGATTACTTATCGCTCCTATTTCATCGAAGTATTTGAAATAACTGTTCGAGGTGAGACATATTTTAATCCCCTTGGCAAACGCCAGGCGTATGCTATGGTCAAAGAGACTAGCAAGAGGCCCCAGTGATAACAGAAAATCAGCAGGCAGCCCGTTGAAAACGCACAAATGCGAAGGTCTGTAAATTGGATCCATTGTACTCAAGTGTCTTGCATTCAGACTGGGATTAACCTGAAGATTTACTTCATTTTCGTCTCCTCGGGGAGCCGGGACCCTATGATAGAAGGTAAGAAGTCACTTCTAGGATAAAAACAGAAGATCAGAAGATTATAAGCAGAGGCCCAAGTTTTATTGACCCCAATAAGAGGATACATTGACGAAAGGCGAGCATCCGTGTTGCTTCTGTACCTTGTGGGAGGACTGAAGCGGACTATTTTGAAGACCCCCATAACATAGTCAGCGGTAAGGGCTCCGAAATTGGACTTTTCATAAAATACATAAACATAAAAAATCCAATTACGACCTGGCCGCTATCGGCTCGCCTCCGAGAAAACATCCCCAGGGCCTACGGATGAATGTGGTGTTGACGAACTCCTTAATCGCCGCATGTTGCCGTCAGGGGTCTGAAAGAGAAAATGTATGAGACGCAAGAGAAGGATGATTTACAGATGATGTGCAGAAACCCCGTGGAATTGAACGCTGCAAGAGACGCTTCTGTTTCAGCGTGGAAACACACTAGACATTCTAAACGATGCACGTCGTCTAACCCCATTTGTTATCCTGTGTTACAAGAGGGGCTTCATCTGTATTTGATGTTAACACTTGTAAAATATTTAATTATTTAAAATAAAAAAAACACCAATTGTGACACTGCTGATTTTTTTAATTGGCTCAGCTTGCGTGAATCAGTGGTTGTTAAAAATATATTTTATCTCTCGCTTCGACTCGTTAAACACAGCTTTCAATGTTATTTGGGTTTTTTAAACTAAGACAGCTAGACAGCAGGCGCAAGTCTTTGATGTTTCTACTTTGTGCAACAGACTATTTTTAATTTTATGAACAACTTTACGCTAACATTTCATAGTGATGCTTTAAACTATGGACGAAAACGCCGTAACCAAGACGAAATGTTAGAATATATTTTTATGCACTCCCGGGAGGGGTTTAAAACCGTTTAAAGCAGTATTTCAGTTATATCACAGCGTGTTTGCTTGGTGTGATAGGTAAGTCAATCTGATGCAGGTCTTGCGTGTCAGATGCTGTCAGATCAAGGGTCGTAATCGAACAGAATTTTGGATTCGATCCCACGACAAGATCCATTGCATGGAAACAAGTTCGATTCCTTTGACCGTAGGACCAACCGCGCTTACCAACTTTGCTTGGTTTCAACTACCATAACATTAGCTGTTACCTCTTAAAGATGAGTGGCGGTCAGGTAGCCTAGTGGTTGAAGCGTTCGCTCGTCACGCCGAAGACCCGGGTTTGATTCCCGACATGGGTACAATGTGTGAAGCCAGTTTCTGGTGTCCCCCGCCGTGATATGGCTGGAATATTGCTATTAAAAGCGGCGTAAAACCAAACTCACACGGGAGTTGAGGATGTTCAACACAGAAACCGTTTTGTTTCTGTACGCTTCTTGAACACACATACCTTAGATACGCTAGATAAGCGGGACTAGTAGTTAAAGCTTTTGCTCGTCATGTCGAATGCCCGGGTTTGATTCCACATATGGGTACGTTCATGGTGTCCTCATTGCTGGAATACTGCTATAAGCGGCTTTAGATACACCACACACTCATACGTTAAATAATGATTTGTTCGTTGTTTAAAACCGCACTCAGCAATATTCCAGCTATATGACAGTGGTCTGTAAATAACCGAGTCTGCACCAGACAATCCAGTGATTAACATCATGAGCATCGATCTACGCAAGTGGGATACGATGACATGCATCAACCAAGTCAGCGAGCCTGACCACCCGATCCCGTTAGTCGCCTGTTACGACAAGAATAGTCACCTTTTACGACAAGCATGGGATCTTTACGGGTCATTCTAAATAATAATGATAACAAGCATGATGCAACTATACACACAAACGCCTTGACCTCCAAATGCCAGACAAAACGAGATGTTATATTATATTTATGCACTCGCCATGACAACCAACTTGATAGCAAAATTGACGTTCTGAAACACGTTATACCATCAACACTTTAACCTGATCCCATATTGTTTAATAGGAATTTATTTCATACAAGTGGTGTTTTCTTTTCATTCGGTACATTCAGTGATGACCTTTTAAGCTTGTAAACGTGTATTCGTAAAATATGTAAATTGTTTTTAGCTTTAGGGCTTTTTCTGCGTGTTTCCCTCTTGTAGACAAGGTTGCATGTTACAGAGGTATTCAGTTCAGGGTCCGTCTTCAGTTCTTCACTCACGCGTGGTAATACTTTGCTGCAAGCCTATCTGTTCATATACAAACGGCAGTCATGTAAAGAGCGCCGGCACATACAGCCAACAAGCTTGTCTGGTTTCGTCATGGCGGACCCTGTCATTATCATCCGGGTTCCGTGTCACCAACAACATCACTCACGTGACTTTCTAACCCTGTGTCAGTCTTCAACGTCGGCAGAGGTGAACCCAACACGTATGTCCACGGACACCGTTTGTTGCGGAGCATTCGGTCGGAATGGCTGACAAGGGACGCAGTGAAAGGGGCCCCTCTGGAAGGCCTGATGTTAGGGGACAACATAAGCTGGGTTGGTCCGAGCCCCTGTTATTCAAGATGGATAGCCGAATCTACTATGACGACCTTTTTTGTTGTTGATGACAAGCTGATCGAATACTGGAAGAAAGGAGCATTTCATCGTCCACTGAGGAATGTTAAACTACAACGCCAATCATTGTGATGGACTAAATAGACGATTGTGCCACGTCATGACAATTAAAATTCCTGTTAAGCCCCCTTCTTTCCAAAAATATGTCTGTGTATGGATCATTGTTCCTACGGCTGGGCCGCCCACCCGAGAAGGGTATCGCGTTCCTCTTATGAAATGTAAAGCCTCGCTGCAACGGTATCTGATTGGGGCTCCGATCCTGATGTTGATCCTGGGGTTAAAGTATAAGTACCGCTGTGATGGGAGGTGTAGGCAGTCATATATGTTCCTGAAATGTGAGGTTCTTATTACATCGGCTGTATTAATGGCGATGATTGTGATAAGGAAATAAATACTCGTTTTATGAGTTGTTCTAGTCTCAATGGAGGCAATACGTGAACAATTAGATAACGCGTGGGGCTATCTGGTCATCGGAAAATTGGTCAGTCCTTCAAAGTGTATGTCTTAATTTGCGCGTAAGACGAAACCCTTATAAACCTTTGGTGGTTTATGACGATCGCACCAGAAAGTTTAAAAAGTTTTTCATTTCACATCAAAATAAAACGGAGACATGGTCCATAAAACCAAGGTAATGTTATAATGTGAAATATCAACTTCTTTTCACGAAAATGCAATATCATAACAAAAAAGTAGTTATATTCAAACATAATAATGTGCATAGTTCATAATACTCCAGATGTTTAAAGCATGAAGAAATCGCTGTATTATTACCCCGTCAGTAGACGTTAATTCTCTCTCAGTGGAGAGTATACAACCCAAGGTGTCTTATGGAGTTCGGAGATTAAGAGGCACATAACCCTCTCATCATACCTGGTACCAAGTCGGGGGCACGGATAGGCAAGTCGTCTAAGGCGCCGCGATTCGCTGTGCAGAGTTGCGTCCCTTTGGCACGCCACAAACCTATGGTTGGGGGTTCGAATCCCGGTTCGCCCCGATTATGTTTCTAGGTTTGTCAGCACCATACCCGTGCTCGTGGGTTTCACCGGAGTGTCTAAACGTCTAAGACCTGCATCACTTCAGGCTGTCCTCCCACATTAAGCTGACACACCGCGATATAACTGGAATACTGTTAAAAGCGGCGTAAAACCCAACTCACTCACTCACTGGTACCAAGTCACTGTTGTGTGAACAGAGGCACATTTCGAACAATGTCTCTTTACAGGGAGACCAGGCAGGGCCCAGCCCCTAGAAACTCTCAGAGGTCCCGCTTCGACTGGGAACGCGTGCCACCTCCATTTATATGCAAAATATTGAGGATTCATATTGATGATATTTTCTTAAACATATGCTTGTCAGCAGCAAATGAATTACCAGTAAACAGCCAAGGAATGTGTCAGGCTTATTCCTCTAGCAGGAATGGTAAATGATCGATTGTATTTGGACCAGGTGAACGCCCTAGTAACACTTTTCCCAATACCCTCACATCAATGTGATAAAGTGATAGTAAGCACACATATACTGAAGCTTCTTTTAATGTAAAAAAAGTTTCCTTCAAAAGAAAGTGACCATGGTAGCTGGTTATGATACATTTACTCTCAGGCGGCAGCGACTCAATATGAAATGTCAGACTCAGAGGGATTATATCAGTAGAAACCGAAATTTCAAAGTTGTATTTTCATTCAGGTTGAAAATAATACTATCGCTCTGGACATGTTAATGCTGTATGTATAAGGCATCGCCCTTCACACTAGCGTAAAAAGCGACTGTGCTAGAGGAAATAACGGGATCGGGTGGTCAGGCTGCCTGACTTGGTTAATGCATGTCATCGTATCCAAATTGCGTGGATCGATGCTCATGATGTCAATCACTGGGTTGTCTGATCCAGACTCGATTATGTACAGACCGCCGTCATATAGCTGGAATATTGCTGAGTGCGGCGTTAAACAACAAACAAACACACTAGCGTCACAAGCATGAGACACGTGGGATTCTAAATATAACCCAACTGGTGTATCACAGCCAGTCTTGGCCCCTCCTGCTGCAGAAATACAATTATTTTATCAATCCAAGCAGAATTCTTACTTGTATGCATAAGCAAATAATTCAGCACTCTTGGTACCCATGGGGGTGCCTACTTCTTGCCTACACGTATCCGTAAATTCCACATACATCTACGAGGATGTCCAACATTTCGCGTATTGCTTTCTGAGTAAACCTGACTATAAACTGAACCGCAAAAGAAACGTCACCCTAAGTAACATTGCATGGAAAGTTGGCATTTAAATATCTGGTAAGTTTTGTCAAAGTTTCTAAAATTTAACATGACCTTGTCCGGAAAAATGAAATTTGATGATAAAAACAAAGCAGATGACAATAAAACCAATCGCCCTAATGCATCACGACAACGGCCATGGTAACCCGATGCACGTGAGTTCCGTGCAAATTGAAATGCGCATGCGTTCAACCATTACTTGCCCTATAAAAATCCACCCAGATTACATTCATTCGTTATTGAATTGCTACCACGTGCCAAGATTGACATGAAATCAGCGACACCAAGCCCTTGGACGACTGCATTCTGGACAAACCGCCAGGCAAGTAGCCAATACATTTCAAGTCCACGTGAGGACCATATACAGGCTCCAGCAACGGTATCAGACCACCAACACTACCGATGACCAACGACTCATTAGTGCCAACACCGTGCGTCGACGTTTGACGAGCAGACACCTCCACTGTCACAGGCCACGCCGAGGACCCATTCTGACACCACGTCATCGCCGGGACCGTCTTCAGTTGGCAACACAGCACCAGCATTGGCGCCATCAGCAGTGGAGAAGAGTCCCTTCTCAGGCGAGAGCCGTTACTGCATCTCAACAGCAGATGGCAGAGATAGAGAGTCTGGCGACGCCGTGGAGAACTTTATTCGAATGCTTGTGTTGCTGAGAGAGACTCATGGTGTGGTCCGAGCATCAGGGTGTGGGTAGGAATTGGTCTTGCACAGAGGGTCGGCCCTGTATTCTTCCAGAACATCGGTCCAGGTAGAGGCAATGGTGTCACAGCAGCTCGGTACATTGATCAAGTCTTGAGACAACACGCCATACCTCATTTGGTACGTCGTCTCAATCACGAGTTTCATCATGATAACGCCCGTGCTCACACTGCGAGAGCAACAAAAGACTTCCTCCAGCAGAATGGCATCAGAACCATGCAGTGGCCTGCCCTCAGTCCCGATTTAAATCCAATTGAGCACCTGTGGGACAAGATTCAAAGACGGCTGAATGACGTCCGACCAAGGCCGACAACTGCAGCTGAACTACATCAGGCGTTCCTCAGAGTGTGGGCTCAAGTGCCTATGGCCTTCATCAACCGCCTTATCCATTCCATGTATCGACGTTGAACGGCAGTCATCAATGCACATACTGACTTGTGAAGCCTTTTCTCAGAGACTAGTGTTGTGTTTCCCCCCAAGAAAATTTTACACTTTCAACCTTGATGATCAGTTTTGCCAAGTATGTTTACAGTGTTTGGACAAAAAAGGTTTCTCATATATCTTTCCATGGTGACGTTTCTTTTGAGGTTCAGTATATAGTTACATGTCACTAATTTTTAAATGATCAAGGAATTAAATGTTTGTCGTGTGTGATAGTGGTGTACAAAGTTGAAATATCAAATTTGGAATCCACATGGTATGTAATTCACTTATCAAAATTTACAGGTTGACAATTTAATTCCTTTTTTGATAACATTCTGCAACGGCAGAACTTCTGCTTGTTATGTTTATATTATAGTTTATGTAATAATTTTGGTTTCTTTCCAAAACACTGTCATATGTAACTTATCGATAATTTTATAATCTGTCTTAGGCATTTTAAGGATTTCATTTATAATTACTTGACTTACGACATTACGAAAATGAAAATTTAAAACCAATAGTGATAATTAATAAGTATACTGGGTAGAGAGAAAAATGTAAAACATGCCCAGGTCAACAATTATTGAAGCAAACAAACCCGGAAGCAGGAGTAAACAACGGTTACTGCACACATATACTGTTTCATACCGTGCCCGAAATGTTTGTCTCAGGTAAACGTATTTACAAGAATCTTCTTTGGGAAAAAATGACCTTATAATATTTTATTTTATTCCACGTTAGTGAAATTACCCGTCGGTGGATCCATAAACCAACTGTTGCAACTAACGCACCTCACAACATTCACACCTGGCAAGTGACTTACTTGTGCCTCTGTTCACCCAGCAGCTTGGGTTGTATACTCCCCAGGGAGTTGAGAATCATACGTGGAATGCGAACGGATCCACTGGTCGGGGAACAAATACAACCACATTTGAGCGGTATATAATGATAATAATGATAATGATAATGATAATTACTGATAGAGATTCACAAGCACAGGATAAAGTCGGAATCAAACAATGGACATTTTTTTTAGTAATAGGGTTTTGGGAATGTGTTTGTCACACTTACATACGTATTTACATCACTGTCCACGTAAATTTTAGTATTCTCATGTCTTGCAATCAGCAAAATAGCGGTCGCACGTACATGTACCCAGACAAGGACGAACGGGTCTATGGCTGCTTGGCTAACTGTTAACATATTGAGTGCATGATAGGCTATCTCCTTGATCCCAGTACAAAGTTAAGTGCAATATTGAATGGCGTCATCCATACCAAATAGTTGGATCATTGCATATGAATGAGTGAGTGAGTGAGTGAGTGAGTGAGTGAGTGAGTGAGTGAGAGGTTTGATATAAGGCAATAAGTTAGTTTGGTAAGCGTCGCTTTAAACATATCAATAAATCAATTTCTAAAGTGTATTTGAACTATAATAATTGTTTCTAATGGTAGGCCTAAATTTGTGGGATGCTAGATAATTTTTTCGAGCATTGGCTTCCTACCATTGCAGGATATATTTCATATGTTTCATTTTAGATTTTGTTAATTTCTGTAGTGAGTGAGTATGGTTTTACGCCGCTTTTAGCAATATTCCAGCAATATCACGGCGGGGGACACCAGAAATGGTCTTCACACATTGTACACGTGTCGGGAATCGAACCCAGGACTTCGGCGTGACGAGCGAACGCTTTAACCACTAAGCTATCCGACCACTCCTTTAATTTCTGTAAAGTGTACCGCATCTGTATATTGCTTCATTTGCATCTTGTCATATCAATACCTGAACGAGAGGAGATCGTGATCGGCATGCAGATAAGACGTGTTATCAAGCTGGTTTATTTCTAACCTAGTTATCACTGAAGGTTAGTCATACGAACATTAAGGTAAAAACCTGGCCTTGGGCTGTGAACAGGGTTCTGTACAGTTTACTCTGCTCTTAGGTTCGAATCCCATATTCTTCCCGACTATAACCCTTGGTCCCATTCGTCACCACTCGCCGCTTTCCGCAACCTGCAAGAAAACTCGTCCCCCTATCGATGAATGTTATGTGTGAACATACGACAAACCAATGAGAATGCGCGTATGATTTCAAGTTCTTCGTCAAAGAATCCTTCAGATATAATTTTTGATTTTACATATGTCTTGCATCTAAAAATATACCCAAGACACAGTTAAATGTGTTCAATCATACTGTATAATTCCGCACGTCCCGATGTGCTTTAAATTGCAGTGTATATTCCTTATACATGTGTTTCAGGGTGTCTGTCTGTCAATAGACAAAGAAATAAAGTATCACACCCGTAACCCGTGTCTGGTCTTCCTGTACACCTACACAATCCCGGTAACAATATAATAAAGAACTTCGATTGTCTGTCCAACATATTCCATTGACCGAAACAGGCGAAATATTGGTGAAACTTATATCAAAGGATCAGTGAAGACACCAGGTATTCGCGAAAAGGTAAAGTACTTCACTTAACCACTAAAAGAAGAGACGGTAGTACATGTGTGGAAAAGTAAACGCATATATTTGTCATCAATTTTTTTTTTCACCTCAACCAACGATCCTATGTTTTTGAATCAAAGTTGTAAGCCAAGTAAAGAAAATTCATAGACCTAACACCAGGTAAGTTCACTTCAATGTAGGTAGCTCCTTCACACAAGAATAAAGTCACACATAATTGATATCTTGTTACGAAATGCGTTTTATCGACACTGCGCGTGCCATAATGAGTCAGACAGCGCGGTTTTTTCATGGTGTATTCAGTGTTATCATCAACCACGATAAGACGCTCCACAGCGGGGCTGCTATCGTTTTCGTCCCAGCTTTCGCTGATATGACGTGAGATACATCAAGGATATATCACTCATCACATGTTGTTTGACGCTTCCACACGTGATTGAATCAAAACCAAAAAGATAGTTTTCAGCTACGACTCCTGAAGACTGGGACGTCATACTGCGTCGAGAGTTGGAGCTTCATGGGGTTCTGCATCCTGATTGTAACAACTCATTCGGTGAGAGCTGGTGTCGATTCTAGCCACAGCATTTATCCGTGATGTTTTCTAAATCGGATGGTTACATGTTGGCAGATGAAAATGACAGGAGGTGTGTCTTTTAACAAACTGTGTCTCTAGTTTGAAGAGGATAGGTTTCTCGTTACTAGTGACATGTACCATGCTTAACCATATCCTGGAGACACACGTAGAGTACACATGGAGGTGCCTAGCCTATGAGGCCAAAAGATACAGCTTAAGATCAGGATATACCACCGAAAAGGGATTAAAAAATTCGGCGTGACCTTATGAAACAGTTGCTGTGTGCGGAAAAATGGTCTTGTTTCAATTGCCTTCATAAATGTGCCTCTTTATATAACCTGACCGAGAATTATTGAAATAGAGGCAAACGTGTTGAACCAAACCATATCCGTAATTTTCTTAACCTTTTCATATTCAGTTTCTTGAGTATCATGTATTTACAGCGTTAAACGACCACCGTGGAATGTTAGGTTTAGTTCGTTGTAGGACGATGAACGAAGACTTCTGGCCCTCGCGGAGATTACACAGGGGCGGTAACTCCAGCAACCTAACAACGGAAGTGACGTATACAGAAGACATGGTATCCAAATGGCTGTGGAAGACTGTCGCGCCATGCTTGCTGTTGATAGGAACGACTGGAAACAGTTACGTCATAGTAATGATGTTCCGTCTGAGACACCGAATGAATAAATGCATTCGTTTCAATCTTCTAATGCTGTCATTCACAGACATCGTCATACTAATAACTGCACTGGGTAGAGTCTGGTTGGATTATATGTTCAACGTTGACATACGGACGATCTCAGACGTGAGCTGCAAGCTGCATGTGTTTGTTCAGTATACTTTCACAAGCATGTCGTCATGGATACTTGTGTCATACAATCTTGAAATGTTCATAAGTGTTGCCTTCGCATTCTACGGAAGGTCATGGAATACAGTTAGGAAGGCGAGGCTGAGGCTCCTCCTCGTCTTCATATGTCTCGCCTGTCTTAATTGCTTCTCCTTCTGGACTGTCGGGCTGAGAACTGATGGCTCCATCACTAATTGCCAGTCCAACTCCATCGGCATTGATGTCTACCGTGTAGATGTTTACGTTTGGGTCTACATGATCTTCATGTCTTTATTGCCATTTACCATTCTGACGCTGCTTAATAGTTTGATCATAAGGACAGTTATCCATTCTAAACTTCTAGATGGTGCTAAGCATGGAGGCAGAGAAGGAAAGGGAGATCGTAGACTTCATAGACTCCCATTGACCACAACTTTCTTCCTGGTTTCCACGTTTCCGTCAGCTGTTGTCGTGGTAACCAACTCATACACGTGGAGCGAGTGGGACGAGCGTGTCCAAGCGAGACTCTACCTGGCTTGGAGCATCGTGGCGTTGCTTCACTACACAAACCCTGCCTTCAATTTTGTTATTTACACGTTTCATAAGGTTCGAGAAGAACAGCAGAAACGTGAACTGTCAAAGAGGTATGGTTTCTATTTCAATACTTGCCACTAAATCATAAATCGAGTGCTCGGGTAGTCCAGGTTCAAATCCTGATCAAATATGTTCGACCTGATTATATTGCTAGTTTTTTTTCAGCACCATAACCGTGCTTGTGGGTTTAGTAAAAGTTGTAAACGTTTAAAACCGTCAAGCCTGCGGGTTTCCACCCCATCAAGCTGATCATCTTCCTGAGGCAAGAGAATCCAATAGCCTTTTTTTATATCAAAGTCTTTTTTCCACCCTTGCCACACCAAGCCCACTTTCCTGTGCTTAATATGATTGGACTATCGCACATATCGATAGTCCAATCAGAGAACGTTTCACAAAATCATGATTCACGTCTGGTACACCTTTCTAAGAAAGTGATTTACCGCTGCCTATCTTTGTTGACACGAATATTTGTTTTTCATCTTTTAACCCCCCAACGATTGCCTATGTTTTTGTGCCAGGGATGAAATCCCGAATGTTTTCGTTATCTGATCGACTAGGTCGCCACCTATGGTAGTCTGTTGAAGCTGTACGAGATAAGAACGGCGATCTGATTTGATGTCGCGTTTTCATATCAAGGGCAACAACTCGTGATCTACGAGAGGTGGCGACAGGGTCCAGCCAAGAAAAGTGGCCTTGGTGTGTCAAGGGTAGAAAATAGGTTTTGATTTTGGCTTGTGGACACGCTTGCCTCGTGAAGAAGAAAACTGATACGCCGTGATATAACTGAAATATTATTCAAAGCTGCGTTAAATCCATTTCCTAAACCTACCCAGTGAAACATAAGTGTTTTCCACGTTACTATCTATAAGCGGCTGATATATTGTTAAAATAACGTCACGGTTGTCTACATGAAATTCGGTTATAACACAAGTTTTGACTTAAATTTATTGAACCAACTTTAATTACCTAAGCGTCAAAGCAACGCCGTGAATTTATGTTACTGTTGCTTTTCACTAAATTATGCATACTGCTTCACCAGAATATTGGCTAAATTGTTTGAACAATATTGAACAATATATATCTTCTTTCATTCTAGAAGATCACAAATGTCACGGAGTTTCGCGACGGTCAGCCAGCGGTCGGAGCTACCTCCAGCGCCACATCACCCCCAGAGACCATTACATGCATACAGACACAGATATCTCCCCAAGGTGACCTTAAAAGCCACAAAACTATCCATGTTTCCCTTGTCTGGAAAACCAAACCCTCAACATTGCACAGACGCAGCTGTTCAAGAACATTATGATGAAGGCGTGTGACTTTCAACATCTCACAATAGTGTGCTTTTTCCCCCACGGACTCCTTATTTTCCCATCGTCTTTCATATGTTTTCGACGATAACAGTTTAAAAGAAGACATGCATCTGTATGGATAAAGACATGTATCGTTTATTACTTTATATTGATATTTCTTTGTCATTTCGGCATTTGATGTAAGCGTAACACTGGAACCGCCGTCCATCCGTAAACACATTAACGCGTTCGTGTTCGCTGGGTTCAAGCATCTTGACAATCCATTTGATCAAAATGTTTTATAAGATGCATTGCAGAAGAAGTCACGATATCTGTCTTTCAGTGTTTAAGTTTGGATTATTGGGTTATTTGGTTCAAATTCTCCACGCTCCTAGTTTCAAGGTAATCAAATATACTTTGGGTGTGAGAGTTCAGTATAACAATATGGTTTTTTGAGACATCACTATCTAAGCCTGGTCTGCGTGGAGCCTACCGAACGATTTAACCACAATCGCCAAGAAAAAATACTTGGATCATAAAGTATAACCAGTTTAAACGACACTCTAAGTCCAAAGGCTGTGTATGCGTTTGTAAGCCTTTAAAGCCGATTTGAACAGTAGATCCAGCGGAGGAGGATGTCAGAAGGGAGGATGCAGGCCAATTTAACGAATTCCATCAGCACGCATTTGATCATGCAATATAACGTTGGCTATCTGGGATTCGAACCCGAAACCAATAGATCCTGGCAACAAAGGGACGCTACTTCGTGTAACACTTTAGGCCACTGGATCACTGGTGTTCTGACTTGACGTCTTAACCGCAAGCTCCAATGTTCATACAGTTTGGTCCTCAGTGCATGGAAACTTATACTCCAGTGAACTCACTTAAAGTGAAAATCAAGTCTTCAGTAATACTGGACATAATTGCAAACTTGGAGGGAAAATGGCCAATATATTTACTGAAATTCGGGGTAGAATAGGTCTTGTGCAACCCATGCTTGCCCTAAAAGGCGACGATGCTTGTCGTAAGAGGCGATTAACGGAATCGGGTGGTCAGGCTTGCTGATTTGGTTGATGCATGTCATCGTATCCCAATTGCGTGGATCGATGTTCATATTGTCAATCACTGGATTGTCTGGTCCAGACTCGATTATTTACAGACCGCCGTCATATAGGTGGAATATTGCCGAGTGCGGCGTTTAACAACAAACAAATATATATATATATATAACACCTTGTCTATATGTCAGGTAATATGAATATTTTTCTATACAATATATTATAGGAATTCTGTCCGACTGCAACTCAAAATCGTTTTGTTTGTTTGTGTTTTTCTTTCATGAGCATAGATCAACGCAATTGGGATACGATGACATGCATCAAACAAGTCAGCGAGCTGACCACCCAATCCGGTTTGTCGCCTCTTACATCACGCATTGGTTGCTGAAGACCAATTCTAAACCGGATCTTCACGGGTCTCTCACAATGACATACTCATCCTGACAATGTACGTGGAAACAATTACATGGAAGCCTGAAATGTAACACCCAACTGAAATTATTAAAAAACACACAGTATGTTTATCTCCTTTCTACCAGGGGGCACGGGTGGCCCAGTCGTCTAAGGCGCCGCAATTCGCTGTGCAGAGTTGCGTCCCTTGGGCACGCCAGAAACCTATGATTGTGGGTTCGAATCCAGGTTCGCCCCGATTATGTTTCTAGGTTTGTCAGCACCATACCCGTGCTCGTGGGTTTCACCGAAGTGGTAAACGTCTAAGACCTGCATCACTTCGGGCTTTCCTCCCACATTAAGCTGACACGCCGTGATATAACTGTAATACTGTTTAAAGTGGCGTTAACCCCAACTCACTCACTCACTCCTTTCTACCATGACTAAACAAAACGCGAAATCTTTGGTGTCAGCAAATATATTGAGTGAAGCGGCATGGGTTGAGTGCAGGGGTGCGTTGCAAAGCGCCAATCGCTTACATAAGATGTACAGCGATTCGCCTTTCAGCGCTAAATTTCAGCCGCTTCCAATCTAATCTGAGGTCGCTTCGTTCTCCAAAATGGCGGCTGTGTTTGACAGCGGAACAAGACATTCTTGACTGCACCAACGGGAAAATGAGCAAACGCAGCTTACACCCCATCATCCTCAGTCCGCACCACATCTTTAAAGTAGTCATAAATTTCATCTGTAGGTCATCGAGCCTCTTCTGTTACGTTCTTCATTAGGACAAGGCAACCAAGCGGTAGTTACGCCGCCATTTTGGAAGAGTGCGCAAGGGCTTCGAACTGTTGCATACCCCAGGATCATTCGTCACCATTCGCCCCTTTCCGTAACCTGCAAGAAGATCGGCTTGTCCCGGAATAACACGAGTTGGTCACGAATGACCCCGGGATGAGCGATAAATGTGCTTACTCTAAGTGATTCGAGGCTTGCAACGCGCCCATGTATTTTGAGCGGGTTGTCGATATGAATGTACGGAATCATCGACAACAGCCTTAAAACAAAATATGGCGCTATACATGCTCAAGCAGTTTGTTTTCACCGAAATGCTTCACTCGAACATATAATCAGGAATTGAAAGCATATAAAAACGGCAACTTCGTAAGCTAAAAAAAATACATGAGGTGGGCACCCCTAAAGAAAACTGAGCAAGACTTGCAAAGCTTTCAATCTACACCGAACACCATGATGACGTCACATCGCTCATTGTGACGCAAATGTTATGACGTCACATTCGTATATAGAAAAGTGCCAAACTCCAAGCTCTCTGTTGTTCCAAAACTTAATATACATTCTCTTTGTAGATTTAAATCGTGTTTTAAGCACGTTATGTATTACACACATCCTTTGAATATTGTAGTACCCGCAGCTTTGCATTTGGTAACCTATAATTGTAGATATAATTATTCAAATGTGCCTACCGACAATGACTAAAAAAGTACTTTTCCTTGAATATTAGCATCCGCGGTGATACGGCTGTCAAATCGGCTACTACAATCGGAGGGGGTATATTGTGATTTGAGAACCTCTGATTGACCAATCAGAATCGAGTACTTTCAAAATTCTAGGGTATGATAATTATGTGTCACATATTCAATGTGATTAAACAGGTCCAGGTACAAACTGTATAGGTAGTTTGAGACTTTATGAGATCATGAAAAGTGTCTCTCGAGCCGGATTGTGAAAACTGAAGGTACATGAAGGCAGACAGTTAGGAATGGAGTTATCACTACACCCGTGTCCTGTAATATAAATTTGTCTAGGAGATGAATTTAATTTTGTCTTAATAATTTGTCGTAACATTTATGAGGTGAGATGAGATGGGGTTTAACGTCGCGTCTCAAGACTATTGCACTTATATGGCGACGTGCATGTACTTGTATGTGTTTGTGTGGCTGCTTGTACACAGGAACTCGTTATTGGTCAGTAAATAGAAATATATACCCCCTATATGTAAGTAGAGAAAAGGAGCGTCACTCGCCATCTTGCCGGTTTGTTTACATTCGATATCCACGACCATTTTTTTATTATAAGCTGATTGACAAGCGCATTTCTGGCCGTAGATTGATCGATAATACATTTCTACACATGTACAAGTCATCTATATTCGAACAATGTCCCTTACTTACTGAAATATCGACAGTTTATTTCGCCACCTGGGAAAATGTTACCAACCCCGAGCGGAAGTAAATTTCAAACGCGGGCAGAATTGAGCGAGCCACCTGATTGGCTGAAAATACGCAGCCCTCTAATTAAAGATATTAGTGCGAAATTTGAAGACAGTTATCTGGAGTGACAGCAGAATCTAAAAAATGACATCAGATAATTTCTTCAGATGGTAAATATTTATTATGAATATGTTTTTCATTTTATAATATACTTGTCATCTAAAGCTAATCTATTATTAGCTGGTGAATTTTAAACTATACATAACTATATTAATATAATTTTCATGTATATTGCCTGTGCCTGATGACATTATGAATACTGGTCATGCAGATTGAAAATGAATAAAGTGAACATTTCAAGTTAATATTTATCATGAATGCAAAAGTAATAAATCTATTTGAGAATAATAAGTAAATTACAACATTACATGATAATATGAATATCACAAACACACCCAAATCTCATGATTTGCCATTATAATATATGAAATTTTTACCAATGGCAGCTATATTGCGATGTTACAATAATTCAATTTTCAGTTATGTAAAGTTCTTGAAACATTCTTACAGGTTACATGAAAAGTATGTTGAAGATAGCAAAAGTACTATACCAGTTGAAGAGATTTTCCAGAAATTTTGTGGCAACTTTGGTCACAGATCAAAAGTGTTAGTCGGAAAATATATAAAAATTGCTTTTCCAAATATCACCACAACCAGGCTCCGAAAACCTGGTGATTGGACAAAAAACATCACGGTTTACCGTGGCATCAATGTGAGATCTGAAACGACACAAAACATTGAATTTGCTGCTATATCTGATAACATTCCAAAAGACTTTTTTGTACTGCCGCAAACTAAAGACTCTATAACTGTTGGAAGGCAGACTGGATTATCCTGTAATGGGAACATGATATATTTACAAGCGAGATTTTCTACTGATGGGCATGTACATCTTTCTGTCAGTGGTACAGTAATAAATGACACTGTTGGTATTCAGTATATACATTACGACTCAAAATACCGTAACGCATTCTTTTCGACACTGAATATGACAAGATACTGTCAGGGCATATCTTCTTACAGAATATCAGATGAGAAAGAAAATATAGTTCCTCAGCAAAATTTTGAGAAGGAACCCATTGCATACTCTGCTAACTGTTTGAAAGTATTATCTTTGAATTGTTTTAAGTTAACAGTAACATGTCAGAACTGTAGATTCCATTTCTCCTCAGTCTCTCCGTAATTTCCTTGATAAGAACCGTTTTTCCTGTGCCAGCCTCGCCAGATTAGAGTGTTGTGTCCATCTTTGATCAAATTCCATGCAAACACTTGTTCTTCAGTCCTAGCTATCATTTTGAACCCACGTTGGTTGCACATGTATTGTTGTTTATACGCTGACTTGACATAAGTAGGTCAGCCAATCAGTTGGCTCGCTCAATTCTGCCCGCGTTTGAAATTTACTTCCGCTCGGGGTTGGTAACATTTTCCCAGGTCGCGAAATAAACTGTCGATATTTCGGTAAGTAAGGGACATTGTTCGAATGTAGATGACTTGTACATGTGTAGAAATGTATTATCGATGAATGTACGGCCAGAAATGCGCTTGTCAATCAGCTTATAATAAAAAAAATGGCCGTGGATATCGAATGTAAACAAACCGGCAAGATGGCGAGTGACGCTCCTTTTCTCTACTTACATATAGGGGGTATATATTTTTATTTATTGACCAATAACGAGTTCCTGTGTGCTTGTACTAGTCGGACTGATGCTGATTTATAGTGCTAGCTCACTGAGATACCGTGCCGCAGTTTAACATGAATACCTCACTCAGACACAGTATAATGACTCCGAGCCAACCAGTCCTTCTTTTAACCCCTTAATGCCGAGCGCCAGACAGGGTTACAATAAGTACCATCTTTCAACGTCTTTTGGTATGACCCGGACGGGAATCGAAGCCCGGACCTTCCGTTCACCGGGCGGACGCTCTACCACTAGAACTACACGCCCCAATGTTCTCCCAAAACCTATAACGAACACTGTGTGTGAGTATCAGTTTGCTATATTCTAATCCAAACCAACTAATTTACGAACTGACCCGAGTTCGGCCCGAATGCCAACCAGGAAGTTTTTCATTGACATATACAGGCGACCTATCGGTTGACAGTGTGATTGACAGAGTGATTTATATATAGACACTGGATGTATGATCTCCGCTCCCTGTTTACACGTGCTATCGACTAAAAGGGTTCAAGAGGCATATATCTTTCTACTTGTCGATACATTTCGAGGAAATTTATCGCAGGACACTTGCACTATCTGGTCACATTGTCCCAGGTTTGATGTGTCCGAGAGCCACGTCAGAGTGATATCAGTGTCGAGGTAGAGTCAGAGTGATATCAGTGTCGAGGTAGAGTGTGGTATTACTGTACATGACAAGAGATACCGGTGGCTAGGTAGTGTCTGGTCGTATGTGCCTGAGAAATGCTCGTACCGAGGTAGTGTTTGGTCTTATGTACGTCAGAGATACTAGTGGTTGGTCGTATGTAACTCGTAACTCAGAGATACTAGTGGTTGGTCGTATGTACCTCTGAGATACTAGTGGTTGGTCGTATGTAACTCAGAGATACCAGTATCAAAGTAGTGTCTGGTCGTATGTAACTCAGAGATACCAGTATCAAGGTAGTGTCTGGTTGTATGTAACTCAGAGATATCAGTATCAACGTAGTTTCTGGTCGTATGTACCTCAGAGACAGCAGTATAAAGGTAGTGTCTGGTTGTATGTACCTCAGAGACAGCAGTATAAAGGTAGTGTCTGGTTGTATGTACCTCAGAGACAGCAGTTTAAAGGTTGTGTCTGGTTGTATGTACCTCAGAGACAGCAGTATAAAGGTAGTGTCTGGTTGTATGTACCTCAGAGACAGCAGTATAAAGGTAGTGTCTGGTTGTATGTACCTCAGAGACAGCAGTATAAAGGTAGTGTCTGGTTGTATGTACCTCAGAGACAGCAGTATAAAGGTTGTGTCTGGTTGTATGTACCTCAGAGACAGCAGTATAAAGGTAGTGTCTGCTTGTATGTACCTCAGAGACACCAGTATAAAGGTAGTGTCTGGTTGTATGTACCTCAGAGATACCAGTATCAAGGTAGTGTCTGGTTGTATGTACCTCAGAGATACCAGTATCAAGGTAGTGTCTGGTTGTATGTACCTCAGAGATACCAGTATCAAGGTAGTGTCTGGTCGTATGTACCTCGGAGATACCAGTATAAAGGTAGTGTCTGGTTGTATGTACCTCAGAGATACCAGTATAAAGGTAGTGTCTGGTCGTTTGTACCTCAGAGATACCAGTATCAAGGTAGTGTCTGGTTGTATGTACCTCGGAGATACCAGTATAAAGGTAGTTCTGGTCGTATGTACCTCAGAGACACCAGTATAAAGGTAGTGCCTGGTTGTATGTACCTCAGAGATACCAGTATCAAGGTAGTGTCTGGTCGTATGTACCTCAGAGACACCAGTATAAAGGTAGTGCCTGGTTGTATGTACCTCGGAGATACCAGTATCAAGGTAGTGTCTTGTTGCATGTACCTCAGAGACACCAGTATAAAGGTAGTGTCTGGTTGTATGTACCTCAGAGACAGCAGTATAAAGGTAGTGTCTGCTTGTATGTACCTCAGAGACACCAGTATAAAGGTAGTGTCTGGTTGTATGTACCTCAGAGATACCAGTATCAAGGTAGTGTCTGGTTGTATGTACCTCAGAGATACCAGTATCAAGGTAGTGTCTGGTTGTATGTACCTCAGAGATACCAGTATCAAGGTAGTGTCTGGTCGTATGTACCTCGGAGATACCAGTATAAAGGTAGTGTCTGGTTGTATGTACCTCAGAGATACCAGTATAAAGGTAGTGTCTGGTCGTTTGTACCTCAGAGATACCAGTATCAAGGTAGTGTCTGGTTGTATGTACCTCGGAGATACCAGTATAAAGGTAGTTCTGGTCGTATGTACCTCAGAGACACCAGTATAAAGGTAGTGCCTGGTTGTATGTACCTCAGAGATACCAGTATCAAGGTAGTGTCTGGTCGTATGTACCTCAGAGACACCAGTATAAAGGTAGTGCCTGGTTGTATGTACCTCGGAGATACCAGTATCAAGGTAGTGTCTTGTTGCATGTACCTCAGAGACACCAGTATAAAGGTAGTGTCTGGTTGTATGTACCTCAGAGATACCAGTATCAAGGTAGTGTCTGGTCGTATGTACCTCAGAGATACCAGTATCAAGGTAGTGTCTGGTCGTTTGTACCTCAGAGACAGCAGTATAAAGGTAGTGTCTGCTTGTATGTACCTCAGAGACACCAGTATAAAGGTAGTGTCTGGTTGTATGTACCTCAGAGATACCAGTATCAAGGTAGTGTCTGGTTGTATGTACCTCAGAGATACCAGTATCAAGGTAGTGTCTGGTTGTATGTACCTCAGAGATACCAGTATCAAGGTAGTGTCTGGTCGTATGTACCTCGGAGATACCAGTATAAAGGTAGTGTCTGGTTGTATGTACCTCAGAGATACCAGTATAAAGGTAGTGTCTGGTCGTTTGTACCTCAGAGATACCAGTATCAAGGTAGTGTCTGGTTGTATGTACCTCGGAGATACCAGTATAAAGGTAGTTCTGGTCGTATGTACCTCAGAGACACCAGTATAAAGGTAGTGCCTGGTTGTATGTACCTCAGAGATACCAGTATCAAGGTAGTGTCTGGTCGTATGTACCTCAGAGACACCAGTATAAAGGTAGTGCCTGGTTGTATGTACCTCGGAGATACCAGTATCAAGGTAGTGTCTTGTTGCATGTACCTCAGAGACACCAGTATAAAGGTAGTGTCTGGTTGTATGTACCTCAGAGACAGCAGTATAAAGGTAGTGTCTGCTTGTATGTACCTCAGAGACACCAGTATAAAGGTAGTGTCTGGTTGTATGTACCTCAGAGATACCAGTATCAAGGTAGTGTCTGGTTGTATGTACCTCAGAGATACCAGTATCAAGGTAGTGTCTGGTTGTATGTACCTCAGAGATACCAGTATCAAGGTAGTGTCTGGTCGTATGTACCTCGGAGATACCAGTATAAAGGTAGTGTCTGGTTGTATGTACCTCAGAGATACCAGTATAAAGGTAGTGTCTGGTCGTTTGTACCTCAGAGATACCAGTATCAAGGTAGTGTCTGGTTGTATGTACCTCGGAGATACCAGTATAAAGGTAGTTCTGGTCGTATGTACCTCAGAGACACCAGTATAAAGGTAGTGCCTGGTTGTATGTACCTCAGAGATACCAGTATCAAGGTAGTGTCTGGTCGTATGTACCTCAGAGACACCAGTATAAAGGTAGTGCCTGGTTGTATGTACCTCGGAGATACCAGTATCAAGGTAGTGTCTTGTTGCATGTACCTCAGAGACACCAGTATAAAGGTAGTGTCTGGTTGTATGTACCTCAGAGATACCAGTATCAAGGTAGTGTCTGGTCGTATGTACCTCAGAGATACCAGTATCAAGGTAGTGTCTGGTCGTTTGTACCTCAGAGACACCAGTATAAAGGTAGTGTCTGGTTGTATGTACCTCAGAGATACCAGTATAAAGGTAGCGTCTGGTCGTTTGTACCTCAGAGATGCCAGTATAAAGGTAGTGTCTGGTTGTATGTACCTCAGATATACCAGTATCAAGGTCAGTGTGGGGTCGTTTGTACCTCAGAGACACCAGTATAAAGGTAGTGTCTGGTTGTATGTACCTCAGAGATACCAGTATCAAGGTCAGTGTGGGGTCGTTTGTACCTCAGAGATACCAGTATCAAGGTCAGTGTGTGGTCGTATGTACCTCAGAGATACCAGTGTGTGGTTGTGTGTACATCAGAGATACCAGTGTGTGGTCGTATGTACCTCAGAGATACCAGTGTGTGGTTGTGTGTACATCAGAGATACCAGTGTGTGGTTGTATGTACCTCAGAGATACCAGTGTGTGGTTGTGTGTACATCAGAGATACCAGTGTGTGGTTGTATGTACCTCAGAGATACCAGTGTGTGGTTGTGTGTACATCAGAGATACCAGTGTGTGGTCGTATGTACCTCAGAGATACCAGTGTGTGGTTGTGTGTACATCAGAGATACCAGTGTGTGGTTGTATGTACCTCAGAGATACCAGTGTGTGGTTGTATGTACCTCAGAGATACCAGTGTGTGGTTGTGTGTACATCAGAGATACCAGTGTGTGGTTGTATGTACCTCAGAGATACCAGTGGGTGGTTGTGTGTACATCAGAGATACCAGTGTGTGGTCGTATGTACCTCAGAGATACCAGTGTGTGGTTGTGTGTACATCAGAGATACCAGTGTGTGGTTGTATGTACCTCAGAGATACCAGTGTGTGGTTGTATGTACCTCAGAGATACCAGTGTGTGGTTGTGTGTACATCAGAGATACCAGTGTGTGGTCGTGTGTACCTCAGAGATACCAGTGTGTGGTTGTGTGTACATCAGAGATACCAGTGTGTGGTCGTGTGTACCTCAGAGATACCAGTGTGTGGTTGTGTGTACATCAGAGATACCAGTGTGTGGTTGTGTGTACATCAGAGATACCAGTGTGTGGTTGTGTGTACATCAGAGATACCAGTGTGTGGTCGTATGTACCTCAGAGATACCAGTGTGTGGTTGTGTGTACATCAGAGATACCAGTGTGTGGTTGTATGTACCTCAGAGATACCAGTGTGTGGTTGTGTGTACATCAGAGATATCAGTGTGTGGTCGTATGTACCTCAGAGATACCAGTGTGTGGTCGTGTGTACCTCAGAGATACCAGTGTGTGGTCGTATGTACCTCAGATATACCAGTGATACTAGATACTAGAAATTAAAAGCCACCCTCTTGTAAGGAACACAATCAAACCGACTCCGTAGCAGTAGTGTTCTAAAAGAAGATTATGTTTTTTTCATGTTCACATTCTGTTACCATGGAAATTGAATGTAATGATATAGACAGAAAATAATAATACACGCATAAATATTTTCTGCCACCTTTCCTGGCGGGATACTGATACGTACTTGACTGTGTACGTAGCATTCAATCTCTAAAAAGGGATATAAATATTATATAGACCTTCTGTGCTCATCTAGATCTTTAGAATTTAGAAGATTGCAAATAAAATTCATGATGAGTATTTCAGTATCTTCTGAATATTGTATTGGTTGCCTAGTGAAACGACATATGTAGTACTAGTACATTATAAACCTTTTTAAAACAATAGTTTTGTTGAAAGGTTCCAAGCTTGTATTCGTTAGAGAATTGACAAAAGACCGAATACAAAAGACTAAATACCAAACTTATGTGGTTGGTTGGTTGGTTGTTTTACGCCGCACTCAGCAATATTCCAGCTACATGACGGCAGTCTGTAAATATCGAGTCTGCACCAGACAATCCAGTGATTAATAACATGAGCATCGATCCGCGTAGTTGGGATCAATGACATGCATCAAACCAAGTCAGTGAACCTGACCACCCGATCCCGTTAGTCGCCTTTTACGACAAGCATAGTCATCTTTTACTGCAAGCATGGGTTGCTGAAGACCTATTCTACCCCGGAATCTTCACGGGTCCCAAACTCATGTGATTTTGTGTACAGGGCAAATAGGAGCAAATGTTTCTAGACTCGACAATGAATTAATGAAAAAAAAACATCATAAGGGTTATTGACAGATCATGGCCTGCTCATCCATTTTACGAACACCCGGTGTCATAAATTTCCTGTGAGTAGAATATTCTACGAGCGTGTCATGTCTGTCATGTTTCGATCCCCGTCTTCATGGGGTTTTTCAGGGTGTTTTTTTTTTGTTTCAACGCCACACTAAATTCCTGCTATAAGGCTGTGGTCTGTAAATAATTCCTCTGAACCAGACAACACGATGATTGACATCATGAGCATCGATCTACGCACTTGGGATACTATGGCATGTATCAACTAAGTCAGCGCGCCTGACCTTCCGATCCCGTTAGCCGTCTTTTTCAAACAGACATAGTGACCTCTTACGGCAAGTATGGGTTGCTGAAGACCTATTCTAACTCGGATCTCCACGAGTCTTTCTTCATGTGGTAAGAGACCGGTGGTCCAGTGGTAGAGCGTCCGCCCGGAGGACGGAAAGTCCGGGGTTCGATTCCAGGCCGGTCATACCAACAGACGTTAAAAGATGGTACTTGTTGTTACCCTGGCTGGCGCTCGGGGACAAGGACTGGTTGGCTAGGAGTCAGTATACTGTGTCTGAGTGGGGTATCCATCTTAAACTGCGGCATGGTACCTCAGTGAGCTAGCACTATAATTCGGCATCAGTCCGGACTAGTACAAGCAGCAACACACACACACACACACACACACACACACACACACACACACACACTATATGAGTGCAATAATCTTGGACGCGACGTTAAACCCAATTACACATCACTTCATGTGGTAAGGCCCGTGCATAAAGATTAGCGTCTGCTTTGATTGTAGCAGTGTTGTAGTCAGCAATTTTGACAATGAGTGCACATGCACGTAAGGCAGAGAGAAGACAAAATATTATACGTTCGTTGGAATCATACCTACATTTTTCTTCATGATTTTATGAGCATAAAAAATCCTTCCTACACATTAAATCAAACAAAATAAAAACTGTGTTAAATGCAAAATGTCTTATCATTGCCCAATACTGTCTTACTGCAACCGGACGAAATGGTGTTTCTTTTTTCAAACGTACATTTGTGAGGAATCACTCATTAATGAACTTGAAAAACAAATAATCAATTTGTTGTGACCGACGCAAGTACACATTTCAATGAGCTTCATAAAAATCAAGCATCAATGCTTTTGATACTTAATCTAGGAAGAAAATTTAATTTCTCTGAAGCATATCAAGGTAGAAGAAATACATTCCTAAGATGTTTCTAGTGATAAAGTTACCATCCCTGAGAAAATTCATTTGAGCGTTTGGTATACATAATACATCTTGGTCTATACAATGTGTAAAATGTGCAAATATAGCAATAGGTTTTTTACGCTTTAATCAAAAGATCGTAAACTTTGCATGAGATATTTTTAACATAGGGGCTTGAGTGCAACATGTTTCCTCGAACATTTATCCGACACTATCTGATAAAATAATCTTTATGAAGTTTCACTTATTGCAAAGAAGAAATATATGATACCCTGCCACCTATGTCACAGAAGACAACAATGCAGACCAACAACACATTGTTCTCCTATTACATATACATCACATTTCATGACATGATCGACCGCCTCCGTGGTCTAGAGGTAGAGCGTCCGCCCGGAGAGTGGAAGGTCCAGAGTTCGATCCCCGCTCGTGTCATACCAAGAGACGTTAAAAGATGAAAAGATGATGCTCGGCACTACAGGGTTAAAACAAGGATTTGTCGGCTCGTAGTCAGTATACTGTGTCTAAGTGGGACATTAATGTTAAGCTGCGGCATGGTATCTCAGTGGGCTAGCACTATAAAATCGGCATTAGTCCGAACAAGTAGAAGCAGCCACGTCGCTATACAAGTGCGAAATCTTGAACGCGATGTTAAACCCCATTTCACCTCACATGAACTTATGATCATTGTTAAGATATGTAATGCTCTCGTTTGGTATTAAAAAATACCTTTGGGTATTATTTTTTAAAGTGACATCGTCTCTTATACGTATGATATAACATATCAGCAAAACATTTTTAAAAACATGGTACAGTTTGTTTTTTAATGAAACACATATGTTTGCATTTGTGAAAATTAAATTATTAAATCATTAGAATTTCATAGACCTAATCTAAAATGTCGTACTACCTAGAAAGTGCTGCTTATGACAAAATGTTCCTCTTTCTTAAAGACATATTAAGCTTTTTTCCCCAGGATTGTTCTTTGCGATAGAAATAGCAATTACGACACCTCAACAAGGGTATTGTAAAGTTGCCTTGTATTATAATGTTTCGCATGAATATATCTTTTGAAATATCATATTCTCATATGTGATTGTATCGTTTGTTTTGTTTGTTTGTTTTAACGCCGCGTGTTTTAACACCGCACTAAGAAATATTCCAGCTATATGACGGCGGTCTGAAAAATAATCAAGCCTGGACCAGACAATCAAGTGGTTGACATCATGAGCATCGATCAACGGAATAAGGATATATCGGTTTGCCTATTCAAAATAACATCAGTATGTACTACTTAGCGGTCTGGACATCCATCAACCTCCATCATTGAGTGAGTGAGTTAGATTTAACGCTGACAGTATTACAGTTATATCGCGGCGTGTCAGCTTAATGTGGGAAGAAAGCCCGAAGTGATGCAGGTCTAAGACGTTTACCACTTCGGTGAAACCCACGAGCACGGGTATGGTACTGACAAACCTGGAAACATAATCGGGGCGAACAGGGATTCGAACCCACAATCATAGGTTTCTGGCGTGCTAAAGGGACAAAGGGACTGCCAGATAGACGTTTTACCATTGCTGAACTCGAGGAAGACCCAGCTCTAAGCCAAGGATCCATTGAAACTAGTATTCATGAACATCACCAGATGAATAAAATATCTTCTCGTTTGGTGCCAAAGTTTCTAAAATCAGTATGTCCTGACGGTGTACTCCTTTAAGCCGTATACATAGTTCAGGCTGAACTTTGCAGTCGGCCTTGGCAGAAGGTTCTCGCATCATCATCTATAAAAGGATGGAGTACATATTTAATACTTCTTTTGTAACAGGCTGAATGCCTAATAGATTTTGAATCTGCTACATACCTCATTCTATATACATACTACATTCTCTGCTCTGGCCCACCTAAAAGGGACAACGTATGGTATCGCGTAAGTATGCTTTGGAGTTTATGCAATTGGTAGTCCAAATTAAATGACACCTATTTAGTAAATCAACGTGTATGTGACATACACTGCCGAGCCAAAGAAATTCAACATCACTGATTGGCTAAAAATGAGACAAACAAAAATTGCTATTCGATGCTGATATACTTGATACGGGTATCATAGGCGATATTACATGTATAGCAACGAGTATCTCACAGCTGGTAACGGGGGCACGGGTGGCCCAGTCGTCTAAGGCGCCGCGATTCGCTGTGCAGAGTTGCGTCCCTTGGGCACGCCAGAAACCTATGATTGGGGGTTCGAATCCCGGTTCGCCCCAATTATGTTTCTAGGTTTGTCAGCACCATACCCGTGCTCGTGGGTTTCACCGAAGTGGTAAACGTCTGAGACCTGCATCACTTCGGGCTTTCCTCCGACATTAAGCTGACACGCCGCGATATAACTGGAATACTGTTAAAAGCGGCGTTAAACCCAACTCACTCACTCACAGCTGGTAACGCGCTCATGGCGGCTAAAGGAACATGGGGGTTGAAATTTCGACGACTGTTTTCAAGTGTATATTTTCTTTGTCCTGCTGTTTATGTTATAAAGTGAACAGTGAAACATCGTCAATAGGACTCCCCGCATTCCGGGCTGCACTTAATCTGTACGGTGTCACTGGGTTCGGTACTGTCCGCTTTAACGAGGGTATAAATAATAAAGTATAGAAAGAAGTTTGCAAAATGGTGGTGTAACCAATGGTAGCATTGGAGAAATATATTTATTTGATTGTATCTTTTAGCAATTGAATGCATTATGTTGATGATCTTATTCAGAATCACAAATCACGGTGTCTATTTTAATAAGTAGATAAAATGTGCATGGTGTATAGTGTCCCTTTCGAACGTTTTGGATGTAAAGGGCGTTTAATACGTATTTAAAAAGTAAACTCTTAGAAATATATTGTTTTTAGATATTTCTAGTGAACAACATGTTTGAATAACGCTAAATCTCACGATTAGTTTTTTTTTTATACAAAAGATAGCAATTCTAAAATGAAGGAATACAGAATCCAGATTATTCATAAATATAAATGCAGAGAGTTTTTGTTATACCTATATACAATCTCCAGGGCTGGGCGTTCACACAGCGGTCGGGTAGCCTAGTGGTTTTAAGCGTTAGCTCGTCACGCCGAAGACCCGGGTTCGATTCCCGACATGGGTACTATGTGTGGAGCCTATTTCTGGTGTCCCCCGCCGCGATATTGCTGGAATATTGCTAAAAGCGGCGTAAAACCAAACTCACTCACTTCACGGAGCGGCTGCATACTGGGATACTGACAGGTACACGACAGAAGAACTGACGACTGTCTTTTATTTTTTGGGGGGAATATATTTAATTTAGCATCCGCAATAAAAAGTAATGAAGAATTATTATTTTAATTCCTGTATTTTCTTATCTTCATTTCTAAAACATTTTACGTGAATATTTTAGGTATTCTATATGAAAGAAATAATGTATTAAATAGTGAGGAAATATGCGTTTCTTAAACAAGCATTTGATCACAATTTGTTTTGAAACAATTAACGGAATAGACTAAAGATATATATACTGCGCTTCCTATGAGATGTGAAGACTAGAATGGGGCAGAATAATAATACTCATTCATACAGTGTAAACAAACAGATGTTAATCCAGGCGCACGTCACAGTACTGAAGAAGCAAAACGATGAAGAATGTTACGGTCACTCTCAAGTCAGGGTGAAAATAAGAAAAGAAATATATCACATTTATATCTCGTAAATTCTGTCAATATGTGATGTAATTCAAGGCGATAAAACGATGTACCATCTCGGCCAGAGTAGCAAATACCCGCATTCGATTTCCTATATGAGTGTAACACATTTGTGGTGTGTCCCCGGCTGATATGACTGGTGTATCGATACAATAGACGTAATACCTCACTCACTCAGTATTACGCTACAATATGTATAATCCACTATATTATATTACCATTCCATAATAATAAGTTATGGAGGCGCCACCTAGCGGGTAGTGAGACCGTTTTTTTCAGAGAGCTCCTGAGCATGCAATGGCGTATGATGTGGGTATAGTCTCGATATCCTCCGCAACAGATTCCATCGGCAGAAATAGCAGCCCCTCTTTTTTGTCGTAACATTAGACGATGCTTGTCGTGAGAGACGACTCGGATATCTGGTGGTCAGGCTCGCTGACTTGGTTGATGCATGTCATCGTATGCCAATTGCGTAGATCGATGCTCATGATATCAACAATGTCTGGACCAGACTAGATTCCTTACAGACCGCCGCCATAAAGCTGGAATATTGCTGAGTGCGGCGTTAAACAAAAAAACCAAAACAAACGTACTATTAGTCATGGGAAAGTTTTGTATGGAATCCTAGAAGGAACAATATTCTCTCGACAACTCGACATTTTTCACTGCTAAATATGTGTTGTTTTGGCATTGTCGACCCATCATAAATGTGTGAAAAAGGGTGTTACAATGCGGGGCAGCGCGACAATGCGAAAGAACGAATGATATCCCTTGTAACAAAACATCGTTAAGAGAGCTTGATAAATTAAGAACATATATTACCATAATGTTTTGCAATGTCTACATATTTAATGCATCAAAAACTTGTGGGTATAGTCTCGATATCCTCCGCAACAGATTCCATCGGCAGAAATAGCAGCCCCGCCTTTGTGCAATTATTATAGAAAGATGATAAGCGTGCAACTGACCTAGTTCCACAAAGTTGCTTCACATTTCATATCCTTAACCCGATATGATATATAACACATAAGGATATACAAGCAGCTGATGTCATAGTTCCTCATATGGAGTTGCATGTTTCAGCCACTTCTTGAGGATATACTCTCACAAGAGGAAACATTCAAAGTGAAATGAAGTGGATCCTAGTCATCCTGGTTGTAATTATTTCCAGAACAGTGGACTGTCTGTCAAAGCCTGTATTTAAGGAGCACATTAAGATTAATGAGTTCGGGATATTGGACCTGGACGCTGTAGGCATGAAGCTGTGTGTGGACGAGTGTAGGAAGAGGGCGTTGTGTAAAACCATGGCCTTCAACTCGGTCAGCATGAGCTGTAAACTGCACAACGTTACCATAGAGTCGGCTGAGAAGGCCAGATTAACCCAGCCCAGCCCGCCCACGACACTGTCAGAAATTAACACGTGGGAGGTAGGCATACAAACAAAGGTGACCAACCATGACATAAGGGACCTTATGGGTGGAAAATTACAATTTAAATTTTCATTATATTATATAACTACAGCATCTTCGGAACACACAACTCAATTCACATGCTTCAATTCCTATTTATTACAGAGATACATGACATCACACATCTTCATCTTCATCTTCATCTTCACTGAAGTAAGTTGACGTCAAATGGTCTCTATGGCGTCATAGCATAATTGTATCTAAGCAGCCAAAAGGTCCCTTTTCTCCTGGTGGGTCATAACAGCTTATTAATCCTTTATCTTGAGACCGCCTCCGTGGCCTAGTGGTAGAGCGTCCGCCCGGACAGCGGAAGGTCTGGGGTTCGATCCCCGGCCGCGTCATACCGAAAGACGTTAAAAGATGGTACTTGTTGTTACCCTGTCTGGCGCTCGGCATTAAGGGTCTAAAACAAGGACTGGTCGGCTCGGAGTCAGTATACTGTGTCTGTGTGGGGTATTCATGTTCAACTGCGGCATGGTATCTCAGTGTGCTAGCACTATAAATCGGCATCAGTCCGGACTAGTACAAGCAGCCACACACACACACACACACGTACATGTACGTCGCTATATAAGTGCAATAATCTTGGACGCGACGTTAAACCCATTTCACCTCACCTGACGTTTATCTTGACGAGTAATGGATTCACACTGTTACAAGTTTTTCTTGATTATTTTGGGAATTCATACTACACTGCCGGGCAAAAGAAAGTTATCTGTTGGCGACTCCCTGTTATCTGTTGTTTAACGCCGCACGCAGGAATATTCAAATGTAAATAATCAAGTCTAGACCAGACACCCAAGTGATTGACAGCATGAGCATTAAATCTAATTTTAAGTGTATTCTTTCATTTGCTCTGATGTATTTGTCAACAAATAAGTCATTATTTGTTCTTTCGTTTGATGAGTAAAGGAATTATCTCATCAAATTGAATATTTATTCTTTCGAGTATTAATACATGTTCACAATATTAAATATTTCATTACTATTATTCAACCCATTTTTGTCGTAACATTAGACGATGCTTGTCGTAAGAGACGACTCGGGATCTGGTGGTCAGGCTCGCTGACTTGGTTGATGCATGTCATCGTATGCCAATTGCGTAGATCGATGCTCATGATATCAACCATGTCTGGACCAGACTAGATTCCTTACAGACCGCCGCCATAAAGCTGGAATATTGCTGAGTGCGGCGTTAAACAAAAAAACAAAAACAAACGTTACTATTAGTCATGGGAAAGTTTTGTATGGAATCCTAGAAGGAACAATATTCTCTCGACAACTCGACATTTTTCACTGCTAAATATGTGTTGTTGTGGCATTGTCGACCCATCATAAATGTGTGAAAAAGGGTGTTACAATGCGGGGCAGCGCGACCATGCGAAAGAACGAATGATATCCCTTGTAACAAAACGTCGTTAAGAGAGCTTGATAAATTAAGAACATATATTACCATAATGTTTTGCAATGTCTACATATTTAATACATCAAACTTCAGACAATCAACGAACCTTTAACCCAAAGCCATATCAAATTCAGCCAAATAAACTACAAAGTTAAAGTTATTTTTGTCATCCTTTTTCATAGCAATAAAATAATATTTGGACACAATGAATGACTGCTTATTTTCCTAATATTAACAAAGCATGGCCTATAATTAAAGATAAATGCCCCAAGGGATCGAACTCACAACAATTGCAAATGCGCATTAATATCGGGTTAGAAGGAGCTATCTGTGGGTTAAAGTTTGATGTATAAAGTATATCAATATGTCTCATTGTCGTGTCTTTTAACGCCTTTTAGAAGAACATATTTTCGATGGGTCGACAACGCGACATATTTTGACCTTGAAAAATGAAACATTTTTCGCATTGTCGGTCTCAGTAAAAATCAAACGTATCATTCAAAACGCGACACTACAACAAACGGCCAAAATGTGTCGTTGTCCCATTTGGTTAATTGTGATACTTTCCGTTGTTCCGTAAGGGCGACAACACGAACATGTTCCTTCCAGGTTTCCATAGATTTGAACATATAATGGAATTGTATATCTTTGTATTAGAAGTGTTTAGGTGTAACGATAATATGAGGCAACATACATTATTTTCACCGTGAATCAGATGTAAAACGACCTTGACATTCCAGATAAAACCCGACCCCTGCAGAGTCAAGGCGTGCGGAGCCAACACGAAGTGCAATGTCAAGGGCGCCGCAGTAGCTCGATGTATTGTCACAGGTACGTCATCTGCCCAGCGGCATTTCAATGTTAAACTGACTTCATCAAAACACAAGGGACTGCATGAGGTCCGGTCAGGTCCGGTCAGGTCGGGTCAGGTCGGGTTGGGTCGGGTCGGGTCGGTTCGGGTTGGGTCGGGTCGGGTCGGGTCGGGTCGGGTGGGTCAGGTCTTATTATCCCTAGCCGTTCTGATTATTTAATACGTAGTCAATACTACTTCTGCACTGAATATATTTTTCAGCATGCATGGTATGTCCATTTTGGATATATGTAGATGATCTTGAGGGTATCCTAAACAATGAAATAATGTTCTTTTGGTAATTCTGCAGTTTCCTTTCCTTTGAAATGGTGCTCATGTAATTTTGGACACAAATCAGTCAAGTACGAAACTGATGCTTTTGATATATTTATGTTTCAATTCAAATATTTCATAACTGCGTTCATGTGGTGTGCTTCTCTGATGGCAGGTTCAGGGTCAAAGGGGGATAACCCTCTTCTCAGCAAACCTCCATCGCCACAACATCTCCCAGCTCTATATTTGGAATCGTTCCTGAAATATGTATTTTGCTGCCCAACCAGATATTTATTTAATCAAACCATGAGCGTAAATAAAAACAAAATTTGTCTTTTTTTGTGGCAGACTAGGTATTTTTCAACAGTAGGAAGGATAATTGTTTTTCCATACATTTTGGGGGGATTTTATATATTTTTCGATAAACTCAATTCGAGCTTGCTTCCCTCATCAAACTGACACGCCTTGATATAAGTGAAATATTGTTAAAGCGGCGTTAAACTCAACACACTCACTCACTTACTCACTTTCCAGTGCTGACAAGATTGTGTGTATAAAGTATATTCACACGTTTACATAAAATCCTCCGTCAAAACTCTTCACTTCCCTTGGGATCCGACACACTATCTCGGAGTCGATTACATCTTTTTATTTCGGGGCGGTCGCGTAGCCTAGATGTTAAAGCGTTCGCTCGTCACGCCGAAGACCGGGTTCGATTCCCGACATGGGTACAATGTGTGAAGCCCATTTCTGGTGCCCCCGCCGCGATATTGCTGGAATATTGCTAAAAGCGGCGTAAAACCATACTCACTCACTCCCGTTATTTCTGTTATTTCCAGAATGTTCGAACACTCCCTTTGTCCCGAATGCCTCCCCTCTGCCGTGTAGTCGTGCAGTACAGACCACGCTCTCCTTCGAATGTACCGAGGACCATGTCGTCGTAGATGGCCCCGCAGTTGTCACGTGTCTTGCTAATGGGTCCTGGTCTCTGCCAACGTTCAAGTGCCTTGGTAAGCATACTTATACAGACTGAAACAAGACATTAACGCGTCATTTATAACGTTATGGCATCACGTCAATTTTTTATGATGTATTTTGTCAAAATGATATCCTCGTGCTCCAGGGTTTAATCCGGAACGTCATAGGTGATTGTGGTAACGTAGTTGTTTTACGTCAACCATTGACGTGAGTTATGTTATATTGAGATGGTTTCCCAAAATAACTCATCGATGTATTCGCTTTCGGGTTTGGGGCTGTTTTGAATACATACCAACTTCACGCAAACGGACACTTACACAGTAGGGGGACCCGTGAAGATCCGGGGTAGGAAAGGTCTTCAGCAACCCATGCTTCCCGTAAAAGGCGACTATGCTTGTCGTAAGAGGCGACTAACGGGATCGGCTGACTTGGTTAATGCATGCCATCGATCCCAACTGCGTTGATCGATGCTCATGATATCAATAACTGTATTGTCTGGTCCAGGCTCAATTATTTACAGACCGCCGTCATATAGCTGGAATATTGCTGAGTGCGGCGTTAAACATCAAACCAACCCACCAACCCAGTAGCGGACACAACCTAGTTGTCCAAGGCGCCGCAATTCGCTTGTGCAGATACATGAATTTATGTTTTTGGGTTCGAATCCTGATTCGCCCTGATTGTGTTTCACCAAAGTGGTAAAGGTCTGAGACCTGCTTCACTTCGGTCATTCCTCCTATGATCAAGCTGACAAGTTGTGATATAACTGGGATGATGACCAAAGCGGCTTTACACCCAACTCGCTCACTCATTCACTCACTCCCTCGCATAGCATGATGACTGGCATTACCGTTCTCGAGAGTTTCACCAAAACGACAAACTCTCCGACTTATGTTACTTTAGGTTTTCATCGCCCATTCCGTTAAAGCTGACGCGTCGTGATATAGCTGAAATACAGTTCAAACGACTCGCTTCTTTATTTAGCTTATGTCAAATTAAGGATCTGTTTCCAAGAATTGCCCCTAGCTATAAATGTTACAAATCCAATTCCATTGCCCTCCATTTTTTATCATTCCGATTAAAATTGTGTTTCACAGTGGACTGTGGTGCTCCTCCGTCAGTGACCGACGCGACCTTCACCAAAGGGGTGACAACTACGATGGGAAGTCACGTGACCTATACCTGCGCGGAAGGCATGCACGCTGAGAGGGGCAGAGCTTCGACAGAGTGCCTTGAATCTGGGTCGTGGTCTCGACCCACCTTCGTCTGTCTAAGTAACCAGAATATGGGCTGTGAATAAGCCCACATATTTATAATTTGTCGGAAAAGTTTGTCAAATGTGGGGATATGAAAAAAATATCTTTTTTTTAATATTTTTTTTTTTTATAGATAGAACATTCGTTATTATCTATCATACATCATTAACAAAAAACGGTAAAACTTTGTATATATATTTAGCCGGGTAAGTAAATCCGGAGATAGGGGAATCTGTTCCTATTCATAAAATTGTGTATGTTTATTCAGTTAGTTATGTTTACCTGTGGCAAATCAGCTGTTGTACACCATACCCATAATGTATCGTTGAAAGAAAAACGTGTTCCTCCAAATGTGAACCTTCTCTCCATCTTGTATACTTGGATTGTTCCTCTAATTGTAAACTTACTCTACGTCTTGTATATTTGTGATGTTCTTCCTAATATAAAAATATGACATTATTGTAATATACATATTAAACCAAAAAATGCAGCAAAGAGGGTTTGGGTGATCCTGGCACAGTCAAGCTGGTCAGGCTCATCATCAGCTCAGCGCCCTTGCCCCCTCTACACGCAGCCCTGACAGCGAATGGAACTTCTCCCAGGAAGCGCTGCCTTGTCAAAACCACCCAGAACTATTCGGAGAATGTGAAGACTCCCCAACACTGCAGCCTTCTGCATTACTCAGATTGTCAGAAGGGCTGTAATCCTGGCAGCAAACCCGGGTACTCTCCCAGTGTCAATCAACAGATTGGGATGTACCAAACCTAAGGCACCGAGAACAGTGGGGAGTCGGACAACTTGGTACTTGGGATGCAAGCGTGACATTTCGAAAGCGAGGTCCGCATATTTGCCATGTTTTTTCTTGAACCTTATCAATCACGTTGGTGTCAAAAGGGACAGAAAATTCAATGATATAAATGATTTCATTGGATTTATCAAAAAGGACAAGATCAGGTTTGTTGGTCTGGTTATGTCTGAGGCTGTATACTGGCCTATTCCAAAGAATTTTGTGTTTATCATTTTCAATGACGCCCTCTACATATTCTGGGTCGTACCATGGGTGGACCTCTGTGTCAAAACCACAACCATGTGGTCGGTAATAAAATGATCGAGTTACACCATCATCTCGCTTAAAATACTGTGTTTGTGCCAAAGCTGGGCGTCCACTGACAATGTGTTTAACAGTGTCATTAAATTCATTACATAATCTACATTTTATATTTACATTTTGATGCAAAATCACACATTGACGGTTTCGCGTGGGAAGTGAATGGTCCTGAGCAGCAAACAGAAAACCTTTTGTTTAACTTTTCAGGCCAACCGACTTCATCCAAGCGAAGGACTCTGCAGGGTTACTGACCTTCTCAACACACTGCACATAAACTCGATGCAATGGTCGTTCAGATAGCCTCTCCTTGAAAAACTGGGTTGACTTGATATGGCACTTCACCTGGTTGACATTCATTTCTGTACCGTCCAGCAGTACAGAACCATCAACATATTTATTATTATATAATTATTATTGTTGTTGTTGTTGTTATTGTTGTTGTTATTATTATTATTAATGTTGATATCTACGACAGCTGTTAAGTGGAGCCCGCTCTTTATAGCAAAACATTAAAACCTAGTTCGATTGTTCTGAATTGGCAAATTTTCAGCATGATTGTCATAGTTTTGTTTCCGATATTTCTCTTGTAGAGGACCGTCACAAGCTGCTATCAGTTGGTCCAGCGGGGCAGATGATCCAATTTGACCTCCCTCCAGGTCGCGAGGAAGCCCAGCGAATTGACCACAGAAGCCATTGTGTCCGGGAAGCCATCTATGATGTCATTTCCGGCAGGATCTATGTCAGCGCCGTGGGTCGTCCACATGTTGTTGGTTACCGCGAGGTCGACAACCCAAACGTGAAGCCCATCATGTTCGGTATGTGAGTGAGTGAGTGTGTGGGTGTTTAACGCCGCACCCAGACATATTCCAGCTACAAAACGGCAGCCTGTATATAATCGAACCTGGACCAGACAATCCTGTGATTGACATAACGATCAACATCCGGGGTAGAATCACTCGCCATCGCCATCAATGAATCTCGAACATCGGGGCCACATCAGTGAAATTGCTCCTAAAAGAAAAAAAGAAAATTGAATAGCTTATTGTTTTATGTTAGAGCCGCCTCCGTGGTCTAATGGTAGAGCGTCCACCCGGAGAGCGGAAGGTCCGGTGTTCGATCCCCGACCACGTCATACCAAAAGACGTAAAAAGATGGTACTTGTTGTTACCCTGTCTGGCGCTCGGCATTTAGGGGCTAAAACAAAGACTGGTCGGCTCGGAGTCAGTATACTGTGTCTGAGTGGGGTATTCATGTTAAACTGCAGCATGGTATCTCAGTGAGCTAGCACTATAAATCGGCATCAGTCCGGACTAGTACAAGCAGCCACACACACACATACACATGCATGCACGTCGCTATATAAGTGCAATAATCTTGGACAAGACATTTAACCCAATTTCACCTAGTCTCATTTTAAGACAAACGAATACTGATCCCTAATCGCCACGCGGAGGGATAATACTATTAGCGCCCACTCTCCTACCCAGAGTTCCATGCGGCCAGCATTGTACCTCTGCCACAGGCCAGCGCCATGTGACGATTCGTAACATCTTTCACTGACCATTCAAGATATTGCATACGTTTTTCATCTGTTTCATTTTTGACAAGTCTTAACGTCCAGATAAACATATGCCATAGAATGGTTAATTTTCATTGACAAAATATCCGAAAACGTGAAAACATATTTCCATTTGCATTGTTATCCGCTGTTCACATTGCTTGTACGGCTCGAGGTGCTTTCGTAGTTGTAGTAGCATATTTATAAAATTATGCTACACAATATATAAAGCGCTCCAAAAATACTTGCAGTGAGTCATTTGTTTTAATTTAAGAATAAGCGCGTTTGTTTACAAACAAGAGAAAAGTCCGGCCACGTGATAAGCAAATTTGCCTGTGGCAGTTGTCTTGAGCCAAGTCACCAATGCGCCGGAGTGTGATCAGCGTTTATATTTATTCAAATTTTACGTCTCGATATCAACCACGGTATAATTTCTAAGTTTGTATATGACCCAACCTATATCTATATATCTCCGGGTAGAATAAGCTTCCAGTCACTTATGATTGTAATGACTAAAATTGGGTATCAGGTGGCCACAATGTTGTCCGGGTGGCGTGAATCTTGGTAGTGCAATCTGCCACTGCCTTGCCCAGGCTCGATTATTTATTATCAAGTATCCACTTTAAACTTTTATCGACGAGTGTTGATATATTTGATGTAAAAAAGACACAAGGAGATTCTTTTTATCACCCAACATCATTCTTACATTTTTTTCAGTTTTTAGACAGTAATAAACCGTGTCTTAAGTGTAAAAAGTACTGCTAACAGCGTCAGTGGCAGAGCGATGTGATGTCATTTGATTGTGACGTCATGGTAACCAAAGACGTCACAGTGGTCTGCAAATAATTGTGATGCAATTTCATTGCAGCGATATCTGCAATGTGAAGATCAATATCTGGTTTGTCCACAAAGTGGGCGATACATGCACGACACCTTGATGACATGCTAATGATGACCTTGGTTGCCCTTGGTATTGCCCGCCGTCATGTTATGTCATGTTAATTAACCTTTGGAAATATAAGTTCAGTCAGACAAGTTAGTCACAATGGATTGTATTGTCGTTATCTGTTTTAGGAGAAATTGCCGTCGGACTTGCTGCCGATTGTCTTGCGAATCGTCTCTTTTCTTGCTACCTATCTAGGAGATATATAATAGCAACTGACGAGAATGGTAAACACAGGAAGGAAATCTATCAAGCAAATGGCAAGGTTTCCAAACTAGCGTTGGACAGAGACAAGCGGTGAGGCATACTTAATTGTGGTTGGTTGTTTGTTGAAAGGCCACACGCTGATTCGTTAAGCCAGGCGTGAGAATATTCTGAGTCTGTCATATCTGAGTTGTTATGTTAACGTGTGACTTGATGCAGTTCTGACCCGTGCTTGTAGACTTGCAATGACTTCAGTACTTAAGCACGGGGACTTCCTAATAATTGACATCAACTCTGGTGTACCCGACTCTTCAGCTTTGAAATTAAGCATAGAGCAGAGAGTCATATAGAGGTGAGGTCAAATGGGGTTTAACGTCGCGTCCAAGATTATTGCTCTTATATAGCGACGTGTGTGTGTGTGTGTGTGTGTGTGTGTGCGCGCGTGTGTGTGTGTGTGTTTGTGTTTGTGTGTGTGTGTGTGTGTGGCTGCTTGTACTAGTCCGTTCTGATGCCGATTTATAGTGCTAGCACACTGTGATACCATGCCGCAGTTTAACATGAATACCCCACTCAGACACAGTATACTGACTCCGAGCCGACCAGTCCTTGTTTTAGCCCCTTAATGCCGAGCGCCAGACAGGGTAACAACAAGTACCATATTTTAACGTCTTTTGGTATGACGCGGCCGGGGATCGAACCCCGGACCTTCCGCTCTCCTGGCGGCCTCTCTACCACTAGACCACGAAGGCTGTAAATATAGAAGGTCAAATGTAACAAATATTATACATTAGAGTAAATACGTCACAACAACCTATAGGTAGCTACTGAGAGATATCAGAAGTCTTGCAAGATCTAAATACAATACAATAAATTCCCATTTTTACTCGAAACCAGTAGCGTAAATACATATTTGTAGAAAGAAATAATCGAGTCTAGATCAGACAATCCAGTGATCGATAATGTGAGCGACGATCCACTCTGTCGGGGTACGATGACACGCTATCAACCAGGTCACTGTGCCTGACGACCCTCTTCCGACCTGGATAGGTTACTGAACCAAAGGGGCGGTCGGGTAGCCTAGTGGTTAAAGCGTTGGCGCGTCACGCCGAAGACCCGGGTTCGATTCCCGATATGGGTACAATGTGTGAAGCCCATTTCTGGTGTCCCCCGCCGTGATATTGCTGAAATATTGCTAAAAGCGGCGTAAAACCATACTCACTCACTCACTGAACCAAAGGGAGTTTTTGCAAAGCGTCCGTGTCTGCCATCTTCGTGAAAACTACAAGTGACTACAAGTAAAGAAAGAACCGTTAACCAGATAAACTTGTATCAGTGAATAAAACCAATATCGTATCACTGGCTACAAAAGTTCAACATAAATGTTTTACCGGTGGATAGGAATGAACAGTGAAATGCTTGACATGTTGCTTTCAGGTACGTGTATTTCACATGTACAAATTCGATTGGTCGTGTCGGTTACGATGGGCAGAATTTCATCCGCATCACACGGACTGCTAAACCTGCTGGGCTGTATCTTCACGGTGAGTCTGGTAACCGCCCATCCACATATCACCAAATGTCCCGTTACTCTGTGGTTAATATGAACTTGGCTCTGGGGAGGTTAATTTTGACCCACTAAACGTTATGTTTAAAAACGTCCAGTGTCCAGTGATCAATTTATTGTGTTATATTGTGCCTTCAATGTGTGACGCATATTCCTCGAATGTGTGCCTTCACTGCGTTATGTGTGTGCCTTTAATCCATAACTTCTTCGCCCATAATGTGTGATCCTTTAATGACCTGTGTATGTCCCTAGTGTGTGATGTGTGCCTTCAATGTGTGACGTAGGTATGCCTGTGTGTGATGTGTGAGCCTTCATTGTGTGATGTGTGTCCCTAATGTGTGATGTGTGCCTTCAATGTTAGACGTAGGTATGCCTCTGTGTGGTGTGAGCCTTCTTTGTGTGATGTGTGTCCCTAATGTGTGATGTACGCCTTCAATGTGTGACGTAGGTATGCCTCTGTGTGGTGTGTGAGCCTTCTTTGTGTGATGTATGTCCCTATTGTGTGATGTGTGCCTTCAATGTGTGACGTCGGTATGCCTGTGTGTGGTGTGTGAGCCTTCTTTGTGTGATGCGTGCCTTCAATGTGTGATGTGTGCCTTCAATGTGAGGCGTAGGTATGCCTCTGTGTGGTGTGTGAGCTTTCTTTGTGTGATGTATGTCCCTAATGTGTGATGTGTGCCTTCAATGTGTGACGTAGGTATGCCTCTGTGTGGTGTGTGAGCCTTCTTTGTGTGATGTATGTCCCTAATGTGTGATGTGTGCCTTCAATGTGTGGCGTAGGTATGCCTCTGTGTGGTGTGTGAGCCTTCTTTGTGTGATGTGTGCCCCTAATGTGTGATGTGTGCCTTCAATGTGTGGCGTAGGTATGCCTCTGTGTGGTGTGTGAGCCTTCTGTGTGTGATGTGTGCCCCTAATGTGTGATGTGTGTACCTGTCAATTGCCTGTTTCAGACAACGTCATCTACATCTGCTCCAGTACCAGTGACGACATACGCACCTTCAACCTGACCAGCAGTAGACTGCAGACCGTTACGTGGGCCGATGGTGACACACCACACCGATGCTGGGACATTCTGGTCGAAAAGGACCACATCTATGTGTCACACATCAAGAAAGTGTAAGTACACAGTATAGCAGCAGCTGTCAACTATTTACAATGACGCCAGTTTGTCATGACCTTGATCCAGATCCCGGACAAGTACTGTCTGTCTCGTTGTTTGTTTGTTTGGTTGGTTGTTGTTTAATGTCGCACTCAGCATTATCCCAGATAAATGACGGCTGTCTGTACATAATCGAGTATGGACCAGACAATCCAGTCATTGACATCATGAGCATCGATCCACGCAGTTGGGATAAGATGACATGCATCAACCAAGTCAGCGAGCCTGACCACCCGATCCCGTTAGTCGCCTCATACGACAAGCATAGTCTTTTATGGCAAGCATTGGTTGCTAAAGACCTATTCTACCCCGGATGTTCACGGGTCCCGACACGTTGGTATATTAATTAAAGGGGATTATTTAGATCCATCAGACAGAACACTTGTGACTTTGTACTTTGAAGCATGAGGTAGGTGAAACGGGGTATAAGTTCCCATCAACGACAGTACGACAGATTCCGTCAAAATGATCGTCTATCTCTCCCTTCAGTGGGATAAAATTTGAACAGAGGAGACTTTGCATCGCCCGTGGCATGTACTATCAAACAATCTCGGTCATATTTCATTATGATCATTTGTTCAGTTTTCAAATTGCTATTCGAGAACTATTTGAAATAGTTGTTTTTAAAAGTGCAGATTGTAGTCTGGAATGGAAGTCGCCAGTTCGAAACTGGTGACGTAAAGCTCGAGAGAGCTGCTTTCTGATTGGCTAATGTCGACTTCTTGATAGTCATTTCAATGGTTCGCGAAAGGTCGTTCTGACAGAACAAAACAGAACTTTATCACTCAGGCCGGGATGCTCGGCATATGAGGTGCAAATGTACAAACAGTATATTCATAATCGTTTACATAGAAGATTTTACAGTTTTCATAATAACATATACAATGTTTTTTATAACACTTATATATATTTGTTTCCGTTGGTGTTCAAGAAAATATAATGGAATTCTTAACTAACTTCGCTCATGTCGCGGAGTTTACACGTTCTTTCATTGACAGGAATTTGGTGCCACCTACCTAATTCAACTGGTAAATGGTGGCATGGGGCTCTCAACTTTTCAAAGACAAGTTCAGTTTTAATTATGCGATATGTGATACCTTTAGAAGAATTTGTAATCTTTGCATTCCATAATCTTTAGAAAATGATAGATTTAAGGACATTAGGAAGAACTGCTTGTTGGCTTAACCAGTTTAAACTATAGCGCGTTTCATTAAACATACTTTCCAAACATTTTATCCATTTAAGACAGCTATTGTTTGTACAGAATTCATTACATTACATTTGATATAGGATTCTTGATAACTTTTATTCCTTGCTAGATAAGGGCTTAGCCCCCAAACATATCATTCGACATTTGATAGAGTTAATTAAAGGTCCTCTTCCTAGTTCTCTATACAACATGTATAAAGGTGTACTTTTCTTGATGGGAAGTAATTAACGTAAAAAAACGATTCAATTTGTTTACAGTTTTCAAAACCTCAGATTTTACTAACATATAATAAAACTGTTTTTACCATAGCATCAGAAAGATATAGTTGGCATTTTATTGAACAAATAAATGTTCTACTTTTACGTAATACAAAGTACATGGCCTTGGTGGCAGATTCACAATTTGTTTTTATGTAGGTTTTTAAAGAGTTATTGTTTGATAAATGAATTCCAAGATATTGATAATCGTTAGCATATTCAATTGGTAAGTCGTGTGATAATATATGTTCACTCTTGTCTCTTTTTGTACCACCAAAAACTACAAGTTTTTTTTTGCGAGAATTGATATGCAACCTCCATTTTTTACAGTAAAGTGAAAAAATATGAAACATATTTTGTAACTTTTGATGATTAAAAGCAAACAAAACATTATCATCTGCATACAGTAATGCAAACAAAAGAACAGAGATCTGACAGACCGTTAAGTGATTTAGATTGAATAAAGACACTAGGGCAGTTTTGAGAATATAAAAAAATGGTTCCAGATCATTTGGAAACAATGAAAACAATACTGGAGACAAACTTTCTCCTTGGCGGACACCAAGACAAGGAAATTGTTCAGTATATAACCTTTTTTGAACACACACATTTTTTAATTATATTAACAATAAGTCCATCAATACCATGTGCTAATATTTTGTTCAACAAACCCACACGCTAAACATTGTCAAAATCGTTTTGGAAAAAATGAAACCGCAATACAATGTTTCCATTAATTGCACACAGGATAAAATATAATTATTTGTGGAACAGCCATGTCTAAAGACCCATTGTGATTCTCACAGAATGGCATCACTTTCAACATAATCATATAACCTTTTATTAAGAACTGAGTTAAACAATTTCCCGAGGGAACTTATAAGACTAAGGGGACGAGAGTTTCCAGGGCCATCTGTACTTCCTTTAACTTTGCAGATCGACAAATAATTCCGTTTAACCATTGTACGGGAAACATCCCCGAAGCTAATGTAAGATTAAATTGTCTTGAATACAAAGGCGAAATGTTTGCACTAAAAATTTAGTAGAAACATTGATAATGTTATCCTATCCACGTGCCTTGTGATTCTTTAGAAGTTTGGTGACACATACAATTTGTTGTTCCCTTATATCTGTGTTTACGGCATCATTACAATTATTGACGTCAAAATTATATTAAGATCAGTCAGATCATCTTGAATAGAGTCTACATTATCTGCATTATTGTTTTTGAAATAGCCATAAAGTTTATGGGTGGCAAATTTGCGTCAGTATCGTTCTGACTTGACCTTCTCCAAACCGTCATTTATTTATAAATTAGAAATATTGTTTTGCATTTCGTTTTGCCTGATTATACCGTCCTCCGAACCACGGACTGTATCGGGATGACCTCAGATGTTTGTTGAGATTGAGTTTAACGTGAATACCCCACTCGTGCACATTGTTCTGACTCCAAGCCCATCAGCCCGTGTGTTATCGCATTAATGCCGAACGCTAGGCAGGGTAACAAAAAAATCATATTTTGGTATGACGTGGCCAGGGAATCGCACCACCGAACTTCTGCTCTCCGAGCTGACGCTCTACCCACTACACAACGGAGGCGGTTCAGAAGCATACTGAAAACCTCCAAAACAATAAAGTCATACACAAAAAAACTATTACAAACACAAATACGGGTACAGTGAAAAGGCCACTTTATGGAACACCTGCATATATATAAAAAGACATGTCAAGTAAAAAGTCAAGTTCGCAGCTGTTGTCTGTGCAGAGTTGCGTTCCTTACCAGAGCCAGGATCAGCTGATTGTGGGTTCAAAGCCCATTTCGACCATCAAAGCCCTTGGTCTGTCGGCCTATACTCCTTTCCTACTTCTACACCGCGTTAAGAATAAGCTGAAACACCTTTGGAAATATTAATTTCAGTTCAAAACAACGTTTGATACTACATTCATTAACTTTTATGTTGATTTTTGCAGTAGTTGCTCAAAGGTATCAGTACGGTATCCTGTTTGTTCAGTACGATTTGACGAAAACCATTTTGGGCGTATTGTGATGTCACAATATCCTGGAAACCGTTCATCCATTGTGCCGCCACATTGAAAACAATAATTATTTTAAAGTCGCGAAAAAACATAATAAACTCGGCAAATCTCTTTAATGCCAATGAAACAATCTGACCTCCTACAAAAGACATAATATAGCCTGAAACAGGGGACGGCCATTGAGCTGGTAAGAAAGAAACCAGGTCGCTTCTAAATTACTTATATGCAACTTTTAGTCTCGAGTCTCTTTATTACAGAATTGGAGGCTATATGGCCAATATTACATTTAATGTAAACTATTTGTACAATATGTGGATAACGTTTTAACAACAGTTACTATATAAAAATAGTTATTTTCATTTACATAAGATTATTTTGAGGACACATAATTTATGTAATGAAACTATTACTTTATAATTATTGTTGTTAATATGTATGAAGTTCGTGTGTATTTTAACACCGGTTTTTCCACCTGTCGCAGAACAATCAGCAAGTTTGGACTGAAAGGAGAGAAAGAGGAAGGGTTGCATTACGGGGGCATTTACAGAGGCATCAGGGCACTCATTTATCTCCCCTGACCTCTGATCCCCAACAAGAAAGGAGTCCGTCGTCCTTGTTTCCTGACAACTGTTCCCTGACAACTGTTCCCTCGTGTGTGTTCTCTGACAGAATTCCCGAGTTAGATCCCTCGTTACTGTTCCCTGTCCTTGTTTCCTGACAACTGTTCCCTCGTCTGTATTCTCTGGCTTATATTCCCGAGTTAGATCCCTCGTTACTGTTCCCTGTCCTTGTTCCCTAACAACTGTTCCCTCGTGTGTGTTCTCTGGCTTATATTCCCGAGTTAGATCCCTCGTTACTGTTCCCTGTCCTTGTTCCCTAACAACTGTTCCCTCGTGTGTGTTCTCAGGCTTATATTCCCGAGTTAGATCCCTCGTTACTGTTCCCTGTCCTTGTTCCCTAACAACTGTTCCCTCGTGTGTGTTCTCTGGCTTATATTCCCGAGTAAGGTCCCTCATCACTGTCCCCTGTCCTTGTTTCCCGACAACTGTTCCCTCGTGTGTATTCTCTGGCTTATATTCCAGGGTTAGGCCCCTCGTCACTGTCCCCTGTCCTTGTTTCCCGACAACTGTTCCCTCGTGTGTATTCTCTGGCTTATATTCCCGGGTTAGGCCCCTCGTCACTGTCCCCTGTCCTTGTTTCCCGACAACTGTTCCCTCGTGTGTGTTCTCTGGCTTATATTCCCGGGTTGGGTCCCTCGTCACTGTCCCCTGTCCATGTTCCCTGACAACTGTTCCCTCGTGTGTGTTCTCTGGCTTATATTCCCGGGTTACGCCCCTCGTCACTGTCCCCTGTCCTTGTTTCCCGACAACTGTTCCCTCGTGTGTATTCTCTGGCTTATATTCCCGGTTTAGGCCCCTCGTCACTGTCCCCTGTCCTTGTTTCCCGACAACTGTTCCCTCGTGTGTATTCTCTGGCTTATATTCCCGGTTTAGGCCCCTCGTCACTGTCCCCTGTCCTTGTTTCCCGACAACTGTTCCCTCGTGTGTGTTCTCTGGCTTATATTCCCGAGTTAGATCCCTCGTCACTGTCCCCTGTCCTTGTTTCCTGACAACTGTTCCCTCGTGTGTATTCTCTGGCTTATATTCCAGGGTTAGGCCCCTCGTCACTGTCCCCTGTCCTTGTTTCCCGACAACTGTTCCCTCGTGTGTGTTCTCTGGCTTATATTCCCGGGTTAGGCCCTTCGTCACTGTCCCCTGTCCTTGTTCCCTGACAACTGTTCCCTCGTGTGTGTTCTCTGGCTTATATTCCCGGGTTAGGCCCCTCGTCACTGTCCCTTGTCCTTGTTTCCCGACAACTGTTCCCTAGTGTGTGTTCTCTGGCTTATATTCCAGGGTTAGGCCCCTCGTCACTGTCCCCTGTCCTTGTTTCCCGACAACTGTTCCCTCGTGTGTGTTCTCTGTCTTATATTCCCGGGTTAGGCCCCTCGTCACTGTCCCCTGTCCTTGTTTCCCGACAACTGTTCCCTCGTGTGTGTTCTCTGGCTTATATTCCCGGGTTGGGTCCCTCGTCACTATTCCCTGTGCTTGTTTCCTGACAGGAATTGTGCTGTCTCGGTCCCCTGACCGGGAACAATCACCTGACCCTGTTCCAGGGGAACTCTGTCGCCTAACGGAAGTGTACCCTGACAACAGATGACAACTCAGGAGAACCTTATGCTTGGTTCTATCTCTGCTGCTCCAAAAGAAGAGGTTAAGGAACCCTGGTTATTTTCTGTGATATGAAAAGGGTCACTAAAGTGTAATTCGTATCATCCAAATTAAGGTGTGAGGCTCCTTTCACAAAACGATAATAGCGCTCCGTCTAAAATATGGCCAGTCGTAACGACATGGTCGATTTGTGAAACTGGCCCAGATCTTACTATGGCTGACAATGAGCAAAGAACACGAACGTTGTATCTCATAAATGATCTCATAATTGTCCCTTCAATAAAATGTGTTATTATCCCTACAATAAAATGTGCTACGCATATTTTCACATTCCTTCTTTACAACAAGAATTGTATATTATAGATAAACTATATATACAAATGATGTAAGTTATGTTTTACAGTGACACCTCCTTAGTCCGGACACCTCACCTTCTGGGCGATCATTGCAGAGGTCGTCTACATGTATACAAAGTTACATTTCTGCGTAACATGATTCATTAATCCTGAAATTTGATTATACGGACTATTTCAGTTGGGACACTAAAGTCCCGATAAACGAGGTTTCACTGTAGCTGCGAAGTGTAGTGACTTATACTTGATTCCTGTTTGAAGAAAATTCTAACCTCAAATCTGTTCGAAAATATAGCACCAGATTTTGATATTGCAGTATTCGAGTGGTCTAGGTTCTATCACAACTGTGATTCTCTTATTTCAAATTTGACATTAGTTATTGCCTGGAGAAATTCTTGTGACGACACAGTCGCTTATGGTGTGGTTGCTATACGGCTACGTCGTTACATCTAGTTACAATCGCCTCAAGTCGCCATCGGGGGCACGGGTGACCAAGTCGTCTGTCGTCTGCCCAGTCTAAGGCGCCGCGATTCGATGTGCAGAATTACGTCCCTTGGGCACTCCCGAAACCTATGATTTTGGGTTCGAATCCCGGTTCGCCCCAATTATGTTTCTAGGTTCTTCGACACCATACCCGTGCTCGTGGGTTTCACCGAAGTGGTATCCCTTCGGGCTTTACTCCCACTTTAATCTGACACGCCGCGATATAAATGTAATACTGTTAAAAGCGGCGTGAAACCCAACTCACTCCCTCACTCACTCAAGTCGCCATCGATACGTCATGCTAAATGAGCAACAGAGCAACACCTGAAACGACGGCGCTTAAGAAATAAATATTGTGTTCAAGTGCCAGATGCTGAATTGCAACATAGTTTTAAACAGCATCATTCAGCCGTATGAGACTCTAACATACATTAAACCCTTTCCGTAAGCATTAGAAATCGTCATATAGCTTGAATATTGCTGAGCGTTAAACAACAAACAAAGAACTTTAGAAATCCCTGCAAATACGTCCATTCCGACCGCATCCTTAGCATTTGTTTATGAATCACTTTCAAAAAGTGGTGATACCAGGTGTTCGCGAAAAGGTGACGGTCTCCTGCACTACTGGTGTAACAAGTCACAGACACATGCAAAGGCAAGTCAACTGTTCCCTGAAAAGACATGGCAACACGCGTCAAAATAAGCAATTCCACCGAAAATATGTTTTTATAAGGACGCGTCAAATTTGCAAATGTGTCAACATGTCTATCATGAAACGTTTTAAAGGCTTCATTGAGCCCTTGAATGTTCTAACCTTGATCGGTCAACTATTGAGCAAAGGTTGTATGATGCTTTCTTTTTATCTTCGTGGAAAAAGCATGCTCGATTGTTTGAGTCTTCCCTCTTGTCATATACATGTAAGTCTTGTGGATTCTTTTTGTCACTCTCAATCGTCACGCATAGCGCTATATTAAACAGATGAGACGGTCTCACTGGTCTCTTTGTTCAGGCTGATGGCTCAGTGGAATTTGACTATTATTGAACGATATCATATCATGGATATACCTGAAGCTTCAACGTCTTGGCTAAATTACTAGTACCTTGTTTTGACTTTGACAATCCGAGCAGAAATTCCGATTCATATGCATAAAGAAACAGATCAACAAGAAGGGAAGTACAATAAATTCTAAAATAAATAAATAAATAAATAAATAAATAAATAAATAAATAAATAAATAAATAAATAAATGTGCATTTAACGCTCATAAACAGACGGTTAAAAATCTCTAGAGATTCAAAGTGATCCATTACGTCCGCTTCTGGAGCACATTTTCGTTGATGGAGTCGGTTGGTGTAAATAACAAATAAGGCAAATAAGGACAAAAATAACGAATACCAAAAATACAAATAGTGTAGTAAGTTATGATAAAGGTCGAGAAAAATTAAAAACATTAATAGAGAGGGATTAAATATAATGCTATGGCTAGTAAATGTTGGGCTGAGAGGAGGGGTAAGGCTGTTTGGTGATGGGGCGAGAGAAACCAGGTTATTGTACGGGGTTGCCTGGGTGTAATTGGCTGTGTTTGTTTGTTTGTTTGTTGTTTAACTTTGCACTCAGCAATATTCCAGTTGTATGACGGCGGTCTGTAAATAATCGAGTCTGGACCAGACAATCCAGTAATTGACATCATGAGCATCGATCCACGCAATTGGTATGCGATGACATACATCAACCAAGTCAGCGTGCCTGACAACCCAATCAAGTTAGTCGCCTCTGATGACAAGCAAAGTCGCCTTTTGCGGAAAGCATGGGTTTCTGACGACCTATTCTACCCCGGATCATCACGGGTAGACATTGGACCCATGCAGCACCCGCCAACCTGGCCCAGCTTGTGGTAGCTCTTCAGGCAGAACGGCGGGCAATACCAAGGGCAACCAAGGTCATCATTAGCGTGCCATCAAGGTGTCGTGCATGTATCGCCCATCTTGTTAACAAACCAGATATTGATCTTCACATTGCAGATATCGCTGCAATGAAATTGCATCACAATTTTTTGCAGACCACTGTGACGTCTTTGGTTACCATGACGTCACAATCAAATGACATCACTTATCGCTCTGCCACTGACGCTGTTAGCAGTACTTTTCACGCTTAAGACACTGCTTATTACTGTCTACAAACTGAAAAAGTTGTAAGAATGATGTTGGGTGATAAATAGAATCTCATCCTTGTGTCTTTTTTATATCAAATATATCAACACTCGTCGATAAAAGTTTAAAGTGGATACTTGATAATAAATAATCGAGCCTGGGCAAGGCAGTTGCAGATTGCACTACCAAGAACCAGTGATTGACATCATGAGCATCGATCGTCGCAATTGGTATACGATGACATACATCAACCAACCAGCGTGCCTGACCACCCGATCAAGTTAGTCGTCACTAATAACACACATAGTCGCCTTTTACGGCAAACATGGGTTGCTGAAGACCTATTCTAACCCGGACCTTCACGAGTCGTATATTGGCTGGGTAATAGAGTTGGTAAAGTACTCACGGAAATGAAAAAAACCTGTTTTTTCGATCTCAGAATTTAAATAAATGTAGTTAATATACAAAATATATAAATATTCAAACAACTCAATTAGTACTAATTTGGCCTTGGCACAAATACAGCGTATCAAAGGTTTTTATGTCTTTTTACATGTAAAAGTGTGTAAAAATATGAACAAAACAGACTATTGTGAAACTGAGCATAACCAGGTGTTAGTAGATCAAGGTGAATGTCCATGACCTATGACACCTTGACGACAGGTGAAAACAGGTGCTTGAAACCCACGTCGATGTGATTTGTCAGTGGTTAGTGATTTGTGAGTGGCATTGTGGGATAGTGAATCATCGTCAAAATATCAGAACGTAAAAGTAACATATTCCCTTCTTAAACAACAACTTACATGTCATTATTATTATGTACATAAACATAGCTGTTATTTTTATTGTTGTTTTGATCACTTTTTTTCCAAGGCTAATTTGCATAATACCTATAGCCTGTTTCTGCCATGTCAATTTGGACTTAGTTTTATGTTGAAAGTGCCTACAAAATTACCTCCTGTAAAGTACATTTTGTATTGAGCACTGGGATAAAACTAGCAAATACAGACTAGTACTTTTCCAGTTGTTTTGTTATTTCGTATTTGTAACGCTTTGTGTCGATTATTAAATCCAGCAAAACAGTTGGGTTTTTTTCATTTCCATGAGTACTTTGTTTTTGGAGCGCGGACGTCAGAGAGGACAGTCATTTATGCTGTCTAATACTTAAATGTATGTTTCGACCGCCAAAACAGGTTACAATAATTTTAGATGGTGAAGCCCAATGATACATCTTTTAAGGATGGACTAATTTGGCAGCAAACTCCACCGACGAATTTGTCTTGGTTGTTGTGTGGCTAGGTATCCATGGTATTATAACGTTTGAGTTCGCGGAGTTCAGTAAATGAGTTCAATAGATTACATTATTACTTAGGGCAGATTGAGCTTTTGAGTGATTTGTTTTCGAAATTTATTGTTTTGAGCCAAACGAATAACAAATAATAAAAATGTTTTTTAATTATTTCAGCTTATCAGCAGCACCATTTGTATTTTGTCTACTTTTGTTAAATTTGAAATTAGCTGGAATATGATATGAAGTGAAGGGGTAGATTGCAGTGTAGATTGTAGTGTACATTGTACAGCTTGGTGAGTTAAAGGGGATCATTTTGAGTCATTTTCTAAATATTTTAGTGTTACGTTTGAGATATATTGACATGTTGTTGTCATCCTTTTGATTTTTGGAATATGTTGTGCACAAGCCCAGTAATTAAGGTTGTTTCGTCTCTCCAATGAGAGAGAGGTTTTGACAGATTATTATAAACGTTGATAAGTGTTTGTTTGTCAACAACTCAGTCAGTGCCTATGATGGTTCTATAGTTTGACAGTAGTAGGTACACCGTATTCGCTGTAATTAGCATCGGTGAATACTACTGTCTGATGATGTCGGATGCTACTCCGGGGATACGTTGATCCTAGTATCAACTTTTAACGACTGAAGCAACTTGACAAACTGCGTCCTCTTTTTGATAAACAAAACGCAGCTGTTTAGTCTTGACAAATAAACACCATCGCTCACCCATGTTCCAGTAAGCTCTTTTGACACTACACACTTCCGAATTTCAGCCGCAATAAGCCTCGTTCATTTGTAAGGAGATCCTGGAGGAACACTTTAGAACCCCTCTCTTTTGTACACAGTCTTTAACAATTGAGGTTTCTATGGAAGCATACTAGTGCCACATTTTAATCAAATATCACTATCTAAGTAACTTTACTCAGGATTATAGTATCATATACGTTCGTGAAAGTGTCATCTTGACGACATGTGAAAACAGGTGCTTGAAACCCACGTGCATGTGATTTGTCAGTGGTTAGTGAGCATCATCTACGGAGGCGATATTTTTTATTTTAGAATGTGGCACTGATAACCTTCCATAAACTCCAACATCATCAACCGTGGCGATATCAATCACCAGTGTATGTCACCGTGTATATCATCAACTCTGTATCTAGTTCTACTATCTACTTCAAGTCTACTTCAACTGCATCTAGTCTATAAGGATGAACCATATACATACATATACCTCGCATCAATTCGTTGATAGAGATGTTAGAATCTATACCCAAACGTCGCTCCAGTTGTCATAAAGAAGTTCGTTTATCCATAACAACTTGTCCTTGTTCATCATAACAACTTCTAAATGTCACTCAAAGAAACAATTTGTTCTAAATACAGTAAGAGGTGAGGTGAAATGGGGTTTAACGTCGCGTCCAAGATTATTGCACTTATATAGCGACGTGCATGTACGTGTGTGTGTTTGTGTGGCTGCTTGTACTAGTCTTACTTACTTACTTATATTGGAGATTTAATGTGCGCTTTCCGACTGCAAGCGTATGTCGAACACCGGACTGTACTAGTCCGGACTGATGCCGATTAATAGTGCAAGCTCACTGAAATACCATGCCGCAGTTTAACATGAATACCCCACTCAGACACAGTATACTGACTCCGAGCCGACCAGTCCTTGTTTTAGCCCCTTTATGCCAAGCGCCAGACAGGGTAACAACAAGTACCCTCTTTTAACGTCTTTTGGTATGACGAACCCCGGACCTTCCTCTCTCTGGGCGGACGCTCTACCACTAGACCACGGAGGCGGTCCAAATACAGTAAGAGATAGATATGTTCCAAACAAAGTCGTTATTCATTCAACGCTGTTTAAATTTCATTCGTTAATGTCTACACATAATGTAAAGATAACAAAAAACATTGCTATGTACATTTATCATGCCAATAATCTAAGGATAAAGCCAAACTATATTCGGTATTTCTTAGATTATTTTCTGTACATGACGTTTTTACTGTGCACAGTTGGACCACTTGTATGCCGTGAATTTGGACCGATGGCCTACATTCTTACGAAATGAACAACGTATGCACACCCAAAGAAACAATATGTTTGGAAATGCGTAATGATATAACAGAACCCTTATGGTAAACCTCTGTTTGGTCATTCATTACATTGATAAAATGGGATTATAGTTGAACCTCGCTTATCCGGAAACTTGCGTTTTTCGAGGAATTGTCCAGATGTGCGATTAACTAACCAGAGTTACCCAAAAGAAAGCCCCACTTACACAAACATATTCTTTTTGTTTAAGTCAAAAATGTGAATATGACGAAAACTGCCGCATATGTCTGTCAACGACAAGCAACCAGCCACGCATCTGATATATTTCATATGGCGTGTGTGTCAAGAACGTTTATACAACGTTAGAAATGACAGATTTTAAATTTATAGATAACTGAGAGTTGTTTTTATAATGACAAGGGCAAAATTGTTGTATGGCAACCGTGTACGGACAAAACAAAAATGCAATTCCAATAATGGCAATATGATAGTACGAACTATTACATTGACGAACGCTTTACCGCTAGACCACGAGTGCTTCTGAAGAGTGGTGAATAAGAAAATCATCACTAATATGTTTGTTCTTGTGTAATACTTCAGATGCATAAAAGAATTAGAAGAATTGAATAAACAAGCATATAGTTAGGTATTACGGAATGTACCAAGTGACCCTTATGCAAGCGATCAGCTACAATGCTAGTGGTTCGGCGTTAAGCAATTATAAATTAAATTAGCTCAATCCTTATGTAAGCAGTGCTCACCGTGTCATATTCTGGATCAAGTCAATAGCTGAGAGCATGTGCATCTAGAGACACTGTTACACAACTCGTGTTACACAATGGCGGTGTCCAAGGCCTGTTTACGACATTATCATAAACCTATCAATGATATTTTTGCATGTGTGTCAGAGCCAACATGGAGACGGTCATACCATAAGGGGTCTTATTACACCCCTGCCGGGCCGATGTGGATTTTAATGCATTTTGAATGAGAGATCGATATCAGGTGGTAAGAAATTAGAGTTACGTCCCTTAGTGCGTCGTCTGCTCGTCTGTTCATCTGGATTTCTTGTGACAAAGACTTCCAAACAAGGTTAAAATGTTTTACATTCATTTGCAAATAGACACATTTTAAATTTTATGTTGTGGTATACGGGTGACCAAGTCGTCTAAGGCGCCGTGATTCACTGTGCAGAGTTGCGTCCCTTGGGCACGCCAGAAACCTATGATTGTGGGTTCGAATCCAGGTTCGCCCCGATTATGTTTCTTGGTTTGTCAGCACCATACCCGTGCTCGTGGGTTTCACCGAAGTGGTAAGCGTTCGAGACCTGCATCCCTTCGGGCTTTCCTCCCACATTGAATATTGTTACAAACGACGTTAAACTCACTCACCATATCAGGCCTCTGGAAACTGATATGAAAACTGTCTTATAATAACCTCTATATACCTGTGTACGTATTGACCTCTGTACGCTAGGGACCGACCAGTTGATATTCTGGGGTAGCTGGGTGGGTTGTGTGTTTCATCGAAAATGTCCCCGAAAATTCTTGTAAAAAATATTTATACTCCAGACGGGAAAAAAAGAAAAAAAGAAAAGTGTTTTTTATTTGAAAGAATTCAGGCTCATAAGTTAAAGTAAAAAGTATATCTGGTTTTGTAGCTGAAGCTGAAAAAATATTTAATCTTGATACGAAATCAAATTGTGTACATTGTCATGTCTGTGTACATTGTCATGGCCTCTGTGTACATTGTCATATATGTGTACATTGTCACGCTTGTGTATATTGTCATGTCTGTGTTCATTGTCACGTCCGTGTACATTGTAATGTCTGTGTACATTGTCATGGTCTCTGTGTACATTGTCATGGCCTCTGTGTACATATTGTCATGTCTGTGTTCATTGTCACGTCCGTGTACATTGTCATGCCTGTATACATTGTCATGTCTATGTACATTGTCATGTCTGTGTACATTGTCATGGCCTCTGTGTGCAATGTCATGTCTGTGTACATTGTCATGTCTGTGCACATTGTCATGGCCTCTGTTTACATTGTCACGCTTGTGTACATTGTCATGGCCTCTGTGTACATTATGATGTATGTGTACATTGTCATGTCTGTTTACATTTTCTTGTCTGTATACATTGTCATGTCTGTGTACATTGTCATGTCTGTGTTCATTTTTATGTCTGTGTACATTGTCACATCTGTGTTCATTTTCATGTCTGTGTTCATTTTCATGTCTGTGTACATTGTCATGTCTGTGTACATTGTCATTGCATCTGTGTACATTGTCATGTCTGTATATATTGTCATGTCTGTGTACATTGTCATGTCTGTATAAATTGTCATGTCTGTGTTCATTGTCGTGTCTGTGTACATTGTCGTGTCTGTGTACATTGTCATGGCCTCTGTGTACATTGTCATTGCATCTGTGTACATTGTCATGTCTGTATATATTGTCATGTCTGTGTACATTGTCATGTCTGTATAAATTGTCATGTCTGTGTTCATTGTCGTGTCTGTGTACATTGTCGTGTCTGTGTACATTGTCATGGCCTCTGTGTACATTGTCATGTCTGTATAAATTGTCATGTCTGTGTACATTGTCATGTCTGTATAAATTGTCATGTCTGTGTTCATTGTCGTGTCTGTGTACATTTTCATGTCTGTGTACATTGTCATTGCCTCTGTGTACATTGTCATGGCATCTGTGTACATTGTCATGTCCGTGTACATTGTCATAGCCTCTGTTTACATTGTCACGCTTGTGTACATTGTCATGGACTCTGTGTACATTGTCATGTCTGTTTACATTTTCTTGTCTGTATACATTGTTATGTCTGTTTACATTTTCTTGTCTGTATACATTGTTATGTCTGTTTACAATTTCTTGTCTGTATACATTGTCATGTCCATGTACATTGTCATGGCCTCTGTGTACATTGTCATGTCTGTGTACATTGTCATGTCTGTATACATTTTCTTGCCTGTATACATTGTCATGTCCGTGTTCATTGTCATGGCCTCTGTGTACATTGTCACGCTTGTGTACATTGTCATGTCTGTTTACATTTTCTTGTCTGTATACATTGTCATGTGCGTGTTCATTGCCATGTCTGTTAACATTGTCATGTCTGTTAACATTGTCATGTCTATGTAAATTGTCACGCTACTGTAAATTGTCATGTCTGTGTACATTGTCATGTCTGTGTTCGTTGTCTTGTCTGTTTACATTGTCATGTCTGTGTAAATTGTCATGTCTGTGTACATTGTCATGTCTGTGTACATTGTCATGTCTGTATACATTGTCATGGCTGTGTACAATGTCATGGCCTCTGTCTACATTGCCATGTCCGTGTACATTGTCATGGCCTCTGTGTACATCGTCATGCTTGTGTACATTGTCATGTCTGTGTACATTGTCATGTCTGTATACATTGTCATGTCTGTGTACAATGTCATGGCCTCTGTCTACATTGCCATGTCCGTGTACATTGTCATGGCCTCTGTGTACATCGTCATGCTTGTGAACATGGCATGTCTGTTTACATTTTCTTGTCTGTATACATTGTCATGTCTGTGTACAATGTCATGGCCTCTGTGTACATTGTCATGTCTGTGTACATTGTCATGGCCTCTGTGTACATCGTCATGCTTGTGTACATGTCATGTCTGTTTACATTTTCTTGTCTGTATACATTGTCATGTCTGTGTACAATGTCATGGCCTCTGTGTACATTGTCATGTCTGTGTTCATTGTCATGTCTGTTTACATTGTCATGTCCGTGTACATTGTCAAGTCCGTTTACACTGTCATATCTATGTACGTTGTCATGTCAGTGTTCATTGTCATGTCTGTGTCTATTGTCATGTCTGTGTACATTGTCATGTCTGTGTCTATTGTCATGTCTGTGTCTATTGTCATGGTCTCTGTGTACATTGTCATGGCCTCTGTGTACATTGTCATGGCCTCTGTGTACATTGTCATGGTCTCTGTGTACATTGTCATGGCCTATGTGTACATTGTCATGGCATCTGTGTACATTGCCATGTATGTTTACATTTATTTTCTTGTCTGTGTACATTGTCACGCTTGTGTACATCATTGTCATGTCTGTGTTCATTGTCATTGCCTCTGTGTACATTATCATGACTGTGTTCATTGTCATGGCCTATGTGTCTATTGTTATGTATGTGTCTATTTACATGTCTGTGTCTATTGTCATGTCTGTATACATTGTCATGTTGTTTGTGTACATTGTCATGACCTCTGAAAATGACCATGGCTTCTGTGTATATTGCAAAATTCTCAGCTTTTATTACTTACTTAAATACCTTGGCAAAATATATTTCAACTAGAAATTTCCGCAACCTGGAAACGTTTCTTATCACCGGGAGTTCACTGTTTACGCGACTACCAATCAACAGCAAAAAGAATGGATAATACAATTGTTGTGTAATTTTTAAAGAATTTTTGTACATCACAACACATGTGATAAAAGAAAGGCATCGCGTGGCGAACAACGTGATAGAAAGCTTTATAATCATGTTTCGGGGCCATTGCTTTCGAGACATTGCCCTGGATAGGCGTGTATATGTCATGGTCGGTGTCATGTAACGAATCTCGCCAAGGTAAAGGTTAAATCATTACGAAACCTAAAGTACTCAAAACCTGACGACAGTGCGTGTCACATGGGTTATATAAAATATACACCTATGACATTGTTGAAGCGTGTGCTATTCATCAATTATCTCCATTAGAAAACAACCAAAATGATGCATGATACACATCTCCAATATAGTGACGATTAGAAGCTTTATTATCACAGACAGGTTTCACCAGTTCACTTCTTTTGCTCTTCAAAGTCACGTTTCGATGCACTGACCGCTAACTTTATCAAACACGTGATGACAGAGGAGTTAGTGAACCGATAGGGCAATACATGCTTACCTTTTTCGCGAATACCACCAGCATCACTGATTTTCAGTGATCTATCCATTTATTTTTCAGTGGAATCTATTTCGGCGAATAACCGAAAATGATTATTCTCTGGCGTTTTATATTTCATATGAATATCACCGAGAGATACTACTTTTTCGTAAAGTTTCAATTTATATTTCTAGAGTGAAAACAGCACAGTCTTTTGTGCTTAACAATAATGTTTAATCGGCAATATTCCAGCCATATGACCGCGGTTTGTAAATAATCAAGTCCAGACATCCAAGGACCAGACAATCCAGTGATTGATATCGATCTACGCAATTGGGATAAGATGACATGCATAAACCAAGTCAGCGAGCCTGACAACCCGGATCCGTTAGCCACCTCTTACGACCAACCTGGGTTGCTGAAGACCGGGTCTCCAAGCGTCTACGAATAATAAATAATGATGGTATAATTTTAAATAAAAGGTACATGTACTTGACAAAAATGGGTATAGTATACTGAGGTTAGAGGGTGGAGTAGATCCACTGTGAATGATTGCGCCCGTCGCTCAGATGTTCCGGGTGTGATTACCCAGAGCCATGTGGAGTTCTGTCTTGGAGCCGCCTACTGTACTAGTGCTGCACTAGTGCTGCACTAGTGCTGCATTAGTGCTGTAAGTGACGTACCTGTTTTCACTCACTCATCCTATTCTACATGTATTATTTATCGGCGTTAAACCAAACGCCATTTATAGTGGATGAGAGTATTTTTCTTCATTCTGTAAAAATGCCATGACGTATTCATAATGAAAGATATTTCTATTTAAACCAGTTCTTGGATTGTTTTATCAGTTTGACCTAAGGCATACATCTGTTTGCTTCTTGTACAAAATGCATTTTCATTAACAGGTTTTGTTTGTTTTTTGTACCGTCACAGTCACCAATGTTCGACGTAGCGGCGGTCTGTAAATAATCTAATCTGGACCAGATACCCCAGTGATTGACATCATTAGTAGAGATCTATGCAATTGGGATACGATGCATCAAACACCATGTGAGCCTGACCATCCCTGTCAGAGAGGTAAATCTTCACTTCAGTTATTGAAACTAAACACACCTGTCAGAGAGGCAAACCTTCACTTCAGTTATTGAAACTAAACACACCTGTCAGAGAGGTAAACCGTCACTTCAGTTATTGAAACTAAACACACCTGTCAGAAAGGCAAATCTTCACTTCAGTTATTCAAACTAAACACACCTGTCAGAGAGGTAAATCTTCACTTCAGTTATTCAAACTAAACACACCTGTCAGAGAGGTAAACCGTCACTTCAGTTATTGAAACTAAACACACCTGTCAGAGAGGTTAATCTTCACTTCAGTTATTGAAACTAAACACACCTGTCAGAGAGGTAAATCTTCACTTCAGTTATTGAAACTAAACACACCTGTCAGAGAGGTTAATCTTCACTTCAGTTATTCAAACTAAACACACCTGTCAGAGAGGTAAATCTTCACTTCAGTTATTGAAACTAAACACACCTGTCAGAGAGGTTAATCTTCACTTCAGTTATTCAAACTAAACACACCTGTCAGAGAGGCAAACCTTCACTTCAGTTGGTGAAACTAAACACACCTGTCAGAGAGGCAAATCTTCACTTCAGTTATTGAAACTAAACACACCTGTCAGAGAGGCAAATCTTCACTTCAGTTATTGAAACTAAACACACATGTCAGAGAGGTTAATCTTCACTTCAGTTATTGAAACTAAACACACATGTCAGAGAGGTAAATCTTCCCTTCAGTTATTGAAACTTAACACCTGTCAGAGAGGTAAATCTTCACTTCAGTTATTGAAACTAAACACACCTGTCAGAAAGGTAAATCTTCACTTCAGTTGGTGAAACTTAACACACCTGTCAGAGAGGTAAACCGTCACTTCAGTTATTGAAACTAAACACACCTGTCAGAGAGGTAAACCGTCACATCAGTTATTGAAACTAAACACACCTGTCAGAGAGGTAAACCGTCACTTCAGTTATGGAAACTAAACACACCTGTCGGAGAGGCAAACCTTCAATTCAGTTATTGAAACTAAACAACACCTGTCAGAGAGGTAAACCGTCACTTCAGTTATTGAAACTAAACACACCTGTCAGAGAGGCAAACCTTCACTTCAGTTGGTGAAACTAAACACACCTGTCAGAGAGGTAAACCGTCACTTCAGTTATTGAAACTAAACACACCTGTCAGAGAGGTAAATCTTCACTTCAGTTATTGAAACTAAACACACCTGTCAGAGAGGTAAATCTTCACTTCAGTTATTGAAACTAAACACACCTGTCAGAGAGGCAAACCTTCACTTCAGTTATTGAAACTAAACACACCTGTCAGAGAGGTAAACCGTCACTTCAGTTATTGAAACTAAACACACCTGTCAGAAAGGCAAATCTTCACTTCAGTTATTCAAACTAAACACACCTGTCAGAGAGGCAAATCTTCACTTCAGTTATTCAAACTAAACACACCTGTCAGAGAGGTAAACCGTCACTTCAGTTATTGAAACTAAACACACCTGTCAGAGAGGTTAATCTTCACTTCAGTTATTGAAACTAAACACACCTGTCAGAGAGGTAAATCTTCACTTCAGTTATTGAAACTAAACACATCTGTCAGAGAGGTAAACCGTCACTTCAGTTATTGAAACTAAACACACCTGTCAGAGAGGTAAACCGTCACATCAGTTATTGAAACTAAACACACCTGTCAGAGAGGTAAACCGTCACTTCAGTTATGGAAACTAAACACACCTGTCGGAGAGGCAAACCTTCAATTCAGTTGGTGAAACTAAACAACACCTGTCAGAGAGGTAAACCGTCACTTCAGTTATTGAAACTAAACACACCTGTCAGAGAGGCAAACCTTCACTTCAGTTGGTGAAACTAAACACACCTGTCAGAGAGGTAAACCGTCACTTCAGTTATTGAAACTAAACACACCTGTCAGGGAGGTAAATCTTCACTTCAGTTATTCAAACTAAACACACCTGTCAGAGAGGTAAATCTTCACTTCAGTTATTGAAACTAAACACACCTGTCAGAGAGGCAAACCTTCACTTCAGTTATTGAAACTAAACACACCTGTCAGAGAGGTAAACCGTCACTTCAGTTATTGAAACTAAACACACCTGTCAGAAAGGCAAATCTTCACTTCAGTTATTCAAACTAAACACACCTGTCAGAGAGGCAAATCTTCACTTCAGTTATTCAAACTAAACACACCTGTCAGAGAGGTAAACCGTCACTTCAGTTATTGAAACTAAACACACCTGTCAGAGAGGTTAATCTTCACTTCAGTTATTGAAACTAAACACACCTGTCAGAGAGGTAAATCTTCACTTCAGTTATTGAAACTAAACACACCTGTCAGAGAGGTTAATCTTCCCTTCAGTTATTCAAACTAAACACACCTGTCAGAGAGGCAAACCTTCACTTCAGTTATTGAAACTAAACACACCTGTCAGAGAGGTAAACCGTCACTTCAGTTATTGAAACTAAACACACCTGTCAGAGAGGCAAATCTTCACTTCAGTTATTGAAACTAAACACACATGTCAGAGAGGTTAATCTTCACTTCAGTTATTGAAACTAAACACACCTGTCAGAGAGGCAAATCTTCACTTCAGTTATTGAAACTAAACACATCTGTCAGAGAGGTAAACCGTCACTTCAGTTATTGAAACTAAACACACCTGTCAGAGAGGTAAATCTTCACTGCAGTTATTGAAACTAAGCACACCTGCCAGAGAGGTAAATCTTCACTTCAGTTGGTGAAACTAAGCACACCTGTCAGAGAGGCAAATCTTCACTTCAGTTGGTGAAACTAAACACACCTGTCAGAGAGGTAAACCGTCACTTCAGTTATTGAAACTAAACACACATGTCAGAGAGGTAAATCTTCACTTCAGTTATTGAAACTAAACACACCTGTCAGAGAGGTCAACCGTCACTTCAGTTATTGAAACTAAACACACATGTCAGAGAGGTAAACCTTCACTTCAGTTATGGAAACTAAACACACCTGTCGGAGAGGCAAACCTTCAATTCAGTTATTGAAACTAAACACACCTGTCAGAGAGGTTAATCTTCACTTCAGTTATTCAAACTAAACACACCTGTCAGAGAGGCAAACCTTCACTTCAGTTATTGAAACTAAACACACATGTCAGAGAGGTAAATCTTCACTTCAGTTATTGAAACTAAACACACCTGTCAGAGAGGTCAACCGTCACTTCAGTTATTGAAACTAAACACACATGTCAGAGAGGTAAACCTTCACTTCAGTTATTGAAACTTAACACACCTGTCAGAGAGGTAAATCTTAACTTCAGTTATTGAAACTAAACACACCTGTCAGAGAGGCAAATCTTCACTTCAGTTATTGAAACTAAACACACCTGTCAGAGAGGTCAACCGTCACATCAGTTATTGAAACTAAACACACATGTCAGAGAGGTAAACCTTCACTTCAGTTATTGAAACTTAACACACCTGTCAGAGAGGTAAATCTTAACTTCAGTTATTGAAACTAAACACACCTGCCAGAGAGGTAAATCTTCACTTCAGTTGGTGAAACTAAGCACATCTGTCAGAGAGGCAAATCTTCACTTCAGTTGGTGAAACTAAACACACCTGTCAGAGAGGTCAACCGTCACTTCAGTTATTGAAAGTAAACACACCTGTCAGAGATCTAGAGGTATACCTTCACACCAGTTGGTGTAACTAAACACACCTGTCAGAGAGGTAAACCTTCACTTCAATTGGTTGAGCATCGATCCACGCAATTGAGATACGATGACATGCTTCAACCAAGTCAGCGTGCCTGACCACCCGATCCCGTTAGTCTCCTTTAACGACAAGCATAGTCGCCTCAACGTATGTAACAGGATCGGGTTATGAAACATACACCGAGTGAAGAAATAGAGACAAATCTTACACAACAGGTAGGGATTTAATAGGGGCAGCATTGTATTGTTTTATCACGTGTCGTGTTTGAGTTGTTTTAATTTCGAGAAACATGTTACTAAAAGTAGGTTAACTTCTGAATGATTTGCATATATCCTGCTAGCTGACACAAATCTCTTTCAAACCCATCGTAAATTTTAAAATAAGAAAATTTGGTTGCCCAAAGTATTGTTTTATCTCACTTACAAAGGCTTGGTGTTCTTTCATGTAGGAATCAAGGGTTTGGTGGATGGATTACGTCAGTGCTGTATGGAATCGTAGAAGGGACATTGTCGCGTTGTTACATTTTCGCCCTTACCCAAACAAGCAAAACGTTTCAAAATTAACCAAAGCGAAACAATGCTCAAATTCCCTTATTGCTACAATGTGTGAAGTTCATTTCTGGTGTCTCCCTGATTGCTAAAAGCGGCGTAAAACCAAACTCGCTCATTCATCCCTAGACTTCATGCCTTGTCAAGATGATTCCTTTGCTTTTACATATACACCCAAATCAATCAACACGTCTGTCACATATACACCCCGATCAATCAACACTTCTCTTACATATACATCCCGATCAATCAACACTTCTCTTACATATACACCCCGATCAATCAACACTTCTCTTACATATACACCCCGATCAATCAACACTTCTCTTACATATACACCCCGATTAATCAACACTTCTCTTACATATACACCCCGATCAATCAACACTTCTGTCACATATACACCTCGATCAGTCAACACTTCTGTCACATATACACCCCGATCAGTCAACACTTCTCTTACATATACACCCCGATCAATCAACACTTCTCTTACATATACATCCAAATCAATCATCACTTCTGTCACATATACACCCAAATCAATCAACACTTCTGTTACATATACACCCCGATCAATCAACACTTCTTTTACATATATACCCCGATCAATCAACACTTCTCTTACATATACACCCCGATCAATCAACACTTCTGTCACATATTCATCCCAATCAATCAACACTTCTGTCACATATACACCACGATGAATCAATACTTCTCTTACATATACACCCAAATCAATCAACGCTTCTGTCACATATACACCCCGATTAATCAACATTTCTCTTACATATACACCCAAATCAATCAACACTTCTGTCACATATACACCCCGATCAATCAACACTTCTGTCACATATACACCCCGATCAATCAACACTTCTGTCACATATACACCCCGATCAATCAACACTTCTCTTACATATACACCCCGATCAATCAACACTTCTCTTACATATACACCCCGACCAATCAACACGTTTGTCACATATACACCTCGATCAGTCCACACTTCTGTCACTTATACACCCCGATCAGTCAACACTTCTCTTACATATACACCCCGATCAATCAACACTTCTGTCACATATACACCCAAATCAATCAACACTTCTCTTACATATACACTCCGATCAATCAACACTTCTGTCACATATACACCCCGATCAATTAACACCTCTTTTACATATACACCCAAATCAATCAACACTTCTGTCACATATACACCCCGATCAATCAACACTTCTCTTACATATACACCCAAATCAATCAACACTTCTGTCACATATACACCCCGATCAATCAACACTTCTGTCACATATACACCCCGATCAATCAACACTTCTCTTACATATACACCCAAATCAATCAACACTTCTCTCACATATACACCCCGATCAATCAACACTTCTCTTACATATACACCCAAATCAATCCACACTTCTGTCACATATACACCCAAATCAATCAACACTTCTCTTACATAAACACCCCGATCAATCAACACTTCTCTTACATATACACCCAAATCAATCAACACTTCTCTTACATATACACCCAAATCAATCAACACTTCTCTTACATATACACCCCGATCAATCAACACTTCTGTCACATATTCATCCCAATCAATCAACACTTCTCTTACATATACACCCCGATCAATCAACACTTCTGTCACATATACGCCCCGATCAATCAACACTTCTGTCACATATTCATCCCAATCAGTCAACACTTCTGTCACATATACACCCCGATCAATCAACACTTCTCTTACATATACACCCCGATCAATCAACACTTCTGTCACATATACACCCCGTCTGAGACTGAGGTGACATATGCACCCCAATCAATTATTACTTCTGTAACATATGGACCCCAATCAATCAATACTTCCTTAACACATGCAACAATCGAGCAATATGTATGTAACATATGCAACAATCAATCAATACTGATGAAATAAACTTCTACTTTGTTTGGACCCAGGACGCCTAGCTGTTGGCGTGGCTACGGTGTCAGACATTATTAACACAAACTAAACGACCTCCACAAAGAAGACTGGATATCGCCCTTGATACATTGACCCCACCCACGTTATCGAGCTCCCTGATCAGCACAGTCTATATCCGTCTGGGACTGAGGTGGCCTGTATCTCGCTGCTTCATATTGAACATGACAGCTGCCTCCACAACGAGGTCAAGCACACTTTCAAACGTACTTAGCTGGTTTGGTTTGTGGATATGTGCACTGTAAAACTGGCAAAGTCATTAACAAAAGCTCAATTGTTTGTTTGTTGTTCTTCGCCACAGTCGGCACACTCTCAACTGTATGACGGCGGCTTGAAAACACATGGGGCCTGGGATTGTCAAACCAGTGGTTGATATCATGAGCAACGTCCCGTCGGAGTTCGATGGTCACAGCCTTCCACCAGATCCAGCTGGGTTTCCACGAACAAGGAGTGTGTGATTGATGTGTTTAACAGTATTCCAGTTATATCCCAACGTATCAGCTAAATGTGGGAGGAAAGCCCAAAGGGATGCAAGTATCAAAGGTTTACCACATCGGTGAAACACACGACCACGGTTGTGGTTCTCATAAACCTAGAAACATCATCGGGGAGATCCGGGGCCCAAAGTGAGTGAGTGAGTGAGCGAGTGAGCGGGTGAGTGAGTGAGTGAGTGAGTGAGTGAGTGAGTGAGTGAGTGAGTGAGTGAGTGAGTGAGTGAGTGCGGTTTTACTTAGAGGGGTATGTCCGAGTGGGTGGCTTGGTGGATGAGTGAGTGATTGGGTGGGTGGGTGGGTGGGTGGGTGAGTGATTGGGTGGGTGAGTGAGTGATTGGGTGGGTGGGTGGGTGAGAGAGTGAGAGAGTGAGTGAGTGAGTGAGTACGGTTTTACTTAGAGGGGTGTGTCGGAGTCGCTCTCCATTCCTTAATAGTCGCGAGCAGATCTTTACTAAGTAATGTTTTATGACTCTTTAGAATGTTTCGTTAAAGTGTTAGAGTAGAGCTGTGTTTTAAGTAGTCGAATATTCTCGTAACGCTCCATAATGGAGCAGAGGTTCCGCAGAGGCTGAGGCCCATTATTGTTAAGGAATAGAGAGTAAAGAGGACAAACCCCTACTTAAAAGTCTTAAGTCTTATGATAGTTTAATGCCACAATATTTCAATGGCATCATGGCATGGCGGCTTTATGAGGGACCATCAGTCTGACAAAAACAGTTTGTAATAGTCTAATGGCTGGTCAGTTTGGACCGATAAATGTCACCGCCCTGATTCAACAACCAGAGTGTTCCTTATATAGTCTGATTCATCATGTTACCATGGTTACAAGAAGCATTTCAAGTAGGAATCAGGACTTGTAGATTAGTGATTAATCAGTGAATAGCAGATTCTTAGGATAGTTAACTCCTGAATATCCACACGTCCATTAGATAATCAATACAATTAAACTTTACTTTGCGTGTGCTTCCCTTATTCTACCTACGTATTGAACGAAGGATATAGAACAAACAAGTCAACCAGTACAGGCCCAAAGAGCATCAGAAATCACCATTCCTGGAGGATCACAACTGATGCCATCAACAGCTGGCATATGACAGGCTTAAGTAGGAACACGGTAATATTATGAAGAAAAGCAAAAGAATGTCTTCTGGGTGAGTGAGTTGGCCTTAACGCCGCTTTTAACAGTATTCCAGTTATATCACGGCGTGTCAGCTTAATGTGGGAGGAAAGCTGAAATGATGCAGGTCTCAGACGTTTACCACTTCGGTGAAACCCACGAGCACGGGTACGACCAAAGTTAGAAACATAATCGGGGTGAACCGGGATTCGAACCCACAATCATAGGTGTCTGGCGTACCCAAGGGATGCAACTCTGCACAGCGAATCGCGGCGCCTTAGACGACTGAGCCACCCGTGCCCCGAAAATCTTCTTAACTAGACCAGTCTTGCTGGTGACAACACAAGCTTGACCTTTTTACGGATAGTTTCATTTTTTTTTCAAATATTTTATTTGAATAGCTTTGTAAAAAAATAAAAGCATATCACATTGGCTATAGCTTGACCACTCTCAGGGAGCATGTTACCCAATTGTCTTTGGCAATGCAATAAATGTCAGAGTGGCATCCTTCAGCGTTAAGATGCACCGATTGGAGGTTGGAATTCCAGATTCTGCCAAGATAAATAATTCGTAGTTTGTAAGCCCCTGATCCGCGTTCATGGGTTTAACCGCTTCCGGCTTTCTTCACATGGAGCTGGGCACGGGTGGCCCAGTCGTCTAAGGCGTCGCGATTCCCTGTGCAGAGTTGCGTCCCTTAGGCACGCCAGAAACCTGTGATTGTGGGTTCAAATCCCGGTTAGCCCCGATTATGTCTCTAGGTATGTCAGCATCATACCCCTGCCAAAACTATTTACATCCATATATATAACGATCAGATCATGCATACACACTGAAGTTGACTGAAACTTTATCTTTACTCAAACAATTACAAGTCAAAAGGAATGTGTTCATCATCAGAAAGAAATGCGAACATTGGCGACTTGTAGTGTAACCACTGAGCTATGAGTTGATATCATTAAACAATATATCACGTGACTAGCCACGGGTCTCCTCTGGGTACACAGGTCCTACTCAGGACCCTCCCGACCTGAGAACCAAGTTACCCGTCCCAGCCCTGATAAAAAGGGGTGCTTCTTCAAATAGGGGAAACAATGAGGGGAAACCCATAGGACTACAGGACCCATCTTGATAAAGATTTCACACAACAGATTATCAAAAGTGGTAACCATGGTACTGTGGTTTAATATTAAAAAGGAACAATGTCTATAGAATGGATAGTGACAATCCTGATAATCAACACAGCCCAATTCTACAAAACCATTTCGTACTGTTCGCACCATATGATGTGTCTTCACAAACTAACAAGATGTTTGACCAAACCTAGCACAGGTGATCCTGGTGATTTGGCACGATTTAGCCTCTCAAACTAGAAACTTAACAGCAGAAAAGAGAGAAGCCGACATATTCTTTCATAATACATCTTTATTCATTCCCGTTACATGTCTTAACCTCAACCCCCAGCGTTAGAAAATAATGCTTTCGAGCCAGGAAAGGCTTTAAAGGGCTAGTGGAATGTAGAAGGTCACTAGCCCTGTTGATTAGTTTGATATCACATAAAACACAATCAATTCAAACCTTATTCCAATTCTTTCATTGTCTTTAAATGAAGTTACACCAGTTCACACCGTACCAGTTTCCAGTCAACAAAACAAGGTGATGCTGGCAAATGTTTATCTGGGTCAACTCAAGCTGGCATGATACATGAAGTCTCAATACAATACAACAACAGTTACCGTATTCGACATAATAAGCGCCAAGGGCGCTCTCAAAATTAGAAATAGGGGGCTCTGATTAGAATATTATTTTGGTGAAAAACAATACAGTTCAAAGAGCGTAAATTTCCTGGTTTATGATGAAATGTTTATAAACGACAAATATTTTTCCAGAATTTAATTGCCCATAATTAAGGGTGCATATAACAAACATATTATGCACAAATAAATAGCCTTGTGTACATTTATCAGTCGGAAGGGGGGCTAATTAGGATTGTTCACAAGCCAGTATATCAACAAATATTGCTGTGGGCGCTCATTAGGTTTGAATACGGTTATCAATATGATCTGTTTCATACAAAAATGTACCCGGTATGTATTTATCATAGATCATTCCACCCCAACTGACTATTTCACATCCTCAAAATCTCCAGGGCTGGGATATTTCGGTAAAACCTACACTAACCCCTTGATCCGTTCCAGTGGTTCTGTCAATCTCAAATTATCTGCCCTTGATTTTCATTAGCCAATTTGACTTTATGCTACTAGGTCAACTACCAATCAGAATGCAATCAGAGTTACGAAACAGCCTAAATGTTGAGTTGGTCAGTCCCATTTATTATAGTCAGCGAGAAATGCAATATTGAAAAACTGACTGACACCCAAAAGAAAGCCCTAAAACATCTTTGTGATGGAAATGATGTCTTTATGTCCATTAAAACTGGCAGTGGCTTTGGTTACTAGGTAATACAAGTTACCTCCCTTGCCCTTTCCCTTATGTCGACAATTGATTGGTCGGTAAAATGTAACTGAAAATCAAGGGTTGGTAATTTGTGTAGGTTTACCAAAATGCAAGCCCTAGAGAAATAGAGGAAGACTATTTCCATGCCTTATAAAGCTTCCGTTAAAATGTAAACCTGCCCTGGTAAAGTTTTATGTATATACCTGTAAAGGGTTGGGATGGGTTTGAGTGTATTTGAATTAAATTACAAACATGGCCTTTGTGGTCAATCTGGGAACAAAGGGATCGATCTAAAATAAGTCAGTCCATATACTCCCAACCATACATCCGCACCTGAAGACCTGATAAGACGTGGCGTAACGTTGAAGCTCCTAGTTTCTCAGAACCACTGAGTGAAGCATTCAAAGTAGCATGTGACCTCTACATATTGAAACTGAACTTAAATGTCTAGAGCCAAATGTAAATAATAAAAGCAGTGTCATTATATTGTTGTGGATTTGTTTTACTCAAAAGGGAGTACCATCAAAGAAATGTTTGTTCTGTGTTGATTTTCTTTTGTTTAAATCAAAATTTCCAAATCGATGTGGTAAAGAAATGTACCCGAATCATTCTAAGAAGCCGATATCTAACCGGCACAATAACCCCAAATCCTTCATGTAGATTATCAGCGCTCAACTGACTCGATCTTCCATGGAAGAATTTTACAACATGTTAGAGAAAGATGCTTTTAGTGAGATTGGAGAAAAGAAATACATAATTTTGTGCAAGTCACATTTCTTGTTACCATAGTTACAGCAGTGATGTTGAATAACTAAATAAATACATGCTGAGATCAACAATAATAACAGCTGAATATTCCGTTATATTCCAATATAAACATGACAAAGCGAAAAAACAAAACAATGAGTGACAGGTCTCTTGTGCTTCAGTAAATGTGAATTACAGACTTCCTTTTGTTTTTGATTTGTCGGAAATGAAGCTCTGTACAGCGATTCACAAACAGTTGGCTGTTGGACACATAGTAGTTCCATCTCTCAAGCACAAGGCTGAACAGGCTAGAGTGTGTAAATGTATCTTCTCACCACATAAGAAGAGAATCCACTGTTCTGCCCAATCAGTGTTCTCAGGTAGACTATCCAGTTGTACCTGAGTTACTTCTGACTATGCAGTCATAAAAGTCCTGCACCAATCTTTGTAATATCACACAAACTTCTTTCTCGTTGGCCCAATCGGGCTAATTCCATGATGCTAAATATATCACTGTATTTGTCTGCAGATTTGTTCCGTACATTTCACCAGTATGTCATATGCAGGTTGTCATAGCAATAATTAAGACAACCCTACTGCAATAGATAGGAGCATCAGAGATAATGATACAAAAATATACAAAGGATGTTCAAGAAACATTGCCAGGTGCCCCAGTCAGTCATTTGCCACTTTCTTCTTGAGGTATGTTAAAACACGCTTAATTGCAAGCAAACGTTCCCTGAATGAAACCATGGAAACCAATGCCATTTGGACGCGTGGGTCGAGAGGTAGGACGGCCACAACCCACCAGTGCCAGCTAGGGCCATTCGGGGAAGCCTGTGGGTCAGGATCTTTGGGGGGGATGGTTCCGAAGTGTTTGACTATCCTCTGCTTGTGCATACTTGGGAGGTCGTCGAACCAACCCTTGGATAGTGTGTACATTTCTTCTTCCAGCTGTTGTAGTTCTGAAAAAACAACAACATTGGTATTATCTTCCCTAACATCTCCATTTCCTTCATGTAGATTGTCAGATTATTATTTAAATCAAATATTTAGGGTAACCACAACTGCATTTGTCCTATTGTGAAAATAGTTTTTGAAATTACTAAAAACATAATCATTGGTAAGAAAAAGAAATTGATAATCGGTGTTTGAGATGAAGAATGAATGTCAAATGGTCAAGCGGTCCATGATAAATCTAATGTAGTGAGTGAGTGAGTATGGTTTTACGCCGCTTTTAGCAATATTCCAGCAATATCACGGCGGGGGACACCAGAAATGGGCTTCACACATTGTACCCATGTCGGGAATCGAACCCGGGTCTTCGGCGTGACGAGCGAACGCTTTAACCACTAGGGTACCCGACCGCCCCTAAATCTAATGTAAAAGGACCTTGATTCAAATATATAACTGTGAATTCTAAACTGATAATCCCTATAAAAGTGAAGTGAATGAGGGAGCTATGGATTTATTCCCCTAGTCCAGCAAGGGACTTCCTGAAAGGTCTTCATACAAAGACAGGTGCTTGCTTGCAATGGGAGTGAGACCCACCTGTGAGTTGCTCTCCTTCCACCTTCTTATCGGAGAGGTACTCCACTTTGGCCGTGTTGTAGCCATCTCGGTGTCCACGTTCCAGCACCTTGAACCTTCGGCCTCCAATAGTGTCAAGCAGGGAACGCCCATCAGGGAAAAACTGAACATCACGAATCTCCAACATCGTGCCAACATCAGAGAAGTTGTTCCTGGAAGAAAATCATAAGACTATCAATCTGATGCACATTCAGGAATATTCCAGCTGCCTGTAGATGGTTATGATGACCCCCCCCCCCCCCCCGAGGCTGGAAGGTCAGTGGTGCGATCCCAACCCCGTCATATCAAAAGATGCTAAAAGATGGTACTTGTTGTTACCCTGTCTGGTGCTCAGCATAGAGGGGCTAAAACAAGGCCTGGTCGGCTCGGAGTCACTATACTGTGTCTGAGTGGGGTATTCATGTTATCTTAGAAGGTTGCTATGTAAGCGCAATAATCTTGGATGCTACCTTAAACCCCATTTCACCTACCTCACCTTGGACGCGACCTTAAACCCCATTTCACATCACCTCACCTTGGACGCGATGTTTAACCCCATTTCACCTAACTTCACCTTGGATGAGACATTAAACCCCATTTCACCTCACCTCACATGGGACATTAAACCCCATTTCACCTCACCTCAGCTTGGACGGCACATTAAACCCCATTTCACCTCACCTCACCTTGTTACAATGACACATAATTAACCAAGTCACCAAGCAAACTTTTGACAACAATCAGATGTCCTGGTTTTCTAACCCAGCCCCCAGGGGGTACAACTACAAGAAGTCTATGCCAAACACTTATGTGCCAACCAGCCCTAACTCTACATCATGTCCAGTAGATTTTACTATTATCACTAGCTGAGCTATCTGCATCAGGCATAACAAGATACACGACTGTGGTTATCTCAGATTTACCAGATGCAAACATGGCATCCAACAATACAAATATAGAATTGACGCAAAGAGTTAACATTTATCCTTTGGAATGGGAAAATGCATGGCAGTCTGAACCATTAAATCTATATAAAAATTGGAGCTTGCATGTTTCCTAGAACCAACATTTCTATTCAGGCAAGAAATATACTAAAAGATCAATCTGTCAATGACAAAGTTTCTTCAATCTCAACAATTACATCCCCATCTATAACAGTCTTACGGCTTCTGAGCACGTGAAGTGATAAACGAAATCAAATGAATTGTTTCTCAGATTCCAACCCGGGACCTCCCTATTCATGACTATGGACTCCCACAATGCACTGCTGAGACTCCCCTGGACAGATCCATGTAAATCCCTGTGGTAAACACAGTAGCTGACAACATCCCCATTTTAAAACTTACTCGTCATCTCCCAGAGCCACGCACATGCCAAACTGCCTTGTGCCAGACTCCATGCACTGTCGTATCATCAGGCGGTACCGTGGCTCGAAGATGTGGAGAGGGCAGGGGATCGTGGGAAAGGACAGTGTGCACACAAACACAGGAATCTCGTGCTTTTCATCGCTTCCCATCCTGGACAAAAACAACATGACTAGATTAGACAGAGTCAGATTTCACACAGGATAGATACATCGACCACGAAGAAACAGACACAAGAGAGCACTGTAGATGAAAACAAGCAGATGACTATCAATACATGAGTAGTTTTTCATACACTGAAAATTTTGTAAAATCGAAATTTATTTTTTACATTTTGATACTTATCCTTCATTACTACCCTAAGGTATTAATGCAGGATAAGTTACAAAATATATATATTTATTAAGAATTGACCATTTTTTCAATATATTTTGCGATAAGCAAACGGTGTAAAGCTGTGTAGCCAATATACGCAACGTGTACACACACGTTTTTGCGTTTATATCTATCATGTCTATACAAGTTTGTATACACTAGATCTTTATCTGTTCTTATAAATAAATATAGTCAACAATAATTACTTCACAGACTGCTTATTTAATGATTACCACACACAACAGTCTGAAATACTGTTCAGCGCAATAATGGAACACAAGCCCCACCCATTCAATTATCAGCCAATCGGAAAACAGTAGTTTCTAAGTGGGAGTAGTCTCATTTTTTTTCTGTTTATAGAAACAAACACAAAAAAATATTATGTATATATTAATGTATAATCAATAATTGTTTAGTCTCAAATGTAAATTTGGAACATTTCACCAACAATCATTTATTTATTGACAAATCAATACATATGAAACATTGGTTTGTCTGGTAAAGACACAATTATTTTAAGCTTCTGGGATTTATTGAGGATATTCAAGTGAGTGTCTGTGGCAGATAAAAAGCATTATTTTATCCCAAAATGTAGATCACGCATTTTAGGCTTAAAAAAATTAAAAGAATTGGTTCCCAGGCAATGGCTTTTGAATTTTTGAAAATAGGGTGCAGGCAGGTGCCCTTTTTTGTTTACTTATTTTGGGGTTGTTCAAACTAGTCTTGAACAAATAAACAGTTATGAAGAATCAACCTGGGAAAGGGCCTCCCTACATAAATGTATTCCTTGGTAAGTAAAACTAAAATACTGGAATATAGTATCTAATTACAGTTGGACTACCAGTGTCTGCATAATACACGCATACAATGAGCTTTTATTTTATTTCACAATGCAAAGAAGTAAGTCATGTTATGACACTATCTGTCTATAAAAGTGTTCATTGTTTCTCTGGACTTACGTTTGTAATCCAATGTATTACTTTTATCCAAGATTTGATTCATTTTTGATTACATTAATTTTGGCGAAAAAGTTTGTACTGATTGGCAAATCACATCAAATCACCATGAACTCGCCTTGAAACAAAACTAGTCATTAGAGATACAAAGTCTTTGGTCTTCCAATAACTGTATTCAAATTTCTTTTCAGTTATGATATTGAAGTATTTTTTAAACTAAATCACCCACAGATAGGGGAGAAAATATGTGAACAGCTGATTGATATAGTCTCTGTTGTACGCGACAAATACACATGTAATTAAATCTCTGTGTATACAGTACACAAATACCATTCAATTTCTAAATCATCATGTGTTATCGTAAATTTCATGTTTTCATTGCCAAAATGTGCAATTGCCAACGAACACACAACCTCCTATTGCCGCCATGACCATAACGAGATGTAAAGCAGTGTGCAAGTAAAGGGAAGCAACTGCACGCTGTATAGGATCGCATAGTTTTAAGCATTGTAGCATTTAACTGCTGGGGTTGTATGTTCAAGACGCAGAATATTAAGGGATATTTTATTTTTAAATTTAAAATGGAAACAAAAACAAAACATGCGGCCGACTTAATGATGATGGAGGCAGTGCCCGAGGACCAAGACTATTATTTCCTTAGCCTTATTTATCTGAAATGTAATTTAGCACTGATATTTCCTCCACATTAGTTCATGTTAGTTTACTGTCCCTGTTATCACTGGAATACATCATTCACATTTGCATAATCTGAATGGGAATCTTTGGATAGATTTTTAGCAGACCTTTGAGCAGGCTTCTGTGAATGCCAAGGTCAACCCTGTGCTGATCACAGTGCAAGAGGCAGTGGGAAGCCTAGTAGTTAAAGTGTTCGCTCATCACGCTGAAGGTCTGGGTTCGATTCCCCACATAGGTAAAATGTGTGAAGCAAATTTGTGTTGTCCCCCAGCCGTGATATTGCTGGAATATTGCATATTCTTCTGAGGGTTGTATTGCGTCATATGTATGGTTGACGGACGGACGTACTGCAGTATATACATTGATATATGTATATTGCACACGCTTACTCACAGTGCAGGACAACAGTCACACCCTGCCACTAATCTTATATTATGGACTTGCCTTGTGAGCTCAAGCATCTCCTCCTCGTGTGTCTTTTTTCTTTCCTCGTACTCCTGGGCAAAGTATGTTTCCAGGATGGCTTGCACCGATTCCGTCACAGCCTGTCTCCTCTCTGCCAGGTACTGTAACCATGGTAACATACAGCTACTGTCAATCTTTGGAAAATACACTTAAAGTGGCTGACTGCAATATTTGCAAAGTGTGGACCTAAAACACTGTTTTGTAAAATGGACAGATGCTATTGAAAATAGATAGCAACAACGATTTTAATCACAATGTTGACTGCCACCTCATGAAGAGGGTGTAGTCTACCCTACATATGGTCCAATCTGAAAGCAGACTTTTTTTATTCTTCTAGATTAATCTTACTTTTACTCTGTTGGCAAAGAGATGTTTCTGTATTGATTCTCTAGTAACGTAATAAATGAGCTCTCGTACCTCAACTAGAGAACTTTTACACAGAGGGCAGTTGGTGGTGTGATCTAGGCATCGCTCAAGACACTGGCGACAGAACACATGGCCGCATGGCGTGGTGACCGGCACATAGAACAGCCGGTAGCACAAGCCACACTCAAAGTCATCCACAGTCAGCAGTTCTTGGGGGATGATCTTAGCATCGTTGTAGCTGGAAGCAGTTGGTAGGGTGTCCGGTTCTGCAAAGTGATATGAATGTTACTTTTCAAGTTGAAGAATTCCTTATTTCTTTGTTTGTTGTTGTTTAACAACACTCAGCAATATTCCAGCTATATGACAACGGTCTGTAAATCATCGAGTCTGAACCAGACAATCCAGAGACTGACATCAAGAGCATCGATCCACGCAGTTGGGATCGATGACATGCATCAACCAAGTCAGTGAGCCAGACCACCCGCCTATTACAACAAACTTAGTCACCTCATATGGCAAAGGGTTGCTGAAGACCTATTCTACCTGGATCTTCACGGGACAGAGTACACTGACACTCTATCAGCCCAGGCATACCCTTATTACCACTCACACCATACAATGACAAGCATACAGTACTGATAACCTAGTCAACGAGTACCACATTACAGGGTTAGAAATTGGCACTAGTCCTGTAGTCCTGGCAAAACTGCCCAATAGTAAAGGTATAAGGACTAGTAGAAATTTTGCCATTTTTAAGGGTTTTGCTATATGTTATCATTATAAGGACTAGTGGACTGAAACTGTTAGTTTCTACCGCTGCATTACATCCATCTTCTCGAGGCGTGTCCACTAGCCTATATCAAAGCCTAGTTTCTACCCTTGTCACATCAAGGCCACTTTTCTTGGCTTGTAGATCACGAGTAGCTTCACAAAGATGGCTCCTACCACAGGCGACCACCTAGTCGATCAGATAACGGTAACATTCGCATTTTCATCCCTGACACAAAAACATAGACAATCCTTGGGGCTTTTAAAATATGAAAAAGACATCTTCGTGTCAACAATGACAGGCAATTGTTATTCACTTTCATACGAATGGACGTTGGTTTTGTGAAACGTTCTCTGATTGGACGATTGATATGTGCAATAGTCCAATCATATTTAGCACAGGAAAGTGGGCTGATGTGGCGAGGGTGGAAACAAGACTTTGATGAAAAGGCTAGTGGTTGCCTCGGAAAGATACATTACATCAGGTAATTACTTACTCATATACTTGAGCTCGGAGGACCGTGTAGGACTCGATGGACACTGTCCAGACACATTGCGAGACCGTTTCCTTGAGCATGTTGTCGTGGATACATCTGGAAGGCTGCCATTGGCCACAGACTGGATGCTCAAGTCTCTAATCGCCAGTGGGGATGAGCCCCGGGAGGATGGAGCGGAACGACCTACAAGACAAAACAGACATAGAAATGTATCTTGTCCCAACATGTGTCCCACAGTGCTCTCACAAAGATGTTTATGTGTGCCATTTGGAATTAACAATGCCAACAAGAAAAATCCTAATTATCAATCTTAAAACACTGTGATTATCATGTCACAATGAGTCAGACAATAACAATTGTAATTTTTAGAATGTTTGCCAGATTCCTTGTCATTGAGGTTGAAAACATCCTATTCAATTATCAAAAATAAGGGGTTTATATCTTTATTTTATTTTTGTGTATTTAACATGTTCTTCTGTTCATTTCACATGTTTGACCAGACTACATCCTAAAGAAAACTTATCAGTGTTCAATATAATATACATCATCACTATTTCTGTTTATAATGTGATTTCTAAATGGGCTGCTCATGCACTAGAAATTTATATAACTGCGTTACAATTCAAATTGTTTCTTTGACATTGTAATACAAGGAATATGGAAACCCTGACACAACTGAAAATTACTGAAGTGATTTTCGGCTTATCTCAGAAACTTGCCATTCTTAACCAGTAGGAATAGACAATTCAATTTGGATTAGTTGTTTCTGTTAAAGCATAACTTTGTTTATTTGTTTGTTGTTTTACGCCACACTCAGCAATATTCCAGCTATATGACGGCGGTCTGTAAATAATCGAGTCTGAACCAGACAATCCAATGATTGACATCATTAGCATCGATGCACGCAATTGGGACCGATGACATGCATCAACCATGTCAGCGAGTCTGACCACCCAATCCCGTTAGTCGTCTTTTACGACAAGCATGGCTTGCTTAAGACCTATTCTACCCCGGGTCTTAAAGCATAAATCAATTACACAAGCAAATATGCAACTTTTAAATCACTCACAAGTAGACAGTAACCTATGCCAAATCCAAGTCTCAAGAAAGATACTTGCTCAATTTGCTCAAAACATTAAAAAATGTGTTTGCCTGTTTTTCAAAATGCCAAAAAGCTTTCACTGCGAAATGTAAGTGAGGCCACAATCATTGGAAAGATTGATCACAATTTCAGATTTCTCTTTGACTTGTGTTATGAAAACCTCCACAGGGGACGTTTGACATGAGACTACTTACATCGCATCACTGTGTGAGTCACTTCTCTACCCGTAGTGAAGTCATAGGGACCGTCCCCGTCACAGCAGTCAGCCTGGGGAAGACAAGGCATGTTCTAATACAGGAGGTGACAAGCACACACTGAGGCAAGTAGAATATCACGGATAAGCATGGTAAAGATAGTAATTTGCAAAAATAATTAGTAATTAATATACCCCATTAGCATGAATGACTATTGTTTTGATGAATTGTTCAATAGACATTTCATAAGAGTGGCTGTGATGAAAAATATCAAGTCTCGATAAATATCCCAGGACCCTTCACATATGAAGATCAAATGTTCAGTTCCTATCTATCTCTGGACATTGTGTTTCGTATTAACAGTCTATTCGCCAGGGTCCCTTTGCACAAAGCTATCTTACCTCTAAGGTGATCGAAACTCCCATACTTTAACCTAGGCTTACGATACTCCTAGCGCTAAGATCACTTTGTGAAACAGGGCCCTGTAAGGAATCTTCCCAAGGCAAGGGAGGTAACTGACTATAAAAGTCCAGTTTCCACCCTTGCCGAACTAGGCTGGTAATTTGGAGTTATATTTTGGCTGAGCTAACGAGTCTATGCATAGTCCAATCAAAATCGCGCAACAAAATTGAAATCCGGTACGTAAACTGTCTGGCTGATTTAAGTCTATTGCTGGTTTTGCAAAGCATGTGCATCGCCGACTCGCTGTCAACAGATATTTTCCAAATCTTTTCATGATTTTAATCAAGCTGCTCATGTGATTTGTTGCATTTTGCAATGTAAGACCCGTTTTATCACTATATAGATCTTGATTATCGATCAGATCATCTTGACTGGGCGCCGCCATTTTGTTTGAATCAAATGCAAATGATACACGAGGTGGAATCTGATTGGTCCATAGGGGAGGTTTAGAAGGGACTAACTCGTAATAACCACTGGTGGCTCTACGATCGAGTCCAGGAATTCCAGCCAAGTTCGGCAAGTGTTGAAACTGGACTTTTAAAGTCAGTTAACTCTCTTGCCTCGGGAGATGTGGAAGGACTGCTTACAGTTCCCTGCCCCGCCTATAACTGAGATCAACACGTCACAAAGTCCTGTACCTGTGCAGCTGAAGGTGAAGGTCCAGACGCCACGCTGAAGTTCTCGGCTGTTGTGATGGTTTCACTGATGATGCTCCGGAGGTGATGTATGGTGGATACATTGAGGTTGGGGAAGAGCTGTGCTGTGTTGAAGTTGCTGGATATCAGGTTTTGTAGAACACTTGGATTCACGTACTGTTGACGCACAAGGCTCTTTGGGTCATCCGGTGGCAGATGTGACAAAATCCTGTGCAAGATCTGTAGCAATAGAAATTTCAAATTATGACATGGGTGGAATAAAAACAAAAAATAAAATGCCTAACACAGATTATTTTCTCTCCATGTGTTAAGGATCAGCGAGTAGATGTACCCTCAGAGACACAACCCAAATTGCTTCAGAGTAATCAGTGGGGTGAAAAAACCAATTTCATGGGAAAAAACGTAATATTAATCGTACCATGATGCATGTTAGCCACACAAAGCAGCATCATTAGTTGAAATATTCATCATTCAGCGATAAAATTCATCATGTGACAATCATTATAACTGTATTGCAGAAAGACAATGCGGTGTTTCGAAATCCGGAGAAATATCGGCGTACATGCAGTTAGCTCCCTGTAGAATTCATCATGTGACTAGGGCATTAACAAATTGATCTTCGGGATAAAAACATAAATTAAGGAGGGTTGCATATTTAAGGCTGAAAAGCATAATTATTATAACAAAAGTGTAATGGTTAGTATCCTTAGTTTTGAAATATAAAAAATATTGCTATAAAATAATAAGTTAAATGTGTATCCATTTCGATATTTTAGCATCTTTAGTAGTATATTGTTGTAATATCATGACAAAGTTTGTTTAAATAGTATTTCAAAAGTTCTTTGAAAGGCATTTAGAAGTGATTCACATAAGGAAGGGAATATATGGATGTCAACTTCTTTATTATGAGGAACACAGCGTTTCGGAGTATATGCTTACTCCTTCTCATGGCATTCATTCACCTGATGAAGGAGTAAGCTTATACTCCGAAACGTGTTCCTCATAATAAAGAAGTTGACATCCATATATTCTCTTCCTTATTCCAAAAGTGTTTTTGAGATAAATAATATTAGCAGATGTAATAATAATGGTGCTTAGAAAATTGACAATGGGGGCAGCACTTATTAAAACAATTCACAATAAGTGAAATTTGTTTTCAGAGATCATTCACTGAGTGTTTTCTTTCATCAAAGGAGAAAAAGCAAAGGTCCACTTCCCTACATGTGAAGCAGATTCCTAGTGCCCACAAAAATCAATATGGCCCAAACAAATCAGAACAGTAATTTGAGAAAACCATATTATAAATGGCTTCTATACACTAGTCATGCTAACAAAGTAACAGCATCTGAATACAGTATTGACGAATTTGAGGAGTCCAATATTTACAAGACATGGGTATTACTTCATCTGTAAGCATGGTAGAACTAAACACAACCCTACCTTGCATAGATAGTCTTTGGCAGAGGCAACTGTTGTATCTAAGGCCAGACACTGAAGGAAGCACACCACAGCATCTTCATACCGTTTTAATCCATACAAAGCACAACCTCGACGAAAATACCCCTGAAAGGCAATTACAAAGTTTGTAAATAGTATTCATTGCAATAATGATCAGTATCATTATGAAAGAGAAATTGCCACTATATACGTCACCATGTTTCATGGTTCGAATTTCATTCATTGAATGGTTTGTTTTTGTATGTTGTTTAAAGCCGCACTCAGCAATATTCCAGCTATATGACAGCGGTCTGTAAATAATCGAGTCTGGACCAGACAATCCACTGATTGACATCATGAGCATCGATCCATGCAATTGGGATATATGACATGTATCAACCAAGTCAGCGAGTCTGACAACCCGATCCTGTCAGTCACGTCTAACAACAAGCATAGTCGGCTCTTGTGGCAAGCATGGGTTGCTGAAGACCTGTTCTAACCCGGATCTTCATGTTTGTTTGTTTGTTGTTTAACGCCGCACTCAGCAATATTCCAGCTATATGACGGCGGTCTGTAAATAATCAAGTCTGGACCAGACAATCCAGTGATTGAAGTTATGAGCATCGATCCGGATCTTCGCAGAGCCCATTGAATGGAATGCTAATGGCATAGATAACAGGCTCAAGAAGGGTTCTGGGTTCATACAAACACTATTTATGCAATACCTTGTGACAACGTAAACTTATCATATGCAGCCAATGGTGAATATAAATATATTCAGCACCAGTGGAACGTGACCTAGACAAACACATTGGAAAAGGACAGGTGCACAGGCTTAATGCAAAGTATGCTACCGGTAAACAAACTACACGAGAGGATTTCAAAATTGAAAAGGGCATTATCAATTTCAATGAAAAGAAAGGGGCAGTTTTTTCTAAAATACAGCTGCTTGTTATTTAGTTCAAGGTGAAATAGCTTATATAATGTTTGAAGATGGACCCAAACTTATGGGATCAGAGGAAACTGTTATCGCCATTATCGTTGACTGACAGGGTGAACTAACCTGTTACAAGATGGTTAGCAGATTCCTGAAGCGACCATCAAATGTAACCATGGAAACATATTCGAAGGAGTGCATGGGTTCCTTGAATGTCTCCTCTCCTATGGTATATGAATCTAGAGAATCCCTTAATCGTACATTAACATCAGGGTAGGACAGGGATGGAAATTAGCATCCCGCTTGCCTGGACCAGTTTTGTTCAAGTTGAAGGTGTCCTAAGCATTTCAGGGAGAGGGGAGCTGTATGTTATCACTATTCAGACTAGACGTTCATTGTTCATTTCCATCCCTGTTATGACAAAGACTCTCTGTCTCCGCCATGAAACCAATCTTGGCTGCTGCAGCATTTTCGTCAATAGGTGAGGTGAAATGGTGTTTAACGTCGCGTCCAAGATTATTGCACTTATATAGCGACGTGCATGTACGTGTGTGTTTGTGTGCGTGTGTGTGGCGGCTGGTACAAGTCCGGACTGATGCCGATTTATAGTGCTAGCTCACTGAGATACCATGCCGCAGTTTAACATGAATACCCCACTCAGACACAGTATACTGACTCCGAGCCGACCAGTCCTTGTTTTAGCCCCTTAATGCCAAGCGCCAGACAGGGTAACAACAAGTACCATCTTTTAACGTCTTTTGGTATGACGCGGCACGGGGTCGAACCCGGACCTTCCGCTCTCCAGGCGGACGCTTTACCACTAGACCACGGAGGTGGTCTTTTCGTCAATATCCTAAAGTTAGGATGGATATTCACCTTGGGCCAGTCCGGCCTGAGTCGGATGACATTATCTGCATCCTGCAAGGCCTCAGCAGCATTGTCCAATAGGAAGTAGGCATAGCAACGGTTGCTCAGCAGTAAATGGTCCTTTGGAACTGAAACGGACAAAAGGAGACAATTAGGTATCATCAACAGCAATCAGACCCACGAGAAAGCAAATTATTTATCTTATCAATGCTTATGTGCATAACAGTAGAAATAAAGCCAAATGACAAGTTCACTGACATTTCTATTCTGAGTGGAAACAATATCAATTTTCATACTGTCAGTGTCAGTGTCCAATTTTCTTGGCTCGAAGGAAATCCCCATCAATACTTGGTGCAAAGCTTCAAAGCATGTGTAGTATCATGACATCATTAATATTCTGTTGGGTCAAGTGCAGCATGTCATACGTCACCAGCCCATGAACGTCAAGCAGATAGATCAACCTTTCTACATGTTCTAAGGCCTTACATTTTTAATTGGTTTACAAGACCAAACAACAGAAAAACCCTGAACTTTAAAATCACATAAACAGACTTCTCAAAGAACTTTGAGCAAATCTGATTTGCAATTAGGTGAAATGAAAATATGACATTTTATCACCGCTACTTGTAAGAAATGGTGAACATGGTGAAGAACATGTATAAAAAGGTTTTTTTAAAAATAAACCCAATTTATTATCTTTCGATATTTCGCCATATTAACAAAATCTGAAACTGAATATATATATATACTGAATATGTTAGAAATATCTTATAAGTAACAATAATTAACTTATACTAATTTAAACATTAAACATCTTATACACAAAACCTTAACTTCAATCCTAAAATGTTTTTGTTTTTAAAAAAAAAAAACATTAAAAAATGACCATATATATGTTTCATCAACACTGCTCCCATGAAGAATACTGCATTTCAATGTGTAATACTGTGACATCATTAAGATTCTTTGGATTAAAAAAAGTGAAGTGTGCCACAAGTCTCCAGACCATGAACATCGCACAGATAGATCAACTGTTCTTAGGCCACATATATTTTTTAAGTTGCAGTAGAATACCAAACGACATAAAAAAATCATATTAGAAACAAGGCATATTAAAAAATATGTTTGGTTCCTCATATACGTGGAAAAATAAAAGAAACATTTTTCACCAACATGTCGGATATACATTCAACCTTTAACAGGGAAAAAAGAATTTAATGAAACATGTTGAAATCAATTTGTCAGCACCGAACAAAATGATGAAAAACATCACGATAGTATCGCGGGATTGTCTTATTTTTTTAAATAAATCTGAATAAAATTAGGTGCGATCGGGAGTAAAATGTAGGTAGGGTAAGGTAATATTTTTTTAAACGGCTAAAACAAACTGACTTTTGACAAAGATATTTGGGCTAGCTCCGTTTTGTAATTACGCGAATGAAAATACGGAATTTTATCAATGGTGTTCGTGAGAAGTCGTGTTTTGTCAACACCGCTCCCCTGACGCGTGCTGCATGGCCATTTTTAATACATGCACAACTAAAACAATGGCGCACATCACGAGCTGTCAGCTCGGATGACATTTACACATGTGAGATGACAGATGTTTGGTATAATTATCTCCAGTAATAACTAGCGTCATTTAACATGTCACAAGCGTGATTGTTTTCTGTTAATTGTCCCTTTACCTGTATTACAACACACATTTTAAAAGTGTCAGGTTATGAAAGCCAAGGCCCTTGAAGAATAGGTCTTCAGCAACCCATGCTTGTCATAAAAGGCGACTACGCTTGTAGTAAGAGACGACTAATGGGATTGGGTGGTAAGGAGCGCAGACCTGGTTGATGCATGTCATCGATCCCAATTGTGTGGATTCATGTTCAGGTTGTCAATCACAGGATTGTCTGGTCCAGACTCGATTACATACAGACAGTCGATGAACCAACGAGTACGAGTATGGTGCTGACACACCTAGAAACATAATTGGGGCGTGCCGGGATTCGAACCCACAATCACAGGTTTCTGGCATGCCCAAGGGACGCAACTCTGCACAGCAAATTGCGGCAGCTTAGACGACTGGGCCACCTGTGCCCCCTAGAGCTATATCGATTGATAACAATAGAAAAGTGTGCACATTCACTCATGATATTGCCCAATCACAAACAAACCTGATTTTCAAACAATATAACTGACATGCTCCAACTGATATATTCCCTGTGAAAAAGTGAGTTATTGGAAAACTAATGTTTTGAGTTGGTGTCTCTTATAGCTTTGGAGAACAAGACTGTTGGGACAATGTGACTCATTCACTGTGGAAATAAGGATTGTGTTTTTACAGGACACCGTTTCCAATGTTGACGATTCTTGTTCTTTATTAGATACATATATTGTCCGACCGGATGAATGCTGTGCTCCCTGCTCTATAATTACAATAGTGTATACTTCTTTGAGAGCCATTTAGAAGTACTAGGAGTACTACGTAAGGATAAGATATATGGATGAACAATTTCTTTATTACAATTAGGAGCGACATTTCACTTGCTTGATAACGGTGTTAGAACCTACACCGAAACGTCGCTCCTAATTGTAATAAAGAAGTTGTTCATCCATATATGTTATACTTACTTAATCATGTTAATAGTGTATACATCGGAATGTACATGTTGGGCTTTGTCCTACATTAAGGCAATTCTTTGAGACTAACTAGGGTCAGACCCCTACAAATATCAAATAGAAACTTTAAATAATCGAGTCTGGACCAGACAATCTAGTGATTGACATCATGAGCATCGATCCACGCAATTAGGATCAATGTCATGCAACAACCAAGTCAGCGAGTCTGACCATCTGATCCTGTTAGTCGCCTCTTACGACAAGGACAGTCCCCTTTTACGTCAAGCATGGGTGGCTGAAGACCTCAGAACTCCAGATAACTTTTGAGCAATTGAGTTTTTACTCTAGGCTTTCTATTTTTATTGGGTTATTACATTTTTAATTGTGTAACCAATATTTTTTCATTCATGTACACAACAGGTATAAGGATGCCCATTGCTAGTCTTTTCCTATGTTTTCTTTTGTGCGTATTTTAATTTACATTTTTGAACCGGAAGAGAAAGTTTTTCTTTCAAGGCATGCGCTTAGACTGATAGCTGTCACAATCAACTATTTGAGAAATAAATACAGCATAATAAATTTGCACCAGTCCCTTACCAAACGGCCCAATATATAAAGTTATAGGTATCATTAATTAGGACTAGTAGAAATTTGTCATTTTTAAGGAATTTGCTCTACGATATCATTAGAATCTATAAAGATTATCTTATAGTGACTAGCTAGAGGCCTAAAAGTGTTAAGTTTCTATCAATGAAATACCGAATTTCTTTTAAAGAAATATATCGTTTTATATTATTTTCGAAACCAATATTGACATTGACCGCGAAAACTAACAACGTGAAATGTACACGTGATGATTAGATAATGGGGTCAATGGCAGTTAGCGTTGATTTGATTGGTCGATCCAAGCTTAGGCATAACAAACCCTACTTGCACAGGTGAAGAGATTGACAAGTGAATAAATACCTCCGAGAGAGTTACACGTGACTTGAATTCAAATAATACAATCACATATTTTATTATAACTTTTCATCACCTCAATCAGTATTTTATTACAGTTTTGAATTGAAAATAGCTGTTTTTTTCCCCCACACGACATTATACAAACAAATAAAAATGGCGGCGATTCGCGCACTTCCGGTTGCAACCTTTTACATAAGACACACATTAGTCAAAGAAAACGTGAATGAAGAATGTAACTAGATTGATCATATATACTTACCAAGTTCAATTGCTTTACTGTAATAAATAATAGCGTTTGGAAAATCCCTCAATTCGAAGTAAGTATTGCCCTTCGATTTCAACCTATTTGCCTCACATTCATCAACAAACCATTTTTCTATCACATGGGTCAAAAGTATATTCGACTTCAGATTGGCCACCTTCAGTGTATAATGCACAACTCCACATATCCGACACGCCTTTGAAGAATCTTTCATTAAACACTTTCGGCAAAATGTATGACCACAGGGTATCGTCACTGGGTCAGACAGTAAGCTTCTACAAACCCAACACGTGAACATACACTTTTTGTTCATATTCTCATTTGCCGTATCCTGTTTCACACTTTCAATCAGCCCTGTCACCAAATGTTTTAACTTTTCGGGCTTCACTTTTCCAAATCGAAATGCGTGCGAGTAGGCTTCAAATGCTTTCTGAAACTGGCCTCCTCTTGCGAAGCTGTCAGCTAGGCCGAGATATAAGTCCATTTTAGGACCATTTTCCTTGATTGTTCTCTCAAATATTTCAGCAGCTAGTCCAAAATTGTTCGTACTGAAAGCTTGTCTCGCTAAATCCACCATGTTCTGTTCCTGAGCGTTGCCTACCAGGCGTATAGACGATGTTACAAAACACCGACTGACAGTGTTATATAAGGATCACGTGGTTTGCTATGGCTTGTTTCATTGGCTAGAGAGTGACCTTCAAAACAGAGCTGTTATAAAATCACAGTACATTTCGTGTTATGTATATAGTATATATCAGCCCGCGAGGCTTGTAGAAAGGGAGGGAAATTAATATTGTTGTCGCATCAGCTGTTCAGAAACAAGTATGTGATTTTTTGTATGATCGTAAGATCACTTACAAGGAAACTTTACAAAACGAGTTCACCCAAACTGGGTCATTGGACGAGCTCGATAAATATGACCAAAACATGAGAGTTAGAAAACTAGCCCGCTAGCCTGGGGCTGGTATAAAATTCCCAATTTCCTCATTGTTTTAACATATGAGGGGCATTTTATCTTTACTTGGCGAGTTAAACGTTTGACTGAATTAACTACTTACAACCCTGTGTGTACAAGCAGTCGACATGGCCTGTTTTCACAATGAGGCGAAAATTATATTTGGTTTAAGCCACACTTTAGTCATGACAAAAATACATTAACATCCACATAACCAGATCCAGATAAATTTCTTATATACGTTTTTAGGGAAATGTAAATTAAAATTGCGGGGTGCATTTTTGTATCACAAATTTCTATACACAGGTATATAAGATCTGTGCAAATTGTCTCGCAAAACAAACTTCTTTTGGTAGACTTGTTGAATGTTCTTGAAAACATACCAGTCTGCTATACATATTTCATTACGTAACATTGATGTCAAACAGGTGCGTGTCTTGTCCAATTAAGAGACACGGTAAACTATGTAATTGTTTATCTATTCACGAAATTATTTACATGGTAAAAGCAGTCATGAAAGAAAATTAGGGGAAATATATATTAATCAAAATACCAATGCCGTCTTTCTCCGACGTTATCAAAGACATAAAACCAGCCATGACGTCATTTTTAGTAAGTCATTACATTTGATGATAAGGCTACCTTCTATTAATAATGGTCCATCATTAGTTAAAGTACACTTGCACAATCAAGAGAATGTTGGAATCTAAGGATTAATTTATAGGTTAGATAGGGCCACCCATTCGCTATCATTTTCCTGTTTTATGAAGAACGATTTCATCATTTCTTATGGATTTATTTTTCAAAATCGATATTTGTATTAGTGAGTGAGTTGAGTTTAACGCCTCTTTTAACAATGTTCCAGTTATATCACGGCGTGTCAGCTTTATCGGGCGGAAAAGCCCCAAGTTATGCAGGTCTCAGACGTTTACCACTTCGGTAAAACCCACGAGCACTGGTATGGTACTGACAAACCTAGAAACATAATCGGGGCGAACCGAGATTCGAACCCACAATCACAGGTTTCTGGCGCGCCTAAGGGACGCAACTCTGCACAGCGAATCGCGGCGCCTTAAGCGATTGGGCCACCCGTGTCCCCGATATTTGTATTAAAATAGTTTGGTTGTTCGTGAACAAAACACAACGAAAATAATTTGAGGAAAATCAGCTTTCGTCATTTCGTCAGCTATTTTTTGTATTGCATGTATAACGTTATACACAAGCATATAAATCCATTTGATATACATTTTTGTCGTTCAGATATTAGGCAGTATTTTTTCGCTCACAGTTTTCGTAAAACTGCTAAATAGAAAAGATTACGATAAAAAGCGGAGAAATTTGCTGTTTTTCACCGCAGAATATATTCTCGGAGAACGCTCAGCAGTGTCTTTTTTAAACCGGTTTAATATTTGCAGTTAAATTTACACCATCAGATAGAAAATTTAATATTCTACACCTCTGTGTAATAGTTTTATAGCCGGAGATAGATCCAGTGCCGCGTGAGCGCAATTCTTGCACAACCTTCACATTTCAGTTCTTAGGAAAATGTGCGTCAGAAAAAAGAACTCGGCATCCAACGGGTCAAACCCAACTCACTCACTCACTATTTATCATTCTGAGAAAGAAAATAAAGAAAAATCGTATTAAATGTCAGTCCATAGATACCCTCACTGAAATCAATCTATAGTTCAGATGACGTAATGTTATTCATCATTTATGCTGAGTTGATAAAAATTCTTCATGTAACGTGTCTGTTCTTTTTTGAATTTGTCACCGGGTCGTAAAACGCAGCTCGTCACGTTCCAGTGGTCTTAGCCATCACTGTCCAGATGTCGGCGGTCGTCTTGAGAATTTGTTGTCGGTAACTTTTTTTCCCTGGAACTTAAATTGTATACTCTCATCATGTGTTCATTTGATACATGTTATCTCCAATGTGTGTACAGGCATATTCACAAGTTTAAAGTTAAGTAACTTTGACGCTGTAGGGGGGTTATCTAATAAGTCTAGATATGTCTCATGTATATATAGTCATGATTGCCACTTTAATGTTTGTATATACACGGCTGTAAATGTTTAACAGCACCTGTGGGTAGTTTATGCTCAGCTCTTTATTTTGATATCTGTATCTCCAATAATGTTTTAGTAGTTAGTTTGCTATTCATGTTTTCACTACTTTAGAAAGCGCAATTGTGACACAAACACACACACACACACATCCCCCCCCACACCCCCACTACCGCCACCCCCACCCCCACCACGCGAGTTGAGACAGCTAGCGGTGGGTGTCTACTGCGAGGTCCGCGCGTCACGGTTAAACAGCTCAGTGCTACCCAGTGTATGGATACGTGATATTTCAATGTGAACACTTTAACAAACACCGCAACCACCTCCCAGGTAAAATAGGCACTACTATTACCACAATCCTACAACTACCCAGCAAACAAAACTACTACGACCGAGGCAACCATCTAATAAAAACCAACTTAAACAGTAGGATTTATCAACCCCACTGAACACAACCACACCCACACTTACATGTATATGCCCCGAGTGCGAAATCGGGGCCTCCCGAAGCGCCCGTTAAATCTCCAACAGAAGAAGACAGCGCTAGACCTTGACGGGTCGTTCTTTTGCAGTGTGATCGGTTGAAGTAGGTACCAGTAGATAATTATTTGGCAGCTTTGATCTTATACCGACTTAGCACTGGTGTTACGGCACTAAACGTATCGGCTAGAGTATCATATTTATATAGTATACCCCCTTTATCTAGTATTCCATAGACCCGTGGATGTCCGGGGTAGAATAGGTCTTCAGCAACCCATGCTTGCCGTAAAAAGGCGACTATGCTAGTCGTAAGAGACGACTAACGGGATCGGGTTGTCAGGCTCGCTGACTTGGTTGATGCATGTCATCGTGTCCAAATTGCGTGGATCGATGCTCATGATGTCAATTTGTGGATTGTCTGGTCCAGACTTGATTATTTACAGACCGCTATCATATAGCTGGAATACTGCTGAATGCGGCGTTAAATAACAAACAAACAATCTATTGTTGATCTATAAAACAGACTCCATAGTCCATTTCACATCTTGACAGTTACGAGATGTTCCCACTATCATTGCTTTAAAATATTGTTGATGAAATTTATGTTTTTCATTTCAAAATACTATATATCTATCGGAAGTTAGCAATTTCCCTCGTCACATTAGTGATGTCAGTATTGCACGTAATCTGCAGGTGTCATGTTTCTTCAAAGCAGTCACCTTGACCTTTAAAGCCACCTCATCACGAGACGCACGTTATATATTGCTATTGATTATTCTGTTATGAAACATACATAACAAAATGAAGCATTCGCGTAAAAATATCAAATTAAGTAACCTCGTCCTTTCAGTGCGTTTTACAGCTTATATAAACGTGGTGTTTGATGAGGACCAAGCTGACATGCCTTGAAAGCATGTTTCACGACGACTGTCGAGCGTGTACATATATAGCAAGGGCCATGTCGATATCAGTTTTCCTGGCTCCGCCCTTTATCCTTTCCTTACTGGAGCCGGAAGATATCGCAAAGTGCCACGTGTCAATGTCCTGACCTGTATGCATTTTGGGTCTTTGTCTTGTTTTTTTAGCTTCACTCAGCTATATCATTTCGGCATGTGAAAAATAGTGATTGATAATGTGAATAACGAAGAATGTGAGGGTACGATGACGCAATCAACTCTCTCAATTCATTCATATGAAAATATATCTTCTAAACAGATGATTTAAAAAAAAAATTTAAGACATTTAAATTTAACAACAACTTGGAATTCTGATGTTGATACAAAAATGCTGACGTTTAGCTAAAATAGTTTTTGTCAAGTACATGTTTGATATTGCGCATGCGTGTTTGGATACCTGTATTCATCTGTTTGAGGTAAGTTTCAATTAGTTGTAGTCCAGCTGCCTCTTGTTTTTTATGTTTACTGCACAGTTCTGTGTCACAGGGCTGGTTCATTTTAGGTTTGAGGGTATTATGTCTATTTGGGTTGATCTTTGTTTCTGTCATTGTCTTTGGCCCAGGCCAAACTTGATTGGTCCTATTTCAAATAAAAATGTCAGCCGCCATGTTACATACTGGTAGCACCACACTGTCACTGCACGAGGACAGCACACCAGCTGTTGTATTGTCCAACTCAAAGGTTAGTTATTATACATTTTTAAAAATAAAGTCTTATATAAATCATGGCGGAACGTAGGTATAAATATACGTTATGATAAACTTAATGTAAGTATATACACGACTTGCCATCGAACTTGTGTGAATGCACGGGTGGCTTGTTATCTGTTTACCTGATAAATATGCTGGCTGGTAGGTCCTGTTGTGTAACTGTTTTCTGTATGATGTAAGATTGATAGATCCTGTATTTATATAATATTGTAGAAATTCATAGTGGTAGATACATTCATTTATATAAGTTTTAGTTTGTAGCCTGTTGTTACCCTGTCTGGCGCTCGGCATTAAGGGGCTAAAACAAGGACTGGTCGGCTCGGAGTCACTATACTGTGTCTGAGTGGGGTATTCATGTTAAACTGCGGCATGGTATCTCAGTGAGCTAGCACTATAAATCGGCATCAGACCGGACTAGTTCAAGCAGCCACACAAACACACACACGTACATGCACGTCGCTATATCAGTGCAATAATCTTGGACGCGACGTTAAAACCCATTTCACCTCACCTCAGTTTGTAGCCCTTATATCCCGTCCAGTTGACAAGGAATGCATCTGATCAGTGTACAGTCAAGTACGGTTATAACGAACTCAAAGGGACTGCTAATTTTAGTTCGTTATAACCGTAGTTCGTTATAAGCATATAAACAGCATAACTACAGCAAATAGTCGGGAACAAAAAGTAAGTTCGTTATATCCGTCAGTTCGTTTTAAGCGTGTTCGTTATAACCGTAGTTTACTGTATTGTCCTTTGTACAGGATTCTGGCACACGTTTGCTGTCCGGCTGCTGGGTGCGTGGACCCACTGGGGAGTTTTCTGTGTACAGAGACTATAGTCTGCATAAGATTATAGACGGGCAAATATATATACTTCATTATGATGACATGTTCACCAGGATGCCGTTGTACAAAACAACCTTAGCGCTACGACTGTCGTACGTCTATATTAAGGTATGGGAGTCTGTATGGATATGTTTGATATTGCGCATGCCTGTATAGATATGTTTGATATTGTGCATGCCTGTATGGATATGTTTGATATTGCTCATGCCTGTATGGATATGTTTGATATTGCGTATGCCTGTATAGATATATTTGATATTGCACATGCCTGTATGGATATGTTTGATATTGCGTATGCTTGTATGGATATATTTGATATTGCGCATGCCTGTATGGATATGTTTGAGATTGCGCATGCCTGTATGGATATGTTCGATATTGCGCATGCCTGTATGGATATGTTTAAGAATACAGTATGGATATGTTTGATATTGTGCATGCCTTGTATGGATATATTTGATATTGCGCATGCCTGTATGGATATGTTTGATATTGCGCATGCTTGTATGGATATGTTTGATATTGCGTATGCTTGTATGGATATGTTTAAGAATACAGTATGGATATGTTTGAGACTGCGCATGCCTGTATGGATATGTTTAAGAATACAGTATGGATATGTTTGAGATTGTGCATGCCTGTATGGATATGTTTGATATTGCGCATGCCTGTATGGATATATTTGATATTGCGCATGCCTGTATGGATATGTTTTATATTGTACATGCCTGTATGGATATGTTTGAGATTGTACATGCCTATATGGATATGTTTGATATTGCGCATGCCTGTATGGATATATTTGATATTACGCATGCCTGTATGGATATGTTTGAGATTGTGCATGCCTGTATGGATATGTTTAAGAATACAGTATGGATATGTTTGATATTGTGCATGCCTGTATGGATATGTTTAAGAATACAGTATGGATATGTTTGACATTGCGCATGCCTGTATGGATATGTTTGAGATTGTGCATGCCTGTATGAATATGTTCAAGAATGTGTGTATGGATATGTTTGAGATTGCACATGCCTGTATGGATATGTTTGAGATTGCGCATGCCTGTATGGATATGCTTGAGATTACGCACGCCTGTATGAATATGATTAAGAATAATGTGTAGATATATACTGAACCAAATTAAAAACTTCACAATCCTAAAATTTTAACATTTTGACCAGTTATCATTTTGGGCCCTTATTGTGTATTTAAACAGTAATGGCCACGTATTGTCTTTGTGCAGGTGAATCGATCAAAATCATGTGCACAGCACTATAGTGGCAAAAGTGTTTTTTCACGTGCAACTGGTCACGTGGCCATAATACCGCACGTGTTTTCAGCCATACTTGTTAGCAGTCATTAACAAAAAAAAAAGAAAAAACAAGAAAACAAAAGTCTTTACGGCCACTTGTCATTCCACGTGAACGTGCCATCGGCATGTTGCAGACGGGAACGTCCGTAGCTGAAGTCGCAAGGACGATGGGTTGTAGTCGACGGACTGTTTATGATTTACAGACTGTCGGACAAATGAAAATATACGCCCGTGTTTGATGGTGGCTAAGAATGAAACAAACGAGCAATGGTTAATCAATAGTGATGTATTTGATACGGCTATCATTGTTGTGTTTTGGACCTTAAGTTTGCAGTGTTTCGGCGACTGTTTTTAGCCTAGTAACGTTTTGATAACATTTGTAGTTTGTTTGTTTTGGTGTTTTGTTGGTTTTTGTTGTTGTTGTTTTTTTTAATTGTTTTTTTTGTGTTGTTGTTGTTGTTTTTATCTTTTTATTTTTTTTTGAGGGGGTTGGGGTGTTTTAACGCCGATTTGTCAGTATTCAACTTTAATATAACAAAACATCCATCACCTGGGTGGGAGCAGGCAGACATATCATGGGACATAGCCCCATGCATCTGTATGGATTACAGATTACTGATTACTGTTCGGACGAGGTGGATGTTTCCCATATTAAAAAAAGAAGAAAACGAGTGCCACTGTAGAAGATAACGTACATGGGAACGACGATACGCAATCAGCCAAGCCACACGGCCTTTCAGTCGCCTCGTTTAATTATAGATTACCGGGAACCTGTTTTAACCCGGAATCACTACAAATATAGCTTAGTGAGCTTAAAACGTGTGCTGTAATCTGTCACCAGATGTAGGTAACAGTCGGAATGAGGTATCCTCAACGTGACCCAAATTGAATTTGTTTATGTTTGTTCCGGCCTTGCGCCAGATTGAACCGGAACATACACGTCCCGTTAGCTCAAAACTGGTTAACGCCAAAATTAAAATATACCGATTGAAATAAGTATCTCTCTTATAAATATCACTCTAAGTCTGCGTCTGAAGTCTCCCTCTTTCGAAATGAAGATAATCTAACCAACCAATATTCCTCCGTGTGTATATGTGTGCTTAAATGCGTGTTTGAATGCGTACGCGCGTGATGCGTGCGTGAAGGAGATGAAGGTGGTTTGGGTTTCTGGGATTTTTAAAGATATGTTTTTAGTAAACACTTGTTTTTTTTGTATCAGAACCTCTTGAGAGGGGGTTATACGCTACTTTTAGATTATTTCCAACACTGTCACGGCGACACCGAAAAGATGTTTCATAAATTAAACCCATGAAGGTATCGAACTTGGACTTCGTTGTAACGAACAAACGCTTTAACCACTGAGCCACCAACTCCTAGGACAATACGAAACGTTTATTACTGAGCTTTGTGGATTATTTATATATTAGGAATTCGGGACTCAATCGTGGTGACCAGTCGCATACTCAGCCCTCAACAACAAACGGCAAGGCCCCGAATGGGGCGGGACCTCTACTCTCTACTGGCCAAACACCTAGTGACGGTGCTAAACCGACCATTGTGAGCTAGCACTATAAATCGGCGTCAGTCCGGATTTGTACAAGCAGCCACACACGCGCGCGCGCGCACACACACACACACACACACACACACACACACACACACACACACAAACACACACGTCGCTATATAAAAGCAATGACCTTGGAGGCGACGTTTAACCCCACTTCACCTCATCTCACCTGTCTCTTCAAAACAGTATTAGAGAGTTTAAATGCATAACGGTATAAATAATTAAAAATATTACTGCATTGCATATTGTTCTTAGTCTCAGGATGTATAAATGCATAGAAGCTAGTATTTTGAAAACATCATCGACAACTGATGGCCTGATTATCGACCACCCCAGTGTCCCGTTCCTGTCCTTTAACTGGGTCCTGACTGACAGATAAGTACGTGAAAATGAAAATTATGGCGTACAGCGTGTCACACGCTGCTAATATATAATATTTGCGCGTTGCGTGTTTGATTTGTTTCAGCGATAAGGGTATACTTTTATATGCACCCATTCGCCACATGGCGGTGATAGTTGTCTGTCGAGGTGAAGTTGTTGATATATTACCTATGGTTCAGTTGTTAGTACACAATGTAGAATGTAGGTCACATGACTTGAGTTAAAATTTACCGTCGCATCGGCATTATTTCAGCCATGTAGCAACGACACATGACTTGACGATGACCATACATGTATTTTACACATATAGTACCGTTATATTACTTAATAAATGTTTGATTTTATTATAATGTATGTTATAGAATATACATCAAATGTAAATTATATCTCTTATATAGATTCAAATTTACATTTATTATCTCATCTAAATTTCTTTTATTATGTTTATTTTTTATCGATTTTATTTTGCTTTGTTTATTGTATTACGATTCCACGTGCTCAGTGTTCTTATATTTTATTTTATTTTATTTTATTTATTTTATTTTATTTTATTTTATTTTATTTTATTTTATTTTATTTTATTTTATTTTATTTTATTTTATTTTATTTTATTTAATTTAATTTAATTTAATTTAATTTAATTTAATCTTATCTTATCTTATCTTATCTTATCTTATCTTATCTTATCTTATCTTATCTTATCTTATCTTATCTTATCTTATCTTATCTTATCTTATCTTATCTTATCTTATCTTATCTTATCTTATCTTATCTTATCTTATCTTATCTTATCTTATCTTATTTTATTTTATTTATCATAAATCCTATTCACATCATGATTCCGCGTCTTTTTAAATTATTTTTTACTATGTTATATTCGACTTTTTTTACTACAAATCTGTGGTTTATTTTAGTGGTTTTTTTTGTTAATATATGATATATTTTATTTGATAACGATTCCTGCGCATCGGGGAGTGCACTGCCTTTGATGTTTCATTGTATGCGATCATGAGTGTGCCTGTTAACGTACTGATCAATGGGCCTGAAGCAGAAACTGTACAACCATCGGCGAGGCGGAGGATGTAGGACAAACAGCCGTTAAATGTGATCATTATACGTCATCAACGCAAAACATACACCCCCCACCCCCACGCCCACCCCATCGACCAAAAAGCCTTTGACACACATACGGCTTCTGTACTCACCGAGTTCTTCTGAACGAAGGTATGCCAGAATATTCCTAGCTGATGAGTCAAGGTCACGCGGAACAGACAGACCGACCGATAGTTTATTAAAGCCTCACCTCATACATATGATGCAAAAAAATATACAAGACAAAATACATTTGAATATTGAGCCGTTTCATATGAGAGACTTTAAAATAAAATACATAGAAAGTAAAATTAACTTAATTAAAATACAGAAGTTAGTGGAATATGGGACCGGTATATACAAACTGACATCACGTTGTTTTAAAATATTAAAGCAGGTTTTTGCAGATAAAAGAATCATTTGAGCACGCGAGAAAAAACTTAGTTTTCTCCATATCATTAAAAGACATTAAACCGTATAGTGCATCATCCTCAATAAAACAATTACAATAAAAATGGTTTTTTTCTGATAAAGGACAGCTATCATATCTTCCAGTTTTAAATCTTAGTGAATCTACACCACATCTGAAAAATGCCAATGTCCTGTCTATGAGAACGCGCATTTTACATTTTACATAAAAGTCAGTAAAAAATATGTTTTGAATATGTGCGAAGCTCATTACCACCTGGGCACGTTCAACGTTCCCTTTTGGATGCTGTTAGTTTCCACTGATTCTGAAACCTTTAAATACAACATTTGATACTTGTGACGCAACAAAATGGATGTGGTTAGTTGCATGTACATGTTCAAGGCTAAGGTCAGAAAATTTTACATTTTAATTTCGTGATGTGTCCACCTCTTCCTCGTTGCCCGCATTTGTTGAAAATAATATCTATTAAACGAACACGTAACCATGGCAACGCAGTATTTGCCCAAAAGTTGCAATATTGTGATGGTTAATATCGTTAATGGTTGCTGTACCGTACCTTTTCCTGCATGAGTGTACGCGAGTCAAGGCTATTGCCTTAACTGACCGAGATACCTTAGGCCTGAAACAATGAATTAACAGTGACGCAAAGCCTGCCTGGCAACACGAAACAACACGCACAGCAGCTACTGAATCAATCGACCAGCCACTTAATTCAATACCTGATCCTTTATTTATAGAACGTGATTATTGTTTTTCATGTTTCGATGAGAATTGGACCATGCAGCAATCTATTTGTAATGTCATTCCGTGAAACCATTGATTTTTTTCTTCGTGAATGACACTATCTCATTCAAGGTTGGATGGAGATACCGATTCATAAACTATCGACTCCAAAGATGTATATATCCACGCTCAAACCATTATGACGTCTCAGTGTTGGTATTGTCGTTGATCCTGAGCCAGGAATTCACTGGCTATTCTGAATGTGCATTTTAACACGTAAAACTGATGCAACTATTGGTTATTTTGCAAAAATATAGAGAAATTATACATTAACCATAACATGGTTTAAGTCGGAGAAATATCTCGAATCTGTTGATTACGGAAACATATCTGCATTACAGAGACTCTTCCAATACCTTTGTGGGGCGGTCGGGTAGCCTAGCGGTTAAAGCGTTCGCTCATCACACCGAAGACCCGGGTTCGATTCCCGACATGGGTACAACGTGTGAAGCCCATTTCTGGTGTCCCCGCCGTGATATTGCTGGAATATTGCTAAAGGCGGCGTAAGATCAAACTCACTCACTCACTCCCATACCTTTGGTATTTGGTGGGTGAGTTCAACGTTATTTTGAACGCAATATACCAGCCATACAACGGTGAGTCAGTTCACCATGGGAGGATACTTACCATTTTTGTTAAAACCCATGAGCACGTGTATGGTGCTGACAGGCAAGGTCTTTTAAACACAGGATACCTAATAGTGATCAAGAAAAGGTGGGCGTATCCTGGCCCGCTCTGACTCTACACCCACAGCATCATCTGAAACTCATCCTCGTATCTGGATCCAGTTTCCTGCTGATTATTTTTATGGTGCATGTTGTTTTAACCTTTGTGTACCAAAGTGTAATACCAGAAATCCCATCAACAACCAGAGCTATTTTAAAATCACATTGAGTCAACATTCAATCGCTGTTGTCGTGGATGTTCTGTGATAGCCAATCTGATGCAAGTTCAGTGCAAGTTAGATAATAATCAACATTAGTGCTCTAAGGTTTCCTCTCTTTGATAATCTGGTGTAGAGAAAGTGACACCTTGCAGACAATCAACATTAGTGCTCTAAGGTTTCCTCTCTTTGATAATCTGGTGTAGAGTAAGTGACACCTTGCAGACAATCAACATTAGTGCTCTAAGGTCTCTTCTCTTTGATAATCTGGTGTAGAGTAAGTGACACCTTGCAGACAATCAACATTAGTGCTCTAAGGTCTCTTCTCTTTGATAATCTGGTGTAGAGTAAGTGACACCTTGCAGACAATCAACATTAGTGCTCTAAGGTCTCTTCTCTTTGATAATCTGGTGTAGAGAAAGTGACACCTTGCAGACAATCAACATTAGTGCTCTAAGGTCTCTTCTCTTTGATAATCTGGTGTAGAGAAAGTGACACCTTGCAGACAATCAACATTAGTGCTCTAAGGTCTCCTCTCTTTGATAATCTGGTGTAGAGTAAGTGACACCTTGCAGATACCTATGATGTATTGGATAACCTTTTCAGAGTTACTACTGAATGAAACCCTTTGTCTTATTTGTACTAGGCATCCTAGTTGATGTGGACAAATCAATTGAAGGGAATTGCCTACAATCAAGTCCCGATAATCCGACATCGTTGGTTGCATATGATTATGTCGGATTAACAAGTATGTCGGATAAACGAAATTAAGAAGTATCAACGTTGGTGATCGATAATCGGACAACTACACGAAATGTAACGATACAAACACGTAATAAAAATATTCACATTGTAATATTACATTGTTAGCGGAAAATGTTTTCTAATCATGCAACCTTTTAAACTTTAGTTACGGACTGTATGACTGATTCAAAATACTTTTAAAAAGATAATCTGGAATGGAAGTCGCCAGTTTGAAACTGGTACTGCAAAGCTTAAGAAAGTTGCTTTCTTAGTGGCTAACGTTGACTTCCTGTTAGTCATTTCATAACGAGTGTCGGATTAACGAGACTTGACTGTATTTGATGGTTATTGAACTATATCAGATTATCGATATACCTAAGTGACATCTGATAAATGAAGCTTAAGTTATACATCTTGGCCAAATTCCCTTATTTACGTTTTGCGAGTACGAGCAGAAATTCCTAATCGTCTGAAAAGGAAACTGATCAGCAAGAAGGGGGGCACCATTGGAGCCCATGAGATGCCTACATCTTGCCTAAATGTCTTATTCCAAATTTCATATTGATGTTTTCTATGAGGAAGCCCAGCATGTTTATATAGTTATATAAAATTCAAGTAAAATGTAAAATTCAAATGACATTTGCTTTCGGGTTTTTTAAACTGCCATGAACCTCTGAAGACAGAGATGTAACTATCACGCTTAGTGACACATTCCCAGAACTAAATCTAGGAGAGGATGAACTATCCTTTCCTGATTTGTAACCATGCGAACTCCTGCCTGTAAACCCTGACTGCGCAAAACTAACCATGTGAGTTCGCGAATAACCATCAACCAAAGTAGCAGCCTTGTGTAACTGATCCTTCTGCTCATCAAGAAATGTCCGAATGTCCGTTGACACACGCTGCTTAAATTCCTCCAGCAAAACCAACTGCCTCAAACTATCAGTCACCACTGACCTCCTTTGAAGTACCCCATCTATCAAAGGTTTTCTTCTCCCTTGCAAACTCAACAAAAGTCGACAAAGCGACAAAACCTTTTCCATATCCGATAGAAATCGAGTCGATTGTACGATTCCGACTTTATCACGAGCATTGAATATTAATCACTGTCTACAAGTAATGATACCAGGTGTTCGCGAAAAGATGAGCGTATCCTGCCCATCCCTTCTTTAGCAGACCTAATATTTTCCTGTAATCTGCAGGAACCAATCCATAAGCATTCAACACTTCAGCCTAAAAAATGATAATCAAAACTACTATCAATAGTTAATGCAGAATAAACTTCCTGACCTTTCCCTAACCATACTTTGCAACAAGGCCCACTGATTTTGAGGCCACATCAAACTGTTAGCCATCTTCAAAATGTACGACAAACTTCTCAACATCATGTTCAGAGAATGGCGGAACAAGTCTAATATGCTTGGAAAGATCAAATAAATCACGACCTGTTGAGGCACGGCGAAGGGATCATTCTGAAAATCAATTCGCTTCAGCTTTATTTCTTTATCCGCTTCAATTTGCTATTGCGTAATCCAAAATTCCTTCTTCTTTTTCTTTCTCAGCTTCCAATCTCAATTTTTATTTTACTTTCTCGGCTTCAATTTGTTTAAGCCGACATGCTCTCACTTTTTCTGCGTTATCTTTTAAATTCTGATTTCCTCAAAGCCAAAACATCATTTTTGTCTTAAAGCAAGGTCAAAGTATCATCATCCAAAATGTCTTCCTCATCCAGGTAAGTTATCAAAGTTATTTGCTAGAAATTGATAATTGTATTACAATATACTCCCTGGAGTGATGCAGGTCTTAGACATTTACCACATTGGTGAAACCCAAGAACACGTGTATGGTGCTGGCAAACCTAGAAACATAATCGGGGCGAACCGGGATTGGAACCCACGATCATAGGTATCTGGCGTGCCCAAGAGACGCAACTCTGCACAGCGAATTGCAGCGCCTCAGATGACTGGCCCTCCCGTGCCCCTCGAAACTTCAACGGCCTCAAAATGCTTCATTCTGTGACATTTCATTTTTCTGAGATATATTTTCCCCATTTCAGTAATTCAGTGTGAAATGCAAAACAAAATTCAAACTTAATCACAGGGAAGCAATTATTTCTTGGACCTTCACTCAGAAAAAAAATCAGAATGAGTGAGTGAGTGAGTTGGGTTTAACGCCGCTTTTAACAGTATTCCAGTTATATCGCGGCGTGTCAGCTTCATGTGGGAGGAAACCCCGAAGTGATGCAGGTCTCAGACGTTTACCACTTCGGTGAAACCCACGAGCAAGGGTATGGTGCTGACAAACCTGGAAACATAATAGGGGCGAACCGGGATTCGAACCCCCAATCATAGGTTTCTGGCGTGCCCAAGGGACGCAACTCTGCACAGCGAATTGCGGCGCCTTAGACGACTGGGCCACCCGTGCCCCCAATTCTGAATGCCCCCACCCACTCCTCATGGCTGACCAAACAATGACGGGTTACATCTGTAGATGGACAAAGATGTAACTGTATGGGAGCCTTGAATTTGTAACCAGTCACTCTTCTCGATGCCGGCGTTAAGCAAGACTGTCGTTGTATAACACATTCAGAGGGCGTCATCGATTTTTGCTCACATCAGTAGGAGTATCGTGAACTTGACATTGACCGTTGGGATAAGAATACTCTTTATCTAGGTTCTTCATGTAATGACGTGTTTCGTAATGCCTCTGAGATGTTCCAGGAGTCATTTACTGCCTACAGTTCTTAAGAAGGTTGTCCTTCTCGTTTATCAGCTGAACGTGACGTCAGAATGATATAGCTTCTGGACTATTGCAACATGGCTCAGGATATATATAGACTTATCTTTAAGTGGCATTTAGAAGCTGTTACTAATGAAGACAAAGTTGAAACAGATTTCAACTTCTGTATTGTTTTGTCAGTTTCATGCTAAGGTACATCTACTGGCGGCTGTAACCCGTGAAGATCCGGGTTAGAATAGGTCTTCAGCAACTCATGCTTGCCGCAAAAGGCGACTATGCTTGTCGTAAAAGGCGACTAACGGGATCTGGTTGTCAGGCTCGCTGACTTGGTTGATACATGTCACCGTGTCCCAATTGCGTAGATCGATGCTCATGACGTCAATCACTAGATTGTCTGATCCAGATTATTTTTCAGACCGCCGTCATATAGCTGGAATATTGCTGAGCGCGGCGTTAAACAACAAACAAACTGATAGCTGTGCCGGAACGTCGCATTGTAATGATAAAATAGTCATTAAGTCAACTCTTCATTCGTGCATGGACTGATGTAGTAAACCATGTGTCATGTTGTACGTTGTTATATTATCTTAAGTCAGATAAGACAGGACACCTATTACGCTGTCATAGCTTTATGCGTGTTAGTGGGTGAGGGTTGGGGGGTCGGGATAAGCGGGAGGGGGGTGTCATAGTAGTTTTCCGCATTGGAACAAGGTGAATTTGTATTCAGTGTGGAATTATTATTAGTATTATTATTATTATTATTATCATCATCATCATCATTATTATTATTATCATCATCATCATCATTTTTATTATACAGGTTAACATTAAAATGCAGGAAAGAGGGTTTGGGTGATCCTGGCACAATCAGGCTGGTTAGGCTCATCATCATTTTCTTAAGTCTGCATTTGTACTCTTGATTGTTCCCTTGATATAGGCTTTCTGGAGTTTGTTCATAAACTGCATTATTAATATTACTAATGTAATCAGCATGTGCTTCATTAATTATGTACTCTTGTCTCAATATACCACATTCTATATACGCTTATGTTTCATGTAACAACAAAAGTGTGATTATGAAACTATTGCTGCACGAGGCAGCCTCGTGCTACCTATTGCTGACGTAGCTTGACTTTGATCTTGCCGATGACCGCCATTAGCTGTCTTGTCTTAACGCCTACTCGGCATTGTCACTCTTCCCTCCATGCAAATAGAGGAACCTGAGCTATAAATGATAGGCTGGGCGTAAAAAAATGTTTAGCTTCTCATAAACAAGGGGATGGTTTCTTTCGTAACCAAGAAATGCGAAAATAAAATTGGCAATGCGTATTTTTATCTTGTCAGTCACATCTGCAGGTTTACATGTTTTGTTATATAGGATGCTAATCGAGTCCCCAGGAGATGAAGCTTGAGTCAGAATAGGTCTTCAGCAACCCATATTTGTGGTAAGAGCCGACTAACGAGATCAGGTTTTCCGGGGTCACCGGTCAATTGTGTAGATCGATGCTCATGCTGTCAATCACAAGACTGTCTGGTCTAGCCTCGCCGCCGTTATATAGCTACTGCTGAGTGAAGCGTTAAACAAAAACAAAGCGAATTAAATACTACGCGGTGATTAATGATGTTATGATGCTTCGACAATTTGTTTAATGACCATGATGACACGATGATTGGACTACTGGTTTGTTGGTTGGTTGGTTGTTTAACGCCGCGCTCAGCAATATTCCAGCTATATGACGTCGGTCTGTTAATAATGAGTCTAGACCAGACAATCTAGTGATTGACATCATGAGCATCGATCCACGCAATAGGGATACGATGACATGCATCAACCGAGTCAGAAAGCCTGACCACCCGATCCCGTTAGTGGCCTCTTACGACGAGCATGGGTTTCTGAAGATCAGTTCTAACCCGATCTTCACGGAAAGCCCCTAACGGTCAGCAATGGTCGTCCTGCAAGAGCTCACGGAGCTCACAAGTAAAATATCAAGGCTTCGCCTCTTCTCTGGCAACTTAAGATTTGTGCGCGGAAAAATGATAAACGTTATAATAAAATCATTTATTTTTTCTTTCACGTCAACAAAATTCTGGCACGTTATATCCACTCACATTTCATCACCTCCACTGTCACACTGTGCTGTCAGTTGTTTCTGACGATGACGTTTCACACGAATAATGTATGGTGCGCCGTTGATGCAAGTCAAAAGTACGTTTCAGGTAAATGTGTTTGATGGAAATACAAAGGAAGTCGGCGTAGTTCCAAAAGTAATTAACAAATATTAGGGTAATTCTAACTAGAAAACTTGACAAAATTTATCAGGGTTTTCTCTTCCGTACTTGGCGCACGGTGGGCACAAAGAAATAGTGCATGGGTGTGAACAAATCTGTACTTCAAGATGCACCCGGTATCCACGTTTGTTAGCCACGTGGTGAAGATACAGGTGGTAAGATACTAAATGCGTACGTCACATGTGTGTCGTACAAGGCTGACTTTGTTTTATTCGTTTTGATTCGATAACCGTGTCTTCTGTTACACCGTGACTACTTTTTTGATTCATAAGACGTCATCAGACTACAAGGCGGAACTTAAGCAATTTCATGAGAGCGAGAGATGTTTACAAACACTTTATTAAACCAAACAAGATAGTCACATGCATCAAATTCGCTTTGCATTCTATATAAGTTATGCATAGAGCTTCTACAGACATTATATAATCGAGCTGTATCCAATGTACGACTACCGACCAATTAATCGAGGATCCCCATCAGCGTGACGGACCCGGCAACTTTCGCAACTTTCAATTTGATTTACCTCAAAAGGATAAGCGTGCTGAAATAAAGTCAGTTTAAAATATCCGGACAGATATCTAGACTTACTTGGGGTGGTCCAGTTGTGCCATCAGTGTCCTCTTCGAAGCGTATTTTGTGGCACTGTTTCGGGCATTGTTTGTTCACGACTGCACGATAAAAATCATTCGAAAACTCCTTAGAAGTATGCCTGACTTCTGATTATGTGGTCCAAATATATCCCATATGTGAACAATAACATTCCCTATCTCCAGCGTAAAACGCTGTGAGTAGATCACGGTTGTCTTTTCTTATTCCGGTGGTGACCTTGCCCTTCGTTCGAAGCTGCCTCTGACGTGCAAGCAGACTTTCAAGAGCTTGTTGATTTTCACGTCTTCGGTATAGGGTCGTACAGTAAACATGAATGTCTTTGGCGAACACTCTGATTTCCCTATTCCAAAATGGCACGGACATGATATAAATTCAGCTGATAGACCAAGGAAACCGAACCACTTTGATTGCATAGATTTCCTGCGTACTAACATCATGGCGCTTGAATTACCATAAATTAAAGAAACTTTTCCAAAAGGATGGACCTTGAGCGTCGGCGATGTTATGTTTGCAAACACAACTGCATGTTGTTAATGCGCATGCATAGAAATGTCAATAATTGTCAATATTTTGGCGTATATCAATATTCATGCACATCCAGATTTTGGAACCGGCTTCAGTTTGGTCGACTCTGCTTTTGGGAGAGGTTTCTTTAGATATGGAAGGGGTTTTGTGGGTTTATAACAATTTACCAGCCCCATGGGTATGCCACCACGAACAACTGTTCTACAACTCTCCAGCTCTCCAGCTCAACCCTGTATTACTTGGCACACAAAACTAGGATATTTACAGTATGTAGCTGAATCAATTGTCATTTTTTCACGCAACGTAATCATTTTTCATTCAGCGTTATCGATGTAGACCAACCTCGGGCTGTTTGTATTATGGCTGAGACGCCAGCTGTTGTTGACTTCAGTTATACAATCAAGCCTGTACTGTATACAGCTGTTACAATTTCTCACCTTACAGTACCCATAAGAGCTTTATCTGCCCTACATGCTTGAGTACAGATACCCCATTACTGGTAGTGCACACGTTCACCAACGTGCTGTGGATTGCTTCCCATCTCAGCAATAAACGAGCATGTGACCTACTTCGTCATGCTTACCTGATCAAAACAATCAGGTGGAAACCGACCATTTGATAGTGTGTATTGGAGACTGGAGGGAGGGGGTGGGGGTGGGGGTGGGGGGGGGGGTGGGGGGGGGGGGGGTGGGGGGGGGGGTGTTGGGTGGCGGGGGCTGCAAGTTATTTTTTTCTGTCTATCTCTAACCCCCTTTCACCTCACTTCACCACCACGTATTTAAAGTACACTGGCGCATTCCTGTAGTTTAAGAAAAGGAATGTTAAGCTGTCACCTTCTTATACATGTGACATTATGCGCCAGTGAAGATTTGTTGTCACCTACTGATGCTTGAGTCATATAAACAGAAGTCACAAGCTGTGTAAGATACACATGGGTGATGAGATTACCTGAGATTAGTTTGGTGGAGTCCTGCCTTGCCGGACGCCTGATGGGATTATAAGAGGTTTAAATGCAAGGTAGGCTGGTTTGCCTGTTGTAGTCTGTATAAGGGAGTAGCACTCAATTTCAGTCATCCTAGTGACAAGGGAACTGTGTTCACTTAAATTGATATATAACCCGTTACTGAACTCGTATTAATGTAGGTAATATTTCGAAATAAAATGTTTTAATAAAATATTGAGTGATACCATTAACTTCAAGCATATAAATGAGACGTCTTTAGTAATTGCAACTCTCAAACTTTATAAAAAAAAAACTAATCTCCTAAACAGATTTTAGAACTGTCCCAAACAAATTACGCTTCATAAATAACCAATATAAACACCATTTACTAAGATTCGAATCAGGATAAAAATTCCAACCGCGGTTTGCCTTCTACGACGTCCGCGCGCAAACATTCCTGATTAACCAGCCAATTATATAAATCATTGAACTCTCTTATCGAGTTTAGTCATCAAGGCCAAGGCCACAAACCATACACGCTCACAACCACACTACAACCCTGACCCCCCTCTCCCCGCTCACGTTTTCTTGCATAGGTATCCCTATTTTTCTTTATCAGCATAACTGATACATATTATTATTATTATTATTATTATTATTTATCTCTACTCTTAATTTACAACTATTACTATGTTACTTCTACTTGTGTTGGGGTAGCCTAGCGGTTAAAGCATTTGCTCGTCCCGCCGAAGACCCGGGTTCGATTCCCGACATGGGTACAATGTGTGAAGCCCATTTCTGTTGTCCCCCGCCGTGACATTGCTGGAATATTGCTAAAAGCGGCGTAAAATCATACTCACTCACTCACTTTACTTCTGTTACTATGGTCAGGTCCTCTTCTCGGTTGTTTTAAACAATATCTATTTCCAAGAAAAGGGAATGGGATTGGTGAACAGGTTCAACCTATTTAAACACCTCTGTACATACTGTACATAAAATATAAATTTAGATTAATTGTGCCTACTGTTGCAAATACTATGATGATATACAAGTCACACACAAATACACAAATACACAAATACATATATCGGTACATAAACAAACAGCATACCAGCATATCAAACATACAAACAACTATTTGATCGATGTAATCGTTATGAAGACATATCTAGATTTTAAATCTTTTTGATTTTGCAATGAACAAATGGACAGTTTGTACAATAGCAAGGTCAGTATCAGTAGATGTTGTAGCATTTCCATATAATACTGAATCCAAGTCATATCCCTTTATATAGTTGTACATATTGTTCCGAAGATTGCAGTAGTTGCGACATGAAAAGAAGTAATGTGTAGGATCCTCATGATGATATCCGCAGGAGCAGGTAGTAGAATCATGAATATGTCTATGATATTTGTGTGCATTTAAATCACTGCACCCTAATCAGAGGCGGCCATGGATAATTTGACAGCAACGGGTACCATAGTCTAAGTTAAAGCTAAATATTTAAGGATTTTCTGTCGTGGTGATACATTTAATGAAGTCATTTACAGCATATTTTGACTGAACATTATCCCGTAATTCATTCCACATTCGTACTGTGTCGGGTAAAAATGATTTGTGGTAGTTAAAAGTTCTAGCATTTACAGTCTGTAGCTGTGAAGTTTTATGTTGTAACGTGAGCCCGCTGAGACATTAGGAGGAACAAGATTACATAGATATCCAGGGGCCAACTTGTTAACCATTTTGTAAAATGTTTTTAATTTATGAGATTTCCGTCTTTTGGATAAGGGTGTAAGGTTAGTTTCAGCGTATACAGACTCATGGCTGGTACCACGAGTAGCTCCACATATTGTTCTCAGTGCGTCTAAATGTAGCCTTTCCAATACCAACGCTTGTTCTTGAGAACAGTTATCCCATACCTGGTCACAATAGTTGACTATTGGTAAAATAAATGATAAATATATATTTTGTAACGTTTTTCTGGACAGGCGGTATTTGAAAGTTCTAAAGCAGTTAAGCATTTGGCTTACTATATATACTATATTATCTATATGATTTGACCAGTAGCCATCTTGCTGTAAAATTAGCCCTAGGTGTTTGTACGAGGAGACCTGTTATTGGAGTACCTTTCATTTTAAGAGGAGGTTTTTGACTTGGTTTAATTTTTCTTGAAAACAGTATGGTTTCGGTTGCTCCTCAGTTCACGACGGGTGCTAATTTCAACCTCTCCATCATCCAACTATTTTATTATTTCTAAATCCTTAAAATTAACCCCATAATTTATAGTCTTTTGGGGTCAGGCGTTTACATTCTTATCAGTGTCTAAACTAGCCCCCGCCTGACCCCGACTGCGACATTGTCCATGGCTGAAGCGGTCGTTAAACTCCCAAATATTGATTGATTGCAAAATGGTAAACGCACAGGTCAGTATCAGATGCATTCTAAATTCAGGCGGAGGCAGACGCTTGATCCATTCTGGACATAAGTACTGAGTGTAGAGTGCCAAAGGAGGCCGATGTTGCAAGGCACGATGTTCGTCAACAATCAACGCCATCGCTGTTGTCCTCACCTCTTGCAGAAACATCCATAACCACCTCCGAGACGACGTTGAACAGCAAGCTTCGAATTCCTGGTCCACTTAAAAAACAAACTCCGCAGCCATTCTACACCAGTCCAGGCAATTTACAATGAGGAAGTTAAGAGTAACTAGTATATACTTATACTGTAAATGAATTTTATTTTTTAAAATTTATAACCAGCATTGAAGAAATACTGAATATACATCAATGTTTCGAATTTAAGTTTTATTTTGTTTTATTTGTAGAACTTCGATCTGAGGTTCCACATGTCATCCCATCCGTACATTTTACGGAACCGATTCCAACCTCTACCGCTTCAGATCCAAGACGATTCTCACACTACAACGCGAACGCCAGGTCATCGGGCTTTCCGGCATCTTCATAAAGACCGCCACCAGCAATGGATTCGTCCTACATTCTTCAGACAACAAGATCCTCATCTTTGCCACTGTAGACAATCTCAGCCAGCTTGCTACCACGGACGTCTACTTTTGTGATGGAACATTTAGTATGTACCCAACACTATTCTACCAGGTTTATACAGTCCACGCTCTTGTTAAAAGGGAAATATTTCCCCATGTCTTTGCCTTATTGGGGGGCACGGGTGGCCCAGTCGTCTAAGGCGCCGCGATTCGCTGTGCAGAGTTGCGTCCCTTAGGCACGCCAGAAACCTATGATTGTGGGTTTGAATCCCGGTTCGCCCCGATTATGTTTCTAGGTTTGTCAGCACCATACCCGTGCTCGTGGGTTTCACCGAAGTGGTAAACGTCTAAGACCTGCATCACTTCGGGCTTTCCTCCCACTTTAAGCTGACACGCCGTGATATGACTGGAATACTGTTAAAAGCGGCGTTAAACCAGACTCACTCACTCACTTTGCCTTATTGCAGATGAGAGACAATGCACCTGTGTAGAATTCTACAATGCTCCGAGTGCCGCTTCCCACAACATCAATCTACAGCCAGCTACCATCTTCGCAGATTTTGAGACAGCAGCCCAGACCGCAGCACGTACCGCCTTTGAGTGCCAGTTGAAAGTTTACATGTTTGAAAACGTGTGAAGGATTGTTGTCTACGATGTGCTTACCAGAACAATGATAGTGTGCGACAGATGTGCCTTCGCTGTACCCCTATTAGGTCTGTGTGATATTGGGGACATCTGCTTGTTCCTTGGAGCAGGTAGATCTAGAGATCCCCCGTGTTAGATGCCTAGCATACTACACGATTGACCAGTGGGTTGAAGGTGGTGTGGAACGGCTTCAATGGAGAGTCCAAGAACCACCATCCACGTCAAAGGGTGGCACTCGATTCTAGACATAAGTACAGCGTGAAGAGCGCCAAAGGAGACCGCACCCATTGGAGTTGTACAAGGCAGGATGTTCTTCAATAATCAACACCGTCGTTGCTAACCTTACATTATCAAGAAAGAACAATCAACCACGGAAATAACCATGTCCAAACTCCAGGCAGGTGGTACCAAGCGACCCAGAAAGAGGAAGTACAGAGCCCTTGATGATCATCTTGTGGTGCTTAAAGCCAACCTCCTCATCAACACTTCATTCATTGAACAGTACAGTGATGAATTTGCTGATATAGTTTTATTTTATATAGATATATAGTTTTGATTAAGAATTATTATTGAACGTGTTATTCCATGTTGAAACCTTCATATTAATGTCACATACTGTAAACCACGGTTATAACGAACTCAAAGGGACCACTAATTTTAGTTCGTTATAACCGTTGTTCGTTATAAGCATATATACAGCATACAGTCGGGACAAAAAAGTAAGTTCGTTATATCCGTCAGTTCGTTATAAGCGTATTCGTTATAAACGTAGTTTACTGTTTACTACTTTTTATATGTAATATTCCAGCAATATCATCGGACTCAGGCTACACACGTGTTGTACCAATGGAGACCACATGGTACGCTCAATAGTAGGCTTACCCACCTTCCCAGATGTTGCAAATGTTTGATTTATTTGTTTCACCCCATGAACTTGACCCTACGCTTATTAACTGCGGCTACCAACTACATATATTTCTGAATGTAATGAAAGCAACCCCATGTAACTGAAAATGAAACAATTTCCACTTCTTTTCTTTACACATTAACATTAAGTCTATGAGATTCATTATTACCTACAATGTACCAGCTAGGTATGCCTGTTTACATCATTTAGACTGGGTTGTGAGGTTCATGATTTAATTATATGCAGGTATTTCAGGTCATAGTGCAGGTCGGTGCTCTGAACAGTATGTGAAAAGGTAGGTCGAGGTCGCCGAGAGGAACGGCCGATGACAACCTGACACGCCACCATTTATCGTGTAGTCTGAAATCTTTTTCTTAGAGACCGAAAGGTGGAGTTATTTTGAGACACACACAAACTACTTATTTTCTATTTGTCCCGTTGTCTTGTCTACGCGTCTGAAAGAGGAACTTGGTTTCTATTTCTACATCACGCGTTTCGTCGCCAGGATGATAAGTATCGCTACAGCTTTTCACACAATTCATCGCCTAAATGCATTTTACACCTTTTTACATTGTGTCTGCCTAATCTGTCATTACGTCAGACGTTGCTTCAACTGCTGCTTCAGTCATTGCTGTGTCATCGCTTCTGTCACTGCTTCGCATTGTTATGTCATTGTTTCAGTTATTGATTTATCATTGTTTCAGTGATCGATTTGTCATTGCGCCAGTTATTGAATTGTCACTGTTTCAGTCACTAATTTGTCGTTTTTTCAGTCAATGATTTGTCATTGTTTCAGTCATTGATATGTCATTGTTTCAGTCATTCAGTTGTTATTGCGTTTGTCATTGATTTGTCATTGCGTCAGCCATTGGTTTGTCAATGTTTCATTCATTGATTTGCCATTGTTTCAGTAATTGATTTGTCATTGTGTCAGTCATTGATTTGTCATTGTTTCAGTCATTGATGTGTCATTGTTTCAGTCATTGTTTTGTGATTGTTTTGTCATTGTTTCATTCATTGAGTTGTCACTGCTTCAGTCATTGATTTTTCAATGTTTTAGTCATTGATTTATCATTGTTTCAGTCATTGATTTGTCATTATTTCAATCATTGTTTCTGTCATTGATTTGTCATGGCTTCAGTCACTGATTTGTCATTGCGTCAGTCATTGATTTGTCATTGTGTCAGTCTCTTTGACTTGTCATTATTTCAGTCCTTGATTTGTCATTGTTTCAATCATTTTTTTGTGAGTGTTTTGTGAGTGTTTTGTCATTGTTTCAGTCATTGATTTGTCATTGTTTCAGTCATTGGTTTTTCATTGTTTCACTCATTGATTTGTCATTGTTTCACCCAATGATTTGTCATTGCGTCAGTCATTGATATGTCATTGTTTCAGTCATTGATTTGTCATTGCTTCAGTCACTGATTTGTCATTGCTCCAGTCATTGATTTGTCAATGTTTCATTCATTGATTTGTCATTGTGTCAGTCATTGATTTGTCATTGTTTCAGTCCTTGATTTGTCATTGTTTCAATCATTGTGTTGTGATTGTTTTGTCATTGTTTCATTCATTGAGTTGTCATTGCGTCAGTAATTGAATTGTCATTGTTTCATTCTTTGATTTATGACTGCTTCAGTCATTGATGTGTCATTGTTTCAATCATTGATTTGTCATTGTTCCTGTCATCTGTCATTGATTTGTCATTGTTTCAGTCTTTGACTTGTCATTGTTTCAGTCCTTGATTTGTCATTGTTTCAATCATTGTGTTGTGATTGTTTTGTCATTGTTTCATTCATTGAGTTGTCATTGCGTCAGTAATTGAATTGTCATTGTTTCATTCTTTGATTTATGACTGCTTTAGTCATTGATTTGTCATTGCGTCAGTCATTGAATTTTCATTGTTTCAGTCATTGATTTATCATTGCGACAGCCATTGAATTGTCATTGTTTCAGTCATTGATTTGTCATTGTTTCATTCATTGATTTGTCATTGCGTCAGTAATTGATTTTCATTGCGTCAGTTATTGATTTGTCATTGCGTCAGTCATTGAATAATCATTGTTTCAGTCATTAATTTTTCATTGTTTCAGTCATTGGTTTTTCATTGTTTCAGTGACTGATTTGTCATTGCGTCAGTCATTGATTTGTCATTGTTCACTAATTGATTTGTCATTGTTTCAGTCATTGAGTTGTCATTGTTTCATTCATTGATTTGTCATTGCGTCAGTAATTGATTTTCATTGCGTCAGTTATTGATTTGTCATTGCGTCAGTCATTGAATAATCATTGTTTCAGTCATTAATTTTTCATTGTTTCAGTCATTGGTTTTTCATTGTTTCAGTGACTGATTTGTCATTGCGTCAGTCATTGATTTGTCATTGTTCACTAATTGATTTGTCATTGTTTCAGTCATTGAGTTGTTATTGCGCCAGTCATTGATTTGTCATTGTTCACTAATTGATTTGTCATTGTTTCACTCATTGATTTGTCATTGTTTCAGTCATTGATTTGTCATTGCGTCAGTCAATTATTTGTCATTGTTTCAGTCACTGATTTTGCATTGCGTCAGTCATTGATTTGTCATTGTTTCGGTCATTGAGTTGTTATTTCGCCGGTCATTGATTTGTTATTGCGCCAGTCATTGATTTTTCAATGTTTCATTCATTGATTTGTCATTGTTTCAATCTTTGACTTGTCATTGTTTCAGTCCTTGATTTGTCATTGTTTCAATCATTGTGTTGTGATTGTTTCATTCATTGAGTTGTCATTGCGTCAGTAATTGAATTGTCATTGTTTCATTCTTTGATTTGTCACTGCTTCAGTCAGTGATGTGTCATTGTTTCAGTCATTGAATTGTCATTGTTTCAATCATTGATGGGTCATTGTTCTTGTCATCTGTCATTGATTTACATTGCTTCAGTCATTAATTGGTCATTGTTTCAGTCATCGACTTGTCATTGTTTCAGTCATTGATTTGTCATTGTTTCAGTCATTGATTTGTCATTGTTTCAGTCATTGATTTGTCATTGTTTCATTCATTGATTTGTCATTGCGTCAGTTATTGATTTGTCATTGCGCCAGTTATTGATTTGTCATTGCGTCAGTCATTGAATTGTCACTGTTTCAGTCATTGATTTGTCATTGCGTCAGTCATTGAATTTTCATTGTTTCAGTCATTGATTTATCATTGCGACAGCCATTGAATTGTCATGGTTTCAGTCATTGATTTGTCATTGCGTCAGTCATTGATTTGTCATTGTTTCAGTCATTGATTTGTCAATGCGTCAGTCATTGAATTGTCGTTGTTTCAATCATAGCTTTGTCATTGCGTACTTAAGTAATTTCCCGTCATTTCACCTTCACATTTTGTGATCCGCTTTCATTTTCATCAAAATCTATTATTTTACCACATTTTATTACAAAATATTTACTATGGTGAGCATGAACTAAAATGCTATAACTCGTGTCCCATTCAATTCTCCTCAGCCACGTTCAGCTAGGCTCCCCTTGACGTGATGTTTATAAGTGCGTCTGGTAATTCGTATACCAGGCCTATGGAAAAGCAACTCCACCGAGGCACGTGTGTACGCCACGCGACAAGTCGATACGTATTTTGTTTTATAAAATGTTTCTCCTTGACAAAGACAATTCTCAAACAAAGAATAACATTTCACCATATTCTGAATTATCGTTACGATAAGGTGCTAAGGGGGCAAAATTATCACAAGTCATGGTATTCACGTGTTGTCTGCATGTTACATAACTGCCCTCATGGCGGCCTAGATAAACAGCGATGTTGCATAAGCACGGGCTGTATCGTGTTAAATATATACGCTCTTCCTATATCGGAATTTTCTATTGTCGATCCAGACAACGGCTTCCATAACGGGAAACGTTATTCATCGTGACCAATACCCTTGCGCAGAACACACGGAAAACCTTGCTATAGAAGTAGCTGATGTGCTGGGGAATTAAGTAAAGTGCGCGTATAGTTGAGTCGTGCCATACTGTAAGTACAGTACACATTGAAGGGTATGTTTGCAACGTTGATTTTGCATAGCAACATTTGAAATGTATATACCGTATTCGACATAATAAGCGCGCATGGCGCTCTCAAAATTAGAAATTTGGGGCTCTTATAAGAAAATAATTTTGGTGAAAAATAACAGAGTTGAAAGATCGTTACTTTCGTGGTTAATGCTGACAGCCTGAAAGGTTTATATACGACAGATATATTTTTCCAGAATTTAATTTGCCACAATTGAGGATGCATATAACACACGTATTATACACAAATAAATAAGTCTTGTACATTGATCAATCGGAAGGGGTGCTAATTGGGATTGTTCACCAATCAATATATAAGCTAATATCGCCGTGGGCGCTTATAAGAGCAGGGCGCTTATTACATCGAATACGGTATATTCAAAGGCAAAATTAACTGTGATACTGTACTTATTCACGATATTGTGATTTTAGAAAGCATTTGTTTGAGCTATCTCCACTGTTTCGTCCAAAATGTACTGGTGTTTAATGGTGCCAAAGGTGGCCTCGATAAGCTTCGTAAATCTATTTTTTATTTTTGAAATTTAAAAATTCAAATAAATTCTTAATTTCAAATTCAAATTTGCTCAGAAATATTTCTTTTATTTAAAACGGCTAGGATGAAAAGCTTGTTTTTTTTCATTGAACTTTAAACATTGCAGTTTCAAGGGGAAAGAAAGTGCGATTCGACCCGTGAATATCTGGGTCAGAATAGGTCCTCAGCAATGCATGCTGGTCGCCATAACAGGCGACTAACGGGATCGGGTGGTCAGGCTCGCTGACTTTGTTGATGCATGTCATCGTATTTTAATTGCGTAGATCGATGCTCATGATATCAATCACTAGCTTGCCTGGTCCAGACTCGATTATTGCAGACCGCCGTCTTATGGTTGTAATATTGCTGAGTGCGGCGTTAAAACAAACAAACAAATACATGAAGTGCGACTCTGCAATTTTACCTTTGATAATATCAATAAAAATTAGTATTCCCTTATTTTTAAGAGATGTTAAGGGTGACTGTTACGTTTGAAAATGGATGACATGCATGTAGCGTTTATTCTTATTTATTTTGAAACTCAAAACGATCGCTGTTCTTTGATGCCAACTGATTGAAAGATATAAAGAGTCAATATTGGCCCAGATGGGACAAGATGTTTAAGAGTGAGTACGTAAGTTGGGTTTAACGCCGCTTTTTTCAGTATTCAAGTTATATTTCACGACGAAATTGGGGGAGTAAAGCCAGAAGTGATGCGTGTCTCAGACGTTTTCCTTTTTGTTGCACGGTATGGTGCTGACAAACCTAGAAACATAATCGGGGCGAACCAAGATTCAAACCCACAATCATAGGTTTCTGTCGTGTCCAAGGGATGCAACTCTGCACAGCCCTTTGACGACTGGGCCACCCGTTCCCCCAAATGGTTAAGATGGGACAAGATCGGACAAGATGGGCTAATTTTGGACAGGTGGACAAGATGTTGAAAAAACAAGACGGAATAAGCTGGTACAATGTTTTTTATTTCAATATATTCTGTCTTGGACATTTTCACCACAGTTCATGCGCATAGATAATTGTCTTACACCATATTTTCACACAACTGGGTTCAGACCACCGGCTCTAAAAAAAGACTTAGTCCAATATCTCTCACGGAATTTATTAGTTCTCGCTTTGGAACAAACTCTCGTGGTCCGTTCGTAATAGTATACATTGTGTGTAACATATTGTTCACAAACCGTGAACAAGGCTGTCTCGGAAAAATATGCAGAACGCGACTCCACAATGCTATGTATGCTCTACATATACAACACGTGAGCCTTTTTGGTATACATTGTACTTATATGCAGAACATGAATCCCCCCTGCTGTGGGTTGAATATGCATATGAGGCGAGATGAGATGAAGTGAGTTGAAATGGGGTTAAACAATGCTTTTCGGATTATTGCACTTTTAAAGCGATGTACTTGCGCACGCGTGTCTGGTTGAGCATGCGCGTGAGTGCTTTTACTAGTCCGGTTTTATAGTGCTAGCCCACAAGATACTATGTCGCAGTTTAACATAAATACCGCACTCAGACACAATATAATGACTTCGACACGGCCAGTCCTTACTGTAGCCCCTTAATGCCGAGCGCCAGGCAGGGTAACAACAAGTGGCAAATTTTAACGCCTTTTGGTATGACGCGGCCGACGTACCGATTTCGGGGGAGAATATACCGACAATGAATCGTGCGGTTTCCAATGAAGTCTTTTGGTATGACGCGGTCTGGAATCGAACCATCGGCTTTCTTCTCTCGATGCAACTGCGCTTTCTATTGGACCACGGGGGCATGTCGATGTACGCTGTTCCTGTGCTGTCATTAACTGACAGCGGGTTATATAAGCAATTTGTGTGACACGTGTTGTTGAACTGAACCTAACTTCTTCACACCCAGCCCGCCTCTGTGGTCTAGTGGTAGAGCGTCCGCCCGGAGAGCGGAAGGTCAAGGATTCGATCCCCGATCGCGTCATACCAAAAGACGTTAAAAGATTGTACTTGTTGTTACCCTGTCTGGCGCTCGGCATTAAGGGGCTAAAACAAGGACTGGTCGTCTCGGAGTCAGTATACTGTGTCTGAGTGGGGTATTGATGTTAAACTGCGGCATGGTATCTCAGTGAGCTAGCACTATAAATCGGCATCAGTCCGGACTAGTACAAGCAGCCACACATATACATACACGTGCATGCACGTCGCTATATCAGTGCCATAATCTAGGACGCGACGTTAAACTCCATTTCACCTCACCTTATCACACTCAGGCCATATTGTGGCACAAGATGTACAATACCATTATAAACTACATTAATGTACAGATCTGCGCTTGGTGGTGACAAGTATGCACACAGAATACATACAGAATATAGAGTAATACAGTGGTTTCCTAACATACAACTCATTTTATCAATGTAGCCACAATTTCATTGCTAATTTTAGACAAATTTCTTGATATTCCTATTTTTTTATTATAAAAAAACGGCAATTCATTTGGTATACATTTGGTACATAAAAATATTTATATGTAAACATTTCCCATCTTAAGCAAATACTCGACGTACAAATAGGTAGTAAAATGAATCTCCGACGTCATTGAGATTGCACGGGTTACATTTCCGATCAATTAGAGGTCTCAACCGGAAGATAGTGATATCACGTCCTGAATATTAGTAGTGAGTGAGTGAGTTGTGTTTAACGCCGCTTTTAACAGTATTCCAGTCACATCGCGGCGTGTTAGCTTAATGTGGGAGGAAAGCCCGAAGTGATGCAGGTCTCAGATGTTAACCACTTCGGTGAAACCCACGAGCACGGGTATGGTGCTGACAAACCTAGAAACATAATCGGGGCGAATCGGGATTCGAACCCTCAATCATAGGTTTCTGGCGTGCCCAAGGGACGCAACTCTGCACAGCGAATTGCGGTGCCTTAGACGACTGGGCCACCGTGCCCAAATATAAACATGTAAAAAAATGACAAATCCAAACATACAGAAAACAATTTATTTGTTTCGTGCTATGTGCATGTATGCTGAATCCCAAATATTTACAATGGTTGCAGTCACGCTAATAGATTTGTTGGATTTTTTGGATCGGACATTAAATATTAATGCATAAGTCTAGGTCCATATGATTCAAATTTAGGGGGCGTCGTTTGAGCCTACTACACCGTCACTCTTGTGTTTGTATAAGAGGCTATGTTTTAATGGTTTCGCGGACACGTTTTTTCATGAACTCAGTCAGTGGAGTAAACTTAAGATTCAAATATATTATCTCCGCGTGACAGGGCTTGTACTTACCGTGACAGTTCCTAGAACAGATGGATTCAGCACACTCTGAGGTGAAGTCAGCGCTACAAAGCTCAGAAGAAGTTAAAGACCCACTTTTTCATATGGCTATAGTAAATCAGTCGGATGTTCTCGAACTTCTTTTGACTAGTTTATAATATTATGTACCAAATAACCCAAACAGTGAAAATTGGGTATTCTTGTTTGGGCATTTATAATCAATAGAATGTTTAAACACATTTGTGACGCCACGTAGTCGTTTAATTGATACAATATGTGTCACGAGTGGACAGCTATCAATTGGAAAGTCAATTATTCAATGCCTACATTACACTGAATCCATTGTATACTTGGAATTTTGTTACACATGTGAATTAATTGTCAAATTTATCGGAAAACGTCTCGCCTTTCGAATCCACCTTGCATGATTTGAGGACGTGACAAAACGATCTGAAATTAACTGTTACATATTTTGAATTATCATATGATATGAATTTGTCTCGGCGGGATATAGCCAACGGATAAAAACTGTATCCGTAAGGAGAGAGCACCCATTACAGGAAAACTTTAGGTTCCGTTTGTAAAAGATGAGGATGGGCATATTGACTACAGAATTGCAGGATGACATTATATGACAAAGCGTTTGTCACGCTTGGGATGGTAAATTGTCTATAATAAGAATAATCACCTCACTCAGCTCGCCAAGACTCGCTACATGCAATGTTTATCCCTAATATAGAATATTTACCACCACCTGCGTGATAAACGCTATTCATATTTGTATAAGCCTTAAAAGCTAAGAAAATACTATGTTTAGATCACAACAGGAGACCATGTAGTTACATGTAAGATGTAACAACAGGATCACCACATGTTTTATGTCGTCATGTACAACCAAAGTGACAGGAACAATATGCAATGTAAGAATGATACAACAACAGGATCACCGCATGTCTTATGTCGTCATGTACCACCAAAGTGACAGGAACAATATGCAATGTAAGAATGATACAACAACAGGATCAACCACATGTCTTATGTCGTCATGTACCACCAAAGTGACAGGAACAATATGCAATGTAAGAATGATACAACAACAGGATCAACCACATGTCTTATGTCGTCATGTACCACCAAAGTGACAGGAACAAGATGCAATGTAAGAATGATACAACAACAGGATCAAAACATGTCTTATGTCGTCATGTACCACCAAAGTGACAGGAACAATATGCAATGTAAGAATGATACAACAACAGGATCACCACATGTCTTATGTTGTCATGTACCACCAAAGTGACAGGAACAATATGCAATGTAAGAATGATACAACAACAGCATCACCACATGTTTTATGTCGTCATGTACCACCAAAGTGACAGGAACAATATGCAATGTAAGAATGATACAAAAACAGCATCACCACATGTTTTATGTCGTCATGTACCACCAAAGTGACAGGAACAATATGCAATGTAAGAATGATACAACAACAGGATCACCACATGTCTTATGTCGTCATGTACCACCAAAGTGACAGGAACAATATGCAATGTAAGAATGCCATAACAACAACAGGATCACCACATGTCTTATGTCGTCATGTACCACCAAAGTGACAGGAACAATATGCAATGTAAGAATGATACAACAACAGGATCACCACATGTCTTATGTCGTCATGTACCACCAAAGTGACAGGAACAAGATGCAATGTAAGAATGATACAACAACAGGATCACCACATGTCTTATGTCGTCATGTACCACCAAAGTGACAGGAACAATATGCAATGTAAGAATGATACAACAACAGGATCACCACATGTCTTATGTCGTCATGTGCAACCAAAGTGACAGGAACAATATGCAATGTAAGAATGATACAACAACAGGATCACCACATGTCTTATGTCGTCATGTACCACCAAAGTGACAGGAACAATATGCAATGTAAGAATGATACAACAACAGGATCACCACATGTCTTATGTCGTCATGTGCAACCAAAGTGACAGGAACAATATGCAATGTAAGAATGCCATAACAACAACAGGATCACCACATGTCTTATGTCGTCATGTACCACCAAAGTGACAGGAACAATATGCAATGTAAGAATGATACAACAACAGGATCACCACATGTCTTATGTCGTCATGTACCACCAAAGTGACAGGAACAATATGCAATGTAAGAATGATACAACAACAGGATCACCACATGTCTTATGTCGTCATGTACCACCAAAGTGACAGGAACAATATGCAATGTAAGAATGATACAACAACAGGATCACCACATGTCTTATGTCGTCATGTACCACCAAAGTGACAGGAACAATATGCAATGTAAGAATGATACAACAACAGGATCACCACATGTCTTATGTCGTCATGTACCACCAAAGTGACAGGAACAAGATGCAATGTAAGAATGATACAACAACAGGATCACCACATGTCTTATGTCGTCATGTACCACCAAAGTGACAGGAACAATATGCAATGTAAGAATGATACAACAACAGGATCACCACATGTCTTATGTCGTCATGTGCAACCAAAGTGACAGGAACAATATGCAATGTAAGAATGATACAACAACAGGATCACCACATGTCTTATGTCGTCATGTACCACCAAAGTGACAGGAACAATATGCAATGTAAGAATGATACAACAACAGGATCACCACATGTCTTATGTCGTCATGTGCAACCAAAGTGACAGGAACAATATGCAATGTAAGAATGCCATAACAACAACAGGATCACCACATGTCTTATGTCGTCATGTACCACCAAAGTGACAGGAACAATATGCAATGTAAGAATGATACAACAACAGGATCACCACATGTCTTATGTCGTCATGTACCACCAAAGTGACAGGAACAATATGCAATGTAAGAATGATACAACAACAGGATCACCACATGTCTTATGTCGTCATGTACCACCAAAGTGACAGGAACAATATGCAATGTAAGAATGATACAACAACAGGATCACCACATGTCTTATGTCGTCATGTGCAACCAAAGTGACAGGAACAATATGCAATGTAAGAATGATACAACAACAGGATCACCACATGTCTTATGTCGTCATGTACCACCAAAGTGACAGGAACAATATGCAATGTAAGAATGATACAACAACAGGATCACCACATGTCTTATGTCGTCATGTACCACCAAAGTGACAGGAACAATATGCAATGTAAGAATGATACAACAACAGGATCACCACATGTCTTATGTCGTCATGTACCACCAAAGTGACAGGAACAATATGTAATGTAAGAATGATACAACAACAGATCACCACATGTTTTATGTCGTCATGTACAACCAAAGTGACAGGAACAATATGCAATGTAAGAATGATACAACAACAGGATCACCACATGTTTTATGTCGTCATGTACCACCAAAGTGACAGGAACAATATGCAACGAATATGCAGCTGCCCTCCCTGGATTTTTTATAGAAACCATTTTTCCTTGTGAAAGTTAACTTGAATATGAAATGAATATTTTGATTTGTTCCCCTGTCAAAAATGGTTAATTACGGCCTTGTGATGTCATTCTGAACCATCAATGTGGAAAAAGGAACATATTCAAAACAACCAGTATGTAACAGTTAGATCACAACACGTGTACAAATACATGTACACTGTAATGTAAACTGACTCCTAATGAAGTACCCAACATACGAGACCGCATTTGCTCCTGTAAATGTGCGCCTGGCCCCATAACGGTGAAGTACCAGAGACAAAGGGCGGGTCTTAGTCCTATTGTTGAATATATATTTTTAAGATATTTTGCTTACTTAAAGCCTTGGCAAGTCTAGATCAAACTAACCAAGTCTAGTTTGCTCGATTCCACAGCAGAAGAGGAAAGGTTCTTTCGAAGAAAAAACTATTTAAAAGACGTGTTTTCATTGACTAAGTTTTAGTCTAGGCGGGTCTACGTAAACAACCTTTTGACGATATAACCGTTAAATGTCTCTTCCCACCCTTGTCTATAAATGATTTGTTTGTAGCAACATGGGACTTCGCCTTCACATGACTCATACCGCATCAACAATGACACATGACTTTTACTCACGTAGTTGTGTTTCACAGTTCTATATTCACGTTACAATACAAACAAACTGTTGGATTGGCATTATAACAAACATACTCGCATACAGCAGGCCGTAGCAGACAGACAGACAGACAATTGTTTATTAACGTCTCACTTCTGTACAACATACTCCATACATATATACATAGAACATAGATAAAAGTACAGAGAACATAGATAAAAGTACAGAACCACTTAATATGATTTATGAGAGACGAGGTCACATAAAAATAAATACAAGTAGAATATATAAGTGGTAAAATATATCACGAAGGTAAATCTAAGCATTATATAAAATATTCTTGCGTTTTTCAAGTAAAGGTTTGCAGGTTTTGGCCGTTAGAAACAACAAATCATCATTGGACATAATAAAAGAGAACTTATCAACATCGGATTAAACTTGAAAAGTATCACAGAGATTCGCACATGTAGTTAAAAGGTATAGGTACTGTTTTTTATATAAAGGACAATGAAATATAACATGGCTTTCATCCTCCACGCATTCATGACAGTTAAATTGGCATTATAACAAACATACTCGCATACAGCAGGCCGTGACATGCAGGGCAATGAAGCAGCCTTGCGGCTTTGGTATGATGGAGTCGTCACGCCGGGCGGCCAGCATTTAATTCACCATATGAGTACAACGTGTGAAGCAGTTTAGTTGCCCCCGTGGAACAGTGCTAAAACCCTTGTCAGTTTCCCAGAGAAACATGATGTACTGTTTAGTGCACGGCTGTAAGGTGTCACGTTTACACGCGTGTGTGCAGCGGTCGGGGTTTATTACAGCATAAACACAGGGCGTGTCTTTTCAATAAATTGTAACGATTATTTATATAACATTTAGATCACGGCACGTATACCGCCTCCCTGGTCTAGTGGTAGAGCGTCCGCCCAGAGAGCGGAATGTCCGGGGTTCGATCCAAACCAAAAGACGTTAAAAGATGGTACTTGTTGTTACCCTGTCTGGCGCTCGGCATTAAGGGGCTAAAACAAGGACTGGTCAGCTCGGAGTCAGTATACTGAGTGGGGTATTCATGATAAACTGCGGCGTGGTATCTCAGTGTGCTGGCACTATTAATCGGCATCAGTACGGACTAGTACAAGCAGCCACACACATGCATGCACGTCGCTATATAAGTGCAAAAGTCTTGGACGCGACGTTAAACCCAATTTCACCTCACCTCACAACACTTGTACAAATACAAGTACAATGACTCCCACCAAAGAGGCACCCAACATACATGACCGCATTTGCCCTGCACATTTGCACCTGGCCGATATCACAGTAGTACATGAGGTCTGTGTTAACAACCTTTTGACCATAGAACCGTTAAATGGCTCATTTCAAATACATATGTCTCGATATGGAACAATATGCAATGTGACAATAGTTATGTAACAAGATGTAACAATAGTAAGTGGGTGAGTTTGTTTTTTCGCCGCTTTTAACATTCCAGCAATATCACGACGGGGGACACCAGAAATGGGCCTCACACATTGTACCCATATCGGAATCGAACCCGGGTCTTCGGTGTGACGAGCGAACGCTTTAACCACTAGGCTACCCGACCGCCCAGATGTAACAATAGGATCACCACATGTTTTGTGTCGTTATGCAACACCAAAGGGAAATAGAAACAATATGCAATGTGCAACAGGAACAATATGAAATGCACGTTAACGTTGGTTTTTCAACAGGGGCATCACATGTTGTTGTGCAACACCAATGCATAAACAATAGTCAATGTAGCAAAGAGTTAACAATTATGTTTCATGTTGTGTAACACCAATATGAAACAGGAACGATATGCCATGTAGCAAAGGTGTAATACCCCCATGACACCAACCTCGTTCTCAATACGTTCGTAAAAATGTTGTCGAACGGGCTCCAACTGTATATGAACGTAGTTGACGTTGTAGCAGCTATTGACAGTCTTTTTACGAACTTCATGGACGGGCTCTGACGGGGAGGTTGCTCCAGAACTTTGAGTCTGCTCATAATTTTATCCCGTCCATCCCGTTCTGCAATTAGTCGAATTGACAACGTACTTAAAACGAGAAAGACGTATTACGAACGGAATTGCCGTACTTCGAACCTACTAGGGACGTGTTACGATGTGGTGCAGTCGGACATAAATTTCAGTACGGGTGCACACCGACCGGGTCAACTTCTCTTTGGGGGCATGATGTGTACAGCTCGGAGCCCTGAACTTGAATGAAGACTGGCTACAACGCGCTGGGTATCCATAGGAGTCGGACCAGGACGGGCCAGGACGCGAATACACACGCACTTGGGACGAGATGAGGTCGTACTGCGAACGAGTTGGTCGGGTTAAGAATTAGTTAGAACTGGCTTGGACGTATTGTGAACGAGGTAGAACGAGGTAGAACTAGGTTGAACTGGTTAAGAACGGGTTGAGAACGGCAATGGGCGTGCTCGAACGGCTTCGAAACGTTGTCGGGATGAAGTGAAGAGTCACTTTTACACGATCTGAACTGGATACAAACGGACTGCAGACTGGCCAAGAACGAGACAAGAACGAGAGAGACGTGCTTATGAACGAACTAGCATCGTATTTTACGCCAAACTACCCGTTCTGCCGTGATCACAGCGTCATAGTATTTTTTTAGAACGGGGTAGAACGGGATAGAACTACTTTGGTGTGATGGTAGCACAACATATTTATTGTTGTTGTGTATCCGGATCCCTCATGCAGAAACATTATGCAATGTAGCACATATCTAACAACAGGACCATCACATGTTTCATGTTGTGTAACACCAATATGAAACAGGAACAATATTCCAAGTAGCAAAGGTGTAACAACAGGTCCATCACATATTGATTGTTACCCTAATGCAGAAACAATATGCAATGTAGCAAAGCTGAAAAATAGAACCGTCACGTGTTTAATGCCATAGTGTATCATCAATGTGGAAACAGGAAAGTATGCAATGTAACGATTATGTAAAACTTAGATCACAACACGTGTACAAATACAGGTACACTGACTCCTAACTATGAATTATTTGAGTTTAAAGCAGTATTTCAAATGCATATATCACGACATGTCAGCTTGCTGTAGGAGGAAAGTGATGCAGGTCCTCGTCGTGGTAAAAACAGCGCAAGACCAATTTTTGTCGGGGCGAATACGGAATTCGAAAAACGGATCCTGACCCATCTAAGGGATGTTACTGCACTGCTTTAGTCAATGGTTCACCCTACCTCTTCCACAACGACCCACAACCCCTTTTAGAAACGGTTACGTACGCCCATACCTTGCAAACGGCACCCCAGAGGGAGAGACAAGTCAATGGTAGCACAATTGTTTATGCTGACGCCTCTTGTTGTACAGAGCTGCCAAGATCCTTTGATTCAGGGTTCGAAACTCGGCTCCGGTTATGATCCTTGATCATAGTCGTGCTTGTGAAAGTCACTGAAGTGGTAATCTGACTAAAAGAAATTGTAAATAGAATCTGATGTACAGTAAACTACGGATATAACGAACTCAAAGGGAGCTCTTATTCTAGTTCGTTATAACCGTCGTTCGTTATAAGCATGTATACAGTATATATAAAGCAAATTGCCGGGACCAAAAAAGACAGTTCGTTATATCCGTCAGTTTGTTATAAGCGTGTTCGTTATAAACGTAGTTTACTGTATCTAATTTTGCGGACCAAAAGTTACATAAGTGCTTCTCATTGCTAAATCTGGTGCTTACGGTAGGATAAACGCCCGGACGTTGTATACTGTTAACTATAAAAGGAGTGCTCAACAATATAGCGTGGCGACGTAGATATGTGTCTTTCAGTCATAATGCATATCATCTTCCCGAGGCAAGTGAGTTAACTGACTATAAAAGTCCAGTTTCCACCCTTGCCGAACTAGGCTGGTATTATGGAGTTACATTTTGGCTGGACTAACGAGTCTATGCATAGTCCAATCAAAATCGCGCACCGAAATCGAAATCCTGTTCGTAAAGTGTCATGCAGATTTCGGTCGACTGCAGGATTTGCAGAGCATGTGCACCGCTAACTCGTTGTCAACAGATATTTTCTCAATCTTTTCATGTTTTTAATCAAAGTGCTCACGTGATTTGATGCAGTTCGCGATGTAAGACTCGTTTTATCACAATATAAATCTTGATTATCGATCAGATCGTCTTGACTGGGCGCCACCGTTTTGTTTGAAACAAATGCAAGTGATACGAGAGGTTGAATCTGATTGGTCAATAGGAGAGGCATAGAAAGGACATAACTCGATCGAGCCCAGGAGTTCCAGCCTAGTTCGGCAAGGGTGGAAACTGGACTTTTAAAGTCAGTTAACTCTCTTGGCTCGGGAAGATGAATGTATAACGACGTGGCTATTTCTGCAGTTCATATACATACGTAACCATCCAACCAAATAAATCGTGCGTCACTTTGTACATTTTGAGTTTGGTTTTGCATGGTTTATGGCGGAGATTGAGGAGAACTACCAATACAGCAAATTGGCAAGCGCCAGGCAGGTTAACAAGAAGTGCCAAATTATAACATCTGTTGGTATGACGCGGCCGGATTCGAACCCCCGACCTTCCGCTCCCCGGGCGGACGTACTACCACTAGACCACGGAGGCGGTCGTAGGTCTTAAGCTGAATAGAGATATAAATACATGTGACTGCATAAACTTGTTTTTCCCGATCTCGGGACAGAATATCCCGGCAAAGTTTCAATGAAGAAAATATCTGTTGTTGCTTTGCTGACGAGGGAAGTTATAGAGAAGAATAGAGAAACGAGTTAGATTTTATTGATTTATATAAGATCTGACAGCAGGCCATGTGAGTTGTTATCGGCTCTGATAGTGTTTCGGGTCATTTAGGACCGGGTTACTTGGTGGGCGCCGTTTTGTGAAAGGTCAAAGAAAGGTGATCGGAGCTCCCATGCCTAAACATAGACTTACGACAATGCAGGACTTATGGCAATTGGTTATTTATAATTGCATTTTCTAAGATGGTTGTCAAGTGAGTGAGTGAGTGAGTATGGCTTTACGCCGCTTTTAGAAATATGCCAGCAATATCACGGCGGGGGACCACAGAAATGGGCTTCACACATTCTACCCATGTCGGGAATCGAACCCGGGTCTACGGCGTGACGAGCTAACGCCTTAACCACTAGGCTACCCGACCGCCCCTGGTTGTCAAGACATAAGCTGGTTGTTAGGTAACAGTCTCAAATATGCTCGACACGGTGAATTTGCGTGAATTTTATAGATCATTCATCCCTGATTCTTCAATTGCAAGAATTTCTTTTTCTGTGTGGTAACTTATAATTCACAATTCAATAAATACGGGGGCATGGGAGGTAATGTTGCCGTAATTCTATCCCTTAGGCACACCAGAAATCTTTGATTGTGGGTTCGAATCCCCGTTCGTCCAGATTATGTTCCAATGTTTGTCAGCACCATACCCGTAGTCGTGGGTCTCACCAAAGTGGTAAACATCTGGAACCTGCATCACTTTGGGCTTTCTTCCACATTAAGCTACAGGAGTCACGGGAGACCCACTAGTTAACACTGGATGAACGCTCTGTGTGGAGTTACGACCCTTAGTCACAGCAGGATCCAACAGACAGCGAATCCTGCAGCAACCTCCGAAAGAGGCCTCCGCCTATTTTCACGCAGAGGTGTCAGAGTAAAGTTCCGATTTTAATAAAAAGATCAGATTTCTGGGACGTTATATATACTCACCGGAAAGTTATATAAAATCTCTGGTAACTGACATTCACGTTCTATGGAGTTTATGTAAGGCCGATCGCGGACAAAGGCATGACGTCACTTAATGTATACAAGAGTACCTAATAACATCCCTGAGGTCTTGGGAAGTTTTTAAAACAGTTCAACTAAGTTTGAAGTAAAGCCACATACATTACAACTGACCATCTCACCAGAAGCCCTGAAGTCCAGAGTTAGAATTGGTCTTCAACAACCCATGCTTGCAATAAGAGGCGTCTGTGCTTGTCGTAAGAGGCGATTAACGGGATCGGGTGGTCAGGCTCGCTGACTTGGTTTGTGCATGCCACCGTGTCCTTATCGCGTGGATCGATGCTCATGATATCAATCACTGGCTGGTCGAGACTCGATTATTTACAGACCGCCGTCATATAGCTGGAATATTCCTGAGTGCGGCGTTAAACAACAAACAAACATTCCCTTCAACCATAGCTTTAATGTTTCAAATCACAAGTCATATGTGGTATTTTACTGACGCTTCACAAGCCTGTATGTGATTGTCAGCATGTTGAAGTGATTGTATTCTGTTGTGGAAAGTCTTCTAAGGCGCTTCAATTCGCTGTGCAGACAAACTCACTCACTGATAGAATTGATAATACAAATTTATTTTGTCAGCTAGGATTGTTTAAAATACGTATTCCCCAGTACATGCACTATCAGCAGTAACCCTGAAGTTATATTTCTAGTAAATTATCTATTCGAAACCCATAGCATCATCCCTGTCGGGTAACCGCTTTGAATAGGCCCTGATATACGCTCTGCTAATGGGGATCGGATCGCTATGACATGGGACCCATTGCTGATGTGTATCACAGATTTAGTACACCATGAATCGTCGTCGCGCTTTCAACTCACTGTTGCCTTGTTGTGTATTCAATCACTACAGGTCCATGTGATACTGATGACGGCGTAAAACAGCATTCACCCATTTTAGTTCGGTATGATTTTCCGTGTGTAACGCCGATTCTATAGAGTGTTTCATATGAATCACAAGATAGCGTAATTCGGGATAAAAGCCTGTGAAACGGTACATTTATCATTATACAGTGCACCTATATCACTGTAGTACATGAGACATAGGCTGCAACCCACGAGCCTGACAATAATTATAATCAGTGCGAATGTAAGATTCGAACCCACGACCATATGATTCTGTCAGGCCTAAGGGACGCAACTCTGAACAGCAAATTGCGGCGCCTTTGGCAACTGGGCCACCCATTCCTCCCCAGGTATGAAGAGGTGTACTTATTAGACACATACTCCGAGAATGATAAAACATGATTCGAAAATGTTACGACACACATATGTTCTTTCAACCAAGGTTGTGTGTTTGTTTGGTGTTTAACGCCGCACTCAGCAATATCCCAGCTATAGGACGGCGGTCTGTAAAATAATCCAGTCTGGACCAGACAATTCAGTGATTGACATCATGAGCATCGATCCACGCAATTGGGATCGAGGACATGTATCAACCAAGTCAGCGAGCCTTACCACCCGATCCCGTTAGTCGCCTTTTACGACAAGCATAGTCGCCTTTTACGGCAAGTATGGGTTGCTGAAGACCAAATCTACCCCGGAATCTAACGGGTCTCTTTCAACCATGAATTCTTCATCTTCTTTGAAAATATATCCCTTTGAAATCATGTCATTTACTGGGTGCCCTTCTGTGATATCAATGCAGAAAGAATTATCCTCAATAACTGTAGAGGTTACTCCAGATCTGCAGACACTGTGCTTCTTTAGATAACCCTATTATTTAGGATGAAACGCATTCATTGTTGAATGTAAACTTAATACAGACATTAAGCCTGATTTATTCAGCGCTTGTGGTTAAAACGTTCGATCGTCACGCCGAAGACCCGGGTTCGATTCCCAACATGGCTACAATGTGTGAAGCCCATTTCTGGTGTCCTCGCCGTGATATTGCTGGAATATTGCTAAAAGCGGTGTAAAACCATACTTACACACTCACTATTCAGCGCTGTGACGCTCAACTTGACTAATTTTTTCTAACGATAATAGTTCCCCAAATGTGGTTAAGCTATAAAGTGGGACATTGTGCAGCCTCTTCTTGCAAGGCACCGGAAGCCGCCTTCTAAAGTATTCTAATCAGTACTGTATGATCATCATCATCATCATCATCATCATCATCATCATCATTGTTGTTGTCATTATTATTATTATTATTATTATTATTATTATTATTAATCGTAATGTATACCTTGTCCATAGTGCGGCACATAAACCCAATGGCTGGAAGTCCTCACAGTGTCATGCTGTTTCATCCGTGATGTGTTATGCAATGCTTGTCTCTGTTCACACAATAAACTAAACCGAGGGACAAAACAGTACACAAAGGTTTTTTTTATGAAATTGAAAATCGAAATAACTTTTGTTAAAAGTGATTATATCTATTCAACCACCACTCATTCCTGCAACAGATTGTAAAATGTAATCTATAGGTAAATTTGTGTAAGAATACATTGGTTCAATGAAGCCTGGAATAAGTAATGAATTGGCAACCTCATTTACCGTCTTTGAAATTTAAATTTGTGTCAATAAATGCAAATTTATTCATTTACAAAGATAAGATGTCAAAGATACCCATCAATAGTTTTTGGGGGGGTTATTTTGAAAAAAAATAATCAAATTATATATTTTCTTAAAATAAAACCATGTAGAAATATTCTCTAAGTGATTACGAAGCGCAAGTGCAGTTCATTATGTATATATAATATTCCTAACTGAAATTCAATTACATGATGAGATCAACTGAGAAGTAAAACTTATTTTCCTCTTCAGCTTATATTTTTTATTATTAAACACAATAGTGTATTCACTGATGCGTATATGTTGTATACATGTGTATTTGAATTCGGGGTGGGGTGGGACAGGTTAGTTCTGTCTTTCACTGATCAACTTATAGCCTGCAACCAGACCAGTACAGAGACCAGTCACCGACTTGTTTGATAAAATACCCGTGCAGATAAATAGTAACTGGTCTTTGTAAATTGATCTCTGAAACTTTAAACGATTCTTGTCATCTGGAATCAACTTTTGCTGCATTAAGAACTCGATCGGTACTCAGCGAAAGTAACTTCTTTTTTCGAAAACTTAATTCAAGACTTAATAAGGCTAAGATCTTACGTGTAATAAACATGATTATGATAATATACAGGAATTGAATTTCTTCTCCTATATTGCTCATGTTTCCTTAATTTGTGACATCAGTATATTGTCTAACTCAAATGTCATATAACGGTAGTTAACCTCTCTATCACGTTTCTCAAATGAAAATAGAAATTAACAAATATGCAAATATGCAAATAGAGTACTACGATATATCGATTACGTGTTCGTGGTTGTATACATTGCTTATTACTATATGAGCTCTAAAGTAGCATACTGTGTCTTGACATCGAGTTTTAAAGCTTGTAACAAAGTACTGTTACAGTGTGAAGTTTTATAAGATTAATACAGATTAGGAATCGCGTGTCGCCTGGGTGTCAATAAACATTGAAGATTTTATAAACGCATCGTTTTCTTTCTTACAAGGGGCTTAACTCTGACACGCCTGGCTGGTGTTACGGCGACAACCTGGTCGTCATGGTCAGATGTGTGTTAGTAGTTCAGCTGTTAAGCCTTGTAGGGGATTCAGGATTTGATATTTATCAATTATGTTTTGTTTATATCGGATGTGTGATCAATTAGTTAAGTAACTGTAGAATACATAGTGTCACATATTGGCGTATATCTGTGTACATATTTGTGTATTTCATTCTTTCGCACGGACTTCTCGCATCACATGGCCTCAGTTTTCGCGTATTGTGACTACGTGTAGATTTTATCTCAAGATGTTCATAGATATATTGGGGTATTGAAAGCAACGCTTGCTACGGGGATGGAGATATTCATTCTTCCTCGTTTGAGGAAACTTCGACAGATGCTGAATTTGCCGAGAGATACAGGTTTTAAGCGACAACATGAGGGTGACCGAGTTATGAATGACATGACATTTGCCTTCCAATCAAATTTGTTGTCATATTTACTTCTGTCGACACGAGATTACGTTTGGCAAACTTGAGCCCAATTGCTCTGGTTCGAGATATTAAAAAAACAACACTGACGATATGGATCATATAAAACTATTGAAAAAAGTCTTCGTGATACACTGCAGGATGGCGGACCGTCTTAACCTTACGCTTCATCCTTCTGTGACGCTTGTGTCAAGAGTTCGATCCCAAAGAGTCTGAGTGATTCTAAAGGAGATATTTACAAAGCTGACCCAGATTTGAATGTGGATGAGATAGCTTAGCAAAGGGTCGAAAGATAAAAAATGACGAACGAATTACTCTGAAAGGATTCTTTTAGGAGATCACCGCGTCAATCCTTACGTTTTCATCCCATCACTTGCATGCCCGTGTCAGGGTGTATTATCACACTGATTCCTTACGCTTGTATCTACATCCCACCAGTTATCAGATGTTACAACTGCCAGATGTTTGGCCATGTGGCATCTGGTGAGCACAAAATAAAAAAAATGTTCAGAAAAAATATCCAGATGTCGGGGAGGTAACCGCTGAGCTGCCTTCAAGGGATGCCAGAATTACAAGGGGGCAGGATCTGTGCTAAAGGTACGAGCAGAGAATAAAATCTCTGATGCGGAGGCAAATCGCATTGTTATCCACTCCATCCTATGCTGCTGCTGATCAGTATTCAAATCAAATACAAGCCACTAGAACAACAGCTGAATCCCGCACTGTTCGTACTACCTCTAGATCTGGGTCAAACTCTAAATGTTGTTGTAAATGTCAGTCACAAGTGTCAGATTCACACCAGCGTATATCAAACCCACCTGTTACAGCTCAAGTCTACACTCCGCAGGTAGCCAGTCCCATCTCTTAAACCTTTCTAGCGTTCTTGTTTGTGGTCATTGCCGGATGCTTTAATGCAACTACAAAAAGAGATCAGATGAATCGCCCTGTTTCAGCGGCAAAATACACATCTCCACATCGATGTTCCCAGGTATCTCTTAAGTGAGCTACATGATGCGGCAGACTGACGGGTAACCTTCTGACCATATTGCAATGGAATGCCCAAAGAGTTTAGCACATGAAGATAATTTAAAACATGTTCCATCATATAGGTCGCCGCTACCAGATGATATGTGTGAACAGGAAATATTTCTTTGGCCAGAGTCATTTTAGAATTCATGGTCATCTTGGTCTTCGAGAACCAAATATCTTCAGAGAAGTGGTAGTGCTGTATTTATTTAAATCTGATTTGTCCTATATACTAGTAGTTCCCAAATTACCCAAAACAGTTTTTGACGCTAATGCAGTAAATATTATGGGGAAGAGAAAACCTGTATTGTTGTTATTATTTATAATACAGTTAAACCAAACGTATATAAGCATCTGAAATTAGTAGATCCCAATGACGGTACTTATTGCATGACGCCAGGGGGCGGGCTTTATTTGATTTTGGTTTGAGAATGTTACATGGGCATGATTAATAGTTTGACAGAAACTTTTTCTTTGTGACACTTATGGATAATGATATGCGCACATACGAAATACTTAAATAATTTTGAAATTTTGTTTTCAAACATTCCTAACTGGAAATTATTACGCTAAACATGTTTGTGTTATTCGGCACAAGATTAAGCATTTCACTACGGTGAAACGTTGACCCGATTCCATGTATCGGGTCTGTTTGTCGAGAGGGACGGGGACAGGCCCATATGCCATTGTGTCGTTGCTTAAATATTTCTAGCTCAATTAATATGATGAGCGAGTGAGCATGGTTTTACGCCGCTTTTAGCAAGGTTCCAGCAATATCACGGCGGCGGACACCAGAAATGGGCTTCACACATTGTACCCATGTCGGGTCTACGGCGTGACAAGCGAACGCTTTAACCACTAGGCTACCCGACCGCCCCTTATATGATGAGTGTCAGAAATGCACAAGGCTAGACACTCCATACAACACCGCTCGCCTTGTGTCGCTGTTTCTACAGTAAAATCGCAAATCCTGCACAAAAACATCCTATGTACCCTGTCCACGGTGATTATTCTACCAATTCCAAAACATAACACCTCCCAATTCTGCTATGAAATAATATCGACCGAAATCAGTCGAGTCACATCAGATCAGTACAGAATGGGTGTGTGCCCAAAGGCAGCTTTCTGATTGGTCGATATTTTTAGTTGTTGGGGAAAACACTCCAACTGCGGGAACAGAAAACAAGAGAGAGCTGCTTTCCGACACCCATTCCGTGCGGGTCTGATGTCGGCCATTTGTGCCCAGTTGGTTTCAAAGTGGCCCTAGGTCGGTATTATTTCATAGCATTAAAGCGTTGGGAGGTGACATGTATTGGAATTGTTGGATCAGGATCAAAGATAATTTGTTTCATATGTGGGAACTTAAACAGCCACAATGTGTTTGGGTGAAGTAACACAACGTTTGTTTGTTTGTTTGTTGTTTAACGCCTCACGCACTCAGCAATATTCCAGCTATATGACGGCGGTCCATAAATAGTCGAGTCTGGGCCAGATAATCCAGTGATTGATATCATGAGCATCGATCCACGCAATCTAGATACGATGACATGCATCAACCAAATCAGCGAGCCTGACCACCCAATCCCGTTAGTCACCTCTCAAACACAGATGTAGCAAGATAAAAAAATATTAAAGGGTATCTTAAAACCTAAGTGCGGTGCTGATAAATCTTCTACGTTATTGCTTTACAAGGCCCTGATCTTATCTTGACTTGACAATAGCTGCCAGGTGTGCGTCTAAATGCCAGATTAATAAACATTACTGTATTCAGTCTAAAGCTTCGAGAATATGCACGGGCCAACGCAACAACCCCAATAACCGGTACACCAAATCCCTTGAGTCTGAAACACCCTCTTCAGGCGATAGGTGTAAACAGAGTTCTACACACATTCGCGGCGATCTGACTTACCCCCGACACTGGCCTGACTTACCCCCGACACTGGCCTGACTTACACCCGACACTGGCCTGACTTACACCCGACACTGGCCTGACTTACCCCCGACACTGGCCTGACTTACACCCGACACTGGCCTGACTTACCCCCGACACTGGCCTGACTTACCCCCGACACTGGCCTGACTTACCCCCGACACTGGCCTGACTTACACCCGACACTGGCCTGACTTACACCCGACACTGGCCTGGCTTACCCCCGACACTGGCCTGACTTACCCCCGACACTGGCATGACTTACCCCCGACACTGGCCTGACTTACCCCCGAACTTCGCTTTGCCCCATTCCCGTTTGCAACATACCGTAAGCTGCGTAATGCGTAAGCGTTATTTCCGGCTAAGCGAAGATGTGTTTTTATGAGCACCTGACGGCTAAACGATCATTGGGTGCTGTTCACATAAATAAACCACGTGTGTGTATCATGTTCCCAACAAACGCGCAAACATCCAAATTTGTTTGCCTCGCATGAACATGCATATACAAATTGTGGATCACGACCTTAACGCCGAGCACACTGACTTGGTTGATGCATGTCATCGTATTCCAATTGCGTGGATCGATGCTCATGATATTAATCACTAGATTGTCTGGTCCAGAGTGCGGCGTTAAACAACCACCCTTCACGCCGTGGAGATGTCTTCATGAGTATGTATTGAAACAAGCATTTTTTAATTTCTGAATAATTTCTATTTACTGCACTTTATATGAAGCCCAGTTACTTTTTTCCGTTAGTATATATCTGCTGATGACACGTGCTTGTACAACGCCGGCGATTTCAATTCCTCTGTAATACGCAGTGTAACTGACACCAGTTATCTCCAGGACACTCTGTCCTTTTGAAAAACCTCTCCTGTTCAAGGTGAAGTAAGTGAGTGAGTACAGTTTTACGCCGGCAATGTTCCAGCAATATCACGACAGGGACACCAGAAATGGGCTTCACATATTGTACACATGTGGGGAATCGAACTCGGGTCTTCGGCGTGACGAGCGAACGCTTTAACCACTAGGCTACCCGACCACCCCTTTGAGGTGAAGGTGACTTGAGATAACACTTCTACATATGTCGTGAACCTGAGTAGATTCAGTTGAAGGATACACGTCACAACGAATCATCACTACTTTCAAAAGAATCTATCGTGTTTTAATTCAAGTTAAACACTTTGTTCAATTACTTTCGTTATCGCCAGGTCTTTTTGTAAATAAGTATAAACTCGTAAAGTCCAAGAATTTAAAATGCCCTATGAAGGTTCCGGGTTAGAATTGGTCTTCAGCAACCCATGCTTGTCGTAAGAGGCGACTAACGGGGTCGGGTGGTCAGACTAGCTGACTTGGTTGATGCATGTCATCGTATCCCGGTTAAGTGGATCGATGCTCAATCATTGGATTGTCTGGTCCAGACTAGATTTTTTACAGACCGCCGTCATTTAGCTGGAGTACTGCAGAGTGTGGCGTTAAACAACAAACAAACAAATGAATCTGAAACGGTAGGTGAGCTTCTGTCCCTTCTCTTACTCGAGTCAGAAACATCCCGACAGATAACAGACTTGTTATTCTATTGTTGTGATTTATTGCCACATTGTCCCTCTGACTTTGACCTCCGGGTTATGAAACAGATATATATATAGTTGCATACGATATTAGAGGTCTCACAGAGAGCTGTAAACACGCCAGTACTTTGGAGAGGTCGTAATTTAAAATCTAAGATGACTTTTTTTCAAGATAATGTTTGCAATTTTTGGAACTAAAACGTACACCTTTAGAATCTACAATATTGTACCAATATGGTCTCTCTCGGTGTGTGTGTGTGTGTGTGTGTGTGTGTGTGTGTGTGTGTGTGTGTGTGTGTGTGTCTCTCTCTCTCTCTCTCTTGGTCTCGCTCTCGGTCTCTCTCTTTCTCTCTCTCTCTGACCAAAGTTCTCGAAAGGTGATAGAATGAATGAATGACAGAGTACGCCAAAGATTAACACCACAAGTGTGATACGACATAATATAGATCATGATAAAGATGCCAAACACGTGGGGGAACCAGCAACAGACAATAATGCTATAGAGATACTCATGAAAATAAGAAGGAAAAAGCCACGACTCCTGTGGTCTTTCCGTACACGATGCCCTCCAAGCTTAGGAGGGCGAACGCTACCTTAGCCCGGAATGCTGTGGATCTGGCTTGGTGCCTGCTAAAGCGACGTAAACACGGTTAACCTTGGACAATTCGGTCATCTCTTCTGGCAGCTGACGTCAGTGCATTCATACCTGGTGAGCTGAAAACCTGGAACAGAATTTGAACCCATGACATATCTCCTCTTACCTCATCGCTTCAACAGTGCCGTGTGTAGCGTTCTGGGACCTCTTTCACGAAGCGAACGTAGTGCAACTTCTGACGATGTGGAGTGCGGAAGTGGGCTCCTAACGCTATTTAGTAATTACTAATTCATGTGCTGCTTTAAGTCTTCCTGTCTCTTAGTGTCATTCGATGACTATCTTTAATCGATATTTAGTAGTAATTGTAGCAGTTCACAGTTTATAGTGTTACTAAGTCATTCAGCTATATTACCAATTCGTTTTACTCTTTAGTAATATTACAAGATGCATTAGGATTGTTACCGTTAGAAAATGAATTAGTTACATGTTTTATTAACAGCGAGTAAAGAATCAGTAGAATTAGCTGGTATATTACTAAATAGCAGCTAAAGATAGTCATCAAGTCATAATAAAAAGATGGAAGACCTACTGTAACACGTGGACGACATACGTCACAATTGAAATCCCTTTCTCCACACACCTGCAATACAGTATCTTGACATACCTTGCAAACAAACAATTAATGGAGCAAATTTGAAGGGCCCAGTCGTTTGACACACAACCATGCAACAACCCGTAAGGATACGGGGTAGAATAGACCCGTGAAGATCCGGGGTAGAATAGACCCGTGAAAATCCGGGGTAGATTCCCCGGGAAGATCCGGGGTAGAATAGACCCGTGAAGATCCGGGGTAGAAAAGGTTTTTAGCAACCCATGCTTTTCGTAAGAGGCGACTATGCTTGTCGTAAGGGGCGACTCCCGGGATCCGGTGGTCAGGCTTGCTGACTTGGTTGATGCATGTCATCGTATCCTAATTACGTAGATCGATGCTCATGATGTCAATCACTGGATTGTCTGGTCCAGACTCGATTATTTACAAATTGCCGTCACACAGCTGGAATATTGTTGAGTGCGGCGTTAACAACAAACAAACAAAGCCTATGTGTTTTACAAATACAGGCTTTTTGTCCTTTCTTCATATCCTGATCAACAAAATAGTCCAGCCATACAACCCGACAGCACCATGCGGCGTAAGATGATCCACGCTATGTTAATATCAGAGCGTCATTACATGGCATTGTCCAAGTAACTGAAGATATGTTTCATTATGAATCCACCGATCTCTGCTAGCGTCTAGCGGAACATATTCTACCTGTAGATTGTTGATTACAGGTAGACCGAGTTAGCGTTGTATTACAAGTTATCTGTCTTCTCAACAGACAATCAAGATAATCCACGTTGGACCTCTTTTGTTATAAGCACATGGGTGATCTACATTATAAACTGAACCACAGGGGTTACGGATCATGAATATGTTTGGGGATGTGATGTTTTAGTGAAAAATAAGCACTCAAATCACAATAAATATCCGAAAAAATATTCATGATCTCTTACTTTTTGGTCATTTTGTTTGTTTGTTTATAAGAGGCGACTGACTGTGTAAAACGTCATCGTCAGAAACAACTGACAGCACAGTGTGACAGTGGAGGTTGTGAAATGTGAGTGGATATAATGTGACCGAATTTTGTTGACGTGAAAGAAAAAATAAATGATTTTATTATAACGTTTATTATTTTTTCCGCGCAAAAATCTTAAGTTGCCAGAGAAGAGGGGAAGCCTTGATATTTTACTTGAATGTATCAAGTCCGTGAGCTCTTGCAGGACGACCATTGCTCGTCGTAAGAGGCGACAGAATTAGGCTGTCCGTGAAGATCGGGTTAGAACTGATCTTCAGAAACCCATGCTCGTCGTCAGAGGCAGCTAACGGGATCGGGTGGTCTGGCTTGCTGACTCGGTTGATGCATGTCATCGTATTCCAATAACGTTGATCGATGCTCATGATGTCAATCACTGGATTGTCTGGTCCAGACTCGACTATTTACAGACCGCTGTCATTTAGATGGCATAGTGCCGAGTGCAGCGTTAAACAACAAACAAAACTAGCAACTAAGAAAGACAAGCCTCAGAAGATGGAATTCCTACAAATAAAACAATATTAATAGATCAAAATTGGTTACCTAGTTTTTAAGTTAATTAAGTCATCCAAAGGAAAGATTTGTAGAAAATGCTAAATGTGATTAAAAGAAATATAACCATCCTCGGTCCACGTCAGTGATTCAGACAACAAATTAAGCTCAGCCAAATGTCCAAAAGGGCATAAGACCAAATAATTAACTGAACTATTTTGGGAAATCACAACTTGGTTAAACGTGTTTCTGTTAACCTAATAGCGTATCGGTCGAACGCAACCACATACACCTACAATTACCCTCAAGGCTCAGCACAACAGGTGACGACTAAGTATAGCCATAACAGCAATATATTCATACGGCATGTGTTACTAACCAATTGAATAGCACATGACGGGCTGAAACGAGTAAAGATTTTATAACATATTAATATGAAATCAACAACGAGCGGACATATGCCACTAGTAGATGATGAACACGTTTATGTGAGGGGGATGGTTATTAATATGGGGGTGGGGTGGGGGTTGATATTACAATGACACCGAAAGAGGTGAGATAGAGGTTTAACGTCGCGTCCTAGATTATTGCCAACTGAGAGACAATGGCGCAGTTTAACATGAATAACCCACTCAGACACAGTATACTAGGTAATGTTAAAGTTGAAATTATGTTAGCAGCAACAGTCACTGCAAGTATAATACACGTAAATATTCTCTGTTGCCTCAGTATGATTGTATATTTAAGACATAAACGAGGAGTCGGAGCTGTTTATTGTACTAAAACACTGCGGGGGGAATAAACCATGAGGGGCGCAGCCCACTTTTCGTTTATTTGTTGTATGATATATCAACATTTTGTACAGCCTCATTAAGGATGTCAATACATTGTACAAGCTTTAAAAACATTATTCAGGGACTTGTTATTCATTATAGAGAGGGAGCCATGAAAATATATTACATGTATTTTCTTTTTTTAAATTATTTATGTTAATTATTTTTATATTTTTTTAATTTTTTTTATTATTATTTATTTCGTCTTTTTTTTCTTTTTTTTTTTTGGGGGGGGGGGGGGGGCAAATTATGATAAAGTCCCAAGACCAATCCTACCAACCCTCACCCCAAAAATAAAAATAAAAAAAAGTATATAATGAAATAAAATAAATAAATTAATGTAAATAGATGACCTGAAAAAACACACTGAAATGGTCTTCTAAGGCTGACCTTGAGCATTACCTTGACAGGTAGAGGTTACATACGTCATAATAGTAGTTTCCGTCTCGCGTACACTTCCTCCTCAGCTGAATTAACATCCTCTTACCATCACATAATAGCATCATTTTTAAACCCAATTCCCCGAGGGCAGAATTTTGCCACGAACTACTGCCGTTACTTCTTGCTTCCCGCATACTTTTCTATTTGTTTAGGGGGGTCCGAACGAACCCCCCCACACACACACACACACACACTCCTTAATAAAAATATGTATAATATGCAGTGTCAGCAATAACAACTTAGCGTTTAAAATCTCGCCAACGAATGAGTACACTGCATTTATTTTTCGTTGTCTCTATTCAAACGTGT